>NC_067282.1:13542789-14167789 GCF_020740795.1 Apus apus
CTTCTTCACTTGACAAAACAAGCTTTGCAGAAGAACATTAACAGTTTCTGAATGTCAGATTCACAACAGATCTCCATGAGGAGAACAACAGTGAGTCTCTCTGTGGCCATTGTATAATTGCTCATATTCATTCACTGAAGACCAAGGTTAACTTTGCCTGATGACCTTCAAGGAAAATAAATTGTAACAATACCCCACTTGCCACTTCAATTCAGCCACTTTTCCTATGTTGCAATTAGTTTCCTTCATTCCACTTCCGTTTGAAGGAGATCTGCAGATAAGGTGAAGAAAAATTTTGGCAGGTTAAGGATCAGAAGGGATTATGGAAAGTTTGAATGGAATAGACTGGTCTGGGTTTGGCCAGAACACAAACCTCAACATCCCTATTCCTGCAGTGCACATCATGATGGTTTTTCTATTGATACAAGCAGGTAAAAACTTTTTATTCCATTTTCTCTGAATGGTATCAGGGAGTCATAGAAAAGCTGAAAGTGGCAAGGACCTCTTATAGCGCCTGGTCCAACTGCCTGATCAGAGCAGGGCCAACTAGGACAGGTTGCTCGAGGTCATGTCCAGTCAGGTTTTGAGTATGCCCAAGGATGGAGAAAACTTAGCCTTTCTGGGAAACTTGTTCCTATTCCAGTTAATCATTCTTACAGTAAAAAAGAAATATATTCTTATGTTTAGATGAAGTTGCCTGTATTTCAGTTTGTGCTCATTGCCTCCTGTCCTGTCACAGAATCACAGAATCACAGAATTGTTAGAGTTGGAAGGGACTCTCCCACTGAAACAGGACACCAGTGAGAAAATCCTGGCTCTGTTTGCTTACTCTCTCCCATCAGTGTGCATATAAATTGATCAATGGGTCAGTCAGCTGGGAAGCTCTGATGTCTAATAAATATGGCAATATAATTACTAAATATCAATGCTTCTTCCATGAGACAATAAATTCTCCATTCAGATCTGCCCCAAACCTGCCTGGCCACCAAAAGTCATGAAATTGAGATGTCACTTACTCATACAAAACCTACCCATTGTGCATTGCTGGGTAGCAGTGTTCCTGTCTACTTAACATGGTCTTCAGTTACTGTGTACTGACTTGCAGCCATAGAGAAGCCTGTAGAAGCTGTACATGGAACAACAAAATATTGGATATTAATAGCAAGTGCTCTGACAGTCAGTCTTTACGTATCACAGATAAAATTAGTGGATACTGAATATCGGGAGATATGAATATTTGTGAAGATGTCAGGCACTAAAAACATGGAGAAATGAGGAAATTCTTCCTTACATAGTTAAGTGGATATAAAATGTCAAGCCACGTGTTGACCTATAATGAACAGAAAAACACTAAACACTACCCATTAAGGGAGAATCATCATCTATAGGTACTAAAGGAAGAATAAGTCCACTGGAGAGGACAAAGTGTTCAAGCTGTGTGTAACATAAAACATGAGGGAGTGTTGAGGCTGCTGAAATTTTGTCTTTACCTGTTTGCATAATTTTCTGTTCTTTCAGTTATGTTTCTCTAACATTCAGTAGCTGTGAAAAAAGTCAGAGAAAAGAAAGAAAAGAGAGCTAAGGAGACATTAAATTCCAAATACCAATATAGGATTGCTACAGAGTTGCTATACAGGGAAGTCTGAGACAATTACCTTTTGCCTACCCTCAGGTTAATACCAAGATCTTTGAACGACAGAAGTAGTTGTCCCATACACACAGATATTTCATCTGTCACAATCTGCTATGCAATTAGTGGAAATACACAGAGCACTTAAATCTAAAAATATCATAGTTCAAAAATTTAGAAGCGGACCGGTTTTTATATTCTTCTGGTCTCTCAGTCTACTTAATTTTCAGTTTTGACAGGTTCTTATTACAGTTTTACTTTTCACTTTAATATATTTAAGGATCTGTCAGTGTTTCCATTGTAAGATCTTATTTTAATGGCTTTATAGCTCAATTGCTAAGAAAAAAATCAAATGAGAAAAGAAAAAGAAGGGTGTTTCAGAGTAGAAACAAGGGGAAAAAAGAGTTTGCAGGTGAAATTCATATGCAAATTTTTGAAGTGCTTTGGTTAGTGTGGGGTATATTATGGTTTTGGTATGAACAAGTATTTAGGTGTCACAGTGGTTTATATTTTATGCTTTCTTCATAACAATTTTGAAGGAATTTATTTCCATCTAACTGTGGTGTACAACGTTTATTGCAACTGGAAACTGTGCGCTCTGAAGGCGACAGAAAGTATATATGTAAAATGGATAGAAAATTACCCTTAGCTGTAATTTTCAGTTTGTCGGTTGGTCCCTAAGTTGCACCAGGCTCAACCTGTATCTGGCACAAGCTTTTCTGCATCTGTGGAATCAACCACACAGCACAGTTCAGTCTACTACCCTTCCACTTTTCAGTGGTAACACCACAATTTATTTATTTTTTCCTGGTAGTAAAAATCTTCAGAATAAACCCATCTAGAGGAAGAGATTATTAAGCAGTTTGAATATTTTACTTTTTGTCCCCACTTAAATATCCAAAGAAAATGGCTTCTCATGAGTTTCAATTATCTTAACAAATTCCCAGAGGCTACCAAATTAATTCTGTCCTTATATTTGAGGAAATTGTGATCTACAAGATCCTAAATTACTTCTCTGAACTGAAACATCAGTCTTTCTTCCCAGGAATGGTACAGGACAATACTTGATATTATTTATCCTTAATACAATACTTCATATACTGCTGTGCAGCTATTTAGGCACTAACTGACTCTTTTTAGGGAAATAATGATTGATTCATCACAGACTCATACAATGGTTTGAGTTGGAATGGACCGTAAACATCACCTAGTCCCAACCTCCCTGCCATGGGCAGGGACACCTCCCACTAGATCAGGTTGCTAAAAGCCCCATCCAACCTGGCCTTGAACTCTTCCAGGAATGGGGTTTCCAGAACTTCCCTGGGCAAACTCTGCCCTTGTCTCATGACCCTCACAGTGAAGAATTTCTTCTTAATGTCTAATTTAAATCTCCCCTCTTCCAGTTTAAAGCCATACCCCCCTCATCCTACAGCTACAAGCCTTTATAAAAAGTCCCTCCCCAGCTTTCCTGTCAGCCCTTCAGGTACTGGAAGGCTGATATGAGGTCTCCCCAGAGCCTTCTCTTCTCCAAACTGAACAACCCCAGCTGTCTTTATAGGAGAGCTGCTCCAGCCCTCTAATTAACTTCATGGCCCTGCTCTGGCCTCACTTCAATAGCTCCATGTCCTTCTTATGTTGTGGGCTCCCAAACTGTGCACAGTACTCCAGGTGGGGTCTCATGAGTGGAGTAGAGGGGGAGAATCACCTCCCTTGACCAGTTGGCCATGCTTCTCTTGTTGTAGCCCAGGTCACAGTTGGCTTTCTGGGCTGCAAGTGCACATTGCCAGCTCACGTTGAGCTTCTCATCAACCAATACCCCAAGTTCTTCTCCTCAGGGTTATTTTCAATCCATTCTCCACCCAACCTGTAATTGTGCTTGGGATTGCCCCAGCCCATGTACAGGATCTTGCAGTTGGTCTTACTGAAATTCATGAAGTTGGTATGCCTTCTGGATGGCATCCCTTCCCTCCAGCATGTCGACCACACCACACAGCTTGGTCTCATCAGCAAACTTACTGAGGGTGCACTACCACTTCCACTGTCCATGTCATCCACAGAGATGTTAAACAGCTCCTCTCCCAACACTGACCCCTGAGGAATGTCACTTGTCATTGATCTCCATTTCGACATTAAGCTGTTGACCTCAACTCTTTTAGTGCAACTATCCATGCAATTTCTTATCCACCAGGTGGTCCTTCTATCAAAGCCATGTCTTTCCAATTTAGAGACAAGGATGTTATGCTTGGCAGTGTGAAACTCTTTACACAAATGGAGGTAGATTATGTCAGTTGCTCTTTCCTTGTGCCCCACTGCTGTGATCCCATCATAAAAGGCCACCAAATTTTTCAGCATGATTTTAACATAGAATTTATTCTAATACAGAAGTGTATGTTTGGGCAACAGTGCACTAAAGTATGCATATCTTAGAAAAACATTTTCTTCTTCACTTGAAGGGTTGATGTTTGAAGAAGTGTTCCACAATATCTTACCAATCAATTCAAATAGGATTGAATTGTGTAAAAACAGATATGCAGCTCCCTACAATAACCCCTCTACCTCCAGCTGCTTGCTCAGCAGAGTGCAAGTCTCACGTAATTGCTCTGTAGTATCCACTAAGTACATGTGAATGTTTTGTACTTCTTCAGGCATTTGACAGAATAACACTTCAGGAGATGAGTCCCATCCTATATGACCTTGTTTTTTGGTATTTCCATACAATTGCATTTCTTGACTTTTTTCTCAGATATTGAACTGTAAGTATCTCATAAATATATCCCATATCCCAACTTAAAACGCTGAAGAGCTCAACCTTTTTAAGTTGCTAACAGGAAGATATTCAATCTGCTGCACATACCTTGAATATCTGCTTATACGAGTCAGCTAATTATCAGTTGAGAAAAGTTAATGAATTCTAATTCTAACTATGATTAATTTCACTGCTTTTGTTATAAATGGCTGCCTGCTTGTGCACTACACAGGCAGAATACGAAGTCATCAGTCGCCCAAAAGTTGTTATTGTTCAAGGCTCTTTTGACTAGGGCTTTCAGCATAGTTTGTTCTTAATAGAAATTTCATCTAAAATTATTGGGACTTTAAAAACTTAAATTCATGCCACCAGCTGATCTCCAGATTTCCAAGTGGCACTTTAATGATCAAAGAGTAGTTAAGAAAGAAAATGTTGAGGACATTAAGAAAGAGAAACTTTATGACAGAAACTCTTATCTTCCTGAGAGAGTTCTACAAGTCACTTCGTTTTAATTTTTCCATAAATCATTGTCTAATTTAGCTGTGTCAGGCTCATAATTGGAATTAGAGCTCTGGGTATAAAGTGGAAAAGGGAAACAATTATAACTTGACTAAAGAGCAAAAACAAGTAGTAAGATCATCCTTTCACCCATAAATAAATAAATAAATAAATAAATAGGTAAATGGATCTTTGTTCAAAAGCAGCACACAAATATGAGTTTTGACAACACAATGATTTTGGCCATGCTCCTAAACAACTCTTGCTCCTTACTCATTCTCTTACAGAGAAACAGTCCAGTATCCATCATGTCTGAAATCTTTCCTGCTTTGCAGACCTTATGCAGGAGATTTGTTTTTCTGTACCTATGGGTACAGTCAGGTCAGGTTTCAGTGACAAAGTTAAATTGCTGAAATGTCGTTCCCTCCTCTCAGTCTTCTTGCTTTACAATGAAAAAGATTTAGGGATCTGATTCAGGTGATAAATAGCCCCTTTATTTCACCTGGACTATTTCTTTGCTAGTTCATTTCCCTTGTCAGCTGGTCACCCAGATGTGCCAGAGCAACCCAGGAAGGACTGGAGTGACTGGTCATGGACCAAGATGTGCTCAGCAGAGGGGTGTCCAGGACAGCACACAAAGCCAGTCTCACATTTTCCTACCTATTATGCTGTACACCAGTTAGGGCAGATGATTTACCTACACAAGTGAATTAAAAGCTGCCTTGTCATGTTGCCTGAGATTGCACTGGGATGCAGTCAGCTATGCTATTAAGCAGTTAGTCTGTAGCTGGATTTTAGCATGCATCAAGTAGCTGTTTCCAAGTAGTCCTTAGCCATCTTATGAGTTTGTGTGTGCCAAAAGCCATTCTTGCTAGGCTGTCTGTGTCTGCCATCATGTTTTAAAGGCTAACAGCATTTAGTAGGATGGAAACAGTTCTGTGATAGCTGGCTTCAAAATTCAGAAGCAGTATGCCTATTTATTTTCCTGATAGATAAATTATCCCTGTTTAAGCTGTGTAGCACATGAGAGTCTTACCTCAGCCAGAATCTCTGGGCATCATCATTGAATTAGTCACACTGAAGCAGCAACAAGATAAATAATAATTACTGTTGCTCAGTGACATGTTACCATATAGACATAAAATGTTTAAAGTCTGTAAGCTGCAAGTGCTATTTTTAAATTAGGAAGAAACAGAATGTTAAACAATAAATTCCTAGGGCACTGTGGGAAATTTGTTAAATGAATCCAGATTTTTTTTATTGAGAAATCTTGTCAGACTCTCAAATACGAGTATATGCTTTGAGTATATATTTTAATTTATAGCACTCTAAAGGGCTAAGCTACTTTTTCAGTGATGCTCAATATTTTTTTAGATCTACCAGTCAGAATCCATGATCTGTGTGGAGACTACAAAGATCACCTACAATTCATGTTGCACTAGAAAGCCATCTTCCCAGGGACTACTCTTATCATTTGGCATTTTTTCTCACATTATATTCTGACATTCTTCACTCTGTCAGTCTTGAAAATCCATGGACTGTCAGTATTTATATGCTAATTGCTCCCGGAAAAGAAGAATAAGTATATGCATATTTTACAAAAATTAGATATGCTTTGCAGAAAATTAAATTTTATGCAAAAAGTGAATATATTAGTCTAGAAAACAGCAAACTGCTATTAATCCACATAGTCCTGAAAAAAAAAATAAATAGCTCTCTCAAGATGAATGATTTTCAGGCCTCTGTCTAACTCTTAAGAACAGATTTCAATACACAACTATAAACTTACTATCCCATCAGCAGTACCAATGGTGTATTTCTTAGCAAAATAAGGCAATGAAACTACATCTTATCGAGCAAGGAGAAGACACTTTGGGTCAGAACAGAGATACCTGTCGTGTTTGCACTTTTGCGTATTTTCAAGTACTGTAGAACATCAGTCTTTGTGGTTGTCAAGGTTCAGATTTGCTTCACTGTGAAAAAAGAAACTTTGTATTTTTTTTTTTAAATATTATACCAAGTTATCTATAAGGAAAGCCAATTATTTCTTTATTTAAGTAATATGGCAATCAGTAACACAAATCAGTATCCCACTATTACTAGTTTTGAGTTACATTCCTTGTCTTTAACATCAATATCATGTTCTTTAGGCAAGGGGTTAATTTAAAATAACTTGAAATTAAATGTTTCTCCATAACAAATAATGGAAAGCTGCTTAGCTGGAAAGTTATATTGTAATTTGAAAACTATTGAGTCTTTCCTCAAAACTTCTTGTCTAGTAAAAATCCAAAGATGGCCCTCCTCCCATCATAAAATGCAAAAAATGTTCCAGACTAGAAAAAGCCCAAGCAAATCTACAAATAATCTCAGTTTATCTTGATAATTCCTTAACCGTTTATCTACAGAAATGAACATCCACAGATTTATTTGACTCATTGACAACTTCAGTTTTCTTGATATAGTAATACTCAGCTTTGAAACACCTTTACATTTCTACTCTTTATATAAGCAACATTTCAAAGTTTTCTTTCTGCATCTCTGGCACCCTTTTTCTGGGAATGGACTCTTCTGTCATCTACTATCAATCCAAGCCTTTCACAATCATCAGTCCAAAGCAAAATGTATATCCATGAGGAGATGGTTAGTAAAGAGTTATTATAAACAAAACTTTACTTTTTATTATTTAGCTTTTGTTTTGTTTTCCTTTTCTTTCTTCTGTTTTGTATTATTCTCTTACATTGCAGTGCTCCTGGAAAGCATGGCTATTATAGTATAACTGAGATTTGGTACGATTTCTAGAAACCAGTCCTAGTCCAACACTCCATTCAAAACAGGACCAGCTTTTATAATTACCCTACATTGTAAATCCAAGCTAAACTAAGACTTTTTAATTAATCCATCAGGTAAGAGAGGAGAGATATCCCTTTACTGTAAAGTGAACAATAGCTCAGTGCTGGAGAGGGTTTACCACCTTTACCACCTTTTTACCTGAAGTTTGAATCTTCATCAGGCAGTAAATGATCTTGGACTAAGGACTGCGCAGAATAGTGGCTGGTCTGCAGCAGGATGATGGAAGAGCCAAACAAGACTGTAGGGCATGAAGCCTCAAAACCCTGCACTGCAACAACAGTGACACACATCACTGTATTTCTCTCTACATATATGGTTTAATAGTCAGTGACTCACTTAGGGTTGAGCTGTGTGTCAAATTGTTTGTCTCCATCCCAAGATTTTACCTTCTGCATAAAGTTTGCCTTTTGATGAATAGCTTTTTTTAATTTTAAAGGTGTTGAACTGAAGAAAACTGGACTTCTTTTTAAGGAGTTTTCTCTGAGGTAAAAACCCTACCGTGGTTGTTTAAACAATCTAAATAATAACCATAATTTAGATGTTAAAAATCGTATTTTAGAATCTGTAATGGATAACTCTAGTTTTCTTTACAGAAGGAAGGTAGCCTGTGTTCTCATGGAAAAGTAAAACGAGGTGCCAAAGACAGATATATTAAAGTAGCCTGCTATTTAACACAGACATATACATAATCTTTTACAACTCAGAAACTGAAATTGCTTATACTGTAAGCAAAATTTACAATAAATAAAGCTAAAAAATTATTAACATGAATGTAGCTTTAATTTACCCTTAGACCTTAACTGAATTCAGGAGAAATTATGCTAGACAGTTCCGATTTTATGACCAACATCTCTGCAGGTACATACAAATCTCTCTCTGCCTGTCTCCTTGCTCTAGCATTTCTCCTTCTTTGGATTTCATGTGTCAGTAAACTCTGAACAATCTGTGTGTCAGAGCACACCATGCACTAATTTTGCTCTGACAAACTCATCATAGGAATTACACTTTTTTTTTCCTAGATAAAAACAAGGGAAGTAAAAGACTTCATGTGTTTACATTACCTGGATTATATGACAACAGAGATTCTGTTTTGCACTGGCAATTATTGTTTTTAATGGAAATTAGCCATAAACAGCACCATAAAATTTATCTCAGTACTGAATAAATGAGAAGTAGGATTTGTGGGGACTTAAAATTCCTAGTACTTCAAGAGCTAAGAGCTATGGTAATAATTCAGAATAGGCATATCAGTTGAAGTTTTTATCCCCATATTCCCCTCCACGGTCACTCATTTTGTCTTGAATCAGTTTTCAACACTTTTGCATGCAAGGCACAGAATATCATTATAGTTATGTCGTATTTTGTTTGGGGTTTTCATTCCATGCCCCTTTTCAGGATCAAGGCTAATACAGTAGTTCTTTGTTGTCCACTGAATATCCACTCTGAAATATTGTACATACTCTTTGATATTCCAGTAATACATGGTGGTTTCTAAACTCTAATGTCAGCTTAAAAGACTCATTCTATTCAGACTGTTGAATTTAAACATGTGCTTTTTTTTCTTTACTATGTAATTTCTGCTTGATGTTTGACTTCTGCATTATGGCTCAACTGCACTTTCATGTGACATTCAGATAAAAGCATATATCAGAAAGCATAATTCAGATTTTGTTTTGAAGAGAATCCCTTGTGTCTCATACAAACTCCTATGAAAAGAAATACTTGCCACTACAGCAGTAAATTAATCTTTATTTATTAAAATTAATTTATTCCTTAGCAAGGGATTTCCTGTTCTGTTTAATATCATTTGCCCTATAATATTAATGAAAAAATTGTCACTGCATAAACATTATATTGTAATGAACTAATTCAGACATTTCCAACAGCACCCTAGAGTGTACAGAGCTGTGTAATAACACTGGCTGTACATAGGTCAGATAATAAAACTAGGAACACTGTTCATTTGCAGATCATATCCTCAATTTTTTAACTTCAAATTCTTTTATAAGGTCATTTTAATTTAACCCCTATCTGTAACCTTTTGCTTGTGAGCATGTGTTGTTTTTTGGGGGCTTTTTAAAATGTAGGTAATTTGCTTTTGGGAATGGAGTACCATTTTAGGAAATAAAACATAAAATTAAATTTGTTAAAAAGGCTTATATAAAACCATTGGCTTTAAATTTACACATGGGAATGATTGTGACCCTTTTTTTGTTGTTGCTGACAGTGATGTGTTTTTTACTGTGCTACCTTTCACACGGCTTTGTGAACACATGAAAAGCATATTTCCTGTATTAAAAACTCTTGAACTTGTGGCACCATATTCTCACCCTGTCATCTGTTTGGTCTCAAAATGCTTGATTGCACAAAAGGCCTAACAACAGGTAGCTCTACCTCACTGATAGCTTCTCCTCAAGTTACTGCAGAGACGTAGTCCTATTCCTCTTTTCAGCTCATTGGTTCTATAAATACACAAAAAAAGATGTTTCTGTTTACCTTGATGTATCATCTGATTTCATTTTCAGAGCCCCAGTCTTCAATCACTTTTCTTTCCATGGACAATATGTTTCTGTTCAGAGCCAGACATGTTCCTTAGTAGTACATATTTTTAAATTATCACTGATGTGAGGTCAGCTGAGAAAAGGCAAAGGACACCTTTGGATATTACGTCCTATACTCCAAGGGCTCTTTTATTCAGAATAGCACTCATTTTTATACTTTGATTCATTCTTTTGAACATGAATTTAAGGACATTAAGTGAGAAAGTACCATAGTTTAGAGACTTAATTTTGTCTTCCTTTCAGGTGATCAAAATAACTGTTCTTTCTCCTTGCTTTATTTCCCTACGCAATATATAATGTTTTCAGTGTGTAGCAAAATGTTTATCTTTCTGTATATTCCTTTTTTCCTGCATCATAGCCTCTTCAATTTCTGTTTATTTATCTAGTTTAGTTCTGGAGCCCTTTCCCAAGTAAGTTTTTCCCTTCGCTTGAGGTACAAATTCCTTATAATTTTTGCACCTTTAACTTAGTAAAAATCAGTTTTGTCTTCATGCAGGTCCTTTGCCCAGTGAGTAGGTTCCCAAGGTCTCATCTGTAATCAAGTCACTGACCTTCTGCCTTTGCTCTCAGATCTCGCATCCAGAATGTTTGAGACAGTGAAAAAAAGTGTGTAAAAAAGAGTCAGTTTTCTATCTTGTTCAGGAGTAACTGCATTAACTAGGATCAGTATTCAATATTCAATGCACACTATAGTCTCCAACTAGGAGGCATTTGCAGGTTTGTTAATATTTTTAAGATAGCTGCCCCAAACCAAATCTGATTCTCTTCTGCAACTGTTTCAGACTTACAGACTTCCTTAATTCATCAAACTGAAAGAAATTAATTCTGAGAAGTTTATTATTTTTAAATATCATGTCTAATATTTTCAGCACTTAAGTATTATCAGAATGTAACATTAAAATTAAATTTCTCTCTGTTTGCAGCTTCCCTGTAGTTCTTAAAGTACCAGTTTGCACTAGGTTGTGAGGACAGAAATGTAGGGTTAGACCTTATTACAGCAAGGAAGCTGCAGACAGACAGACATTCCCATCTGGGAAGTGCCTGGGTAAGAGAACGGCTGGAGGGTAGACAGGAGAAGAATTTTAAGGGAAGGATACTTTAGACATGGATAATGCTCAGCTTTTATGTGGAAGCCAAAAGAAAATTAGGCAGATGCTTTCTAAGCTAGAAGAAGGTATAAAAACTATGTAATTCATTGTGCCTTAAAAGCATCCGAGAAAGTAATTATTTGATGACAAAATTGTTGTCATCTATTGAACTAGCTGAGCCTTCACTATAGTAAGAAATTAACAATTTAATTACAGAACCAACTGAAGCATTTTGCTGGTAATTCTGTAAAGAGCAAAATTTGCATTCACATTGCTGCAATATGTACTTCAAGCAAAAAAATGGAAGGAAAAAAAATAAATGTTGAGATTGATTAAGAATAGCTCATCCAAAAGAAGTGGCTCTGCAGTGAACACAAAGTTCACTGCAGGAAAATGTACTCTGCTTTAAAGCTCTTGATTCTGGGCTTCAGAAGCCATTTGCTTTCTCCCTAAGTGTTGAGGACAAGAACTTCTTATTCTAGATTGTGGCTCAAAGTTCTTTAGTATGATATTGAAAACTTGCTAGGAAAAAAAAAAAACACAACACCTGCTGTGCTTCAGTGCACGTTCTGGAAGCTTGGAAATGTCTCTGCAGCTGCTGTCGGTCTCCTAGCAGGGTGGTTGAAAAAATGAGTATCAATGCCCCAGGTTGTTAACAGCACTCCATGGAGCTCTGCGGCAGATTGCTCTGCGGCGTTATTATCCATGTACTGTTCAGTTGGATTTTGCACTTAGCAAGTGGAGGATTTTGATCAATAGCAAGGATTCTACACAAGGGAATCTGTGGATAGGCATTAAACTTTCTGAAGCTACTAAAAGCAGTCTCGAGGAGTCTTGACAAATTACAAGCTGCTTTTCTTGTCATATTCTTAGCAGTAAACCAACCGTGAGCAAAGAAGTGCCATCAGAAAAGGCCAAAATGAGAAACAGATAAAGCACTGCAAAATGGCACCTTTTTCATTTCATAGGAAATATCAGTTTCCCATTAAAAGATACATAGGCTGAGACCAAAACGTGGTGAAGAAACTGAAATGTCTGGCTGAATATTACCCAAGCTAATTATTTTTAGCACTAAAAACTATCCCAGGCAATGTATATCCCAGACATATATATACATATATACATACATATATGTATATATATGTATATGTATGTATAACAGTTGCATTTCAATGAATTAAAATTATTCAAAGTCATGAGAGAAAGATCAAAGATGATGACAAATTGAATTCGGGTAAAATCAGAGGATCATAAATGTTGAACAGCCACCTTGCTTGTCATTTCATGGGTTCGTTAGTTTTTAGCCAAAAGGTATTGGAACATAATGTGATGGATCTATATATATAGTCCTTTAACTTTGTCACTGACATCTGAATTGAAATAACAATTTCATAATCCTAACAAAGGCAGAAAACGAATAGAAAGGAACAAATAAAATTGCATTTTTTCTTTCCCAATAATATTTTTTTTCTATAACAATTCACCTACCGAAAACATGCAAATAACATACTTGCATCCATTGTGCTAGACATTGCTCAAGCACATGCAGTTCCCAGATGAGGATTCAAGTTGGTACAACTAATGATGCATATGGAAGCAGTTTTCATTCTTTGTGAAAGAAATGCAATTCATAATTTAAATTCCAGAAGTCAAGATAAAAAGCTTATAATTTCCATGTAGAAAAGTTGGCACCAGCAGTCTGTCCCAAGACATGCTGCTTGTCATGAGACACAAACACAGCATAATAAAATACTTTGACATATTGTTGCTGGTATTGGCGAGACTGTTATTCAATATGACAAACAAAAACAATAGAAATATTTTCTGATGTATGCTGAAGCTCTTGTTGGATACTCTTTAAATGCTAAATACTGTTCAAAAAAGAGTGTAGGATTTGTTGGATGTATTTTCAGTGAAATAGTATAAGTGCATTTCTTGGTTAAACATATAATCCAGAAAAAGCATATCTTAATCTAATTTGTAAACCTTCATCTAGACTCTAATTTTCTACTGCAGGAGAAAAAAAAATGCTCCTGCTTGTTTATAAATAGCAGCTTGAAAAACTGTGCATTTAATTAAACATTCACTGACTGATCTGATCACCCTGGTATATCTTCATAGATTGTGATTTATAGATGGACAAAAGGTCATGGGAGCCATTTAACATATTAATGGTGATATACGAGAACAGTCATTTTAGTCTGCAACATTTTATTAATTATCTTCAGGCACAGGTTGTAACTACAATGCAGGTTTGTTATCTGTCTTTGTGTGTGTTGCCTCTAAAAAACAATAAAAACCTTCAATTTGGTGGACAAGATCTGAGACCAAATTAGGCCCTGAGACACAGATGGTGTATCAACAGGAGCTGTGTGAAACCAGCTAGCAGAAAAATGAGGCTGTAACTCAGATTGTGTGGTAGCCAGAACTGAGTCATACAACATTTCTTCTTTCAAACCAGAAACCTGGAAGTAAATTAAAATCATAGATGTTTTACAGTACACAAACCCCTAAACTAGCTAGAGTCACATCCCCAGTCACAAGGTTTCTCTAGTATTTTGTGTCTCCACCGATTCAGTGAATCTTTCTGCTAGCTGGCGTTTTATAATGTTGAGTTATTCCCTTTTATCATGTTAAACTCCCCTTCCTCATCTCTTTTAAAGATTTCTCACATTCTTGGCTCACATCTCTTTGTTTTACATCTGAATGTGGTTTTGGTTAACTTACCTGAAAAACTAGTTCAAAAGTTGGGCTCTTGATTTGTAGCACAGGTAATTAATGTTGTTCACGGTTAATACCTTCTTGACCAGACTTTTGGTAGATCTCTTTCTACGATGCTTTCTTCTCACCCTTTCTCTTCTGTTAGGCAGAAGGGACTGTGTGTGTAATGTATTACACAGGAAAAGACAGAGGGAGTTAACATATCTGTACCATCCTTGCATGCAATTCAGAAATACATTACATTTCCACACTGTCTATTGAGATGCTTTTGTGACCACTGGTAGTATTGCAGCTAGTGATTTGAAGAAATAGACTCTATAGCCCTGGGAAGCTCTACAGCAGGTATTCTTTATTGCAGCGCTGGGTGCGTGGGGAATCGCTCCTCCAAACACACACACCAACAGACAAGAACAGTACATATTTATTAACTTAAAAATATGCATCACCTAACAAAAAAATAGGCAGGATTATTCAGATTAATTCCAAAAATCGTTATAATATTTAAATCATTTGCCCAAAGTCATTAGCATAAAGCTACGCCCATTCCCACATGTGGGCTGCTTCTCGGTGGTTGTGGGCAGGGGTCTCTTGGAGGAAGGCTTGTAGTCTTCTTCGCTGTGCTGGGTCAGGTTGTTCTTCATTCTGTCATGTTGGCTAATGTACCCAGCTGAATTCTGCTTCTTGGTGTCTCAGGAGAGGAATCCTAGATCAACACAATACCTCTAACAAACATTAACAGATTCTATTCGACAACATTATGTAGGTTTGGCAAATTTAACCCTTAAGTCTCTAATTCACTAGAGCCACCTCATTTTCCTAGACTCCAGTGTCTTTTTCTCTCACCATCTGCTCCTATGTATAACATAAATTGCCTTCCTTTCAATCAATTTTTTGTTGTTTTTCTCCATTTCATGCATCTTGGACTAAATGCCCTGTCTGGTGTAGGTGTCCCTTTTGCATTCACAAATGCTATCCATTAAAAAATGACATTTCACCAAAAATCACAGGGTGTAAAAAAAACCAATAGTTTTTATTGATAAAGTACCCACCTGGGTCATGTACAATCAAAACCAAAACTACATCACAACAATTGTTTTAGTAAAAAATGTTAGGCATTTTATATCACGGACTAATTTTTTTATCATGGAATTCTGAGTTGGAAGGGACCTCTAGAGATCATCTAGTCCAACTCCCCTGCTCAAGAAGGATCACCTAGAGCACATTACTCAGGACTGCATCCAGGCAGGTCACAGGCCTCCCAATTATTTTTATATATATATATATATATATATACACACAGACATACACACATACAATTATACATATTATATGCTTATATCTATACTTTTTGCCATGTCCTGATTTAAATACTAGTAAACATCAAAGCCAAAAGTGAAAATCAGAAAGTGCACTGGATTCATTTTGATAGCGACTGTCAGCCCAGCATTTCATTCAGCTGGTTTGCGGCCCTACCATAAAGATTTTAGTGTCTCCATGTACTTTATGCAAGTATTTAGCAGCAGTAGCTTCTCGAACGCGTCCCTTTCAGTCTCTGCCCAGACTGCAGGACACTGCGCATCAAGGAGTGTCTATATTGAGCAGGTATCTCTTGAGCTTAATGGTCACCACAACTCCTGCAGGTGTGACTGCCAGCACAGGAACTGCTATTCTCATGATTATTGCACTGCCTCACACCCTGCTTCAGGCAAAACAGGTTTTACTTTTTTTTTCTTAGAGACTGAATCATTCCAGGCTTTAGAAAGCCAGAAGGAGGATGCTTTTTGTAAGCCACTCATCTGGTAAATCATTTTGGTAAGGAGTAAAGCAAGATCTGGTCAGAGGGCTGCACTCAGCCCAAAATACCTATCCCAGATTAGTGATGTGAATTGCCACCTCACATGCTTATTTCTGACTGCTTACTATAGGGAGAGAGAACCAGACACATAGTTTAGACAAGACCAAGCAGTCTTAAGTAGCTGAAATAAAACAAATCCCATCTTCAAAACCTCACCACAAAATGCAGTTTTCTGTGACAGTAAATCCATATATTCTTGGGCACAGACCTGAGATATTTCTATTTGACGAGCGTTCCAAATTGTAGTCACTTACCTGCCCCAGTTTCTCAAATATACCTTTACTATCATGGCTGCAAGCTTACAGATCAGATTTATTCACTCCCTAATACTGTGTTCTTCATCCTGCTGTATTTATAGCAGTGTGTACACTTGCTTCGGAGTTCTGCTTTTTCTCTCTTTCTCTCTTCCCTCTTCCTGGAATTTTATGTGCTCTCTGTTTATCTTTTTTTTTTTTTTAGTCACAGCTTAAGTTTTAATTTATCTTCAGAGAAAGGAAAAAGCAAGGTTCTGATGTATTGGATGTTCAAACATATATTTGAACCACTGGAAACTGATTTATTTCACCAACATTGTTAGTTTGAAAAATCTCCCATTAAACGGAAGAAAACATTAATGTGACTTGTCCCCTCTGCATTGCAACTTCATTGTCCTTGGAACTTTATGGGTGTAGAAGTTGACTTTGACCAATCGTTTTTCTAAGATTTAGGAAAACATACTTCATTGTTTTACTTACTGGTTTTTGGTTTTGTAGGGATTTTTATAGGACACTAGTTACTCTGACCTTTGAACTGTTTGATATTATTTCACAAATAAATATTTTTATGACAAAGAAGAATAATACTAAAAAATGTTCATACATATTTACATAGCATCACTTTTAAACATGCATCATTCTAACATTAAGAATCCTTAAATATTTGTTCATATAATTTTTTTTTTCATTTTTACTTGCAAGTTTAAATCAATCTTTTTTTTTTACCTGCACTGAAGCTTCCATGTTTGCAAGACAAAATTCATGTTATTTTAGTGTCAGTTAGCTATATTTGCTCTAATCTTAAAGACTGAAAGCATAAACATCAGATACAATAATTAATTTGGTATAAATCCCTTTCTAAAAAAAAGAAGCACACTTTAATGTGGTTTGCAAAGAGACCTTCCAACAGATTTTGAATTCTAGAATCAAAACTTTGCTAAATAGTGTACAAATTTATTTCTGATATTTATTTTCTGCTATTGTCCAACATTTCACTATAAACAAAATATATTTTTATTTTTACTTTTCTGATTTTCTCCACTAATGGTAGGTAGCTAATACCTGATTTATAGCAATTTATTTTAATGAATTCTGGACACCTGCAACCTGTAATTGATTTGGCACTTATATAAATTTCCTGACTCCAATCCAACTATCACACTGCTTTCAATCATATTCAGATTTTCCTTTGGATATGGACACATGCCTTAGTATGGAATTAATGGATTTTGGTGGTGGTGTTTTAGCTTATTTTTGTTTATATTCCCTTCCTTCTGTTAATGCTAAGGACTGCACATAAAAACAGGATAAAATTGTGCCAAAAATTTGCAAAACCATTATCCTAGTTAAGTGGGGATTGAGTATCTACAGACTGGAACAGAGTATAATTATGTTTATTTAAGGGCTCAGAATGCCTTGATTGTAATTTGCAGACTGTTTTTCTTCTAGGTACTGAGCCAAGTTCACCAACAAAGAATCAAAGGCTGATGGACTTTAAAGAAAAAATATCTTTCAGCTTATAATATCTTTCATTTTAATTGGCATTCGTTAAAATGAAAATGTTTTGGTTGCACTGCTACCTTCTTCCAATTATCTTCAAGTTCCCTCCTATGTTACCAGATTCAGGCTCAATATGTTTAATTTCCTAAATTTTCTACTTAGAATACGATAGAAGCGTTTTTAAGATCTTGAGCTGTACAGAACTGATCTGTAGTGTAGAGAAATAGTAATGTGACCCCCATGTGGAGTAATGAGGATAAGGTTTCTGTGAGATCACTGACTTTAACAATTACTGAAGAAGCACAGAGCAGAAAGCATCTGGTACTTTGTCAACCACATTCAAGTGAATTACCAAAAAATATAGAACTAATTAGAACTGTCACAAACCAATCTTCTAAGGAGCCTAACCCCTAAACTACAGAGGATAGCCTCGTACATGATACATGGAGGAAAACAGGAAGTAAAACAGTAATTTGAATTAAAAATGTTAAGATATAAGGAATCCTGATACATGTTTATTGCAACATTAAATACTTGAAATAAATGTATCTTAATCACAAAGGGCAAATACTAGGCTGTTACTTATGGGATACATATTATTTATAGCATACATATTATTTATATGTTTACTATATATACCCCATACTACTTATAATCATAAAAAATAGCACTTATATAATAACTATGTATACTGGTTCTGCATATTAATTTATACATACTTTAATTTTTATCTATACATAAGTTATTACATGCATCTAATCATGGGCTTTTTATTTTTTTTGCTCTTATAATAGAGGAGATACATGTAATATTTTTGGTAAATACCATAAAGATTGTTTTTTTCTTTTCTTTCTATGTAGTTGAATGAGCAATACACAGCAAATATAGAATAGCTACCTGTTTCAGGCAATCCCATGCCCCTTTACTTGTCTTCATGGTTTATTGCGCACTGATCATAGAGAACAACTCTTACATTGAAACAAAAAAAAAGGTGAATATAACAGGTATATGCTACATTAGGTATTGTTGAAATGCCTCATGCCAGTCAGAAAGCAACTTCCTATGCAAGAATCACTAAGATTGTTTAATAATCTCATAAGGGAGAGGAGGAGGTATGTGTCTTTTCACTACTTTTAGGGATTCTGCCACAGAAAGTCAACTAAATTTAGGGACAGAACTCCAGTAAAGGAGTCAACTCATTGTGTTTGCTTGTCTTTCTGAATAGTCTCAATTACTTTTTTTGGAACCTTGACTTTGCAAGAATCTTTTATAATTGCTACTTTCTCAATGCATGTGCCAAAGTTTCTGTTCAGTAGAGAACAGAACTTCTGGGTTTTTATCTGAAATGGTCTTAATTTCTGTGAGTTTTACATTAAAAAATTCTTAAAGTGTCAGTGTGTGTTGTTGTCTCTGAAAAAACAGATAACTTTGGGAATTAAACCTGACTTTGGCATGGACTGCGATTACCTGAAGTCACTTAACTCTGAATTCCTCATCTGACTAGTGGGTTGGGAATAATGTTTCTAATTTATCTGCAGAGGCTTTCAGGATGAATCACTCATAGAATCAGAGCATCATTCAGGTTGGAAGGTCAGTAGTGCTAGTCACTCCTGATCAAGGTGGAGTAAATGCTGAATCAGAACAAACTGTCACAATACTTTGATGCACTTTTGAAAATTACTTTTCAATAAATAATAATATTAATAGCAAACATTTGAGAGGAAAAAAAGTATGGGTTCATATTGCCACACAGAAATAAACTGAGTTTGGAAGAGAGCATCATCAAAATAAAAATGCACCAATACACGCAGCAAGGGCAACAATCAGGAAGAGTTGGAAAACACCAGACTAGAAAGCTGCAGCCTGGCTGCCATTACTGAAACTTAGTGGGACAAATCCCATGACTAGAGTCTAATTATCAATGGCTACAAGCTGAAATGAAGGGGACAGGAGAGGACAAGAGTTTTGGAGGCGTTGCCCTCTACATCAAGAAATGCATAGAGTGCAAAGAGCTGTCTCTAAAGAACAGGCATTAGTAGGTTAAAAGCTTATGGGTAAGAATTAGATGTCCCTTCCAAGGCATCAAACCCATGCATGTAACAAGGCCACATTCAAATAAATTGCGTTCTAGTACTGCATCTCCTGCCTATAAACGTTCTGGTTTCAGTCAGAAGATAAACCGTCGAATCCACTGAGATGAGGAAGAAATACATGAATACGTAAATGTATCTTGCCTTTCCTTTAAATGTTGCATGAGTTCTCACTACCTCAGTTCAAGAACCTTCCACAATTTCTATAAGAAGCAGGAGTAGCAACAAATATATTAACCTTCTGTCAGTCTAAAATCCTGCAAATGCTTTATTATAGAATCATAGAATCACTGAGCTTGGAAAAGACCTTCAAGATCATTAAGTCCACCTATCCCCCCTACAACTGCTAACACTAAACCATCATGTAGTAACAGGCATTAATGTTTATGTCCATGCCTGTATAAATACAGTTCCAAAGTCTTCAATTACCTCACTCAAAACTAGGGTAAGAATGAGTTTACCCTTTTGATTTATTGTTTCTGATTTTGCTGTTGGAATAAAATGATTATGTTAGTTATCAAATACTATGTTATTTCTGTTTGCTTGGGCTTTTTTTTTTTTAGATGTATCTGTTTTTTCTGTATAACCAAATATTAGATAAACAAAATTGGCATGTGAAGCAAATTTTACCATACTATACATTTATGAAAGAAGGCAAAACATGCTGACATCAAATACAGTTACTGTGTTGAGTAGTGTATTGTGATTTACTGCAAGGAGAAACAGAACAAAGAGCTTTTATCAGCTAAGAGCAGATCTGCTTTTCTGGTAATTCAAAGCATCAAACAAATCTTGCTGTACTCTACTTTGTAATATATCAAAGGAGCTATTTATTATACAGGTAGATAGCAACTATTAGATCCAAGGAATCATAATTTCTGCTTCCGCAGGACGGGTTCTACAATAGCTCAATGTGTTCTGTATTGTAAATCCACTGGCAGCAAACAGACAAGAGTGATCTTTCACATTCGTGGAAACATGAAAGAAGCAACTTGTGTTTTCACATGCTTCACATCACTTCTAGGGGATGATCTTTTTCAAATAGGAAGCTGCATAGTTGGAATGATGTGCCTTTAACACCAAATGGCCTTAAGTTTCTCTGTCATGAAGTGTGTTGCTGATTTTTGTGTAACATCTAACAGCAGCGCAGCGCATAGTCCTTTGTCAAAGCTAGAGAAAAGAGCCAAAAAGAACACAATAACTGGATACGTCTTAGTTTTATAGAAGTTAGAACTGTAATAGGCAGCTAGATAATCTATTCTGAATTCCTTTATATCGCAGAGCCTCCTAAGTCCCTGCCAAAAAGTATGTTTGACTATAGCACATCTTCTTTAGAAAGGAACATAGCTTTAACGCAAACACATAAAAAGATGAGGAAGTGGCTCTTCCCTTGCTAGTTTTGGGGATTTTCTTCCAGTAACTAATCTCTCTCACAGTTAGAAATACATTCTTCTAATTTTAGTTTGTTTGCCTGTAGCTTCCTGCTATTTGCACTTTTAATCTCTTTTACTTCTAGGTATGAAGCCCTTTGGGGCCTAGCATTTGTTTGCTCAAAAAAGATTTATGAAATAATTCTTTTGAAATAACCAAGCAGATGGAACTCCAAGTTTTTCAATATATAATGCTTTCGCTAGCTCTTGATTAACTTGAATTTTTTCTTCTGAATTCTTTCCAAAAAAATTTGATTTTTTACAATATAATGTAGAAACATAAAATCTATGCAGTAATCCAGTGTCATTCTTCTAAGCGTGACCTGTCAAAGTATAATCGCCACTCTCTTCTTTCTTTGCCTAAATATCCTGTGAATTACAGATTGTGAAAGAGAAATAGATTGGTGGGGTAATACCTTACCATCCTTGAGACAAAACCTTAAGATGGAGGCTTCATGAGAAGTACAGGATCCTCTGCCTTCCTGTCACCTGGCAGAGATAGGGGACCTGAGGGAAGAGGGGAACTGGAAGCGGGTTCCTGCTTGGGGCAACAGGTGAACCCGCTCAGGCTTCTCTCACCTTCACGTGTGCCCTTACAGAACAGGTATATGGCCCTGGATCAGGAAAGTCAGGTAACCAAGGTTACTGACAAAGCCTCGTCCAGGGAGTTGGCAAGGCAGTCTGCCCCATGCATTAGGGCTGCCTCTGCTAAGAACAAAAGGAAGGTAATTGTTGTCGGAGATTCTCTTTTGAGGGAAACTGAGGGCCCTATATGCCAGCCAGACCCAACCCTCAGGGAGGTCTGCTGCCTCCCTGGGGCCTGGGTTAGCAATGTTACTGAGAAACTCCCAGGCCTGGTGCAGCCCTCTGATTACTACCCACTAGTGGTCATGCAGGTGGGCACTGATGAGGTTGCCAAGGCAAGTCCCAGGGCGATGAAAAGGGTTTTCAGAGAACTAGGACGAGTGCTTGCGGGATCAGGAGCACAGGTGGTCTTTCCCTCAGTTCCTTCAGTGGCAGGAAAAGCTGAAAGGAAAACACAACTGATTAATGTATGACTTAGAGGCTGGTGCCGTCAGATGAACTTCGGGTTTTTCAACCATGGAGATGTTTACAGGGCACCAGATATGATAGCAAACAATGGCATAGAGCTATCAACAAGGAGTAAAAGGATTCTTAGAGTTAGTGGGGCTCATTGAGAGAGCTTTAAACTAGACTTGATGGGGGTAGGGGACAAAACTCCTGGATGGTTTGATTTCCAGGACACCAAGCCTGCTGATATTGGATGGAAAGACCCTGTCTTGCAGGGGACAAAGAGTCCTAGAGCAAGAGTTAGCAGGGCTCATTCACAGAGCTTTAAACTAGATTCAAAGTGGGAGGGGGATTGTAACTGAGTTTGAACTAGTGGGGCATTGTTCTAGTATTAATGAAGACCAGAAGGCCTCCTGCCTCCCAAGGGTGCCCCCAGCATGCTCAGCTCATTCCGTGAAATGCCTGTACACCAATGCATGCAGCGTGGGGAATAAACTAGAGTTAGAAGTCTATGTGTGGTCTAAGGGTTATGATCTGGTGGCAGTTCCAGAGACATGGTGGGACAGCTCACATGACTGGAATGTCATCATGGATGGCTATGTCCTTTTTAGGAAAGACAGGTCAGCGAAGCGAGGCGGTGGAGTTGCTCTTTATGTGAGAGAGCAACTAGAATGTGTTGAGTTCTGTCCAGGGCCGATGAGGAGCAAGTGCAAAGTCTGTGGGTCCAAATTAAAGGGCAGGCTGGCATGGAAGATATAGTTGTAGGGGTCTATTACAGACCTCCTGATCAGGACGAGAGGGTTGATGAGGCTTTCTACAGGCAACTGAAAGCAGCCTTGGTCCTCATGGGGGATTTTAACTACCCAGATATTTGCTGGAAGGCCTGCACAGCCAGCCATTCACAGTCTAGGAGGTTCCTCCAATGCGTCGATGATAACTTCTTCATACAAATGATGGACAAACCAACTAGGAGAGGAGCGCTGCTGGATCTTGTGCTCACTAACAAGAAGGGTCTGGTTGAAGCGGTGACCGTCAATGGCAGCCTTGGCTGCAGTGATCACGAGATGGTGGAGTGCAGGATCCTGTGTGGAAGGAACAGAATATCCAGCAGGACCAGAACCCTGGACTTCCGCAGGGCCAACTTTGGCTTCTTCAATCAATTATTAAGAGATGTTACATTGCACAGGGTACTAGATGGTAAAGGGGCTCAAGATAGTTGGTCAATGTTCAAGGACCATTTCTTGCAAGCTCAGAATCAGAGCATCCCAGTGGTTAGGAAATCAAGTAAAGGAGCCGGGAGACCCTCATGGTTAATCAAGGAACTGCTGGGCAAACTCAAGTGGAAAAAGAGAACCTATAGATCATGGAAGGAGGGGCTGGCCACTTGGGAGGAACATAGGACAGTTGTCAGAGGATGTAGTGAAGCAATAAGCAAAGCTAAGGCCTCCTTGGGACTGAACCTTGCTAGTGAGGTCAAAGACAATAGAAAGGGCTTCTTCAAATACACTGCAGATAGAACTAACTCTAGAGGCAATATAGGCCCACTGCCGAATGAGGTGGGTGCCCTGGTGACAGAGGATATAAAGAAAGCAGAGGTACTGAATGCCTTCTTTGCCTATGTCACTACTTCTGCAGACTCTCCCCAGGAGCCCCAGATCCCTAAAGCCCCAGAAGAAGTCAGGATGAAGGAGGAGTTTGCTTTGGTAGATGAGGATTAGGTTAGGGATCAGTTAAGCAATCTGGACATCCATAAATCCATGGGTCCAGATGGAACACACCTGCGGGTGCTGAGGGAACTGGCAGAGGTCATTGTTAGGCCACTCTCCATCATCTTTGGTAAGTCGTGGGCATCAGGAGAGGTGCCTGAGGACTGGAGAATAGCAAATGTCACTCCAGTCTACAAGAAGGGCAAGAAGGAGGACCCGGCTACCTACAGACTGGTCAGCCTCACTTCCATCCCTGGAAAGGTGATGGAACAACTTATTCTTGGCACTATCTCTAGGCATATCAAGAGCAATAAGAGCAGTCAACATGGTTTTATCAAGGGAAAGTCATGTCTGACCAACCTTATAGCCTTCTATGAAGAATTAACTAGGTGGATAGATGATGGCAGGACAGTAGATGTGGTTTATCTTGATTTCAGTAAAGCATTTGATTCTGTCTCCCACAGAATCCTCACAGATAAACTGAGGAAGTGTGGTCTTGATGATCATGTAGTGAGGTGGATCATGAACT
Source organism: Apus apus (assembly GCF_020740795.1). NCBI lineage: Eukaryota > Metazoa > Chordata > Aves > Apodiformes > Apodidae > Apus > Apus apus. The sequence goes on from NC_067282.1 coordinate 13,567,280, forward strand.
GGTTGAAAGGAAGAAGTCAGAGAGCTGTGGTCAATGGGACAGAATCTAGTTGGAGGTCTGTGACTAGTGGAGTCCCTCAGGGGTCAGTACTGGGACCGGTGCTGTTCAATATTTTCATCAACGATCTGGATGAGGGAACAGAGTGTGTCTTCAGCAAGTTTGCTGATGACATTAAAGTGGGAAGTGTGGCTGACACACCAGAAGGCTGTGCTGCCATTCAGTGACACCTGGACAAGCTGGAGAGTTTGACAGGGAGAACCTTAATGAAATTCAACAAGGGCAAGTGTAGAGTCTTGCATCTGGGAAAGAACAACCCCGTGGAGCAGTACAGCTTGGGGGCTGACCTGCTGGAGAGCAGTGTAGGAGAAAGGGACCTGGGGGTCCTGGTGGACAGGAGGATGACCATGAGCCAGCAATTTGCCCTTGTAGCCAAGAAGACCAATGGCATCCTTGGGTGTATTAGAAAGGGTGTGGTTAGTAGGTCAAGGGAGGTTCTCCTCCCCCTCTATTCTGCCTTGGTGAGGCCACATCTGGAATATTGTCTCCAGTTCTGGGCCCCTCAGTTCAAGAAGGACAGGGAACTGTTTGAAGGAGTCCAGCACAGGGCCACAAAGATGATGAAGGGAGTGGAACATGTCCCTTATGAGGAAAGGCTGAGGGAGCTGGGTCTCTTTAGCTTGGAGGAGAGGAGACTGAGGGACGACCTCATCAAAGTTTACAAATATGTAAAGGGCGAGTGTCTGGAGGATGGAGCCAGGCTTTTTTCAGTGATGTCCAGAGATAGGATAAGGAGCAGTGGGTACAAACTGGAACATAGGAGGTTACATGTAAACGTCAGTAAAAACTTCTTTACTGTGAGAGTGAGAGAGCCCTGGAACAGGCTGCCCAGAGAGGCTGTGGAGTCTCCTTCTCTGGAGACATTCAAAACCCATCTGGATGCATTCCTGTGTGATGTGCTCTAGGTGATCTTGCTCTGGCAGGGGGGGTGGACTGGATGATCTTTTGAGGTCCCTTCCAACCCCTAAGATTCTGTGCTTCTGTGAATCAAAAAATAGTTAGCAATGTTTCCAAAGTAAGCAAAGCATTAACCAACATTTTGGAGGAGGTCTGCTTTCTGTAGCAGCAGTACTGTCCAAATTCAGACTTGTTTTTTCAAGAGTGAGAAATGCTTTTACTTCCAACTTCTCTAGCAAACTCCTACCTACTCTTTAAGGAGTGTGACAGGTGATTGCTCTCCAAATGAGAATGGAGGCATATATGAAGGTGTACCTGGTCGTATGATGCAGGAGAGAACACCGTGCACTGGTGAGTAATATTAAGCGTTTAAGGCTAAATAATCAATTAAAAAATATTTAATTGTCCTATTTTATTTATCTTAAATAATCATGCCCTCTTAATCAAAAAGTCTGGGGGGTGGCAGATAAAGAATACAAACTCCAAAAAAAAAACCCCAAAGCATACTTTCAAGTTTTGTGCTGTGTTCGTATGTCTGTGTTTCTATTAGCACCTTTCAAATGAGGATGGAATAAGATACCAGTAAAATACATTAGGCATGCTTAGCCTCTGTACTGAGTGATGGATCTCCAGTATCAATCAGAAGTAACAGGGAAATCTCTCTACTCTGGCTCTAAAATACAACAGATGGTACTCCGCCAGTTTTCATTATGCTAAAGTAGTGTAGCAACAAGATTGCTTCTGTTTCGATATTACCAGTTTTCTTAGGAATAATGTCCATTTCACATTTCTCTTTTGCTGCTGAAATACAGCACTTCTCAACAGCCAGCACCTCTGCTGAGCTTACATTTAAAAGAAAAACAAACAAAGAAAAATCCTAGATTAAAATTTTCAGCAGTTTGAGGACATAAGGAATTATCTTTTGAGTTGATAATAAATTACTATTTACAAAACATTCAATTGCAGAGGCTTGATTGGAAAGCAGGCAGTTCTTAAGAGTTTTATGTAATGTCCTCAGCTGTGGAGCGTTAATGAAGGTTTGCAATTACCATGAATTTTAACTAATACTCAGCTTTCTTTTTAATTTTGTTGTTTACAAAATGCATGCATTAATCACATTAATGTCATATTTTATCACTTTCAAGTTTACCTGACAGCAGTTGAGGAGCTTCAGGTAGAACAGCTTGTTTCTGTATTTTTGAAATCAATTACGAGAGGGGATACAATTAAAATTATATAAAAAGAAAGAAAGAAAAAAAAAAAAAAAACAAAAAAATAAATTCTTCTGAAGAGAGCTCATAACAGCTTTGGGCATTAGATTTTTTCTCAGACCCATTTTGTCACAGTGTCTTATCACTATAATTGAAATTATAGTTCTTTAAACCCTTTATTCAAATGTTCCTGAAAATAAATTTTAGGCAACAGGCAACCAAATGTGGTGTTACAAAACTTGAATTTCTGGCCCTAAGTATATTAAGTCTAAACAAGCTACTGATTTCTGTAACTAGAGAGAGTTAGTCTTGAGCACTGCATGGCAAAATGAATTCTAATAGTGCCAATATATAGACTAATAAACCTGTTATACATATTATTATAAGCGTATTTCTAATTGCAACTCTTCTTGCATCTGTCCTTGCATAATTACATATGTGCATAATTACTTTTGACATAATTAATACTGTTTAGATTGAAAACCCTCTGATACGGTGCAGATATGGTGTGTTACCCAGCAAATCCACTGAACTGTAGGCTTGTGAAAAGGAGGGCAAGATCAGGCCGGTCCCCTAATTTTCTTCTACTTTGAGCTCTTCCGTACAGAGCCAAAGATGTACAATTACTTTCATAAGTGCTTGCTTGTCAGTAGTGTTTTTTTATTTTCAGAACTGTAATGGCTGGTGCAGAACCCACTGACAGGGGATGACAGTAATGACTGATTTAGCCATATAGTGCAGCAGGTTGGTGTCACAGGGGCAGACTGAATTGAGGCTGCCTGCATGAGCATGATAGGCATCCGATTGGCACTGACACTAGTTAAATAATCATTCTAAGAAATAATCAGAGGTTCAAGGTATTCACTAGTTCTTCACTACCTGTTAAGCTGATGCAGCCAGTGAGGCTAACATAAAGCAATATTGGCAGAAATGAAGGATACTAACTAGTGTTGCTATCTCCAGTCCTAACTGTTCACTTTTGTTTTCCTTCAACTTTTTTGGTTATAAATGCCAAAGTTTATAATTGAGTTCCATTTGAATATGATTATGTAAATCCTTGTACAAGACTTGAGCCTTTGTACCTCTGCGAGCAGATGAATTAATTGTGATAAAGCAGAAAGGGAGCTGCTCGACACACAGCATAGATTTTAAGGCAGTCAGAGCTTCTTTTCCCATAATGTGCTTTAATTTTACCAGAAGATACTTAACCAAACGGGCTGCTAAATTCTCTTCATTGTAGACTGGAAGGGAGACACCGGTTGCACAATCTTTGACAATACTGTGAATTTGGGAGTGCAGGATTAGAGTGACAGTTTCAGACAGCAAGACAGCACTGAAGCACACAGTTTTTGAGTTCTTTCAATTCATTACTCTGGATCAAAGTCAAATTCTATTGCAGTCATCTGAACCTTGGGAGCAGCTAATATCCTTACTAAATGAAGTACAGCCTTTTTGAGGGTCCAGCTCCACACACCTGTCGTTCTTCTGCTTTTATTCATCAAGCAATCACTGTGTTTCTGAAGCATGACAAACAGCAGCAAAAATCACTCCATGACCTTGATAATGGAACTGGGAAAACAGAGAAACCTTGGAAAATGCTGCTTTTAGCTGTCAGTCTGTTTTAGCAATTTAAAAATTTAGTGGCTTGAGAATACTAAATAAATATGTTTCTTTTTAAGGTTCTTGCTAAGAAATAAGGATTGTTTTTAGCCCTGAAAGGAGAAAGTAGATGTTGCCACCCTTATTTATTTTTTTTTTCCTTTTTTTTTTCCTTTTTTTTCCTTTTTTTTTTTTCTGCTATTGTATACATCTTTGATGAAAAATAATTATTTCCCTCAGCAGCTTATAGAACTACAGTTAATATTTTATGTTGAAGGAGGAATCAAAATCATAAATAATAAATCTAAACCTTCTACGTGGAATACACAGGAATATAATGAGTTTCTGTGAAAAATCACAGATTTATTGAAATAATGCAGTGTTTTAATGTCAGCTATACTCATTTGCTACTGCTGAACAAGAATAAATTGTCAGTCATTAAAGTACACATTCAAATGAAGACAATTACTACATTCTTCACTGATTTTTGCTACATCACTTAACAGAAATTCAGATCTTAAAGATTAAAAAATGAACCAGTGTACTGCAGACAGCAGGGTCAAAATGAACAATGCATGATATAAGATTTTGGGTTATTTCATAGAAATCATTAGGTTAGATTTGAAAGCCTAAGTCATAACCACAGTTAAATTAAATGAGAAAAACAATTAGATAACCAAATAAAAAATTATCTCAGAATAAAATATTGGGGATAAAGGGAAAATAGCAGTCATAAAGGAACCAAGCTCAGTAGAAGGGTCTGAAAAGAAGCTTTGTGTAGAACTAAAAAATATATGCCAGTCAGCACACTCAGGCTGAGTGTTTAAGACGACCTGTGTCACGATCCGATATTCAGATACATGACAATTTTTTATGATCTTGCCAGGACAAAACAGAGATAACACAATATCAGGTGCACAAAGAGGCACTGGGGCTGGTGTGTGGTCTTATGAGAGATGCGGCAGAACCTCCTTGCTTTCCAACCCGCCTCACCGCAGCGGGAGGCTGGTGCAGCTGGACTCTGCCTTCCCTCTCCTGGGATAAGCCACAGCAGCTGCACCCTTTGTTGTCCTGCAGGACCTGTGAAAAGGTTTAAAGGTGATCCCAAATGGTGAAATTAAGACATAAACGAGGTCAGATGTCACGTGCACAACAATCTTTACTGGAGTAACACAACAAAGTCCCTAGAGTAGATAGGACAGGGAGGAAAACAGAGACAGAAAAGAAAGGAGAAAGCAGAGAAATAGAGGACAGCAAGTGAGAGAATAGTTATGACCAAGGTCCAGCAACACCATCAGTGGGGAAGTGCTTGTCTGCACCCATAGTGTCCCAGATTTTATACAGTTCTTGCCCACTGCACCCCTGCACCCACAAGTAAGAAACTCCTTCTATCTTTTCCATGCTCCTCTGAGATAGGAGGGGGGGATATGATGCCAGGGCTATGTCCTGCAGATAGTCTTTGTTTGGCTAATTAATGAGATCAGCCATTGCAAAAGAGGAGGTTGAGACAACTGGCACCACAGGATTAGTTTATTGCAGTTGAGTTTCAGCCCTAGGAGGCAGCTTGAGACTGGCACTCTTTATCTTTTCCTGCTAAGTCAGTAGTTTTTGTGAAATCTCAAGGCCTGGTTATCACTGGAAGTTCTGCTCCCAGCACCAGCTGTAGAACTCCTTTGTCTCCAATCTCAGCATGTCTCACACTAAACTCCCTAGTTCTCAGGCACACGTTGCAGGGGTAGGGGATTGAGTAAAACCGTTTGGTGGGTTGCTGAGACATCTCTTTAGTCCATCAGCAAATCTTGTTTAACTCTTACATGTCTTGAGACAAACAACAGACATCCTGGGTGCCTGAGTACATCACTTATCTCTTGGATAGTTCGAGACAGCACTATACATCCTGAATGTCACAACCTGAAACACTCATGCCCAGGACAAACAGAACCAGATCAAGGGTTCATCTACATAACAGATAAAGGAAGCTGTGGTCCAGACCTTTCAAAAACTATGGAGCTGAAATTCATACTGGCAGTGTAGGTTTTGTGCCTCACTGATATGAACATAAGTAACTACAAGAACTTAAGGAACCTGGAAAGCAACTCTGTGGAAAATGACCTGGGAGTCCTGGTGGACAACAGGATGACCATGAGCCAGCAATGTGCCCTTGTGGCCAAAAAGGCCAATAGCCTTCTAGGGTGCATCAAGAAGAATGTGGCAAGCAGGTCAAAAGAGACTGTAGTCCCCCTCAACACCGCATATCTGAAGTACTGTGTGCAGTTCTGGGCTCCCTGGTTCAGGAAGGGCAGGGAACTGCTGGACAGGATACAGCAAAAGGCTATGAAGATTACTAGAGAACTAGAAGATCTCTCTTATGAGGAAAGGCTGAGGGAGCTGGGTCTCTTTATCTTGGAGAAGAGGAGACTGAGGGATGACCTCATCAAATTTTACAAATATGTTAAGGGCGAGTGTCGAGAGGATGGAGCTAGGATTTTTTCAGTGATGTCTACTGATAGGACAAGGGGCAATGGGTGCAAACTGGAGCATAGGAGGTTCCACGTAAACATCAGAAAGAACTTGTTTACTGTGAGGGTGACAGAGCACTGGAACAGGCTGCCCAGAGAGGTTGTGGTGTCTCCGTCTCTGGAGACATTCAAACCCCACCTTGACGCGTTCCTGTGTGATGTGCTCTAGGTGATCCTGCTCTGGCAGGTGTCAGAACACTGGAACAGTCTGTCCAGAGTGGTTGTGGAGTCTCCATCTTTGGAGACATTCAAGACTGCCTGGACATCATCTGGAGCAACTTGCTGTAGATAAACCTCCTCCAGCAGGGGAGTTGTACTAGATGATCTCCAGAGGTCCTTCCCAACCCCTGCTATTCTGTGATTCTGTGAACCAAGGCCAAGGAAATACTGTTTTAAAGTGTCCCACACTGAAGATCTAGAAATCATGCATCAACATGAAGTAGAGGCTCTGGAAGATGAGAGGTCCACTTCACAGACAATGTTGAGTCTGACACAAAACACATTGACTGTTGATGAATCGATTCAGCAGTCCTGAACACTTTTTTTTTGCACAGAATATAGAATAAAATTTCACCAACTAAGAATGCCAGAATTCAAGCTACGGCATTATTTTCTATTATTTCTTCTGTCCTTTGACTTCCAGGGAAGACTGCAGAGATGACCAACTGTTTTTTCAGCTGGCTTATCTGGTTGGTTTTTTGGTTTTGTTTGGTTTTTTTTGCTGGAATCTCACAGTTAGAGAGGTGCCAGAAATATGAGTACCACCAGGGTCAAGCAGGATCAGAGCCAAAACCTTTGCTTTTTGGATAAGCTTACAAACCTAATTTCTAAAAAGGCACCTTCCAGTTTTGTGCCTTACCTCAAAAGAAAAAGTTCTTAATACTTTGGCGATTGGATTTCCATATGAATTTAGAAAATCTAGTATTTTGCTGAGTATGAAAAGTAATAGCACAGACCTGAGTTAGGTTCCAAGGCTTTGACAACTTTCTAATAAAATTGCCTGGCTGGGGTTTTTTATTGACTATTTGTGACTCATTGTACTTCTTGGAGGCTCTTTCACTTGCTGACCAAAACTGTCTCCACTGATTTGATAGGATAGATTTCTTGGTCTGAGGGACTAAGATAAAAAGTTTTGGGGTTGGTGGAAGTTTTTTTCACATTCCGTCCCCTATCCTTTACAGTATGAAGTGAGGTATTGGGTTCTTAAGGGATTGACATACAATATTGACTACAAAAAATTAACATGGTACTATTGGAAGCCTAGCTGTCATCTCAAAAAATGAGGATTGAAGTTGGGCATGTATTTGTATATCTAAATTGGAGCAACCTGTTTAGAAAGTTTAGCTCACACCTTTCTTCCTTAAAATACTGGATTATCTACTCACTGTCCTCACATGGACAGTACTAAACTGAAGCAAAGTTAAAACCACAGACAGACTTGGGCAATGGCTTTGTCTTAAGAGATGCTCAGCAAAGATTACTTGACTGAATTGAATAGGTAGATACTAATGAAGTAATTAAACATTTAGCTCAACATCCATAATTTTTCACTTAACTGTCCAGTTGGCTTACTACTGTTGTATAGATTTTCACTGCATTAAATTTCTTGCCAACAATGGATGTGCACTAAACTGTCATTCAGGAAAGGATTGAGGGAACTACCTGGCTAATGTCCTGATCTATAATTTTTTTTTCAAAAACATTGAATTATTTCATTTTTCTTTCCTTCAAAAGGTAATTTTATAAAAAATATCCCCATGCACATCAATGTGCCTAGATAAACATATAAATTAATTTACTGACAATGTAGTTTTAGATTTCAAGAGAGTAAATATTCTTTTTCTCATTCTGATTTTATCTACAAAAGTAGAGCCAAAATGTTCTGATCCAAGCTGTTTAGCTTGATATAGTGACTTTTTGTGATGAAAAAGCTGTTTATAACCATGCCCATTTTCATCATACAATAAATCATGGTAATTCTATTCCAGATACTCTTATTGTAGAGTTTATCACAATAGACTATCACAGAAACTAAGGTTTTAACAAGATTCAGTGAAGGATTAGACATTTAATTGAATAATATCCAAATTGTAAGTCCATATTATATTTATTAACTTTTTAAGACCTTTGGGGCTTAATCTCTAATGCAGATTTTAGAAACAGGCTGTAAGAGATTTATTTGCTTTTCTTCTAAAGTATTTATTGAGCACTACAATTATAGATGAACTATTAGTGTAAACAGGTCTGTGGTCTCATCTACCAGTTTCTATCTTCTAGTAGCAATGGAGTCAGCAGGATTGTATGTGGGAGTCCTTCCAGCTTCTCTGATGTAAATAACAAGGAACTATTTACAGTCAACTAGCGTTGAACTTCTGATGATATTATCTGTTGTTTATCAGGGATTTAGACATGCTACAAGAGAAGTAATTTTTCCCTTGTCGATTGGACTGAGACATATATTAGTACTAAGGGTATTATACTCCCATTGTTATTACTGATTGTGACAAATAGTGTAGATTATTCAGGTTTTCTTGTGCAGATTGATTAATTATTTCATAAAAGCTTTTTTTTTTTTTTTTTTTTTTTATCTCACCTTAAATAAACATTTTCTGCATCTAATCCTAGCCCAAATAGATGACACTTTTTTTAAGTTACTGCAAATAAAGTAGGCTAAAACTACTTGCTCCCCCCGGCCTCCCCATTAGTTTATATTCTATGTACATAGCTCAAAACTAGCTTAAAAATTTTACAGGCTGAGATTCTAATATGTTTCTCTGAAGCCTGACGCTGTGCTCTTTTTCATGTTTTGTTGATTTGTCATTGGGAAAAGTCTTCATAAGCTCAGTGGATCTCACCAAAAGAATATATTTCCCCTAAGTCTCAAGTTAAGGAACAATGTTCTTCCCAGAGTGCTGTTTCTGGCAACATTAGATAATGATAGCTCTGGCACAGTTAGAGGTTTTTGTAATATGTAAACATACATATTGTCTTCACACTATAAAAAGAAAAAGGGCTGAATTCAGTGGTTTTAAGCATTTTTTAATTATTTTTTTTCTGGTGGTTGGCCAAAGGCAGAAAGTCCAAGACAGGCTTTTAGAACAGGACAAAATATTTGCTTATTTTTAGAAGATTCACACCTAAAGGGTGCAAAATTAATACAAACATCCCTGGATGGTGAGGGAGATAATAACAGACTATGTTTTCTCTTTATCTTTTTTTAGTATCAGAAGCCAGAGAAAGATTCAAGTCATGTCAGCACTGAGACAGTTATATTAGTTGCATGAATGAGTACCAAATTAGGACAGCTCTTCTGAAACTTCTCACAGCGAGTCCATTTTTTTTTCTCCTTCTTCATACCTACAGATACATATAGTATGGTATAAATGCCAGTCTGCCCATCTGTCTCTCTAGGTACCTGTGAACAGTCTTTAGCTTGCTCCAAAATTCTTCATTTCAGCCCATGATTCCTTCCTGAACTTCTGTCTATTTTGTTCCCTTCGGAAAAGTTCTTCAACCTGACATTTATACTTAAGAAACCAATAGCCATGAACTCAGAGAAAGAATTGCACCACTCCCCTGTCAGCCAAAGACGAAATATGTTTTAAAATGGGAAGAAGAAGGCAAACAATAAGGCAGTCATGAGAAAAGCAAAACTTTAACTGAGGCTCCTTTCCTTCATCTTCAGAGTATACTCCACTGCACTGCTGTCCCAGCTGTCCTGCTGCTGTGTTAGGACATTGGAACACAAAGCTGCACTCAAACCTGGCTCAAATGTACTTAATTTTCAGTTATATTAAGGTTTAATAATACTATTGTTAATTTTAAGGGAGCGGTTTTCAAATGATATATCATCACAAGCTTGCACTGGTGTGCAAGATTTTGACAGGTCACTCCCATTGAGTACAGAACAAACCACACCTGGGCTTCAGGTTTTAGATTTATTTTATCACTTATTATTAATGAAGACAAGTAAAATGCAAAAAAGTAAGCTAATAGAAACTAGCTATAAAACAAAAAATAAGAATATAGGATTGTTATTGTATTTGCTGTTTCATGAGTGTAACCATTACCTGCTGGTACAAGGGATTTTGGACTCTTCTGTCTTCTTCTACATGACAGCACATGGCAGGGGTACTTTCCTTTGCAGTCAGATGGCAGCAAAGGAAAAGCAAGCTGTTATGGGCTGTCCAGGTGTTGAAAAAGTATGAAGAACCTACACCAAGGTGGGAACGTGAGTTCCCAAAACTTCAAGAGGTGGGCCACAAAGATGATCAGAGGACTGGAGCACCTCTCCCATGAAGACAGGTGGAGAGGGTTGAGGGTTGTTCAGCCTAGAGAAGAAAAGGCTCTAGGGAGATCTTATAGCAGCTTTCCAGTACTGAAGGGGGACTACAGGACTTTTTACAAGGACTTGTAGTGAGAGGATAAGGGTGGGATGCTTTCAAACTGAAAGAGTGTAGATTCAGACTAGATATTAGGAAGAAATTCTTCACTGTGAGGGTGGTGAGACAGTGGCAGAGGTTGCCAAGAGAAGTTGTGAATGTTCCTCCCTGGAAGTGTTCAAGGACAGGTTGGATGGGGCTTTGAGCAACCTGATCTAGTGGGAGGTTAAATGCCTGCCCATAGGAATTTAACTATGTATCAGGATAAATTTAAGGTACTAGAGAAATTTGTAACATATATAATCTAATTTGTAAGCCTTCAGCACAAACAGTAATGTCAGTGATCTTGTGTATTTTGTAGACATAATCACATACCTATCTTTGAGTCTTGTTTTTTTATAGTGATTGATAATTGAATTTTCATTAATTATGAAATTTTGAGAGGTATTCTCTTTTTTAAGAGCTCTTGATTAAGAAATTACAGAAAGTGAGGAAGGCAGAGAAAACAATTCACATTTGCCAATGAATGTATTCTACAGGTCTAATCTACAAGTCATAGGTATCTTTTCCTGATGCTTCTGCACCTTTTTCTTCTCACAGCATATTGTTATTAATTTCAACCTTTTGGGTTCATGATAATTTATTTTGGTTTAGTTCAATTGCTTCTAACATAATGGTACCTCATCCGCTTTGTTGGACATTTTCCTTAATGTACTGTAAGATTGAGTCCTTTGTTCATTACTGCTTAGTGATTGATTTGACTTCAGTATATGACTTATTTGTCACCATTATCTGTGCAGTTACAAATACACTGTTCTGTACCCACAGATTTCTGTGTTACTCAGTTAACTTTATCAAAATGATCTATCTAGTTTACTCAGCTGGATCTGGCAAAATCATCTACACATCACTGTTGGGAATTTGAATTAGGTTGCTTAGTCTTTAAATATTCCTGCTATTCAAAAAAACTAAATGAGGATGACACTTCTAATTCTATGTTTGAGCATACATTTTTTCAGTTTCTTACAGTGGAATTTTTTAATTTCTTATGCAATAGTACAGCTCTTATTCATCTGTGCATTGAAGACATTGGAATTTAGGAGAACCTCTTTTTTTTTTTTCCTCTTATTTTGAGCTTGAACTACACAGTTGCTTTGGAATCAAAACACTCCAGTGCTTTACAGAGTTTGAATTTATGTTTAATGTAGAAAAAAATCTAAGCTTAATGTAGAAATATATTTATATTTATATGATCACAGCCCATATATCTGCATTAATCACAAGTCTCTAAAACAAGAATAAAAAAATCCCATCTCTACCCTCCTCTTTTTGTAATAAAATGCATAAGATCATGTTTGTTTAAATCAGAAAGTGGAGGGCTTTGTATGTTACCTTTAAACATCAACTAAAAAAAAAATAAGAAAAATAATTATTAAAGTATTGTGGGACATTCTTAGTTATTGTGTGACTAACTTCTTAATCCAGAATTGCTGCATAATGAAGAACTAAGGACAGAAATAAGGCAAGGGAAAGAAAAAGGACTTTTGCTTTCTCTATTGTTAACTAAAGAATACAGATGAAAGTCAAATAAAATTTTGGGATCACTTTCTTCAGATGTTCTAAATCTTCAGCCAGCTACTGCACGTTTTGTCTTTTTCATCTTCCAGATTCATAGGTTTCTGCACATTGATCATCTGTTGAATTGTTTCAGATTAATAGTTATTACAAGAAGCCAAAGTTAGATAGAACCAGGTGCTGCCATAGTTAACACATGATGGATTACAAAAAATGCTTGAGCTACACTCACAAGATTCTCTGTCTGGTAGAGAGAAATTCTCTTAGATTTAAACTAAAAAGGAAATACTATGAGGGTTGAAAGCAGAGCCTTCTGCAATATCAAATGTAATCAAGAGACTATGACAGCAACCCAGAACTAGATTTTTATATCCATTAACAGGGTGATTGTCCAGTTCCAGAGAGAGACACAGAGCAGTCCATAGCACTCACATAAATGCATTACCACGGTGCTACCCACTCTGCTTCATTCTGACTGCATTTTTGTTGTATGTATGGCAGATGTTTTATATATCAAGCTCTTCTATAATAGAATTGTAATATTGAACTTGTTGTTGTAATGGTGAAAAAGTAATGTTATGACAGTGATTTAATCATCATGGTTTTACCCATTTGAAACTGAGGAGGTGTCTGTGTCAAAGACAAGTAGATAAAAGAAAAATTGGAAGGAGTTTTTACATTCATTAATTAAGATATTTCAGCTATTCCTGAGAAGATTTCCCTCTTAATCTTAGATCAAACCTGAAAAACATGCATTAGGGGAAAATTATATTACTGTGTTAAAATTAAATAATTTTTCTTTTTATGTTAGCATATTGATTTTAAATAATACATGTATACATCCAAATTCCTGTACTGTGATACATGAGTAATTTCACTCCCTACATGCATTGAGCTCAAAGCTATTCTGTTAAGATTAAAAGGTCTCTCAAATACACAGGAAAGTGAAGAGCCTACCCTGTGGAAGCACTGTGCCCTACACTGGTGAAATTTTGTTGCTTTTTAGAAGCTCCTCCTAAATCATAAACTCTTAATATTGAGTTTTGGCTAATTGGATGGAAATTCTTCATCTAGCTCAAATTTATGGTGGAAAATTATCCAGTGAATGTGGAATGACAGAATAAGATCCAGTGACACTAGGCAACAGAAACAGTTCTTTGCTTTTTTAAAAAAAATAAATGCACAGTTCCATAAATTCCAAAGATTAAAATAGTAAAATTGGATTAAATATACTCTTGCTTTGCGAGATATTTGTAGCAATCCACCCTGTTTCTATTTTAAGCAGATCTGTTTTAAAGTGCATTTATCTATGTCTTAGCTGTCTTCAATCAGGCATATGAACTTCAGATTTAATTTCTACATTTGTTAATTTAATTTTAACAGTTTCCTATTAATTAAATCAAATTAAATTTAATCTTATGGCTAGTGTCCCAGAATGAAGACCAAGAACTAATGTAACAACGTACAATGAAATGCAAGTCATTATTTAATAGCCAAGATACTAATTGTTTAGACATGGTGATTAATTCATTTGGCATTTACAAAGATGAAAATGGCAATTCTATAATAAAGTAATTAGAGAGATGCATATTGCCTTGAATGAAACAAGACTCAATCTGTAAATCTTTAAATCTAAATGGAATACTTTAGATTTTCTAATATTTTATATTTTCTTACAAAGATGTTGATTTTTGCCCAACAGGCAACCTTTTGAATATTAAAATAATACTCCAATGTACTTCAGCATTTCTATTCAAGAGGCTACTAATTATTTAAGCAAATTTCTATACATAAGAATAGTGATCTGTAATAGAAGTTATAAAGGGGAGGAGGTAAAGCTTGGCATTTATTTAGAAGTTAGTTTTGTGACTTGCTATGAAACTTGGTCAGATAAAACCTATCTAATTAATTTTTAAATACCCTATCATTGATCGCAAACTTTTTTTTTCCATTTATTCTATTCTCATAGTGAATACTTTGACTGAACGTCCAAACTGTACAACTTACAGTGTTCCAGAACATTGATATTTTCCATTTTTATATGTCTAGTGATGTAGAAAGTTGAATATTAAAACAATTTTCATACATATTCAGTTTGAAATATGCTCAAGGCTTTTTTTTCAAAACTAATGGAAATCTGGGGGAAAAAAAGCAACAAACAAATATCCTGTAGCAAATTTGAACCTTCCCCAACTGTGGCTAATTCTATTGATTTAGCTACCAGGATATTATCTCTAGAACAGAATTATAGACTCATAGAATCATTTAGGTTGGAAAAGACCTTCAGGATTATCAAGTCCAACCTTTAACCCTACTCTACCATGTTTACCCCTAAACCATATCCCCAAGCACCACATCAATACAACTTTTAAACACAGCCAGAGATGGTGACTCAGTCACCTTTCTGGGAAGCCTGTTCCTAAGCCTGACAGCCCTTTCAGAGAAAAATATTCTCCTAATATGCAGCCTAAACCATCCCTGGTGTAGCTTTAGATCAATCCCTTTTGTCCTATCACTATTTAGTTGTGAGAAAAGACCAGCACCTATATCTCTGAAGTGTCCTTTCAGGTAGTTGTGGAGAGTGATAAGGTCTCCCCTCAGCCTCCTTTTCATTAAACAAAATAGCCCCAGTTCCCTCAGCTGCTCTTCATAAGACTTTTTCTCAAGGCCTTTCACCAGCCTAGTTGCACCCTCTCCAGCACCTCAATCTCTTTCTTGTATTGAGAACCCCAAAACTGAACACAGTACCTGGGGGAGGATCACTTCCCTGGTCCTGCTTGCAACACTAATACAGGCCAGGAAGCCATTGGCATTCTTGGCCACCTGGGCACACTGCTGACTCATATTCAGCCACCTGTCAATCAGCACCCCCAGGGTCCCTTTCTGCCAGGCAGCTTTTCAGCCACTCTTCCCCAAGCCTGTAGTTGTGGCCCAAGCTCAGGTGCCAACACTTGGCCTTGTTGAAGCTCATACAAGTGGCCTCAGCCCATCTAATTTGTCCAAGTCTCTCTGTAGAGCCTCCCTACCCTCAGGCAGATCAACACTCCCATCCAGTTTGGTGTCATTTGCAAACTCTCTGAGGGTGCACTCTATGTCCTCATTGAGGTCATTGATAAAGGTATTAAACAGCACTGGTCCCAACAGTGAGCATAGAACAGCAATAGAATAAAGCCATAGAATATAATACTTGAATATCATCTAAACCTTAGTTATCTAGTACCAGAATATTATCCTAGAATACTGACTGTTTCTCTGTCATGCAAATTGTCACACATATGGAAAAGAAACTGGTATAATTTATATTTTACATGTACATTTGTATCCTCACAGCTAAAAATAGGCTTCAAGGCCAATGTTGCATCCAAGAGTTTCCTGTTGGTCTACATTTTTCTCATGACAATGAACAAGCAAGTAGTGGGCTACTGAATTCTGACAGAGTTTGAAATTCAGACAGAGCATCAGCCAAAATTTTCCTTCATAATGTACCTACCCCAAAAGGTGAACATGGAAATGAATGTTTCCAGTGGCGTGTTAAGCTTCTGTTCTGCTTACAGTCTAGTTAGGTTTTTATAGTCAAAACGCAAGCAAAGCAGAAGCAAAGATTTTGTCATAAAATTAAAAGACTGGAAGGAAAAAACTGAATGATCACACAATTGTAAAAATTAATGCATAGCTGAGCCTGGCCAAGATCTCAAACACAGTGTCTTCAAACTGTCAGATCTAAAATCAGAAGAAGATCAGA
Organism: Apus apus; assembly: GCF_020740795.1. Lineage (NCBI taxonomy): Eukaryota > Metazoa > Chordata > Aves > Apodiformes > Apodidae > Apus > Apus apus. The sequence continues at coordinate 13,583,262 of NC_067282.1, forward strand.
AAAATGGCTAATGGGATGAAACCTATATCTTGATTCAAAACCCCTTGCATTCTGGCAAACTTCGGGCTTTGACTTTGTGATGGTGTATAATATCAACAACCTAAACTTGCTCATATTGAGATTAAAATAATCATAGGTGATGTGATATTAGCTTGTAGCTATAAGGTTTCTTTACAGTCAAAGAGATCATGAAACTTTCATCTCACCCTTTGTTTGTTTTTTTTTTATGATAGCATAGCCTAAGGGCTCCAACATGTAGTCCTTTATCCTTTGATAATTTCCACATTGCCTAATCACTGATACTCTTCTTAGTTTACAACCTGTAGTGACTTTTGAGTCACGGTGCCCAAATTTTAAAGTAGTTTGGAAAAGAGCTGGAATTCCTTCTGAGAAAGCACAGGCTGTAAAAGAACCTCTGTCACCTTCTCAATCCATTATAGTCCTTTTACACTCTTTTCTAATATCTGCTGTTCTACCTATGCAAAACTCATGAAAGAGCCTGGTCCTTGCAAGAAACTGCTTAGAAAGTAATAAGAAAATTTTCTTGTACCTCCACTGTTATTTGCATATCTTTGCAAGGATGACAATAATCTTCTTAATTAATTCCTTTGTTTAAGTCATCAAGCCCTGAGGTAAGGTAAGCCATGCTCATTAATTTAGACAATCATTACTTTGTTGATTAAATAAATACCAAATGTGGAGAGACAAAAAATAAATAAATAAATAAATAAATAAATAGAACTAATTCCAGCCTGACCAAGAAAAGCTCTTTTAGATGCAAATCCAAATTAGGTAGAAACAGCAGTCTGTGAAAGAGCAGTCAATGGACCATGGTTCATAAATGACTCGGAGGTCCCAAAGTCTTCATACAGATATAGTGATCACTAATGTCCTCTTTGCAAAGATAATTATTTCAAATCCATACTTACTTCATGTTTGGCAGTAGGACCAACTGATTAACAAACTGATTTATCTACTGCTTGTGTCACTGCTGAACAACTAAAGAGGCAGGCTGTCCGTTTGTTCTGCTACAGACTACAAGCATAGAATGTCCCTTCCCTGCTTAAATTACAAAAGTAGTTACACTCAAATTGCTGAGCATTGATTCTGCATTCATTGCATCTCTTTTTGTATGAGACGAAACCCATGGCATTTTAATTGTGATTAAATGAAGTCTGTTTTCTTCTTTTCCACTAGCTGTTCCTATTTTCATAGATTCAGAGGTTGGTTTGGGTTGAAGGGACCTTTAAAGGTCATCTAGTCCAACCCTCCTCCAATGAGCAGGGACACCATCCAACTGTTTTTTACAGTTGGACTCAGTGATCTTAAAGGTCTTTTCCTACCCAAATGATTCTGTGGTTTTATCTTCCACTAGGTAAGGTTTCTCAGAGCCCTGTCAAGCCTGACCTTGAGTCTTTATGGGAATGGGACATCTACAACCTCTCTAGGCAACCTGTTCCAGTTTTATCACCCTCATTGTAATTTTTTTTTTTTTTTAGTTTCTACGCTACACCTCACCCTCAAAGTGACCTTTTTACCTGACCCTTGTAGTGAAGACTTCATCTTGCTGTGTTCTCTCATACAGCTGTGCTGCTAAATGGCAGCGTAGGTTTCCACTTGCAATAAAAGCAGTAAATAAAATAATCTTATCTATTAAAAAAAAAAAAAGGTGCTTTTGCTGATTTTCCATGGAAGGAGTTATGAAATCTGGAATTGAAAGGAAGGTCATTTGCTCTTTACATTCTTCTGCTTCTGTGCAGTTCCAAAATAATGCTATAATCATACTCAAGCAAGTATGTGAAGGATAGTGCAAAGGTTCCAAGTTCAACCACTCCAAAATTAGGGAAAAAAATACGGATGAGTTCACAAGTGTAATCTCAGGTTAGCAGGAATGCACATAAGTATGACAAGACCATGAATCAACCAGAGTTTTGAGGCTTTGTCTGCAACTTTTCATCAAAGTGAGCATCCCTAAAGAACCAAAACTCTTTGAACCACAGGAGCTATGTTTTTTTAGAAGTGAAATAAAATCAAGGAACATTTTTTAAATGAAGGAAACTTGGAAACAGAAAAGTGAAACTATAAACAGATTATCCCCATCCACTGTGTCCTTGAAAAGCTCATCCTTCCCTTCCGGTTTGCACTAAGTTCAGCAATCTTTCATCAGGTTTCAAGAAACTCTGTATGAAGTCATCTCTATCCCTAGGAAAAATATTTTTCTTTTCATCACCTCTGATCCCTGCTTGTGTCTGTTCCTGGACCTCAGAAGAGAGGGAAAGAGAGATACTGACATAGTGAACTACAAAATGACAGGCAAAACTGATACCATCTGTCACTATCTGCTTTAAGGACACAGTCACACTACTGGCTTCAGATATTTGGCTTACCCTTGCCAGGTCCCTGAGAAGTAGTCACCGGGTCTAATAGATTCAGAGTATAAAGTCAAGTCATTAAAAAGAGAGCAAAGTACTTTTGAATGGCTACAGAAAATAATTCTGTGTGCAAAAGAGGGGTGTAGTTATATAGTGAGCAGAAATGTCTCTGTTGATTCAGTACTTCTCTCCACCATCTGGAGAAGGGAGCTTGCCATGGTTATATAAAGTTAAAAAATGGGGTTTTACAATAAGTCTATCTTTCTGATTACTTGACATAACTGAATGTGTGGCAGTCAGTTATCCCCAGTGACACAGTACCTTTTTAATCCTGTTTTCTATGCTCTATGTTACTCACGCCATGACAAAGTCATTGATAATGCATTTCATAAGTAAGGTTAGAGAAGACGTATGATGGGGCAAAAAGTAAGAAGGCTGTAGCATCCTGTTTTGTGCAGGAAAAGAGATCACAGTATCATAGAATGGTTTGGGTTAGAAAAGATCTTAAAGATCACCTAGTTCCAAGCCCCCTGCCAGTAGGGCCCTTTGAGGTACTGGAATGCCTACTGTCCACACTGCTTTTGTTGCAGCCCAGGATACGGGCATGCTGCAAGTGCACATTGCCAGCTCATGTTGAGCATTTCATCAGCCAACACCACCAAATCCTTCTCCTCAGGGTTATTTTCAATCCATTCTCCACCCAAACTGTAATCATGCTTGGGATTGCCCCAGCCCATGTGCAGGACCTTACACTTGGCCTTCTTGAAACTTTGTGAGGTTGGCATGAGCCCACTTCTCAAGCCTATCAGGGTCCTTCTGGATGCCCTCCGTTCCCCCCAGCATGTTGATGGCACCACACAGCATAGTGTCATCAGAAAACTTGCTGAGGATCCACTCCGTTTCACTGTCCATGTTGCTAACAAAGGTATCAATCAGATTTAGGGAAGAAAGACTGAGAAGAAAAAAAGACTGAAGAAAGCACATAGAATTTAGGAAAACAGGAAGATTATATCACTGAAGAATTACCATTTCAGTGTTGGTGAGAGAAAATGCATATTTAATGACACTGTTGGTGTGAAGGGAGCCAGGAAGTCTTAGAATTGTGTGCCACATGAATGTCCCAATGATGCTTTCACTCTCTGAAAGAGCAAGCAAGGTGGGTTTTGTCATTAGAATTTTCCATTACAATTACATCAGCAGAGACCCTAGAGTGGTTGTACAGCTGCTGTGCCACCAGTCTGTAGGTGTGACACAGCTGATGCCACCACAATTCAAAGCTGCCTCTAGACAAACATGGGATCTTCTCCAATGCCAACTGTTGTTGGTGACATGGCATCACAATCATGACAATTTATATCTTGAAATTAGCAATCCACAACTGATTATCTATATCATCTGGGAGTATGTGGTCTCACCAGTGGGATGTACCCAGACTTAAAATGATAAATAAATATGAGCTCTTGGGCACTACATCCCATCCATCAGAGAGCTTGTGGCTGGCAGCGTCACAAGCAATTCAAGAGCAATACAATCCTTGAGGTGGTGTGGGCACCCAGCATCACAACATTATCAAATGCATCTTCTCCTCAAGTGCTTCTCACTGGTTCTTGCTGGTTCCCTAGTCCTCTGAAGAGCATGTGACTATCACGACTTTCCATCATTGCAAAAGCAATAAAGACATAGAGAGACAGGAGGTAGGGGCTGTGCATGGAAGATTCGTGCATAAAGCAAAATGAGGTGAGCATGAGGGCACCCTGTTATTCACACAGTGTTTCTCCCAAAGATGTCTATGACCATCTCATTATGCATGATGGGGCACCCAAGTCTAAAACAAGAAACATCTTTGGGAGCAGCCTGGCAGAGTAGCACAGATACATCACTGAATTTTCTTTTCTGTGTGTTATTACTCTTTTATCTCATGCTCTATTGCACACAACTTATGTCACCCAGGTAATTACATCTTTCATGCACAGTGATACAGCTGTAGGTTGTTATGTCATTTTTAAAGATAAACCCCTTCTACTAAACTGTTACTACAACTTGTAATCAAACTCTTTTTAGTCATGGCTAAAGTGCAAGGTAACCCAAAGTAAACTAAAGCTTTTAAGATTCAATCAAGCCTAATCAATAGATTGTTTGTCAGTAAGAACTTTGTACCCTTTTCAACCTTAGTATCTGTGGCAACACAGTTCTCTGGAGGGAACACCTCTGTCTTTTTAACTGCCTTTTCCCAGTTAAAAGACTGTATTTCACTTTGGAACCCTAGAAAAAAATAGATCGTTTTACCTAGTTTTCCAGCCATAGTACCAGATCCACTTCCAGAATGCAAAATGAGCTCAACTGATCTGAAAACCGGTGTCAATGAGATCCAAGTCCATTATGGTGAAAATCCCATTTACAGTTTCAACTATCTAGAAGTGCCTTTTGTGTGCTGAGCCAATGCCTTTAAACAGCATCTCCACTGAACTGATTGTCTCCCCTTCCTGCATCCACAGGTCAGACCATTTCTTTCACAAAATGTAAGAAAGCTAATGTAGCTCACTTAGCTTTAAAGTTTAGTTAGTTAGATATATTTTTGTAAGCTTTCATAAAAATTTAAACATTGCAAGACCCTGTCAATATGATTGTTAACTCATGGGTATAGTATCAAAAAAGAGAAAAATAATTAGGGAGAATTGTCAATAAGAAACAAGGTAGAAAAGCTATCTTCCAGATTAAATATTCCTGTGGTAATTTTTTATATGTTGCAGAAAAAGTACTGCCTTTAGTCTTTGCTGCTGTTCATAATGGAGATTTCTGAATCCCTGTTTGCACCAATATCTTAAACAACCAGGTGTTCACAAAAGCTATTGACTTGTAAGCACACTGCTCATCTAGGATGCTGGCAGAAATTGTGCTGGATACAAACAATGTCGAAATCTGGAGCTAATGTCACTATATCTCAGAGCTAGATTAGGGCAGCATCCTGGGACTGGAGAGGGAAAGGTAACTTGTCAAGTGTTCACTTCTCACATTTTTTTGTGAAGTCTGTTCTATAACACAGACTTCTCCACTTAAAAGCTCCTATCTCAAGGTATGAAGGTAGACCATAGAGAAATTTGAGCCATGAATCAGCTTTTTGCTTCTTTCTGAATGTAGTGACAGATTATTTAGATCTTCTCCACTACATCTGTCAATGAAGGTGACAGAAGTAGTGCTGGAATTTCCAAGGGTAAACTTAGAATTATTATTGCAGAACTGAGCAAACAAGTATGGGCTGTCCTTACTGCTCACAGCATGGTGATCTCTGATTTGAATAACCAGAGAGCTGACAGGCACCTCTTTCTACAAACCAGGACCAATGATATTACTCAGTCATTTCTATCACTATACTAATCTTTGCTATTTTTGTTACATCCAGTCTACCAAGCCTCTCAGTGCTGACAATTCCACAAACATTCCACAAACATCTCAGGAAATTTATTTTAAGAACTAAAATGTTTTAAACTTAACATAATCAAATTATTCCTTTCCCATTTTCTGAAGTTGTTTTTGTACTAAAAACTTTTACTCTACATTCTTATTCTGTCTCCTCTAAATCTGTATCTTTCATGAAAACAGTGTGTCAAACTAGGCTGTACTTTGAGACCTTATAGTTATTAGAAGGGGAGAAAATAGGGATAACTTCACAACAGAAATTTTTAGAAGGCCGGCAGTTCTGCAGAGCATTGCATCTTACAAATTAATATGTAAACAATTAGTGAAGATCCAAGCAAAATGTTCATCATTCTAAAGGAGTCACCCCCCAAAGAGTTTCAACCTGGACAAACATGCAGTAAGTTCAGACTTTGCACATTCCTCCAGAGGCAGGGGACTGATGGAAGCAATCAGTGTTCATTCTTTCAGGATCTAGTCGTACCTACCATATGATAGAATTATAATTAGAGCCTCTTCAGTTGACAACTGAGTCAGTCTGATGTGAGGATGTGGCAGGTGTTACAATCTTCATCTGTTCCATCTTTGAACTACACTGAGATTACACATACAAGATGGTTGAAACCAGTTTTGCAAAATGCACTCAAATTCAAAGGCATTTAGTAGGAAATTAACAGATTGATACATTAATAGCATTTATCAGTTGATTATTAAAATTATCTCAGCTCTCACATACTGTGAGCAGATTCATCTCATTCTAGAGTCTATTTCCAGAAATGACAGGCAGGAAGATGAACATTTGGGGGCATTTTTATGCATTATATCAATGAGATATAAAAAGCATGTATTTAAGTCCTAATCATTTTCAGACCTCCATCCTGGCTAATTTGGATGGATTCACAGCTCTCTTGCTGATTTGATTCTCATCTGTCAGCCTCCCATGAAAGCATTCAGCTGCCACTTTGGCTGCTGGTACCTTGCCATCTTGCTTGGGATTATAGTATTCAGCTCCCAGCAACACTTAAAAAACTGACTGTCTATGTATGCAAGCCATCAGGATGGTCTTAAATAATGCATGTTAATTTATTACAAACCAAATTTACTACAAACCTCTTTTTCTTTTTCTTTCCAGAGCAAAGGTCGAATGTAAAAGTGGTCAATTGGTCTTGTTGACCCCAATCTTCTATCCACATGAAAGCAGTAACATTATCTATAATAAAATAATTTTTCAGGGAGCCAGGAAAGATTAAATTTCAATGCTGGAAATACCACTTGCAGTTAATATTCTAATAGTGTTGCTATAGAACATGAATCAATGTAGGAAAACAGGTTCCATCTGACTGGATGTTATAACAGGGCTTACAATAATAATTCTCTAGCTAGATGACTTCTGCCCTGAGCATATAAAAACTCCCATGTAAACATCTAATTAGCAGTCTTAAATTTACAAGAATCTCATTTCAATGAATTTTACGTTTCTTTTGTTAATATTATATTGCTTAAGTTAATGTTAACATTTTAAGCATAGCATAGTTTTACTGTTTTGAGCTGTGTCTTCCTCTAGAATAAATCAAAATAGATCCATGTAGTTAAATGAAAAAATATCATTTTACACTGGCTAAAGATCTGCCCCCTTGAGCACCTGGTCTTTTTGAATTTTACCTCTTGCATACCAAGACTGCCTTTGAGGGCTAATACTGCTTTTGTCGCTAACAAGTGAAACGCTGAAATATCTTAGAATAACTAAAGTTTTCCCATGTATTTTTATTTTTCTGAGGCAATTAGGAAGTCATACAAGCATTGTCTTCTTTCTAAAACTTCTGAGTAGAATAGATTAAGTTAATAATTCATTGTTGTCAGATAGGAACATGGCAAAAATTATTTTGATAAAAGTCTTTTTACTGAAAAGCAGGAGCTTTTTTTGAAGTAGCAGAATATTTCTGACATTGAAACATTGTGCAAAAATATATTTTTTTTCTTTATTTTTAGGATTATTTCAGCATTTTTAGACATAGTTGTCTTAAACCAAACATATTTTATAGAAGTTTTTAAAATAACTTTTTTACCACAATGCAGAGCAGAAAAGACTTTAAATGGCCTTTCTAACCCTCTGGGTCACTTCCCTGAGATATCTTCTGAAGAATTCTTCCAGTTTTTCTTCTTTACACAAGAACAAACACATTTAGAGACACAATACTTTGAGCAGAATGGCAAGATGCCAAGTAGCAAAGTGGTGCTAAGTTTTAAATATGTATCAACTGACCTCTCTTACTTGAATGTACCAGTGAAAATATAGAATAATTTTTAAGTCATCTGGTTTGTTTAATTTCTGTAGGTAATAGATTACTGATTTTAACCTCTGTTCCATTTAGAGTTAGGCTCTGATTCAGTTTAGTGTCTTAGCAGATTGTAGGACCTTTACATCATCACTGACATGAATGTTTTTAACAGAGTCTTTAAAGCAAGCTACATGCTTAAGTACTGGTCTGAATATAGTCATCAATACAAAGCACTGTTAAAACCAGTAATGACCAGCCTACTAGTACAAAGAAAAAAGCACTGGAAGAGATCATGTTAATTCTGACTTATTGGTAGTTTTCAGGCTTTACTGCTCAAAAACACTATGGAAATCATACTTAATTCCTATGCTTATGAAATAAGCATTATTTGCTACATTTGTTAGCAAAAATGACTTTAAGTAACAACCACTTGAAATTCCATTTAAATATGTGGACACCATTTGCACAGGGAGAGCTGTGTATTTTCATGCACAAGTGTTAGCCATGCAGCAAACAGCAAGGACAAAAAAGGTCCAGTTGTGGCTTCTTTGAAAAAACTGCTTCAAGACTGTTTGCTTAGAGTAGCTTAAATAGAGCTGGAAGTAGTTTGCATTATATAAATTATAAGGCTTAGCATATTCCAATGACCTAAAGATATCACACACAGGAATTGCACTATCATAAATGTTTGAAAATCCAAAGTGAAGAAACACCAAATAGTATTGTGTTTTGCCAAGGGACTGGGCAAGACATAGTCTTGTTTCTAATTAGGTCAACAATATTTAAATAAAAAGACTCTATCTAGGCTGATAATATAAAAAATTTATATAAAGTAGATGGCATTCTGCTTACTTAAGTCATTTTACTATAGGAACAACTCTTTTCCATTTTCTTTGAGAGAGAATTGTACGTTTATTATGAAGGAGCAAGAGACAGCAGTGAGAGAGCCCACAGCCATTCAAGGAGAAATAAAGGTTTCAACTACTCACAAATACTTGTCCTGGTTCCTTGCAATCTACATTAAAGGATACTGACAAGTCCCATTCCCAAACTAATGTGAAATGACAGATTGCTCAGATCAGAACACTGTGAGGGGCCACAGGCTAAATGAGTCAGTGCAGCTTCTCTCCATTTGTATCTTTAAAGTTCTTATTTCCAAGATGCACACAGACCAATTTCATACTCCTGGTTTTAGACCCCAGTGAGAAATGCAGAGAAAACTTTCTAATCACTTCAGTAACTTGCACTTCTCTTTTACCGAGTTATTAGGTGTTAAAATTTGCAACGCTTTAAACTAACTGCTATGCTTCCCTGATTGTTGTGATTATTTTTCTAAAGTCCTGTAAAATTGACTTTAGTATGTAAGAAAAAATAAAAAATAAAAAAAAAGGAATTGAAAGCAGAGAAAGGTAAAAATGTGTATATCCTAATCAAACTCCTACCCTACGAGAAATAGCCATGAAATTAATTCCATGTTTCTTTATTCTGTAATTTTTTTTTTAAGAAATATAAAATTCTGAGTGTAAGCTGTCTAGCACTCATTTCTGTTAAGATCGAGATACTGTATCACTGTGCTGCAAATCCTCAGTAAAATCCTGAAGGTTGTGCAGCAATTGTGACTTTTGCTGCCTTAGCTGCTCAGCTCCTTCAGCAGCCAAACCCTATTGTCCATTGCAGAATTTTTCAGCAATTTCTAGCCACAGCATCAAGACATTTGTTTGTGAGAACCCACATGTGAACGATGCAACATTATCTTAATCTTGATGGAAGTCTCTGCTCACTGATTTTACATGTGATAGGAAAAACAAATGCTGGCCCTGGTGGGTCAAGGTAAAACTGTCGCTGGGGATAAAGACAGATGCAAATTACAGCCTGCCCAGGGAGGCTGTGGAGTCCCCTTCTCTGGAGATATTCAAGACCTGCCTAGATGCAGTCCTGAGTAATGTGCTCTAGGGGATCCTGCTTTAGCAGGGGAGTTGGACTAGATGATCTCTAGAGTTTCTTTCCATCTCTGACAATCCTGTGATTCTGTGAATTTCCACCATCTGAACCAGTATGCCCCCTAGTGGCTGTAAATAATATCTGAGTCCTTCCATGGTGGGTCATACCATATATTAATGGACCAATAATTTATTTGTGAGACAATGGAGCAGTAAAAGTATCTGGGCTACTACTACATTTCGTTTATCCTTAAGAATTAATCAAAGGGAAAATAATCACAATATAGGAGGCAGAACAGACCTTCTTTTTTTATACCAAAACAATGATGTTTGTATTTCCAACTTCTTTATCTTTCCTCTTAAAACAAGGCCAAAGGCTATGGTCAATCTCACAAGTTTTCTGTGCATAAGAGAGCAGAAAGGAAAAAAATGGCTACTTTTTAATAAAAATCCTTTTTAATCCTGCCGAACGCCCCATATGAGCAACTCTCACATATAATCTTCTAGTCAGTCCTATCTGAATCACATGAAGCCTAAAGAAACCTGAGTTTTGTCGTTCATATTTGTGGGGACCTTCCACTCTGTTCATCCCTATCTGTACTTTCCTTACGTCTCTGCCAGTCAACATTGATTTAAAGGATTTTCTGATTTATTAAAAAAAAAAAAAAAAAAAAAAAAAGTACTTCCAAACACCATCAATAAGAAAAGATCCAGCATTTCCTATGAGCCTAATTCCCATCCATCAGCTTCTCAGCAGACACTTGATTTCACAGCAACATCCCCTATGCAAATAGTAGGAACTTTCATCCTTCTAGATAAAATAGGACGATCGTTTTTCAGGGATCTTACTTACCCTGGTATATTCTTTATTGGTAAAAGAAGAACAAAATTGATGAAATCACTGATCTATGTGATCTAATACATTTTTGTTTAAACAAATGCACTAAGAATGATTCCAATCTTAAGTGTTACTGCTGAACATTAGCTTTGAATAGATAGCAGATATTTTTACAGTGAAGGTATCACTTGGAAATACTGTCTGAAAACTATAATTAGTTTTTTGTAGCCTTCCAATATCAAAGTCCAATCTTGAAGCCTTAAAGAAGAAAATTTGCCCTCTCATTCATGCTTCTATGGTTTTGTAACAATTCCTAACCTACTTTACTGCATTATGCTGTCGTTAGCCAGCAGTGTGCCCTTGTGGCTAAGAAGGCCAATGGCATCCTGGGGTGCATTAGAAAGGGTGTGGTTAGTAGATCAAGAGAGGTTCTCCTCCCCCTCTATTCTGCATTGGTGAGGCCGCATCTGGAGTATTGTGTCCAGTTCTGGGCCCCTCAGTTCAGGAAGGACAGGGAACTGCTGGAAAGAGTCCAACGCAGAGCCACAAAGATGATGAAGGGAGTGGAACATCTCCCTTATGAGGAAAGGCTGAGGGAGCTGGGTCTCTTTAGCTTGGAGAAAAGGAGACTGAGGGGTGACCTCATCAATGTTTACAAATACGTAAAGGGTGAGTGTCAAGAAGATGGAGCTAAGCTTTTTTCAGTGATGACCAGTGATAGGACAAGGAGTAATGGATACAAATTGGAGCATAGGAGGTTCAAGGTGAATATCAGAAAAAAATTTTTTACTGTGAGAGTGAGAGAGCCCTGGAACAGGCTGCCCAGAGAGGTTGTGGAGTCTTCTTCACTGGAGACATTCAAGACCCGTCTGGACGCATTCCTGTGTGATGTGCTCTGGGTGACCCTGCTCTGGCAGGGGGGGTTGGACTAAATGATCTTTCGAGGTCCCTTCCAACCCCTATGATTCTATGATTCTATGGTTAGCAAAACTGACATTATAGAAGTGCTACTAAAATGTATTTCCAAACTTGCTTGTATTCTAGACAAGAAAACCACAGGCATTGCAAGCTGGACATCAAACCACTTCACTATTTCAGATAAAATCATATTGGCAAAATATATCAGATATTCTTTGACATTTACATGCAACTTCAGTTTAGAACTTTTCATTTTTTTATTCTTGTTTGGGGGGTGGGGTTAGCTTCATGGGCGTACAGTATGCAATGAAGTTTGTGGTTAATTGATTTCTGAGACAGCAGGTGTTTAAGTTCAAAGACCAGCATCACACTTGGTGTTCACCACCACCATCATTAGCAGACTTTATATCCCTTAGTTCTTTAGACTGTCTCTACCATTAGACTATGGGCTTGAGCCAGTGACCCCCAGAAAAACTGCTGCCCTTTGAACATCCTGGTTCACAACTAGACTTCAAAAAGGCACACTTAAACCTGCTATAAACCTCTGTGTCTCTGTTGTAAGCAGTTAAATCCTCTGACAGGTCATGTCACATTTGTCAGCTCTATGCAGGTGTCTTGGATATCTTACACTCATTTCTATATGAGCAGGTAGTATGGATCAATAGGAGCAGCAAAAAGTTGACACTGTTCACACTGCCTAATTCTGAGTTTTTCTGGAATAGTTCTAGTTCCCACTCCACAGACTGGATGTATATTTGTAGCTGAAAAGCAATGCACTCCTCAAGCATACCTCTCAGTTTAGTGACAGCTAAGTTCATGTGCTCAGATTGCTTCATTTTACAAAACAGAGCCACATCAAATTGGGAAATTAATTACCAAGTCACACTCAAGTGAACAGCAACTGGGTTTTTGTCCCTCAAACAATGTCAGGTCATAACAGGCACTTACATCTGGGAACTTACACATTGAGATATCTGAGTCTAGATATCTATAATGTGAGTTAGACATCTGTTTGGTTTTTTTTTTTACTGTTAATAGAGGTTCCACTGACTCCTAACAAGATCCATGAATTAACATGTAAAATAGAAACTTATTTCATATGCAGACACCTTAGCTTTCGTTTTACAAACAGCTCCCAGAACAAAAGGATTTCTTTCCTCCCTGGTCATTCTGATTAAATTGCTGTGTGCCAGCATAACGAGAATTAATCTTCCTGAATACTGATGATAAAAATTATTCCATATTATGTTTCCTCTGCACCGTATGTATTGATACTTCCATAAGGAGCTGCAGGTTGGTATCTGATATATTCTAGGGTTGTATTTGCCTTTGCTGCGTGGTACTATTTTCTTAGTCTCTTGCTCAAATTCTGAAAGCCCTTCTGTTTGACATGCCGATCTTGCTGTGTCATTGAACTGTTGATTTCATCAAAGGTCTAGTATCCTTTTTATATACTAGTCATTATGGAAAATAAGACAATAGCACAAGGAACCATTTATCTTTTACATTTTTTTTCTCCTCCGTTCAATCGGTTTCTTAAAATATATTTATGTAGTAAACCTGTTTAGCCAGTCACGTGAATTTTCAGCATGAAAAACGTTCCTGAAACCCATGAAAGATTGAAACTGCATTTTTTTTTCTAAAGCATATTTCTTCTTATTCAATATTACAGCATTTTAGTCTCATTTAGTATACTCCAGTTAAATCATGTCAAATTTTATTTCATGTCCATTTCCTGTCATATCTTGATTATTCTTTTCTAATAATTCCTTCTAAAATTTTTGTTGCTATTCATCTTAAGCTAACATGCTTATTGTCTCCAAGACACTAATGCTCATCTCTTTTTCTCCATATTATTAGACAGATGAAAACTCTTTTCTACAGAGACACTAACCTCATGTGCCAGTTTTTTCAGAGTCCTTGGATGGACAACATCTATCTCTTTTACATGGTTACAATGAGTTTTTCTTAAATACAAGAATCTCCAAACTATCCCTTAATCTCTCATCCATCCTTTCTCAATCCATTCATCAGTAGTCATCTTTCCCTCAGTTTATAAAAAATTAATAATTTAAGTTTTTTATGTTCCTGAATTATCCTTAACTCTTCACCAAGGTCATCTCTGCTCTCTTTGCTCCCCTTTTATTTATGAAGCTAGAAAACAGTTTGCTATGGTATTTTCTTATTAAAATATGTAGACGTAATATGCAGGTGATCTCTCTATGACTGAGAGATATTGGCAAGGAAGGAGGAGAAGTCTATGTTCCTGCTGTGTGCAGCAAGTGTTATGCTAATAAATAAAACATCTTGGTTTCCATCATAACCAGCCCCTGGCTGTTTTCACACACACACAAAAAATGGTGAACAGATGAATGCTAGGCATTTTAAGGAAAGTATTAATTTCTGAGCCAAATAATTCACCATGAAATGTGTTTGCAATTGCCTTGATTGAGTGGCTACTCTTTTCTTCATGGATACCAAGAGCTTTTAACTACATAGAGACGTAGCCAATAATATGTATAAGATTCATTAGATAATCTTCCATATGCATATAACTTTCTTCTCCTCTAAGCTCAGAATGAAAAACAGTTTTCTATCAGGACTTATGTTGTGTATAAACTTTGTGATTTGCAAACACTGTAGGAGTGTCCTTTCATTTGTCTTATGCTGAGAGTTTATTGATGAAAACCATTACTGTTCTGCAAAGGCTATTGTCATACTAATGATACTATGTCCTCACAGCAGTGAGCACACAGCATCTTGATAAGGAAACAAATCTTACACCACAGAAGAGGAAGAAGCTTACATCCCTGTCACTTCCTAAAGCTGATTGTTTTTTCAAAGATGTGACATACTATAACAAAATTTCAAGCCTTCTTATTTGTTAGAAAAAAAACCCTCTAAACCTTAAAATTCTGATACAGAGCCATTTACTTAAAAATCATTAGGTTTTCTCTAAAATTACCCTTAAACAAATAATGTAATTGAAATACTAACACATACATGTTTAGAGCACCATGGGAGATACCTCAGCAGGTTGCACTTGGGAATTTGAGAGTTGACATGCCCTTCCACTGCTCCATTCACTTTTGAAGCGATTATTTTCTTCTGTCTCTCTGCTGAGATCAGTGAGTGGTTTCACATCTGAAGTGAATATAAGTACATTTTTCATTGGAGTTAAATTCTCTTTTCTCCACCACAATGTTTATAAACTGCAGATAATAAACTACCATTTTTCACAAAGAGAATCAAAGAGGAAGGGGTATTATTCTTTTTCCGGGGGGGGGGGGGGGGTGGGGGGTGGGGATGGAAAGTCCCACATTAGTGATTTAGTTTGAGCACATTATTGAATCTTAAGTCTTCAATAAATCATTTCTAGTTAAAATTAAAGGTAACTCAGCTTTGCATTTTAACATGTCCAGCCTAGATAGGGAATTTTTTTATCTGCCGAAGAGCCCAAACAGACCTGTTAATCAGGATGATCAAAATGCTTTACTCATGTTTAAATACTTCTCAGGAATAAACCACAACATTGTACCCTCCATGATCATGGCCTTGACTGGGCAGTCCCAGCTGCATTAGCAGATAGAAAGCCTTCTTTGCAGAGGTATATCTGAAAATCCAACTATCTTCGGCAAGGATGCACCCACCTCCTTAGTTTGACTCTCCCTAATACAGAGAGTTCTTACTTTAATTTAAACTACAGGAGAAAGAAGCACTCCTTCATCTCCTCCTCTTCTGTGTAATAGCTGAAAGCATTCTCTGAGGATTATCTGCTTTCAGTATCCATGCCTGCTGGAGGGCTTCAAACCAACATCTCCCATGTCCTTTGAGAGAGCCAAAACCACTACCCCACCTGGGAAAGGATATAAAACATCTGCGAGTAGGGCTTGGCTTACGTGCCATGTAAGAGTTGCTGTGTTCCATTTAGGTTTGTAGTTCTCTGTCAGGAAAGAAGCTATGATTATTTACTGCTCTTGCAGGGCTGCAGCTTTAACATATAATAAATTCAGGGGCTTTGCCATTTCAGAGCAGCAAAGAAGTGTCTTAATTTTCACCTCTGTGTAGCTTCACGGGCTTTATGATTAATACTGTGTAAGCAAAGCCAAAATTTGAAACTCCTAAATGTAAATGGTTGAGCAACATTTATCTGGAGTATGCTTCAGGGGGGTTACTTACCTATTGAGATAGTGGAGCTGCAATCATACAAGACACAAGCAAAGGGGAAAAAAAAAAAAAGCTTAGCCGCAAAAAAGCAGAAATTATTTAAGTTCCTACACTGTGTAGTGATGCCATGAACCATATTTTGACCACGTACAATTAATTTTATGCTTTTTCTAGTCCTCTTTTACATTTTACTTAACATTCTTCTCAGATTTGATTTTAAGGTCGTTTTTTTCTAAATGGAATAGCCTGTGTTTGATATTGAAATGTGGTTTGACAATAACATAGCAGTGAAACTTTAAAGACAAATTATGAAGGATCACCTTTTTTACTTTTTAAAAAGGTTCATTAAAATTCAACACTGCTAAGTGTCAAAGGATAGTAATCCACTGATGCCTCCCTGAAACTTTTTGAATTAAGGAAGGGGAAGTAAAATGGGTTTATTACAACCTTTTTGAAACAGAAGAGAATTCAATTATCATCTTCATCATCCCTTGCTAGAGAGGCAGCAGTCTTTAATCCTATTTATTAGCTCTAAAAGATATTATCATGGAATTTGGCTGCTAGGCTAGGAGATATATGTATATATTTATATATTTATCCTTTTCAGGGTAACTATTCTTCCACATGGGAGTCTGCGAATCCTGAATGCTACCAAGTCTGATGAAGGACGATACTTATGCCAAGGTGTAAATGTATTTGGATCTGCAGAAATTGTTGCATCCGTATCTGTTAAAGGTATTAAAAAATACTTTTATTGTATTGATGATTTTTCTTTACTAGTATTTCATTATTGCTTAGAATCCCCAGACAAAACACAGCAGCATTGTACAGGCAGAATGAAAAAGCATTTCCAACAAGCTAGGGGGACTAATGTCCATCTGGTCAAATATCATCTTCCTACATCAGATTTCATACTCCAGCTCTTATACTAGAGATGTATGTCAGAAAAAATAGTATTTATAGAAATCACTCAGATTATAGATAATTCTATAAATAAAATAATCTGTATCCCTTTTAACATTTTTTAGCTTTGGGAATTCACTCACCCTTTCTTCCTTCTGCATGGAAACAAGGTCAAGTATTAAAGTAATAATTGTGTCAATATAAAAAAACCTAAGGTATCCTTAGAACAGTAATAATAATCAAATCACTGTGATGCAGTTAATTTCTAAACCATATTTTTGTTACTTTTCAGCTCAATTCTTATATGATCATGGGCTTTGCTTTTAGGTGTTCAAGTCAAGACTTCTTTTTACAAGCTTCTTCCTGTATTTAGTATGCCTGGAAACATCCCCTTGTTTTAAAAATGAAAAAAACTGAGATTTCCATGTAATAACAAGATTCCAGGAGCTGCAGTCTTAAATAAAATTAACTGTTTTTTCTGAGACTAAAAAAATTAGTTCATTTATCTCTCTCAGAAGTCACACAGACTATTGTTTAGGATCCTGTCTTATTGATCCTGTGAGGTTGGCTGTACCTTCTGCTCACCACTGTCATGTCCTGGGTGCATTATGAATATATCTTAGTATTTGAGCCTAAATATTTTAAACAAAAAGTAGATGTAAGCTTTGAATAGACTAAGCAGAACTTCAAATTATTTTGGCCATGCATAGTAACTAGACTTGCATCTAAATTTTCCTAATACTTTTATATTTCAAGAACCTACAAGAATAGAGCTGACTCCCAAGAAGATGGAGTTAACAGTTGGAGAAAGCATTGTCCTCAGTTGCAAAGCCCTTCATGACAGCACACTAGATGTCACTTTCTATTGGACACTCAATGGGCAGCCAATTGACTTTGAAAAAGAAGGTGGACACTTTGAAAGCATCAAAGCAGTAAGTGACCATGTGTTTGTTGTTTGTTTACTGTGAAGTGACAGAAATTTTCATGCTTTTAAATGCCTTCCATTTATAAAATTCTGATCAAACTGAAATATAAATCGTTTCACTAATGTTAGAAAGGCTAGCTAGAGGAGATGCAAGCTGCAGGTCACTAGAATTACTTCAGGTAGTTTCAGTCAAGAAGATACAGAATGCAAACATGCATCCTATTTCTAGTGTAACATCTGATGATAGGGATTAGAAAATAGTTTGAATAAAATCTTCCCTATACTCTTCTGCAGATTTTAGTAAGAAAGGCTGCTGCTATAAGCAGTGATGTCTTTCTCACAGGTAACATGGCTGTTGGAGTGCCCTCACCTCCCAGTGCTTTTACTTGCCTAGCATAAATTTTAATATCTGAATAGAAAGGAGTATACTTTATTTTCCAGCTTCCCTGCACTAAGGTAGGTTCTGGCTGTGCAGCTGCTATTTAAGTCAGTAAGAATCATATTGCAAGAAATTTGCAAACTGATTTCAAATACTACTCCTTGATTCAAAAACACTTTAATATGATCAATCAGTATGATAAAGTAATTAAATTCTGTCCCATATAAAATGGTTTGAAATTTTCTTAGTAGAAAGAAATCTCCTAATGTGAACAAGTTTGGAAATAAAATCTACAGTCATTTACCTGTATGTTCCAACTAATGAAATATAAATCTATTGTCCACCCTATGTTAACAGAGAAAAATGAAACTCACTGAGGTCAGAAAACTTTAAAAGTTAATGTATCTAATTTGAGTATAATGTAGTGAAGTTAACTTTGCATTAAAAATCTTGTCAGCTGCAATCAATATCTTTTTCTGCTTCCCTTTATGGAAGTCATACTGTATTCATTTTGTGATGTCTTGTGTGTCTTTTTTAAATTCAGTTTTACTTCAATAAGATTTTTAATTGAAAACCATTAGTGAGGCAGATGTTATTATGAAGGTTCTTAGTATACTTATCTTCATCTGAGGAAGTCCAACACTCAAAATCCAGCATTAAATATATAGGAAGGAAAACTATATATGTTATTTTTTTTCTTCAAATTAAAAAAAAATTATTATTCAAGAAAACATTCTAGTATTACAATTTAACTTCAAGTTGTTTCCAAAAATTTAAAATTTAAAATGTGTTACATGGTTCCTTCAGTGTGTTTCAGCAACTTTTTGTGCTGAATGGAATTTTAAATCACTGGGAAAAATAATCAGAGTATTAAATTTTCAAAGTTATTTCTTTCGTGAAAATGAAGCTAATTTAATGTCATTTCATTTGTTTTATGTAAACAAGATTTTGTAGATCTTTCAACAAGATTCCTTCTATTAGTTTCCTTTCTACTAGAGAAAGCCCTCAAATTCATATAAAGCTCATTAAAAGTGAGAACCTTGAAGACGACATACTGGGACTATTTACACAAATATTCATGCAATAATTTCACTGAAATTACTAAGTCATTTTATTGCCCTGACAGCTAAAATTTTGCCAAAACCTAGTAGATTTAACCAGCTATTAAAGTATGAGTTTATTACTTCCTTCTCACTTTGTGGCTAAAGAGTAACAGCTAAGTGAAAACAGTATTAATCACTCATAATGGACTCAATGCTCAATGTGTAAATGACTAGGTGGATCATATAAAAAAAAAAAAAAAAAAAAGTTGTTTATTTAGTAAAAGCACAGCATCTTTCTTTCCAGAGGCATACAAGCATTTTAATTTTTTTTAAAACCTACTTTTTTACAAACAGACAACTTCAGCTGGTCAAAAAACAATACCAGACTGAAAAGAAAGCATTGCATATTTTCCATAATATTACAAAATTAAATCTTACCTTGTCACTCTTAAACAAGTGCTGAAATAGTGAAATAGTATGCAGCTCTAAAGAAATACCAAAATGAAGTGTAAGAGCCTGATATTTTCAGAGTGGACTAGTTTAATTTGCCTTTACAAGATTGCTTACCCAAGAGATGGTCAGGCTCTGCTTCATTTACTTGCATTCCCAACTCATTTAAATGTCAAGACATTTATTTTCTGGTTTTCACTCTAAAGAGAGAATGGAAGAGTAGGCTTGATTCAACTGGAGGAGGACTAAAAATACTTAATATCTTACAGGCAGGATGGAGGGGGAATATTCATTTTTAGAACACAGAGACCAAAAGATGACCCTATAAGCACAATCTCACAGAAATTTTCTCAGTGCTCTTGGAAACATAACATGACACATCCTTCTCCCTATTAGAAAGTAGTAGTTAAAATATATGTAAATCTGCATTCACCGGAAGGTATGTATTGATTTTTGCATCATACTGAAATGAAGATGAATCAGTTGAGAGCTGCAAAATTCCAAAGTAGCAATTGTAGTAGTGGAGCAATTTTTTTGTGGTTTGACACAAAAGCTCTATAATTCCCGTAAATACTCGTATGTGGAATGTTATCAATTGTATCTCATTTCTGTTAGCCACATAAGTATGTGAAATTAATCACAAGGATGAAAATGCATTTCTTTACCTTGTTAAAATGTAAAGTATGATCAGGTACTAGGGGAAAGCAAGATAAAATAACACTCTTTTATTTTCCTGTCATGTAATCTTCTTTAACATATTCCATTTCAAATGAGTGATACCACAATGTGATACAGATACAGGCTTAAGAATGCAGAAAAAGGCACTTGGAAACTTGAAACCTGTTAGAATTCTGCCTATATCCCCTATTTTGCATTTCTGAATGGAACATTTATTTTAAATTACATGAATTAATCCTGAAGAAATGCTTTTGAATGTACTACATTTAGGAAATATAATAACATCCTTTTTGTGCATGAACTTAGAAAATTATGCATCCATTTTGTTCTGCACTCACTGACACTTCATCAGAAAAAAAAAAAAAAAAGGTTCCAAATTTTGGGTTTTGTTTATTTGTTTGAAAACCTGACAAAATTAACATTATCTGAATGGGTTTTGCTAATAACAAAACCATTACCAACCTCTCACCACTACTGAGATTAGTATTGCTCCTGCTTTCCCTGTGGCAAACCCAGGTGTTAAGTATGATGATCATTCTGATGCTTAATGCAGTCTTATAAAAGCTATCACTAAGATAACATTTATTTGGACTGTAAATAAATTTTCACTGACTAAAATTGCATGCTCCCAAGCAATTACAATTAAAAGGAAAAGCTTCCCCTAATAATAAATATTGCTTTGCTTTTTTTTTTAAATTGTATTGTTAGCTTTTATACCAAAAAGCTAAGTGTCATCATTTTTCACACTGAGAACTAATTTTTATAGAAATGAATTTGTTTTTGCCAAGTTATCAAAGGTGTAGTACCTATAGAAATGTAGGTACTTAAGGGACTTGCCTGGCAAGAGCATAAGTTTGGTGAGGATGTCAAGTTGTGCGTGAAGAGAATATTAAGGAAAACAGACCAAACTTCACAGGACTGACAGCTGCAGAATGCACTCTAGGAAAGGAAAACATCTCCTATCTTGTCTATGCATAACTCCACAGTACACTTGGTAGCAGAACAACAATGCAAAGGGTACATATAACCATAATCCTTTGACATTAAAGTCTTACTTAGTCTACCAAAAGATTCAACATATTATGTTCTGTGAAGTTTAATCTGTGTAATTAATACAAAAAATTTTGTGTACATGTATGAATTGCCAAGATTTCCTTCTAGCAACACCAGTGAGCACTTGAGCACTGAAAATATAGACCAACATGTGTTTATTAGGGTAACTTTGATTTTCTGACCTTTGTGTCAAATCTAGAAGTCCTATTCAAAATTCTATTCAGAATTTTTTTTACCTAAGATAAACCCTGACATTTTGTCCTGGAGATATCCATTTTCTTGCTAAAGACATCTGATTTTGAGAGTAGATTTTCATCCAGATATTGTCATTCCAACTCAGTATTTGAAAAGTGATACTGTTTTTATGGCAGCCAAGTAAAACTATTTATTGTGGTTGTCCACAGACTGGTAAGCAGCAGCAGTCCTCTCAGTATCCCTCAGCTTGACCTTCATTAGTGCCTTTCAGACTCGGGAAAGTGATTTAGTCTCAACATCTTCTTTATCTTTGACCTTAACTGAAACTGCCACCATGGGAAGCAATAAGCACAACTTGTCATGATATATTTTACAGTAGTCATTTGTTCACATGGAAGTGAATTGAAAGCTACTCTTTCACTTAGAAAAGGCCAGCAGATACAGACTGGACAATACATTAACTACTGTCTAGCACTGGAAACTTCAATCTGATAACTTAGATCCTGTGAGAAAGCACAACTTTGCACCTTTCCTTCTGGTGTGATACTTTATTCATATTTTTGAAGATTAACATTTCATAAGAATTTTCTAAATAGGCAGCACTAAGTTCTACACTACATGGAATCAATCGAAACAGCAGGTTGTTAATAGTAATGTCTTTCTTCTTTATTGAACATAAAAACAAACAAAGCTAATTAAATAGGGGGTTTATTTTACACCCTTCCTCCTCCCCATGCTGAGGAAAAGAGTAATAGTTGTCAAAAGTCTTTCAGAAGATACGTGTTCCATGCACAGTGAATTTCTGTTCAGGGTAATGCTCCTGTATTAACCTCATTGTTATCAATTTGTTTCACTGTTTGTCACAATACATTCCTGCTGATGGAAGAGGCTGAACACAGCCATTACTGTCAACTCAGATCTCTAGATTCCAGCCCTATGCTCATTACCAGGTTTTGCCCATTTGTCACGCTACAGCAGTTAGGTACTTGAGTGATCAGAAACAATTTCAAGATAAAACATAATTAACTTGGCTTTTGATAACACAAATTTCTTGTAAACTAGGGAGGGTACAAAATGGAATAAAAAAAAAAAAAATGAAATATGTGGTTTATGAGTGATAAAAACAAACCAAAATTTTAACACAATGAGGACCACAATCCAGTAATGCACATAACCAGGTGTTGTTCCCAAGATTGTAAACAGCCCCAGTGAACTGACTGAATTTATAAACATATATGACCCAATCTGCTTTAGAATGGGACATTTTAAACATTTCCTAGATTCAAGCAAGTACGTAAACTGATGTGCCCAAGGGCTTGTGGCTTTGGCTATGAATAGACAGTAGCAGAGTGAGATAATAAGTAGCACTTCCTGTATTTAATTTTACTTTAGATGAGGGAGGTAAGTGAGCATTTTGGAAAATGTGAGTCTCTTAACATTCCTGAATGCTGATTAACCTAAAAAACTTTACAATTAAAAGTAATGAAATACAGTCAGATCATTTTTACTGTGGTTTATTCTATGAAGGTATTTTGCACTTTCCGTTGTTTACAACAGATATTCTACAGAGAAAAATCCTGAGGTAAATACATGATATTTCATGACAGTTCATTCTTTACCCATTTACTTGCAGCTGAGGGATCATTTAATTGCTTGGCACGGTGTTAATCTGGGTTATAACAGCACAGCTAATTGTTTGAACACCTGATCAGTATCAGCCTTCCTAATGCAAAGGCCTTCCATTTGCATCTCTGCCTGCTTTTCACTTCCAGCTCTGCAACCCATTTCCTGGGCTGTTGCTGCAGTGTTTTCCAAAGCTTTCCTGGAAGGTTCCTTTGCTATTCTTGTACTGCTGATCTCCTGGTTTTGTTCTTATGGCCTTGCACCTGCAAACCCTGATCATGTTGCTATGGTGAAGTATTTTGAGAGGACACTCCCACCGGCCTGAAATTCACCTCTCCTTCTGCTCACTTGCTTATTTCTTTTTCTGTAAAATAAACCACAAGATGTAGCAACGTAGATAATACTAATGTAAAAAATTAATAAATACTGTCCAATAATATACATCCTAAGAAGTTTAACAATCAGTCACTGTGAAACAACTGATGTTAATTAACATGTTCCAACCAACATTAACATACAGGAAGTTTGACCAGGTCCCAAAGAAAAGGTTATGTCCTGGTTTGAGCCAGGATAGAACCAACTTCTATGTGATTTTACACTAGGGGAGGGGGGGAAAAAAGGCAAAAAATAATCCTTGTCTTCCTCATCACCACCTACTGAGCTGGTGAGAGCCTCAAGAGGAGAATAAATTTTCTGGCAGGCTACTAGGAAGAGCTTTCCATTTTCCTTTTTCTCTCTCCCTCCCCATTACTTTTTTTGTTTCTCACCTACGTAGCTTTCTTTGCTAGAGATGTTGGATGCCATTATCTATGGATCCTTCTTAAGAGTCTCTGTTCACGTAAGGCTGTCACAGCATTCTTTGTGCAGCCCATTAATGAAATGCCAGCCATGTGCCTACTCCTCAGGCTTCCTGTTTTCAAGTAATCTCAAAACTTGTCCCAGATGGTTTTTGCTTTCATTTCTGTTATCTTCATCCATCACCATCATCACCTTGCCCCTCCAATCATAGGTGTAGCTCCATGCTCTCCTTTTCCCTCTTGCTGCATCTTTAAACAGGAGCACAGGTACCCATATTGTTTGTTTTTTTCTTCTTTTTTTCCTATGGATATAACAACTCAGATACAGAACATGAATTTGTAACATGAGTGTAGCAGGCCTCTTTGTCCTGAACCCTGCCATTTCATATTCCTTTTTTTTTTTTTCTTCATTCCTCCCCATTTTCAGTACATTTTCTACATTATCTTCAATCCCTAGATTTCACAAAACTATCCCAGTATATAACATGCTACCTGTCATCTGATACTCATCGAACTTCATCTGTTCCTCTGCTTTTTCTCAATAAAATTAATCAAACTCATTAGCAGAAATTCAAGCTGCACTTTTACGTCCTCGTCATCCACTCTCAATATCCCAATACTTCTCTCCCAACCACCAGTGCTCACCCAAAACAGTTTGCATTATTCTTGCTTTCTCTGTGCAAACTACTTGAAAATAACACCACTGGAAGGGTCCACACCTCCTTAAGGATCCACAAACCTGAAACCCATCCTTTTTACTTCTTTTAGATGGGGAAAATGCAACTTGTGTATCAGGTATCCCTCAGTCAATCTGCATCAGCCTGGATACCACTGTACTGCCATTATTACACTATCACATACCATTAATCACAAGAAAACCAATAACAATAATTCCATCTTCTTTGTTCCAAAAGTACTTGTACTTAAATGATTAAAAGTTAGAACTTAGAGTATAATTTTCCAGTATCACTACATCAACAGAGAAATCTGCTGCTTTTTAACAGATTAAATATTTGCAATTTGTAAATATCATTAGCAGTAAGCAGGCAAGTGGTTGATGTGTTCAAACCTGAAAATTTACATGAAATGGCACTTAGATTGTCCTAACTGTACTATGAACAGAAGTTGGCATGGAGCCAACAGTCCATCTTAATGTACATATAAATTGTCAGCATAATTTAAAATAACTTTTTTGTATTGCTATTTTTCACTTGCTGTTGATAGTACCAAGCAAACATTGCCATGATTTTATTATCTGAGGTCATTAGTTTGCTTTAGATAAATCCACCAACAATAAACTCCATTGCTAATTAAATATGTCAAACAATCAAGATGCAAATGTGAAATAATTTTTTTAATTTATTCTGACTGAATTTCATTAGTAAAGGCTATTTTACTAAATCAAATAATGTATGAGTCAGAAGTTCACCTAACTTGTGTGTTATCTGTGATAACACCCATAATTTTTACATAATCATTTAAGCTGAATAGGATAGCATTAACAACCCAGGTAATACTTGTTTAGAATAAAATGTCAGTCAGTGTTTGCCCATTCATTTTTTTTTTTTTTTCCATTGGTTTAATCTTTTTTTGAATCATGATAATTTAGAATAGTTTGACTACACTTTTTAGACACATTCTACCCAAGCAGAGAGACAATTTTTATGGCATTTTGTCCAGGTTGAATTCCCAACCTTAATCTTCAGTTCAGCCTTTCTAGACCCCAGGCCTTTGCAGTGTAGAAGAAGCTGAGAGCTGCCAGTTGCCACATTAGATCAGTTGACTATGCAGTATTTAAAACTTCCTTGCCTTTTTGTCCTTCTCTGCAAGATAAATCAGAGCTGAGTTCATGGAATTGCAGTTGGAATGTGGAAGGGAAGTATGACATTCAATGTGGAAAATGAGCAGCATTAGGAACATATTAAATAAAAGTTAGGATCGATATAACTGCAAGCGAATAATTTAAGGTTCCTAGGTTTCAAGCATATTTTCTACATATGATTCTGTAGTTTGAACATATGTGAAAAATGTGTAATAGATGAACCAATCTCTATTTTTTCCATTAAAGAGGTAGGGGGATGTAAACAAGAGATTTACTAGATGTTTTAAAAGTGCTTGTGTAACACTGAGCTCTATTTCAAATGCAGGCAGATTATAGATTGTTCTTGTGTAAAGCCTTCAACAGGCCTTAAAAAAAAAAGGCTGGACACTGAATACTAAACCACCTTGGTTTAGAGATAAAAACTCAGCAAATGAATGGACAGATTAACAGGGAGGTTTCCTAGCAACCAGCTCAAGATAATGAGCTTCACAGAAGAATAAATATTACTCTCTTCACTTGAAGAACCATATATATTTTACTGCAAAACAATTCACAATCTCTTAGGAGTTATGAAATGGAAAGGAAAGAATCCATATACAACTTCTTCTCTGTGGGAATGTGGGATGGCTGAAGTAGTATTAATTCACCAAATGGAAGTTCTCTGGAGATTGGCTTTCCCCTCCTCCCCCTCTGCAAATCCCAAACATTAGGGCAATGGGTGCAAAAGACAAATGCATCACAGTAATTCTCATTGAGGAAAGTATGCTTATTTTATGCTCCTTGGAGAGTTTTGAGTTTGTGGAAGTATCTCCACATCAAAAGCAAGTGCTATGTATAGGTGGCACCAATTCTCATGAAATACCTCAAGCAATGCTATACAGGTGAAGTTAATTAGGTACATTGCAGACACAACTGTGACCTTATAACATGCCACACTGGAGCAGAGGGAGCAACAGATTGACAGAGCACTCAGCATTGGAGCTACCCAGAACTTGATGAATGTGATACTTGGGAGTATAGTAAGAATTTTACAATAATTTGTTGTCGTAGAGAGAACCATTAGTCATGACAGATAGCACTGACAGCTGCAGAATTATTTATTCACTGCTTCATGAAGACCAGGAGTGTGTTCAGTGCTACAGCAGGTCTATGGTAAGTGCTGGCCTTGAAGGTTACATTTAGCTTTCCTTAAGATCAGTAGAAGTTGGCTGTTAAACCTATCTGTTTTGTTTTGTTGCTTTTCGGGGTCAACCGTCAGCCCTATACCCCCATGACCACTAAACAAACTCCTGAAGGAACACATCTACCTGTTTTTTGAACACCTGCAGGGACAGTGCCTCCACCACCTCCTGGGCAGCCTGTTCCAAATCCATCTTCCAAAACTCAGAAGAGTCTCTAAAATTCACAAAAAAACCCACTTAATAAATACCCCTGAAGAGCAAATGTGTTTTTCAGAGGTCCTGGTCAAACATAGCTTCTACTTATCCAAAGGTAAACTAAAATGCCTCATTATTTTCCATGATCAAGAATCTAATGTCTGAGCACCTGTTTTAAATACAATGGGTTTCATTTGTTTCCATTCACACATCCTAAGCCATGCTGGCTGCACATCCTCTTATGCTGTAATAAATGTGTTTCTTGGGGATCTATTGTACAGCACTGTTCTCCACTTACAGCTATGATTCTTTCAATTGCTGCTTGTCTGCCGAGTTACACAGATGTGCAGATGAAATACATATATTTTTCCTGATAAGAATATTAGGATTCACACAGCCATGAACCCTCAGGAAGTTAGAGTGACGACCACATTTTTTAACAGCTTCTGAGCAGTGAAACCAGGCAGTTGCTACCCATTATGCATTTCCTCTCAGTTAACAACAAAACACAGATCAAATGTAAGTTACCCTCAAGAGAGGGTAATGTCCTCAAAAGAGGACAATTGTGGACTGATTCTGGTCTTATCCTTCTAATAGCTGAGGCTTTGTGTCAGAATTACTAATTACCTTGAGCAACTAACGTTCAATGGTTAGTAAATGCTGCTGTGCTACACAACTTAAGAAATTTGTATCCTGGAGATGACTCCTGCTAGCAATTTGTGCTCTTCTTTCGCATTTAGAGGTGCAGAGTACTCATATATTCTTTTCCATTGATGTGAGTTCTGATATGCCAGAGCAAGAATATAGAAATTACATTATGACTGGTCTGAGTGCCTTCCCTCCATCAACATCATTAATGAGGCCACTTCAGAAGGCAAAATACTACCACTGTATTCACATTCTTAGATCCACAGGGTTATTAAGCTATAGATCATGCCCACATTCACTTTGGTCTCAGTGGCAATCTTGATGTCCCACCTCTCTTCTCTTTGCTTGTGAATATGCTTTAGTAAAGATTTTGCTTTGGTGTTACATGGAATATTATAGCAAGTTCAATTCCAGAAATGCAAATGAAGAGAAGACTGGCTGAAGGAGATCTGCCAAGATGTGCCAAAAAGGAATTCTTCTGCCTAGAAAGAAAAAAATAAATCATAGAAGATTGGATCTTGAAACCAATCCTATTTCAGCTTGCTTTAATGACCTTAGCATAAGACATAAAAGTATGCAAATGACAATTGTGTGGTACAAAACTGGACATATTGCCAATACAGCTGATCTTGAAAATAACTCATGGGAACAGACAAGAAATATTATCAGAGAATCACAGAATCACAGAATTGCCAAGGCTGGAAAAGACCTTTAAGATCATCAAGTCCAGCCTATGACCAACACCACCACATTAGCTAGACCATGGCACTAAGTGCCACATCCAGCCCTTCCTTGAATACATCCAGGGACGGTGCCTCCACCACTTCCCTGGGAAGTCCATTCCCATGTCTAATCACCCTCTCTGTGAGGAAGTACTTCCTAATATCCAACCTAAACCTCCCCTGGAGCAGCTTGAGGCCGTGCCCTCTTGTCTTGTTGCTAGTTGCCTGGAAAAAGAGTCCAGTCCCCACCTGACTACCACCTCCCTTCAGGTAGTTGAAGAGAGTGATAAGGTCCCCCTGAGTCTCCTCCAGGCTAAACATCCCCAGCTCCCTCAGCCTATCCCTGTAAGACTTTCCCTCTAGTCCGTTCACCAGTCTTGCTGCTCCTCTGGACCTGCTCCAGCACCTCACTTCTTGAAGTGAGGGGCCCAGAACTCTACACAGGACTCGAGGTGAGGCCTCACCAGTGCTGTGTACAGGGGGAGAATGACATCCCTGCTCCTGCTGGCCACACTATTCTTGATACAAGCCAGGATGCCATTGGCCTTCCAGGCCACTTGGGCACTCTGCTGGCTCATGTTCTACCAGTTATCAACTAGTACTCCCAGGTCCCTCTCTGCCAGGCTGCTCTCCAGCCACTGTTGCCCCAGTCTGTAGCGCTGCCTGGGGTCAATTGTGGCCAAAGTGCAGGATCCTGCACTTGGTCTTGTTGAATTATATGTCAAAACACAAGGTCATGCATGGATGGATGGCTGGCTATACAGTGGTAGCTCATAACTTGCAACTGACTGAGCAGGATAAAGATCTGAGTGCAACTACCTGAGCACAGAATAAGTATGTGCCAAAAAAACAGGTAAATATGAATCTAGGTGAAGTCAGTGACATATTTCTAGCACAGCTGAAGAAGTATCTACATGTACAGCCCTAGTAAGACTTCATTTTGAATGCAGGGTACCATTCTCCTCCTTCAGCATCAAAATTACTCAAATTGGAACCACTGCACAGGGAACATGTAATTCAAGGGAAGACTGTCAGTCTTCACTCGGTTGGCAAAGTAAATAAAATCTGAGAAGGGAAATGCCTGTACTCCCATAATGTTTCTTAAAGTGAAACATCAAGGATGTGCTTATAAACATATATATATATATATATATAAATAAAAGTATATATGGAACTAAATTATCTTTAAGGTTCCTTCCAACCTTAGCAATTCTATGATTATATTATTATATAAATCATATTTATTATTAATTTTGTCTATATTAATAAAAATCTATCAACATAATCCTTAAAGTTATCTTAATTTCATTACAGTAGTGAGACACACTCCAAATATCACGACATTTTAGGGAAGAAAAAGCCCACCATTTCTAAGAGGACTTTTTAGTACCAAGGACTGCATCCAAAATATCTCTGTGCATCACCTTAATGAATTTATTTGTGCTAGTTTGGAATAATTTTATTGGAGCATGCAAACATGCACAGTGTGCTTTAAGCTAAGTCCAAGTTATTAAAAACCTGAAATCCTCTTATTTAATACCTATTAATTACTGTATAAATGCAATGTTCTGGTAATCCTCAAAAGAGGGTATTAGGGCACATACATTTTGTAAGGTGAAAGCTGCAATCACAAGTTTCTCACATTGTACAAAACACCCTCATGAACTACCTTGAACACAGATTTACTGAATTTTAAACTGGCACTTCATCCCTGTTTCAGCAAGCGTCCTCTGCAGATCTGATGATCAGAAACATCCTCCTGATGCACGCCGGGAGGTACGGCTGCAGGGTGCAGACGGCGGCAGACACTGTGTCAGACGAGACGGAGCTGCTCGTTAGAGGTGAGTCCGCTCGCTCAGCCAACGGAAAACACCATCACCAGAAAATGTTGTGCCAGGGAATTTAAATATACAGGCTTAAGGGACAGCTGTGTTATGCTATTCTTCAGATTTTATGCTATGGAAACAATTAGCGAGTAACCTAGTCCCTTTGAAAACAGTCTAAACATAAACTGACCTGCAGTCATGGCAATGAGAAGCAAAGGAGAGTTGTTTAGTGGACGTACAGACTTGAGAGAGGTAATAGCACAAAAGGTAAACCAGGTTAGTTGAAATGTCAACAACTAGCATTCACGGGCCAACGTAAGGTAGGTATGACGAGTTCTGTGCCTTTTTACGTGATGCATCCATTTCATCTTATGGTCCAGCAGTTGTCTCAGGTTTAATGTTTTAGAAATATCCATTCACTTCCTTAGAGGACAGACCATGCAGCATTTTCCAAAATCATAGATATGAACGGTGAAAAACCACCTACTATGACAGGGATTTGGGTTTTTTCCACACATGGAATTGTCACCACCAAATTTTGACTGCATCTTTAGACCCAGCCCCGTAGTCTGTTGAGTTGCTTTACTTGTCATTTGACATTCTGGACTACGTACTAGTACACAGAGTAATTGTCCTGCAGGATTCCAGATATCTAGGGCATCAATGATCTTAAAATAAAGCAGGGTGTTAACATATGTGCATTCCATTAAGCAGAGCATTTCTGCATTCTGCACCACTTGTGTGTGTGCACACGTGTTCAGAGCCTAATGGAACTCAAGAACTTACAGTCCACTTACTGGCGTTACAATTGGTGGGCCCTACAAACTCAAGATAGATGGAGAGATGAATAAGGTTACCCTGCTAGGTAGCACAGCTGGGTAACCTTACTGTGAATTATATGTTTTCTGAAAGAATAAATCAAGATAGATATTTTATTACCATTTGAAAAAAAATCTAGAGAAAAAGAAATCAAAACTATTTAGAGATTATAAACTTTCAAAAATATTTATTCTACTACATTCCACCACATCTTTAGATTTTATATGTTCATATCTATCACTTTTACGACAAATATATGCTTTAAATGACAAAGAATGTTTCTGGCTGACTGCAGGGCTCTTCACATTTTGATCAAAGTAGCTGTTAAATATTTCCATAAAGACACTTTGAGGACCATCAGATTTCTATGAGCTATGGCACTATTGGGATAGTGGTATTCAGTTGCCTCAACACAGATATGTAATGCCATTTTAGCTGCCTTATGAAATCTGATTCATCCTTCTGTGTTATGCAAGACCTTATGTGTTAACTTTACCTGCCTCTGATAGAAACTGGAGGCTCTCTGGATAGGCAAAACAATCTGAGCTTTAATGCCATTGAATTTATTAATGACAAAAATCTCTTAGCACTATTATCTAGGACACTGCAGACTGGCTTCAAAATTATTTTTTTTAAAGAATTCTGGTTATATAAATGAGTTTGTTGAATTTTATGTAGAAAATAAATGCTTCCCTGAGGAATTGGTTTGAGATGAAAAAAAAGGGCATTGTAAGCAGCAGCATAAGAATTTATGTATGTGGGTGTCTCATTACTACGTCACCTTGCTGATGAGATTAAAACTATGATTGCTTTATAATGGAATTTAAATTCAAATATACTTTGCTTACAGTATTCTCTTTTTCTTGTTTTGGAATGGATGATTACAGGACACAGTAAGAAATGTTTGCATTGCTTTCACAAAACACTTCATGAAACTGCTTTTGTCCTGATGTAGAATTCAGTTTTCATGAAATTATAGGATATGGTTGATTTGCTGAAGTAGTAAATTTCCTTAATTTACCTGTAATACTTACACAAATAAGGACATTATTATCCTACAGTATCAGTATTTCTTTCACAAAAAAAAAAAAGTAGGATGCTTTTGTATTGCAGAAAATGTTTAAAGCACATTCTGTACAGAGTTGCTAACGATTACTGTTTATGGACTTCAGCATTTCAAAAACCAAAATATTTTGGAAAAGCTAATCTATCTCTCCTTATACTGTTACAGGCATTTCATTTTCATTTCAGTATCTCTAATTCTTTTTCCCCCCCCCATCTCAGTTTCTAGAGTGCACTCAATTGTCTGCAATTTTGCACTGTCTGATGATCCCAAATTGCAGCACCTTTGAAACTTCTTCAGGTTTAGATTTTGGAGATACCAGCATCGCTTAGGAGAAGAGAACAGCATCAACAGATTTTCAATAAATCCTTCAGTTAACACTGAAGAATTCCACTTGATGGTGGAAGTCATCATTCATGAGGAAAACCCATTGCCACTATGCAGTAAAGTCTATAATTCAAAGCTGTATTATTCTTTATTTCCAGTATATTTCTTGGCAAAATAATTTTATTTTATATATATTACAAAACATCTTTGTATTTTAAATGTTACAGCCCATGGCCGAACTGAGATAGCAGAAGCTTTGTTATGAACTCTTACAAGTGTTGATAGAAGCAAAGTTCCAGCACATCCTTGTTCTGACCTTACTCTCTCTCCTTTTGCCTCTGCAGAAAATGCCAGTCTTGAACACTGATAACATCATACCAGCATACAACATCATCTCAATCATTAATTATATTATAAGGTTCATCTGGTATTTCTAATACATCATTGCAAATTTTACTCAAAAATTGTTCTGCTTACAGGAATAAATTGGACATACAGAATAAATTAAATTAAAAAAAAGATAATTTTCTCTCCTTTAGATATTAATTAGTATCAGAATGATTGCTATTAGCAATTTGACTAAATTTATACTGAATTATGTGTTTAAATGGTGGATTATTTTTAAA
This sequence comes from Apus apus, assembly GCF_020740795.1. Lineage (NCBI taxonomy): Eukaryota > Metazoa > Chordata > Aves > Apodiformes > Apodidae > Apus > Apus apus. The sequence goes on from NC_067282.1 coordinate 13,616,465, forward strand.
TCAAAGGACAGTTTTCTAGAAATTTATTATAATTATAGAATCATAGAATGTCTTGAGTTGGAAGGGATCTCTAAAGGTCATCAAGTCCAACCCCCCTACAATAAGCAGGGACATTTCACACTAGAACAGATTGCTCAGAGCCCCATCAAGCCTCACCTTGAATGCCTCCAGGGATGGCACCTCTACCACCTCTCTAGGCAACCTGTCCAAAGCAAATCTACCCTTCTCTGTCTTAAAACCATTACCCCTTGTCCTGTTGTTACATGCTCTTGTGAACAGGTCTTCCCCAGCCTTCTTACAGTCTCCTTTCATAGAATCATAATACCATAGAATGGTTGGAAGGGCCCTTAAAGATCATCAGGTTCCAACCTCCCTGCTATGAGCAGGGACACCTCACACTAGACCAGGCTGCACAAAGTCTCATCCAACCTGGCCTTCAACACCTCCAGGGAGGGGGCTTCCACAACCTCCCTAGAAATTCTCTTCCAGAATCTTACTACTCTCATGGTGAAGAATTTCTTCATAATGTCTGACTTATATCTCCATAACCCCTTGTCCTATCACTACCCTCTCTGGTGAAAAATATTCCAATATTCCAAAATATTCCAATACCTTTCAAGTATTGGAAAGTCACTATAAAGTCTCCCCAGAGTCTTCTCTTCTTCAGGCTGAACAACCGCAGCTCCCTCAGCCTGTCTTCATAAGAGAGGTGCTCCAGTCCTCTGATAATTTTTGTTAAACATCTATACGTTGCTGCATCTTCTTCAAATGAAGCAAAGAGAAACAAACTTATTCCAGCATCCTGTTGCTCATAATAAACATGCTGTTCTTAGACAGACATTCACCACTGCTTTTTCAAGCAATTGCAATATTACATTATCACTTATTGTGGTGGGGAGAATGCATGGAGTATCTTTAAATCACATTTATGTTTTTTAACACAATTCTTGCTAGTTGCTATATTGGAAGATCCCTTGATTATATGCCAGGAAACTAACTGTGTCACTGTTTTTGCCCTTGTTCTTCTCTGCTCTGCTTTATACAAAAGTTGAATTCCAAAAATGTCAATATTGAAAGACATCTGAAGAACAGAGAATGAATACTACCAAATAAATCTTACTTCTTTTGAGTCTAATTACTTACCAGAAGGTAAAATGGTGCAAGAAGATTTCTAAATTTACTGCATATATTTGTGTATGTATGTGTGAACAACAAAACAAATTAAGGCAACAGCAAGTTTCTATTCTGCAGTTTTCTATAGTTGGTTATAGTTTTTATAAAAATATTTTTGAGCCATTTTCAAATGTCACAGTTTTTGGTTTTAGATAAGTGTCAGTGAAATATATGTCTAATGTTTTTTCCATAATTATTTTTATCTGGTGAATCTCTTTCAGGAACACTTCAAAACCATATATTAAAAGATATCCTAGATCATGTTTGGACAAAACAAAGATTCAAGTCCTGTCAGCACCTACTACTCAAAACATAACCTAAATACTTTCCTAAGTGCTTTGAAAATGTGGTTAAATTACATATATTAAAGTAAGAAACAACTTTATAGCAGTCTCTAGTAATTTCTCTGCTTCTTGAGTGCTGTTTTACCAGTCCAAGTTATTTATTTTTCCCTTTCATTTTTCTAATGCTACCAATGAAGCAGATTCCACAAGGAAGAGATGTTCTTCTGGCAGCTGGACCTGTCAGGCAGCACATTCATTTTCCAGCCTAAGTCTCTTGAATTTTAGTCTTTAAATGGGTTGTGAAAGAGAAATACTTCAGTAGTCTCATGATAGTTAACAGAGAACTTCAGAGGTCTGACATATCTGACATCATCTGTTTATATGCAGGTATGCTACTATCCGAGTTGCAAAAGCATTTCCTCTCCAAAGTTTGATTCTACAAAATTCTCCCCTTCAGCAGACAATTTGACTGTGGAAGTCCTCCAAGGGGTCCTTTACTTCTTGAATATGGGAAGGATGAGAGGGTGGTCAGGACTGATTTAAGGCCGAAGACACAATGCCAACCAGTTACATCTAGTTCAGTAACTGCAGTGCGTATCTATAAACTAGTTGATCTCTTTTTAGCTGTGTCACGCTACACTTGAAGACAGTAGATTAGATGGGATCAAGGTGTATTCAGCCCCTTCTGAGGAAAAGTAGCCAGGAGCACAGAGGTCAGGAAACACACAAGAACCTGACTGCATAGTACACAATTTAAGGTACCTCCAGCAATCAAAATTTTTGCCTCTTTCACTGAGTTGACTACTGCCACAAAAATGAACATAGTCTTCTGGGGAACCTTTGTCAACAGCTTAAGCCAATACTCTTGAAGTGTGTATTGGGAAAGGGAAAAGCCAAATAACAGGCAGGTGCTCTCTACACCAGATTTGCCCTCCAGCAGGGCAGTGAGGCATACTGTGGTAAAACCTTAAATAATTCTCAGAATTTTCTGGAAGGCAATCATCAGAGTCCATAGCAGCAGATTATAGGGCAGGCTAATACAGCTCAAGGACATCCAGAAGAGAAAACTGGTTTTCACATAGGGTGGTAACTATTCTGGCACCAGGCCTGCACAAATGTGCTACTTCAGATGAATCCCATAACAGGAATTATGTATGTCTGATGGTCAACTAAAGTTATATTGGAATGAATTAATACAACAAAAATCACAGCTGTGGATTTACATTCCTGACACCCAAGTCATTGCCTGATTTCACTTCATTTATGCCTTCTGTTGTTCGCTCACCCAAGGAAAATTTGTGCAGAATAGCTGTTTGCCATGCAAACAAGGATGTTTACAGGAGAATATAGTTATTCACTACACAGTCAACCAATGTTGACATGAGGTCATCAACCATTTAAGAAGCAGAAGTGATTTCTTATTTTTATGAATGTCAATTGCATTATTGACACCAGTCCAAGAAGAGTTTTCCCATGTCACATGCTTTTTGTTGCTACCAGCCTTTATTTATCCACTCAGATCTTCAACTTTCAGTGAATATTACATAGCAGAAAATTAGAATAGCAGAATGTTTCAGCTTGGCTGGTTTTCACTCTGTCATTGGCACACGAGTAGACGGGCTGTCTCTATACTAAATTTTCACAAAGACGTGATTACCAAAGCAGAAGGCTCTTATATGGGATAAATATGCATGTCATGTTCTGACACTAATGATATGATCACAAACATGGTTACCAAACACCCAAGTACCAGCCAGGAGACTTGCACCTCACAGATGTCTCAGGTGCTCTTGTAGCCAGCAATGTGTCAGGTTTCCTCAGCACAATGCATGCTTGGTAAGTTAATTTTGTTTTTAAAGCCTGTCTTCCAAAAATTGCTTGTTGTATTCTTATTTTTCCATTATGATGTAGAAATATGAAGCAATCTGTAGATTTATATTTTCATTACAAAGGATATCTTCATGATCCTGTGCTTCCAACATGTTACAGTGTAAAGATTTAAAACACCTACTGTTTCTGTCCTAAGGCTGACACTGTGAAGAGGCTAACCCTTTGTTACCTTACATTGGTCCAATCAGTTATATTAAAAAGGGTCAAAGTGTTTTTCACTTTAAGTTTATTAAATTCATCAGCACTAAATCTGTCACTCATAGACAGGGAGGTTTTGAAGAATGCCAGCAGAAATCATATCTAAAAACAAAAGGCTATGTCTTATGTTCACTTTTGGCAAAAAGTATCCGTTTGCTCTTGAAACACAGTCTCTAACAAACTCATTTGAAGTCTTGCTTTGCCTTAGGCTGCAATAAGGAAAAGCATGAGTAAAAAAATCTCCTATGGAAAGCAGCTATTCTGTATTCCTTGCTCTTTCTTCTGCAGGTTTGGAGGGTTGGCTTAGAATAGCATCTGTACAGTTCAGCAAAGAAAAACTGGGAGTTGGGAATATCACAGGAGTCTAACATGTTTTCACGAAGATCAATGTGAGGGTCCCAATAGTCAGTCAGGAGTAGAAATCCTCTTCTCTTGCCAGTGCAGGTGAGCAGTACTGGTGCAGCAGCAATTTCCAGAACACCAGGGAGTTTTTTGCAGATTAGAGGATCACTGTAAAATTTACTATGATACTTTTACTTGATGTGGATACGTACAGGGCTTCAAAGAATTGGAGGGCTTTAGAATTCAGTGAGTGATTTTTCCTATATAAGCCTCTACACTGTTAGCCATGATAGTGACACCACAAACACTAATGTAGGTTATTTTTCATGGATAACCCTTTCTCACATCATATTTCTTTTTAGGATCATCATGACTAAATTAGGAATACAAGGTTGTGAAATTAAGGGATTTTTTTTACATCTGTGAAAACTTCAGGGCCTAATCAACAGTACCATGTCTCCATTACTTTAATATTTATTTAATAAACTTAAGCTTTTTTATCATAATAAATCACTGGGTCAGTAACTTTAAGTTGTCAAATAAATTCCATCACTTAAGTTTTATTTGTAAATTAGTCTTGCAAAGCTGGTTTACAATATGTAATACCCAGGAGAGTAAGTAGCATTGATTGCAAACTATTCAGACAGATGCTGGATGCTGGATTATACATCGTCTTACAACAGGCAATGGAGCATTCAGCCCATCTCCTAATTAACAAACTTTCTTTCAGATTTCTTCACTTATCTGTTCTAGATAGAGTGCAGCTTGCTCTCTGGTTTTGCAAAGGAGCAAAGGGTCCTAGTCCCTGAATGACTTATTGAATGCTTAACTTTCTGAAATGTAAACAATGTAAACTGGACCCTGTAGCAAGGATTGACACTACAAGGTAACTAAGTCTCAGAGAGCACGTCAAATAAAAAGACAATTAGCTCTTTGCAAAGGAACTACAGCAACCCAGTAGTCAGGCAAGTTTGCTCAATTTTTTTAATTGGAGGTGCTAACTAGCAAAAAGAGCATCTTCTGTAACAAAAAGGAGTCAAATATATAAGATGCAGAGAAATTATTTATCCATGTTTTCTTGTATTCATCAGTGATCACGTAAAAGATTGATACAGTACATCTAGCAACTTTAATTTTGTATATATTACATACATACATTACATACATACATTATATATATAAAAAAAAAATAATCAAAGAAAAATAAGGTCTTGGTCTCAGTTCTGTTACAAGTGCTCTCTAAGTATTGATAAATTTAACTTTATTTCCAGTACCATGTCATTGGACTATACTTAAGGATTTTAATAGATTTAGATGCCAGATACTTTCTGAGTATTTTAGCGGTAGTTTGTTCTCTGTTGTTTGCCTTTATTTTCTTTTTTACTCTTACTGTTCAAAATGTATTTTCTATTCTATGGATGTCAATAGCTGTTGTGCTTTTCTAGTGGAAACAAAAAACAGTCCCGTCTTCCTAATTCTTTTCATCAATGCTGTGCACCATTGGAAACTTGTTAGTATATACAAAACTAATTAAATAATTTGAACTATACAAGTATTCATGGCAGGAAGATTCCCTAAAAATGAGCTGAAAATCAGCTTTCTTCTACAATGCGTGATGTATTTTAGAACTGTGCACTGAAAGCTACTGAAATGCACTGTGAACACCTACTGTAAGTAAAATGAGCTTTAAGATCGAATAGCTACTTGGAAGCTGTAAGGTCTTGAAATGTGGCAGAGACGATTCCTGTAATGTGAAGGGATGAAAGCCTTTGTGACTGCAAACTGTGGTTTAAGAGTACATATTTTGGGGTCTGAAAATAAAAAAGAGGTTAAAGCTATTCATCTTCTAGACTGGCAAAACTACCAATATAAGCAAGAAATCTATTTCTCATGATTTCACAGAAAACAAAGTTTCCTCTGAACTCCGCTGACCTGGAGCGGAGGAACTGCTGGTTAGGTTGGCCATACTGATCCTTTCAGTTGTGATATTACCAATAAAACTTAAAGACAAGCACTCAGGTTTAAAGGCCATCAGACACAACATCATTAAATGGAATGTAAACAGGGTCAGCAGATTCTTGCTGGTCCTTGAAATTACACTTGAGCTGTAGCAAAGGCCAGGAAGATGCCCTGTGCACAGACCTCATTAATTGGACTGACAAAATATGTCCATAATAGTAAACTGCTTCCCAAGGCCGATGGGTACAGCATGATCCCATCCACACATCTGCATTCTGGGTTCCCCTCCATTCTCAAAACAGGATCAGCATGACAGACTTCCTGTTGGGATCTGCCCCAACCCATGGTAATTCAATACTTGTGCCAAGGCATTGGCTGGGAAAGTCATAATCGCACAGGGTTGAAATTACTGTAGGGATTGCTGACAACATAATAGTGCATGGGATCAGTGCTAGAGTTTAGATCTGTGCTTTGGCCCTTTTCAGTGTATCAGCATAGCTGAAACATTTACAATATTGGAAGACAGTATATTACTGTAGATGGAGCACCACCGCTTTAATTGAGAGATTCCAGACCAAAACATTTCCAACAATCCGGTCTCATAACAGGACCTTTGTTACAATATCTGCAATGGTGTGATAAAGAGATTCGTATCTTTTAAAAGTTGGGGGCTTTTAACAGTTTAGAAAAGACCCTTTATTCTGTGGAAGAAATCTTTTTACAAACATCAGCTTAACTCATATCTATAACTTCAATCAAAAACAAGTACCTAGAAACAAGTACAAAAATACAAATCAGATTCTGTGTAGTTTAAGAACCCAGTGCCAGAAAGAGACCTGTGCAGTTCTGGGAGTGGTGATGCCTGCACTGTGACTGCAGAAAGTGAAGGAGGAAACGTAGACCAGAATTGGGATAGCTGGCAAGTGGTGCCCTACAGTGCTAAAGGTAGTCAGTAGGACACAGCAGTGAGAGAAATTCAGTGTCTTACGCAGATCTTGGGACCCTCTAGTTGTGTCATTTACAGTTCAATTCAATTCATGTTGCTTTTCCTCTTAAAGTGAAATTTCAGTTCATGCTCCCTAAACTGTTTGTACATGTCATGTCAATTCACAGCTGCCACACCACAAAGATCCAGTTCAGAGGCTCCAAGCTGCAGTCTGGCATCTGAGCTCACAACACTCTGGCATCTGAGCTCTCAAGGTGTTCTTGCCCAAATCCTCTATTCTTGTGTTTGTACAAGGCAGAGAATTCAACAGGGCAAAGGAGCACAAAATGACCTATGTACAATAAAAGGCCTTCACAGGCAGGACACCAGGGATTTCTCCTGATCCTCATCCCTAGAATAAGCCAAGACAATTCAGGCTGAAGCATCAATGTCTTCTCTTTCTTATCTTCAAATCCTGAGTCTAATGTCCCTGCCTGTTCTACCACTGGTTGTGGTATAACCTCACATCTGCCCAGGGCCCTTATGTAGCTGCCATAAAGAAATCACTTGAGTACACTACACACGGAGGGAATGGGGATACAGTTGTATCCACTAAAGCTATGACATCTACTGCATTTACTATACCTCAAATTTTGTCTCCATCTTCTTGTTCCCCACCATGTGCAAACATTTCACCTGCCATAGATGGGGACTGCAAAAGTGATTTATGCTACAAGAAGCAGTCAAAGTCCTGTTTTCTCAAGCACCTTTTCCATCATTCTGTAGTTACTGCCTCTTTCTTTTCCTCTTTCTTGACTTCTTATCTTCTTCATGAACAGCCAGAACACTGAATGACAAGATTCAGAGGGCAAAATCTGTGTTCATGGACTACTTCTTAGCTGTTTGGTAAAAGTAAGAATTATCCTAGTCAGGCTGCAGTGGAGTAAATCAATGTACATTCTGGGATTCACAAGGAAGGCACTGCCTCACTGAATGGCTAAGGCTATTGTATTTAATAGTCTTTAAAGAACTCTCATATTAACATTGTACCATGGCACATAATCTAAAGAACCTCTCAGGGTGATCATTCCAACAATAAAAAGACACACAAAACCAGTTTGCCAAAATGTAGTCATGCATGTCCCAAAATGACGTATCAATCTATGGAATTGCTCTGAAAGAAGATAACTGACTAATATCCTTGACCCTGGGTTTCCAGTGCTCTAGAGCTGCATAAGATCTTATCACAGCCCCAAATGTCTTCTTCATGAAGGCCGACTGAACTGCAGTGCATTTATGACCAGTCATTTTCTGTGTAGTTTCCAGAGAAGCATTTGAGCAGAGTGTGCATTTTTTCCTCAGTTGGCTATTCTCAGCTAAAAAATTGTTTTAGAAATCCTGAACAATAACATAGCCCTTGGGAGAAAAGCTTCTCTGCATTAGTCATCCAGCTGACACTATGAATGATTACATCCAAGCATAAAATTTAATGAGATTTCTCAAAAAATGAGTGACATCTGCATAGCACTCAGGTCCTGGCTAACTGTCATACATTTGTCATCACTGAGGCTTTTGTCCTTTATTAATCCTCTTTCAAGAATGCCTGCTGTTGGAAATGGAAATGCTTTTTAGCAGTCATCCTGCAGACTGTGTAGGAGCACACATCTCAGAAAGCATAATGACACATTGTCATGACTAGGAATGCATTTAAAAGGTTTAAAAAACATGAGAGAACTCTGACAACATAATATATTGAGAATTTAGTGGGAGAAGTCTGCATAAATAAATTTTGCATATTTGTGTATAATCAAGATGCTTGTTCTTTTGCCTATAATACAGGGTCTGTAAACTCTATCAACATTCAGCAAACATGGCAGAAATATTTTCATAAAGGAAAAGTACTAAGATATTTTCCTTTAATTTTTTTTGTTGTTGTTTCTTGAGACAATGATGTAATTCTGAGCCTAGGGCTGCAATTCAGTAAAATCATATGATAGTATCAAAATCCCAGCTTTCCTTTAAACTTTCCCTCATGGCTACAAATAAAAATTTCACTAGTATTTTCCTGCATCAACAGACAGCCTGAAACAATACATAATGGAGATTGAAGATCACCCCATTTTATTAAATTAGCCTCAGGACTTGATATTCTAAGACAAAGGCCTGACCTGGTGCTTCCCATCAAAGAACAACAAACACTTGGCAGAAAGACAGATGTGCAGAGAACACATCTTTCTGACATGTTTCTGCTAGGAGGGAAAGCAAGAACTTTCAACTGCAAATGAAGGTGGGGTACAGAAGGTCAAGAGTCATGAGGTGTCCAAGGGCTGGAACCATTTTACCCCAGCCCTGTTTGTCACTTGATGAAAGGCACTAGCAGCCAAGACAAGCTTCTGAGCAGGAAGAGGAAGGGAAGAGGAGAGTCTTCCCTCTCTGAAGCTGCTTGCCACCCATAGAAGGGAAAAAATTTGATCTTCCCATAACCCAGAGCAGTACCCTGGGCTCCTGCAAGGGGGATTGCAGTGTATTGTGGAGACAATCTTATTCCATCATACATCCTTGAATTGAAGGAATTAAATCCCCTGAATTCCATACATTCATATGTCATTTTCTGCTGCTAATATTTCTAAATGCAATATATTTCCAATATTTTTATGTTGCTCAGTGCTTATAGATCGTTGCCAAGCAAACTGAGGCATGTGTATAGTGTAATTTGCCTTCTCGTTAAAAGGACGTATTGTGTCTTTCACTTTGAAGCTATAGAGACCAACTTTGATGAAACTCTGATATACTGTTGTCACAGTTAATGTAAACATGCTTTTGTTGAAGGTGTATCAGAGGAAACATAAAGCTGTCTCCAGCTGCCAATTACAAAAAAAAAAAAAAAAAACAAAACAAAAAAAAAAAAACAAAAAACAACCCACAAAAAAACCTCCAAAGAAACAAACAAACAAAAAAACAACAACAACAAAACCACCATCTTCGATGATAAGAAAATATAGATTTTTCCTAATTAATTATAGTTATTCATATTATCAATATTTTACAGGAGTACAAAGTCCTCTCCTTCAGGACTTATAGAAAGATTTTAAGTATTACAGAATCAAAGAATCTTAGGAGTTGGAAGGGACCTCAAAAGATCATCCAGTCCAACTCCCCTGCCAGAGCAGGATCAGCTAGAGCACATCACACAGGAACGTGTCCACGTGGGTTTTGAATGTGTCCAGTGAAGGAGACTCCACAACCTCTGGGCAGCCTGTTCCAGTGCTCTGTCACTCTCACAGTAAAGAAGCTTTTTCTTCTCCAAGCTAAAGAGACCCAGCTCCCTCAGCCTTTCCTCATAAGGGAGATGTTCCACTCCCTTAATCATCTTTGTGGCTCTGCGCTGGACTCCTTCAAACAGTTCCCTGTCCTTGAACTGAGGGGCCAGAACTGGACACAATATTCCAGATGTGACCTCACCAAGGCAGAATAGAGGGGGAGGAGAACCTCCCTTGACCTACTAACCACACCCTTTCTAATGCACCCCAGGATGCCATTGGTCTTCTTGGCTACAAGGGCACATTGCTGGCTCATGGTCATCCTCCTGTCCACCAGGACCCCCAGGTCCCTTTCTCCTACACTGCTCTCCAGCAGGTCAGCCCCCAAGCTGTACTGCTCCACGGGGTTGTTCTTTCCCAGATGCAAGACTCTACACTTGCTCTTGTTGAATTCATCAAGTTTCTCCCCATCAAACTCTCCAGCCTGTCCAGGTCTCACTGAATGGCAGCACAGCCTTCTGGTGTGTCAGCCACACTTCCCACTTTAATGTCATCAGCAAACTTGCTGAAGACACACTCTGTTCCCTCATCCAGGTCGCTCATGAAAATATTGAACAGCACCGGTCCCAGTACTGACCCCTGAGGGACTCCACTAGTCACAGACCTCCAACTAGATTCTGCCCCGTTGACCACAACTCTCTGACTTCTTCCTTTCAACCAGTTCATGATCCAGCTCACCAGCTGATCATCAAGACCACACTTCCTCAGCTTAACTACGAGGATGCTGTGGGAGACAGTGTCAAATGCTTTACTGAAATCAAGATAAACCACATCTATTGCTCTACCATCATCTATTCACCTAGTTACTTCTACATAAAAGGCTATAAGGTTGGTCAAACATGACTTCCCCTTGGTAAAATCATGTTGACTGCTCTTAATGACACCCTCATCCTTGATATGCTTAGAGATAGTGCCAAGGACAAGTTGTCCCATCACCTTTCCAGGGATGGAGGTGAGGCTGACCGGTCTGTAGTTAGCTAGGTCCTCCTTATTGCCCTTCTTGTAGACTGGAGTGACATTTGCTATTCTCCAGTCCTTAGACACCTCTCATGTTGCTCATGACTTATCAAAGATGATGGAGAGTGGCCTAACAATGACCTCTGCCAGTTCCCTCAGCACCCGCAGGTGTGTTCCATCTTGACCCATGGATTTATGGATGTCCGGATTGCTTAACTGATTCCTAACCCAATCCTCATCTACCAAAGCAAACTCCTCCTTTGTCCTGACTTCTTCTGGGGCTATAGGGATCTGGGGCTCCTGGGGAGAGTCTGCAGGAGTAAAGATAGAGGGGTTTTTTTTTGCTTTTAATAACTTTCAGTCAAACAATTAATGGCCTTCCAGCAGGATAGCAATCCAGGTGATTTCTCTGAATGAGTGAATTGGAGAAAAAGGATTAATGTTGTATTCTTGATTCAGTTAATAGTAGCAGTATTGCTCTTCAAAAAGCACATTTACTTGTGCTTCATTTTTATCACTATTTGACCTTCCTGGTGACAAGTCTCACATAAAGAGGCAGATGTGATTGTGACTGTTCAGTCTAACCTGGTTGCTTCTTAAAATTTCTCTGTTTTCCCTTTAATTTTAGGTTCAGAACCATTATAACAGAAGATTTTTTAAAAATTGTTTATATTTCTAGTTCTTCTGCTGTTACTCTGACATGTTGGTTGATACTCGCCTGTGTAGCGTTTAAAGACTAAAAAACAAACAGTTTAACAGCAGAAATCATGAAGATTAAATATCTCTGTGATGTAGTTGTGTGCATTTTAACCTTTATATTTGATGGATATTGAACTCCACTGGCTCCCTACAGAATGCCTCTCCTGTATTATTGCTGCTCATCCACAATTATGGTGTGTTCTGTTTGATTATTCCACTTTATTTCTAGGTGCTCCTGGTCCCCCAGGGGTTGTAATAGTGGAGGAAATTACAGACACCACAGCAACACTCTCCTGGAGTCCTGGGGCAGATAATCACAGCCCTATCTCTCTCTACAACCTACAAGCACGCAGTCCATTTTCTCTTGGCTGGCAGACCGTAAAAACAGGTGAGAAAAACTTTCAAATAGCACAAGTAGACTATTCAAAACTCCTACTCATAGCAATAATAACCAGCAGCAACTGCAGGAACAGATGATCTTAAGAGAACAATGATAAATTAAAAGCACTGATTTTTTTTTCTTTTTTCTTTTTTTCATTCCTTTTTCGTTACTTAGCAACAGCTCTGGAAGGACAACACAAAGACACCCACCATGATGCATCTGTGAATAAGCAGAAAGCTCTTCCCTATACCCTTCAACCTGTGTCTTTTCAGGAGTACCACAGTGCCAAAAACCTATCTGTGATTTCTGACATATTAGATCCTTGATGCCTGTCATTCCTAAGAGCCATACTGTACCACAAATTCTACTTGCCATTGAGACACTGCATGTGAGCTGCAGACTTCTGAGTGACCTACCCATTTCTTTTTCTGCAGTTCCAGATGTGATAAGTGGTGACATGGAGTCTGCTATGGCTGTTGAACTGAACCCTTGGGTGGAGTATGAGTTCAGAGTTGTAGCAACCAACAAAATCGGGACGGGAGACCCTAGTACACCATCACGAGTGATCAGAACCAATGAAGCAGGTAAGAAGAGGATAAAGGGGTTAATTTTCCAGGACTATCAGAAACAAGAACTACTTTACTATGTTAATATAACTATTCATTTCTCCCGCCTACACATCTTGTGTGTTCAGTCATCACTGTTACAGGGTGATATTCTTTGTAATGGGGAGCCAGTTTGTTTTCATTACTCGAATATTGTTTAATTTAGAGAAATTTCTAATAAACCCACTCCCTGCTATCTTACTCAATCCAGCCTGCCTTACTCTTCATCTTATACTTAAGCTATTTCTGTCTGCCCTTTGGCAGGCTTTCATTGCTCTTTGACTTCAGGCTGCTTGTCCCTCTCCACACAACTCCTTCCAAGCAACGTTTTCCCCCTTATTTTTCATAAAGTCTCTCCTTGAAGGTGCATAGAGTGTTTACAGCAAGATAGGAAAGCCATAGGAAACTGCTTAGTTTTAAATAACTTTTGATCTGTGCTCATTTGTCATGCACACTCTACCATGAATTCTTAGCACATTTTAAAAAAATTAATTGTATTTCTGACTGGGATGGTACTGTGGGAGCCCAGGAGAAATGTTGTGTATCCTGTTTGGGTTCCCTTGAAAATTGCAGTGGTCTTGGAAAGTTTGGAATCATTACCAGTAACTTGGGCAGAATGAAGGGGGATAAAGAAGGACTGAGAATCTGAAAAAAATTCCTAGGCTGCTAGAAAGAAAAGTTTCAAGAGGCAGAAAGAGATAGATGTAGGGTTTTAACAAGCCTCAGAAGAGGATTATACCTCTAAACACTTCTAGGTTATTCTTCATTCTTCTTTGTTATTAAGGAGACTTAGAAAGTTTTTGGGTTTTTTTAATGTTTCTTCAGCTGAATAATTTGCAAAAGGTTTATTATAATACAGAAGAGTACAAAATTAAAAGATTCCACTTGAATTTGAAAGTATAACTGATTTTGTAGTTGTGAATAATCTACATTAATATAGCAGTTTTGTTTCACTTTGTTTTCTGATTCAGAGAGATTATAAGAATTATAAATGGCAATGTCAAAATGTGTCTGCCTCTCTAATTCTGAAATAAAATTGTTATCTTTTAAGATGTGTTAATCTTGTGTCTCAGCTCCATAGTTCATTGCTCTGTATATATGCCACCCATAAACACTCACTGCGGGAATGTTGAGGCTGTTTTTATTAGACAGAACCACAGAATCAACTGAATAATTGGGGCTCTAGGAGGTCTTCGAAGAACTCCAGTCCAGCTTCCTGCTCAGTGCTGGGTAAACTGACTTCAGAGCAGGTTGCTCAGATCTTTGCACATTTGAGACTTTGTAACCTCCAAGAGGGAGACTGCACATCCCCTCTGGGCAACCTGTGCCAGCAGTTAACTAATCTTATAGTAATTTATCTTTCAATATATTCAGCCAGAACTCCCCCTATTTCAGCTTATGTCCACTGTCTCTTGCCCTCCCACCTGCACCACTATGAAGAGTCTAGATTTGTCTCCCCAGGGACCTCCCTGTAGGCACTGAAGAGCTGTTGTTAGGTCCCCCAAATCCATTTTGCTTCAGGCTGAAAAAGCCCAGCTCCTCAGGCCTCTCCTCAAAAGGCCAGTGCTCCAGCCCTACTATGCCAGTGACGTTCACTGAACTTGCTGTAGTTGATCAGTGTGTTTCTTGCTGTGGCAACCAGAATTGGATGTGCCATTTCAGATGAAGTCTAACAAAACTATCTACAGTTGTAATAAGACATACTCTTTTTTTTCTTCTTCTTTTTTTTTTTTTTTTCCTTAAATAACTGTGTATCTGATTTAAATTTCACTGTGCAATCACAGAACTGCACTGAAGTGATTTGATTCCCATTCATGCATGTGGTAGGATGCTAACTTTCCATCTGTCCTCCTCATCTTCTGCAAGCACCCCACAATGTGAAGCTCGATTACTTTATAGCTGAAGTTTCAGATGCTACAGACTTTGTTCCGTTAAGAACTTTTTCCTGGCCTCCAGACACTCCTGAAGTCCAGAGCCTGTTCAGCTCTGTCCTCTGACACAGCTTTTACAGTAACCGTGTGAATTATCACCCTTGGCAATAATGTTCAGATGCCAAAGAAACAGGAAAGGTAGCAATAACTTTCATTGGGTTTCCTCTATGGTTTTCCAAATCTGCACATTACTATCTGTCTTTGTGTATTACCCAGTGATCTATTATTTTTCAGAATCTATTACTATTTTTCATCTGAAAGCTTCAAGGGAAAATCTCTATTAATGTGAGCTCGAGTTCTAATATATTATTTAATCCATGTATGCGAAAGGACATTATACTTCAGGAAAAACAAAGCACCAGCCTCTCTACTTATGGCCCAGGCAGAGTAACCTGGATGTTTGCTGTGTTGTCACATGAGCCCCACAACTGAAAACAGACTCCACCTGCACTTGGTAAAATTCCAGAAATATCAGTCTCCTAGCAGACAGAGTGACTGTGGCTCATCTCAGGTGAGAGCTGAGATGCACAAGGCTGAACGACAGCTATGTAGACAACCCACAGAGACAGCAAATGTGTGATTCTACTTCCAGTATTTTATACTTAAGTGGAAATCAGCATCTGTAATTTAATGGCACAAGCTAATTTAACAAGAGACTGAAGTCTTTTTCTCTCCCCACACCTCACTTATTTTATCACTTCTTCCCCAAGATGGTAACAACATTTTATGTTAATCCATTATCTAAAAATACCCATGGAAGCAGTACTTGGGATGGTGTAAGGAAATCAACAGAATAATAAACAGGTTTTCACTTGCTTTAATTTTCTAATTAAACCCTAATCTTGTTACTTAGTTCATATTTAGTTAACATGATTGCTTTTCATAGCTGCTTTCATTGGAATGGATAATACTGCAATTTTCTGGCACATCTAACTTATAGCCAGCTGCTGCATTTCTGTCAGGTCTAGCCTTGATACATATTTTAGAGGTCCACAAGGTGAAAAGAGCCAGTAATGTGAATTTAAACATTTCTGGCATTCCACTAAGGCAGTCGGGCATTCGAAGCCTGGGGGCAAAGCATCAATTACATTATCTATTCATGGGGAATCATGGGGAGAGAGAAATTGAGTAGAAGCAAAGTTTAACCTGCTAATCATGCATGCAAACTTAATTTTATGAGGTAACAATATAATGCACTCTATTAGTAGCAGATTGTACAAAGGCTTTGTTCTTAATAAGTCCTTATTTTCCATTAAGTCACTGTTATTCTCAGCCAGAATTCCTTCATAGCATAACAAGAAATGCCTCTCTCTCAGGAAGAAAGTTACCTGGTTTAGACTGGCTTTGTTTTAGGGTTTCTTTTGGTGATGGTGTTGTTTTATTTGTTTGTGACCTGTATAAAAGAAGTTTCAGCTTTTCCCACTATCATTACTATTGCTCTAGAAAAAATTAATAACCTGCTGTATCTTTGACATTTGCAGATGATTACCTGGACTGTTAAATCTTTTGTAGAAAAAGTGCCTTTCCATAGGAAAAAAAAAAATAAGAGAAGGTAAAGTAGATGGCAGTCATTGACTGCATGGGTATATTTAGAAAAAATAAAGAAATAAAGGCTACTAACACATAATATTGCAGTCTCAAACTAATAAGCAGTATATATTGACAAAGGATCCAAATGTGCGTGCTACTACAAGACGTAGGAACTGGGTCTCTGGCATATATGCCACAGCGTTTGAGGTTTCAGTCTTATGTGTAATGATTCGTAAGCTATTAATTTGGAGTCCCACAGCCACGCATGACACTACTATCAGTGAACAGAACTGAATTCTCCCATTAAATGACAAATATTAAAAATATGGAGGAAATAATAACAACAGAAATGCAGATCCTAAGACCACTTGGGGCATCTTCACTTTCCAGTAGCTGAATAAGGTGTATCATAGAATCATAGAATGACTTGGATTGGAAAGGACCTTAAAGATCATCTAGTTCCATGCCCCTTGCATAGGCAGGGACACCTCCCACTAGACCAGGTTGCTCAGAGCCCCATATGCTTCTGACAGCATGTCATTCCTGAACAGATGAGATGTGAATTTTTTTCCTGGGATGATAAGAACTTGAGGGCTCCCCCTTTCACACAGTGAAAGTGTTTTCATTTAACATCCCTCTGTTTCCCAGATGTGTACTGCAGGAGATATAGATATATAGATATGTAGATATATAGATATCAACATAGATATATAGATATCAACATAGACATATAGAGGAAAACAATCAAGCAGGAAAAGAAATCAACCTGCTGGATGTGTTGTTGCTTTAGTCCTCACATTAAGAAGTTCTTTGAGCAGGTGAGAAATCTTTTCCCCCACTCATACCTTTTCCACAGCTCAGAAGAGTTAGTTGATTTTCAAACTACTTCTGTATCTTAAAAGATACAGAAAGCTCTAAAAGAAATGGATAAATGTAATTGTATCTTGAGCAAAAATTTTCTTGAGGACTAAAGCCACATTTAATAATTCATCTCCCAAAAAAGTATAGCAATATCAATATTTTGCTTAATTTTACTTTATTTGACAAGATGTTTCAGAATTCATACAGAAGACTTCCATGTGGAAAGTATCTTCGTTAATGCAGGATTCAAGCAGAGTAAGAGAAAGCTTATAATTATAGAACTGAGATTGAGGAAATCTGGACTCAATTGATTATCAAAAACTGTCAATTTAGGCAGGTCATGTTAGCATTTTGAACCCTAAAAACACGTCAGTAAGGTTCTTTCTTCTCTTTCCCTTTCTTCTATCTCACCTATTCAGGTTGCAAAGTTAAAGGATAGGGTCTAAATCTAGCTACATGTTTCTAAAGCAATAATACACTAATCAGTTATAATCTTGGCTGCTAATTTTTTTTTTTCTGCAGAAAAAATTAAGACACTACAAAATTCAGAATCTGTCATTTCTCTTTGTAATAAACAAAACACAGAGAAATTTAAAAAGTCACTTGAGATTTCCTTGAAAAAAGACAAAACATAAATATTTTAAAATTATTAATTATTCATTCAATAACATTTTTCAAATTTCTTTACAAGATTGGAATGTTAAAAAGAGGATAAACTGTTTTTCAAATTCAGTTTCTACAGGTTCAATGTGACATTTTATTCTCATTTCTATAAGGAAAAGAATCTAGACATGAAGCACTTTAAAAGATTTTTTCAGTTAACTCAACTGAAGTAAAAATTGGGGAGAATAAAACTGATTTTAAATAAAACTTCGATTCTCTTTGTTTTCTTTAGCAAATTAGAAGTAAAACAATAATTTTGGATAAAAAAATCTTTAAAATCCCTGTCAACGTGAAACAAAATACTGTCATTTGTTTTTCTGGTATTATTTTTTTTATTTTTAAATAAAACTGAAGTAGAATTCAACTTATACTTACTTTTTAAAAACAAGTGTCTATTTTTCATTTGTTATAATGTCAAAATGAAATATTTTGCCCAAAAGTGAGTAGCCAAAAGAGATTTTTAAAACTCTAAAATAAAAACCTAAGCAAAAACTACTGCTTTTCATGCATTTTAACTTGTAATAGTAAGATATGAATTATTTAAAAAATGGCCATGGCTTCATGTATAAACCCCCATCTGGTTACCTTGTCTTTCAGAATACATTTTTCAGTGCTTTTTGTTGTTCTCGTTACTGGAAAGGCAGAGAGACTTGGTGTTTAACTCCCAACCTTACCAGTGGAAGAAGAAATAAAAAGAAGAGTTGACCTTATCCCAAACAGTTTAGTTTTAAGAATAAACCAGGAGACAAGTGAAAATAGGTAGCTGGCAAAGGGGCTAATGAGAAGGCTTTGATCAGAATTGCAGACATACAATCAAGCTAAGTATAGTCACATTTTATGATCCTAGGGACCACTGTTAAGCCAAGGAGTGATCCATTTTCCAGTAGGTGGCATTCTCTTATCTTCTTGTTAAATTATACTATCAACACAACAAAGAGCTCTTTGCTGCTACTTGGAGTGTATTTATTTAGAAGAAACAATGGTGAATTTCTCTATTTTGATAAACACTAAAGAAAAGAGGTTCTAATGTCCTTGTACCCCAGACACGTGGATTGTGTATCCAGGAACTAAGTTTAGTCATCATTGTTGCATAAGTGCATCATCCTTGGGTAAGTGCATCTCCATGAGTGTCACTGCCAAGAATTAACAACTTAGAGATTGGGAAGTCACTAATTGCATGGCAATAAATTTAGCTTATGAGTAAGTAAATTCAGATATAACGCTGATAAAAAGGTGATGCTGCTAAAAGGGTTGCTAATAATTAATCTTGGAGCGTGGAAAAAAAAATTCTTTTAATAGTTTTCTTCATTTAAGATTTAGTCATTTCAAAATGTCCCCCTCTGTGTATGCTCTGCTTTGCTGCAGTGCAAAGGATATTTAATCCTTTGACATATTTATTGTTTTAATGGTTATTCAATTGAGATAGTTTTGCTGTGTAAATGTACTTTATAGTTTGATGGAAAAGAAGTCCTTCATATTGACAGTTTTATTCTTTTAACGTTTACTCATTTAAATAGGGCTTCACTCTGCAAAGCTGTTAACAAGAAAAGTTTAGAAAGAGAACACTGCTGGTTAAATAAGTCCATCATTTTGGATGTTTCAAAGAAGTACAGCATACTCTCTCATCAGTAATGTGGCAACTACCTAAAATCTTCATTTTCATTTATTATAGTCTAAGAGTAAACAAAACAAAAAAATAAATAGAATCACAGAATTATAGAGCGGTCTGGGTTGGAAGGGACCTTTAAAGGTCATCCATCTGGTTCAACCCTGCTGCAGTGAGCCAAGACATCTTCAACTAGACCAGGTTTCCCAGAGCCCCATCCAACCTGACCTTTAACTTTAGCAACCTGTTCCAGTGTTTCACTACCCTTATCGTAAGAAAATTCTTCCTTATATCTGATCTAAATCTACTGTCTTTTAGTATAATACCATTATTCCTTGTCCTATTGCTGCAGGCAGATTTGTCCCCACATAAATTTAACACAAACTCTTGTCCTAGAAATCAAGAGAAAAATGGGTGCTAAACATCGTTTTAATGTTAGAGAAGGCGTCATTACATTTGCATGTTAGTTGACTGGCAGATGATCCTTCATCTGCATCTTTTCACTGTAGAACATTCATCCCAGCATCACATACTGACTATTTTTTGGTTTGGGGTTCTTGGTTTTTTTTTTTAACCAGAGGACAATCCCTCACCATTCAATATTGTATAATTCTGTTCCTGAAAGGAAAATTTGAGTAACATTTTTGCCATGTAAAGATTAGATCTTAGTTTAAACTAGCTCATGTCGCTAGTCAGTAGAGTCTAAACAATCCTCCCCATTGTTTAGACAGTTGTCTTTGGATGGGATGAACCACTCTAAAGCTCTCCATTCACTGGAGAAGGAGCCTGGCAGACAAAAGATGAAGTCATCATGTTTGCCACATGACTGCAGCTTTGTTGGAGATAGATGTTTCACATATTAGAAATCTCCCCTATCAGTCTGCTATGAACCACAGATAAAAGGGCTCTTATTCCATTTCCAAAAGTGTAAATCAGAAGACATTAATAAGCTTTATGGGTTTGCATCATTTATGAGGAAAAAAAAACCACCAAAACCACCAAAAAAAAAGCAAACCAGAATTGGGCTTATGTTCTTTAAAGGATAATTCAGAGTTCAAAAAGCCACTACACAAATGAATTCTGAAATTGCATTTGAACTTCCAGGATCTAGTAAAAACTGTGCTTTCATTGAACTTAAGCTGTTAATGATCAATATGGGAAATAGAGAAGACTGTGTACATTTATTTATATTTACTTTTCTTTGTATAGTTCAAAGGCACAATGCTACTCAATAAAGAAGCTAAACAGCATGCTGTAAGGCCTTAAGAGTTAATGCCTTACAGTACACTTCTACCAATGACCTGTGTGCTTCTGTAAAGAATAAGAGAAAGTTTGTATCTTAAGACATATTTAATAAAATAAAGAATGCAGGCATTACATGCTCAAGACATCAGTCATTTTAGAAGCTTCCTTAGATGCACTGTGAGGTAAAAGAAATCATAACATTCCAGTGGAACAATTAAGATTTCTGAAGTTTTACAAAATATAACTCAGTTCTCATTGATGATGATAGTTATAATTTCTTTTAAATAATTTCATCCCCTCCTTGTATGTTCTATTAAAGGTATAATAATGATCTCAGTTTTTGAAGAACTGTGCATAGTACTGCTTCCAGCAATTTGCAGGAAATTACAGGGGGTGTTTAAGGATAGTTACTTTAAAATTGCTGAGAATTGGTTCTCTGGTAAAGCATATGAGAAGAGATTTATAAGAACTAAAACCTTAGAAATCACTAATGATCTGGGAAGTAGTAAAGATGCAGTACTTGTGTCCTAACACTTTATCTGAAGTCTGAAATATGTCAGGTCCCCTGGGATTTGATTTTGAGTTTTCAGTTTGAAAAATACAAATGTTACCAAGATACTTCATATTTTATCTCTTAGTTGATCTGTACAGTGAAGTTTTTACTAATATGCAGAAGACATTGTGCATGAGCAGCTTCTTATTCCATTATTTTTCTTTTCAGCTTATGCTTTGTTTGCATTTACCAACTGTGAAATTCTCTGAAATGAAACTTGAGCAAATTTTCTTTACCACAGAGTGCTATGTTTGTTATTTCTATTCTGATTTAACAGCCTCTTGTGATTCTGTGATTCTTCTGCAGCAAATTACTACTATGGGGACAACTTCAATAACTTGGACATTATGTTTTGTTTTTATTTTCTTTCCTTTTCACTCACAGTTCCAAAGACACCCCCAGCTAATGTAAGTGGCAGAAGTGGAAGGCGACATGAATTAGTAATAGCATGGGAGGTAAGGGACTTTTCTGATTAAAGGTTTTGTTTTGTTTTTACTTCTTTTAGTGCAAAGTAAAAAATACTGTACTGGGGTTTCCTTACAGCAAATTTTGGCAAGACAAGAACAAAAAATACTGTTCTTTAAATATGCTCTAAATTTTCAAAGTAATTTGCATTTTCATGTGGTTTGAGTAGCAGGCATTATGTTTAAATCTAACCCACCTAGCAGCAGCTCCAAATTTGTACAAATTCATCAGTCTTTTCTTCCTGATCTACAGCTTGGGTTGATTTGACTTTTCTGGATGTTGTGTAAAAGCTATATCAGATGAAATAATAGCTAAAGGAAGGAAAGCTTTGTAACTTTTTAAAGCAGAAGGCTGCTATAAGGTCTCCTTGAAGCCTTCTCTTCTCCAGGCTGAAAATGCATATTTGTATGTACTATTCATATTGTGTGTTTACAGTGTTTGCTAAGTGACTGGAGTGGGAAACTACTGGAGTGTGTTACATTTCCTTCTCTGTCCAGGGTCAAAGTTGGATAACACTCCAACAACTCACTACAAACTAGTATGCTGTCTGGTTTAGCCACTGTACTTCCATAGGATACAAACACAGTGTACAAGAACAGTGTAAGTTAGCACAACTCCAGAACAGTCAGTCTGTGCTTTTGCAGGATCTCAAAAAGTCTTATTGGACTTGGAGAAGCAACAGGAATTCAACAAAGTTCTTTCAAGTCTGAAGCAATGCTGAGAAGTCTCCTGAATTAGAGTCAATAGGTTCAAACAGAATTTGATTCACACAGCTTTAATTCACAGACTGTGTATTTAGCATTTGCCATGAAATCCAAGGGTTCTGCTACATCTCTTGTATTTCTGTTTGTTGTTTGTTTTTTTTACAACAGCTGTCTACTGCTAAATCTCTTAAGTATTGCAAAGAAATGCAAGGCTCCAAGGCTTTTCTTTTTGTTGACTCCTCTGCCCTTGGAAAGTTCTGTTGTTTTCTTCTTGATTGCACAGTTCACTGCTTTGGAAGGATAAGTAGAAAATGGTTTCTACAAGTGAGGTGCCTGCTGATAAGACATTCACCTGCAATGTGGAGGGGAGAGGACTGGGTGTCCCCTGTGCCCATGTTCTGATTCTCCTGTTTGTTGGCTACGGATCCAGGATGGACACTTCAAGAGAGTGTCTTTAGACACTGTATTTTTGGCATTTCCCATAAGCCTAATATGCTGACAGCAGTTAAACATAACCTAATTCCTAAACTGGTACATTGGTTTTATAAGAAATGTAGGCAGTAAATTAGCATGAATAATTCCATTCCTTGAGCTGGAAGTGTAAGATTTAGTTTTTGCAGTGCTCAGCCTCTCAACAGAAAAATCCGTTTGCTGACTGCCCACTTCTGGCAGATGTGTCCTAATTTAAGTGGCTAATTTCACAGATCCTCTGAGAAAAGCAAATGAAATTTATTTATTTATTTATTTATTTCACCAAGACTCAGTTTGCAAGTTAGAGCGTTATATCCTAAAGTCTCACATTGAATCCTAGACTTAAATCCCTGAATCTTGACATCCCTTTTGGGTAAAGAAATTAGGCAGGCTGCCACCTAAAGCCCAAGAGAGTCTCACTTTAGTAGTGAGTGTAGTCTCACTTACATCATATTTTAAGAAGCCTTAACAATATGTTGCTCTATATTTTTAACAAAGATCACTGGAAGGGGCTATTCCACTGATTAAAGCATTAACAACAAAGTGGAACATACAGAAGAAAAAAATCTGTCTGGCCCCAAGAGCTTGTTCAATCCTAGAACAGTGACTTAACTATGGTGATTAGATGTAGAGAAACTCTCCTTTCTTCTCTTCACAGGAAATTGTCCCTATGTGTTCCCAGGCATGATAAGTAAAATCCTATACAGTAACTGCAAGATATGAACCTCATACAAGCAGCCAGATTGTGGTCAGCCACTTAGTGACTGCTTTCTAAATTTGTAAAACCACGTCTGATCATTATCTGACCTTTATTTTTTTAGCCAGTATCAGAAGAGTTTCAGAGTGGAGAAGGATTTGGATACATTGTAGCCTTCAGACCCAATGGAACACGTGGCTGGAAGGAAAAAATGGTGACATCTTCAGATGCCTCCAAGTTCATCTACAGAGATGAGAGTGTGCCACCTCTGACTCCTTTTGAGGTGAAAGTTGGTGTTTACAACAACAAAGGAGATGGTCCCTTCAGCCCTATTGTGGTCATCTGCTCGGCTGAAGGAGGTGAGTTCAATGTGAAGTTAACTTGTATGTTATGAACTATATTAAGATATTTTCATGTAGTGTGTTCTATTATAGCATGCTTTTTCAGTCTTAAATTTCAAAATTCCTTGCAGAAGTTCTAAGTATCAGTAACCATGTTTCACAGGGAAGGTGAACTAACTTGCCAAGTTTACCCAGAAGACAAGTGACAAAGCTTAGGAGTAGACTTCAAGTCACATTGGTCCTAACAAAAAAAAAATAAATCTCTTTTAATGAAGATTCATCCCTAACATTAAATGTGTGGTCTAAACTCTAAACTGCTTTGTTCTAAAAATGAGTAAAGGAAGGCTAATATTTTCTAATGTTTCATGACCTTTTTTTTTGATGGGTTAATCACACCTAAAAGACTAAATAAATTCTCTTGTGAATGTTTGTTACCTGGTTAATGAATACTAAAGGCTCACAGAGTGTATCAAATGAAGTTTTTCTGTATTGACAGGAGCCAGTGTATGGAAATTGCCATACACACAAAGCATAATAAATGTTATCCAAAATAATATTTTGAGCAGCTCCATTACTGGAAGTCATGTAGTTCAGTTCTTCTTTACTGTACTATCTTTAAGTTATCCTACTGTCTCCTATCAAAATAATAAAATAAGTACCATCCTAGTACACATGGGAGGAATTTCATTCTATTTCTACAAAAATGTAGTGTGAAGATAATAGTATATCATGTGAAGCTGGAAAACATTGAAAGTTATTCCATATTAGCCCACAACAAATGTGCAATTTTGGAACCATGATGTAGGAGAGATTATCTACTGCTACTGTCTCATAGTAATCATAGAGGTTAGAAATGCTATTTTTACTAAAAGCAGTTCCAGTAATTTGTTTGTGTTCAACTGTTTAGATCAGCATTGTCATGCATTCATATTATGATAAAAACAATTACATTTTAAAGTATAAAAATTGCCCAGTACAACTTGGACACTTTTACAGTTGACTTGCTTTCTCTTCAATGGAAAACTACACTATGGGATCAATAGTAATGTTTTTCTTATTTAAAAATTTTGTACTCTAATCAGAAAGTTCAATAAAAAGAGTTTTGCAAGGGGTGATAAAACCTTAATTGATTTTTTTTTTTCTTTTAATAGCAGAAGCTGTTTTAACAAAAGCTGAATGTATAATAAGTAGTCCTTTGCTTGTTATTTGGACAAGACTGGAAATGGAATCATCAGTAATATATAAATCAATTTTCTAGCACATACTTTAAAATATGAACTTTACAAATGATCTGAATAGAATTACAGAAAATTAACTTTCTCTCTATGCTACCAGACACTACCTCTAAAAAACAACTTTTCTGATTATAATTCAGTTACTTGAAAGTACCTACTCATCATAGCTTTGTTAATTCAGTCTCGATATGTTTCTGAATATTGGATTTTCCTTTAGTAAGAGGAATTCTGTGAGGCTAAATAATTCAAAAGACTTGCATTTGAGGAAAAAATATGGGATGCTCTGACAATACGGAGCAAAATTAATTTATAAAAAGCTTTTCTCCAGAATAACCATGGGGGATATACTAAAAATGTAAAGGAACAATGAAGAAGTTTATTAGAGCTTAGTTCTGGCCAATATGGAGACTGAGGTCAACAGATATTTCAGCTTACTGTGAAAAAAGGGGGAACTGGTTTTGAAAGAGGCATGGGCTTATACACCTCTGGAGCTAAACAACTGAAGGCACACTTCGTCAAGGATTTTAACTGAAGAGGCAATATTATATAAAACACAATATATTATGGTTCTAGAGGTCATTTAGCAAACCCTTAGCTTACTGATATTCATCACACACTCAATTCACTGCTCTGCAAACATCTAGCATAAAGGCTAGGATAAAATTATTAAAAGTGAAGGAAAACTTTGTGTTACATATTTAAAGGTTTCCTACATCTACAGATGGATCTACAGTTGTTTACTGGCATAACAAATGTGTTGAGAGAAATCTAAATCCTGATGTCTCTTCTAAGCACATGAAAAAAAAATACAAACTATCAAACCAAGAGTTCCATTAGGACAGGTTCTGGTCAATGAAAAAACATCTTGTTGGCCTTGAACACTTCCAGGGAGGGGGCATCCACAACTTGCCTGGCCAACCTGTGCCAGTGTCCCACCACCCTCACACTAAAGAATTTCTTCCTAATGTCTAGCCTAAATCTCCCCTCTTTCAGTTTAAAGTCATTCCCCTTGTCCTAATGCTACATGCCCTTGTATAAAGTGGCTTCTCACCTTTCTTGAGGAGGATAACAGGGAAAATCAGAAATATAGCAATAGAGAAGAAAATGTGAGAGTGAAAAGGTATGAAAGCAAGAAGATGGAGAAGGCTGTTTTGATAAGAGTGATGATTAAGTAGGCTTGCTTTAGCAAGATTGACAAGACAAAGTATGGACTACACAGGAATGACAAAATAGCAAAAATAGTTAGATGTTATAACACGCTGACAATGAGACAGCATATCAGGAAATACCAAACCAATGTCTGGATAAAACAGAATACCCTTGGCTTCCATGTCATTTCCAAAAAGAACATTTAAAGAAACTAGAATATAAACTAGAGGTCAGCTGCTGATGGCCCTGATAGATCTGGATGCTGAGAAAGACCTTCCTAATTTTAGGTAAAGATTAAAGAACACTGTTATTTATGAGAGAATTAGTTGCTGAGAGTACTTTGGATAGTAAATATGACTAATGACCTTGTGTTCTGGCTGTGATAATTAGCAGATTCTTTATCCAGTACTGACTAACTGAGAAGAAATAATGGTACTCTAGTCTTGTTCTGATGGATGATTAAGACACTATAGAAAATCTGATAATAACAAATAACAGTGGAACAAATCTTCATTAAATAACAGTAAATTATTCAATAAGCTAGAATTAACAGTCAAGACTAGAAATGAAAGTGTTTTGGAATGTCTCTGAACCAAAAGTATAAAATTTGCCTGAATTTTATACTGCAAGAAATGGTACATTTCTAAGGCAGTACACTACATCTGAGGATCTAGACTAAAACCACTAAAATATATTAATAATAAGTACAAATTATCCAAAATAAAATTCAAATAATGAAAAGGATAAGTATAACACAA
Organism: Apus apus; assembly: GCF_020740795.1. NCBI lineage: Eukaryota > Metazoa > Chordata > Aves > Apodiformes > Apodidae > Apus > Apus apus. The sequence continues at coordinate 13,643,408 of NC_067282.1, forward strand.
GTATTCACAAAAATTAAGGTGAAAAAAAAAAGATTTTTTAAGTATTAAGAAAGTGTAAAAAGCAGGAAAAAAATAAAGTAAATAATGTATTGATATTAAAGATATTCAAGGAATGGATCAACAATAATAAAAACAAGGATTAAGAGCTTTTAAAGGTAAAGGACAATGATGAAACATATTTTATTTTAGCAAATTAAACAAGCCAGCCATTCTTTATCTGTTATCCTTGAGGCCACCTAGCCGAAAAGAGTTTATGCACTTTGAACAGTGTCGCTCTCCAGACTGTGGCTGCATCCATAAACCTCCTGAGAACCAATCCCTGGCCAGGCACCAGCAGATTTCTGGGCATATTTTGAGGCAGCACTAATTGGTCTGAGTCAATACTTCACAACGGATCATGCTAACTATTTATTTCATGCTATGGACAACTGCATGGCCATGCTCAGGCTGTTGTCTTGTCAGCCTACCCTTGTATAGTTCACAAGTATAGACACAGCCTATCAACACAAGAATAAATACAACTTAGAATGCATGTAGTATAGAAGTAGATAAGCATATAAAAGGAAATAGAAATAAGCTTCTGGAGAAAGAGGGAACCCAACTGGCTTCAAGATTAATTAGGTCTTTCATAACGGTTTGGTTTGGGTTTTTTAATGATTGCCACAATAGGAGATACAGTTAGTTTAGTTCTGTTAGTTTTGGTATCTCTTCTACTTCAGTCACTGGAAGAAATTATGTTCACAAAAAATTGAAAGTTCTGTAATTTTGATAAACAGTGTAATGAATGCACTAAAAATTTCTAGATATAAAAAAGAGAGCCATGAGCTGTGCAATGTAAAGCCTGAAGATCCTGTCTTGCTGTTTAAAACCCCCTGAGGGACCCCAGGTGCACTTCTGTAACACATACAAGATGTAATGATACTGCATAGTTTTTGGTTTTGCTTTGTATGGATTTGTACTAATTCATTGAGGCTAAGCCCTCAGTTATCTGAAAGGCAAAAGGTTCTGTAACAGGGTTTGCAATTTTGTTTCTTTTGTTTGTTGTTGTTTTGCATCAGGCCAGCTAGTGCATGATGTGATATTAAACAAGATACTGCAGAGCAAAAGATTACTCTGGTTGGGCCCATCTCCCCTGGCTTTTCACCTTGTGCTCTTATTTAAATAAAAAAATAAATTGCCCTTTCCTTTCCATTTAGGGGAAGGAATATGCAATTACACACTTTAAATACAGCCTTGATGTCTTTAATTAAAATCTTACATTCATGAAGTAAAGTCCTGCGGTTCATTTTATTAGTTACTTGGGGTTTAGGTGAACCTGAAAATTAATAAAGTGGCATATTAGCTGTAAACTACGGTGAATTATTTCCTGTTTCTGCCATCTGATTCATCTGGATTAGGTTCTGTAAAGGTTCAGCTAGATCTGTCTCCATGGTTTATTTTTTTTAAAGAACGAAATCACAATCCTGACATCTAAGAGTTTATTAGGCATTCATTTGATTAATGCCACTAAACCCCATGGGAAGTCAGATGTGCAATCCATATAATAGCTGCGTTCCCTCCTCATGTGCTGAGGATAACTCCTGCTGCCACGCCATGTCGCTTTGGAGGAATAAACCATTTATATTAATGAAGATGGCAACACTCCTCTGAAGTTATAATCTAACAAAGCCTGAATTTTATCCGTCCATTTGTCCAGCTTTGAGTGAGCTGCATGTAGGTAACATGCTGGTAAAGCCTCCATGGAATAAGGCAGCTCCTTATTTCCACATGACACTGCACTGTGCAATAGATCCAGATTATTTCATGAAGAAAAGAGAACTGTAGGGCAATGTTTGCCATGAGCAAGCATGAAGGAGAGCAGCGTTATGTGAGTAGGCTTCAGAAGCCCTACCTGACAAATCAAGGTATTTCACCACTAAACGAGGTTTGGGGAAGAGGTGAGCACTGCAGAACTGATCACTGCTTCACTGCCAGCTCCTTTCCTCATCCTTCCAATTTTCCTCTCTTTTAAAGTCATCTGCACAGACACTGGTCAGAAAGAAGGTGAAAACAGAAAGGACTCAAGGAAAAGTGAGAAGTCTGAGGGCCTATCCAGGAAAAAAATGAGTCTTCTCATTTTTGTTATTTTGGAAATCAGACACAAGATTCCGGAGAAAGTCTCATCCTGCAGGCAGCCACGCCCCCACAGATCTGTTGGAGTCCCCAAATCAGGGACAGAAACAAGAGGGGAAACTCCTCATGATTTTCCTTCTGATAGATCTCTTTTGTGGATTTTTCCACAGGAAGGAATTATCCCAGTCATGGGTACTGGCCAAAGTCCCAAAGTCTCAGCTATGTGAAACTGCCTGGAGTCATAATGCAATTACCCAGGCTGAGGTTCTTAACTTCAAACAAGAGCTCAGATTTTGAATTAGAGAACTGTGTAAAATTTCTTTCTGGAGTCAAAATGAGAAGTGAATGGGTTATTAAGTGATTGGATGAGGAGACTCTGCTGCACGGGAAAGTTAAAACAACATAAACATGAATAGACCCTTGAACTTGCTTTTTAAGGTAGATCATGTGGAAATCTTTAAGGATTAATATTTCAGAAAAACATATCAATTTACACTCATAGATAGGGATAACTCAATGAGGGCCAGTAGCTACCTCTTCCTTCTCTTGCCTGTATGAAAATTCAGGATTCAGTTAGATGATTGAACACCAGATCAATGCAATTAGTGTTCTGCTTTATTATAGCCATCCCAAGGACCTAGAGATTGAACATGTTTCCTTAAAGTGTGACTGTGGCACGTGGAAAGACAACGTTCCACAGACATTGCACACAGCCTTTTGAGAACCTGCTGTGCTGCATCTTTAATTCAATCAGGGAATATTACAGGAATCATTAAAGACATTGGCTCTTTTATTTTTTTTTTCCCCCAAGAGGTTTAGTGTAATGCCAATATATTAAGAAAGCGATTTATTATAACATCAGTGACCATTATAGAAAAACCTGATAAACCTGTCAAACTTAGCATTAGTTTTAGACACACAGAACATTGGAGTGAACCATGAACTGTATTATATCAGCAGAAACTGTATGGTCCTCTTACCTGAATCAATAAAAGAATCTAGTCTCCATAAACTTTCAGACAGTCATAATATACCTCATTCCTAAATACCTAATTTCTTTTCTTTTGCTGACATTTTATTTTCTCAATGTCCAGCGTCACAAACAGTTTCCCACATCCACTATCAATGAAACTGCAACGAATAACTTCTGGATATGTAAAAAAAAAATATGTTTTCTTCTCATAAAAAAATTCAAACTATTTTGACTCCATTTGTTGAAAACAGTTTTTAAAAACATCAGAAAATATTCTGTTTCTATTCTGAGCAACACATAAACCACACCTAGCTAATGCTATGAAGAGAACATTATGTCTACATTTATAGAAAATGTAAAGGCTGCCAAGCAACATTTCATCTACATCTTGAATTGTTTATCCCACTTCAATCTTTTCTGACAACAAGGTAATTGCTGCAATAATACAAAAACTAGAAAAGAGCTTTTGTCACACAAATCTCAGTAGTACATAAAATAGAAAGCACTGTGTAATGATTGAACAGAAAATCATCTTATGAGGAATATATTTCTTCATCGCACGATTCTTTAAGTATTGAATTCAGAAGAGTATTTCATTTTTTCTTGGATTTTTTTTTTAATTCTTAGTTACCTAAAAAGTTCCATATATATATATATTTCACACTTATTAGTGATACTCATTTTGCATCACATATGCTTCTTCTCTTTAGAAGTAAATAAAAAGAAGATCAAAAAGAGCTGCAAACATTAAAACTCTGACATCAAAAAGGATGAAGAATTCATACAAGCCATGTCAGAGAAAAGTGTAGAGCAGCAGTGCCAGAGCAATGCCTGCAGTATGATCAGAGAAAGGAGAGTAGTTAATGAGTCAAGACTGATATTGGGCATCTCACCAAGGCAGTTTGATCACTGAGAAAAACGTATCTTTTTAATTCAGGCTGTTCCATAAGGAAACTTCTTTTCTGTAACCCTGTTAAATGAGCCCCAAAAACATTCTTTAGAAAGTTATTTGATATGCTTCCCTACAACATAAAAGTCAAGACCTCTGCTTGCCCTTCAAGAGCAGATCAACGTATTAGAAATGTAATGAGGGACATTAGGCCAAGGAAGAAATCACAGGCTCTGTGACTGCAGGCAAATGTGAACTCAAGCGTTTGCTGAGCAAATGAACAACTCAAGAATGGTGGAGAAATGTCACTACTGTGTGCTTCACTGTCTGTGCTCAAGCCTTGTCTCCATACCTTGTCTTAAACAAATTTTCAGTAATATTTAGGTAATAAAGCAAAAAATCCTAAGTATTTCCTTAACTCATGTCTCAGTTTGATAGGTGACAATTTTTGGACATTCTTCACTTTCCATCACACGCTGGTGATACAAATTGGTGGTATTCTCAATTGCTTGTTGTGGCCTGTGAATTCCCAACCACTATAAGAAGTGAGACCACTGTAAAATGTTCAGTGATATGAATATGTGAAAAAAATGTGCCTGTGGCAACACTCTTGGGCAGGTGTGATATATAAAGCATCCTGGAGCCCTAAGCCTCCAGCATGCACCCTGACCATACACCAGAAACACCAAAAGACACCGCAATGGTTGGAGGGCAGGGAGGGTCCTCTGCTCCAAATAACCAGGAGATCAGGACTGCAGGATGTCCTATAAATAGCACGGAGAAAGAAACATAAATATAGGGCCAATGAACAGCACAGGTAATCAGAGGTACAAATCCTAAATCTTAATGCCTTCTTTAAAAGAATATTAATCCCAGGCACAAAACAGTAAATACTTCACAACAGAGAGATGGCATGCCTCAAACACCCAAACACTGGTGCCTGTGACTTCAAGGACTTAATAACATAGTCCTAAAAATTTATTTTACATAGCAGTTCACTACAGCTCTGTGTACCACTTCTTTCTCAGTATAAAGCCAGGACAGGACTGACTGAGCACCCTATCCAGGTATTGCTCATCCTGAACAGACAGAATGGCACCAAAAGGCCAGGAAGAGAAAAATGCTCCATTTAGTGCTGAAGTTAAGCTAATCAAGGTGTATGAAAGAGATGCGTGGAGGGAGGCAGGCCTTTGCAAGTATTAAAGTTTGGGATATTTTAAATCATAAACAAGAGATTCTGTCACACTTTGCTGTGCCTGTCATTAGTGATGAGATATTGATGTAACATTACATAAATAAAAAAATACAGCAATAAAAATCTCTTCATCTTGTTCAGTTTTTCATGTTCTTCGCAATGTCTTACCTTCTTGTGAGTATTAAGGTAGAATAAAGGAAGTAAATGACAGTTTCAAATTGAGTGTTTTTGATAAATACAGGTTGTTACAGTAGAGGTTTATTGTTTCGATTTTTCTTAATACAGAGCCCACTGCTGCTCCCATCGATGTCAAAGCTACGAGTTTGTCTGTATCAGAGATTCTTGTTGCGTGGAAACATATTAAAGAAAGTCTAGGAAGACCGCAGGGATTCGAGGTATGAACACAGAATATCATAATGTGAAGTCTTGTTCCTTTTGCTAGCATTGCATTCTGCTAACATGTGCAGTAGTGAAACTTCAATAGAAATTATGCTTGTTTTAGCATACCTGTGACTAGCTGTAGAACAACGGTCACAGCTGTAGCACCAGCGCATCTTTTATTTATTTGTGCTTGAAAACTGTTCAACACTAGTTCTTACGACATCTTTTTGACACTTCAAAAAGAGATGAAAGAACTGCAAGTGACCCAGCATGTCTCTTTCACAGGCTGGGAAAGATTAGGTATTGACTGTTCCCAGCTCTGAATGACCAGTTCAAACGTGTTATTTTCAAAAAGCAACAAGTGCACAGAAAGGAAGGAGCCTTCGCTGTCCCTGCGCTCTCATCCCTCAGTGGCCAGGGTACATCTGCTGGGCACATTGCAAAAGGTGGGATGTCAGGAGGGAAAGCAGAGGCCACACTGTCCACAAATTAAGCTCTGCCCAGAGACAGACCTTCCTGACTTGGTAAAGAGATCCAGCCCTGGCAATGGACCTTCTCACAGTTTTGAATCCAGTTGTAGCTTTGGATCCAGTTACAATCCAGACCTCCAGGAACTGACTGGATCTAGGACTAAACCTATCCTTAGGGCTGGCCAACATGACCCGTCCTAACCTTGTGGTTCAGGCTATGCTGCTCTTCATGAAATACCTCGGCTAGACTCAATTTACTGATTTTGGGGTGCAGGTTATTTGACCTCCTTTAGTCCTCCTTAGAGTGAACTGACTCTTGCAGTTCTTTACAGTAACAATGAGAGTAAACATGTAGATCTGAGGCAGATACCAGTGATATGGATGTCTAAAGACATCTTGTGTCCTACTAGCACAGTGTCTCCCTGCCAGCATGTCTGGAAAAGACCTGGGGGCTGATGGCCTTAGGAAGGAAAAGTAGGTGCCCAGGCAGCAACACAGCCACCACTCCATCCAGCAGAGCCTCAGGCTGTGAGGCCTTCACCAGGACAGCATGTTCACCCCACAGCTTAGACACAACTAGTTAGTATTTATTTACCTAATTTGCTGTAGCTTCTTGATATTTAAGTAGTTCAGTGCTGCTCTCCAGTCCAAGCAGGCTGTGAACCATGTTGTGGCCCCCTCAGGTCACTCATTTGTCTAGGTGTCTTTCCCATATATGTCTCCGTGTTGAACTTTGCAAATTCTCTTGTACTTTATCCCCACTTCTTCCTTACATTAAACATGTTTTTACCTCTTTGCTGATAGCTTGCTTCATGCAGCAAATGTGGTATCTAACCATTTTACCTTTAGAACTACTATATATAAAGAAAACAAAACTGTCTGATAGAGATCATATTCACCTTGCAAATGCTATCACTTTCCATGTTAAAGTGTCCCACTTGCTGATAACCTTTCTCTTCAATTTCCAGTTGAGTCTTTTATTCTCTGAAATAACTGCACCCTGTCTTTTTCTCTTCAGAAAGGTGGCTGTTTTGTTACACCATCTCAGTTGTCTTGATGTCTTTTAAGTTACACTTGCTATTTTGAGTGTTATCCTCATTCCATCAATGACATTGATTCTCAAAATATTCTATTTGTTTTACACATTTTAAAATAAAAATAGATTTTCTTTCTAAAAGTGAAAATTATTTCTCTAGAAAGTTATTATTTTATAACTTGACTCTGTTTTGTGCTTACCTGCTTGTCACATAATACTTCCCTTAGCTCAACAGATGTGTCCCAGTGATAGGTGGCTGTTACAGGTAGGACAGTGGACTCTCTTTGTATCAGAGGTGGTCTTTTTGTCTTGGAAGTGCCTCAGAGTGAAGTGTATTCTGAATCCAACATTACTTGCTCTATTGCCTCATTCCTTCTTAGGTATGAATCTAGAAATAGTTATTGATACCAAAGGTGTTATTAACATTAAACCTTAATAACATTTGGCCCCTTAGTGTGCTGTACATCAATTTTAGGATTCCAGCATGAAGAATACAGAGTAAATATATCAAGCCAGGGACTTGAAGTTGACAGAACAAACAAACAAACAAACAAAATATCTATAAATACTTTACTGTTCCTTTGTGCCTCATCCGATAAGGGAATTAGAGGAGCCTTCTGAGGGACCATGTGGGGAGATGAGGGTGACTTTTTCCTCCCTTTCTCCACTTTCACCTCTTTGTTCATTTACCCAGAATTTATCTGCCTGCTTTCTGACAGGTTGTAGTTTGCTCTTTTCTGTCCTCACTACTCCCAGGAGGAATTACGATCAGAGAAACCTTTACTCAATAACAGAAGAGTAAATGCTGCTGTCCGCATAATTCAGTAGGAGAGAATGAAATCCAAGGATGACATTGCTAGATTTTTTCAGTTCCATTTTGGGAGGGATTTAACCAAAAAGGAGGTAATTACTTACAGCATCAGTATAATAACTCACTGCATCACAATATTCATGGATGCAAATTGGAGCATAGGAGGTTCAAGGTGAATATCAGAAAATTTTTTTTTACTGTGAGAGTGACAGAGCACTGGAACAGGCTGCCCAGAGAGGTTGTGGAGTCTCCTTCTCTGGAGACATTCAAAACCCATGTGGATGCATTTCTGTGCAACCTACTCTAGGGGATCCTGCTCTGGAAGGAGGGTTGGCCTAGATGATCTTTCAAGGTCCCTTCCAACCCCTAAAATTCTGTGATTCTGTGATTCTAACATTCTGTGAAGACACTGGGGCTAAACTCCCCCCAAAAAAACCCCACAAGTATGGATCAGCATCATGTTTTCCATATAATTCACTTTCTTCAGCTTCTGTGAATACTATTTTAATTTAAAAACTGATTTTGAAAATTTTGTCCTATGTAGTGCAGTGCAGAACATAGCCCATAACACCCCCTTAATCTACAAATAGCAAACAGATAATTTACAGAAATCCAGTGACTTTGATAAAAAGATTAATTATGTGTCTGTTTCTTAACATTTTTACCTAATATAGAATTATTGTGGACCACAAGTAAAATGTCGCCTTCATTTCAAATTGAGTGTAAAATAATCTGAATAGCCACTGTTTTCATGTCTCAATTTGTATTCTGCCTGTGATCACTGCAGCAGTGACAACCACCTACACGGTCTTCACATTTCCTGGCCTTTTAGCAGCAGTGTTATAAAAGGAAGGCTATTTTTTTGTGCTCAGGCTCTAATAAACAAAAGTGACAGGATATTTACTACATATAGACAAGTTTGCAGTGACCCACTTTAACTGAAGCCCTGTTTGCACTTTGTACTAAGGAGTAATTAAAGGCCAAGTAACTTGTCCAATTTCACATTGTCATCCCTAAAAGGCAGTGTTAACTGTTGCGTCTCGAGTTTTATGCACTGTTTGCTGTATGAATTTGCATCTGCCAAAGCACATACTATCCCTGACTTCAGTCAAGATTTGTCAGCTGTCCACCTGACCTTACTAACTAAATACATGTGAGCTACACTCTGACAAAGTAGAAGTAGGTTGAAAACTTTGTCAGAATGGTAGAAGAATATAGTGCGCTTCATGCTTACTTTTTAGAATCCATAACCTGAATTGTTATAAAATCTACTTCAGCTCCAGGTAGTATTGTCTTTGTCACTCATGACTGGTAGGAAAGGAAAAAGGAAAGAATTACTGGCTGGCAAAAGTTTTGGGTTTGTTTGGGGTTTTTTTTCCATTTTTCTTGTCCAGAAAACCAAGGCTAACTCCTAAGTATACATCACAAACTCATGTCTTTTTCATTGGAATTCCCATAAGGGATAGGAGATTGACTAACTTAATCAAAAGATCAACTTGCAACCAAAAAAACCCAGTATGAAAACCAGAAAATCTTGAATGTAATTTTCAGTGAGGATTACTTGATATAATACATTGTTTATGTTATATTCTGTCTTTTCAAATACAAATATTCAAGAGTTTTTGCTGTTTCTTAGGTGTATGTTATCTGGTTTTGTAATGGAACAAAATAATATGTCTACAAGGTACTGGAATATGCAGGTTTTTTTTTTAATTTAGTGAAGTATACCTTGAAGTAATTTAGAAAAAATATATAAATGTTTCTATCAGTCTGGTGGGGGGGCCGGCTTCCCGGTAACCGGGGCGACCCCTCCCAGCAGCAGCAGCTGCGGCAAGCACGGCTCTAGGCCCAAAGTACGTGGCGAATGCAGGCTGGGCAAGCTCCTACTTTGGTCCGGTTTGGTTTAGGCTGGGCAGGCAGGGTCCCCGCGGAGTGGGCACGATCCCCGCGGAGCGGGTACAGGCGGGACCCCCTTTCCGCTTCTCCGGGCAGCGGTCGCGGGGCAGGGCCCCCTTCCCTCTCGGCTCCTCCGGACAGCGGGGCTGGCGTTCCAGGCAGGTGCAGGTGCTGCAGCAGGGTCTTGTCCCGGGCAGGCAGAGAGCACCGGCCTGCAGATCTTGCCCTCTTTTTATAGATCAGAAATCACTGTTCGAGAAAGTATCACTGTTCAAATTAGCCAGTTAGCACTGGCCAGGTACATACTCTGTCCGAGGCAGTCTTTAACCTGTTGTCTATTTTTCTGCCAGTTATCATAACCTTTATGCTCTTTTCTTGCTGTGGACTTATCTGGTAGAGCAAGAGGCCTGTTCCAGTCTGTCCTTGGCTAAAGCAGCAAAAAGACGCCGCTCTTGCTTTGCTGGCTTGAAAGACATTTTGTTTAGTCTTATGTGGGGGGAGAGAAGATGGACCGTTCCCCACAACACCCTAGAAATCAATTTGGGGAAAAGAGTAATATTATCTAATACTTCTTTTAACGTGAAACTTCAAGTAGTGTGTAAATATTAGAGACAGAAAAAAGTTTAAGTGGAAACATATTTTTAATTTGGTGGTTTACTTTTAATGATTGCTTAACCCATGATCAGAACAAAGCAGCTTGTATGTTCCTGCATCTCCTCTATTTGTTTAAATGCCATTATTGATTTCTATCCAGCACAGAGATGAGTATCTGAGAATCAGATGAAAAACAACAGAAATCCCAACAAAAAATTTAAACATCACAAACAATAATGCATTAAACAGACCAAGCGGGAGTTTTTTCCCATTTTTTTCTTCCACTTTTAAAATATAGGGTACTCTTTTGTAATTTACACTTCACGATATATGAATATTCAAAGTTCTCATTAATGAAACCTACTTTAAGTGTGGTAGATCCCTTCCGAGCAGGATAAATTAAGGTTACAGAATATAGCAGGGTTTTTTTAAAAAACCAAGAACAAAGAAGTGTAAATAAACAAACCCTTTGTTTGAAGAGATATGTCCAGCACTTTTAAAGATCAGCAGTACATTCATTTTGGTTCAGATGGAGGTAAGTTTGCCCACCATTGATCTCAGTCAACAGTCATGGGAGTTCTTTATTTTTTTATAGCCCCTTTTTCCTTTAGTTCACTTTGCAATCAACAAATGGATGTGTTCATTAAGAAAAAAAGAGAAAAGCATATTTTGAGATCAAAGTCCAAACTCACCTGGCAAAACTTTAAGGGGAATTTTAAAAGCAGGGACCAAACACTTAAGGGCTTTGAAGTACAGGAGAAACTGAAATAGAAGCACTGCCAAATTGCATCTCATGCTTTTGTTGCTTAATAGCATGTATAAATTCCCACAAGACTACACCTTTGCCAAGGGAGAACACATTTGTCATGTGATGCAGCTGAAGTGATAGGGAACAAGCCATTGTTATTTTTACAGTGCAAAATAATGCAGTGCAAAAACCATGTGCAAAATATTATTAGTATCCAAACTGGTAATGTCATATAAGCAGTGGTGGAGAGCATTTCCAAACACATGAAAAATATCAAAAGGGCTGAGTTATGTTTCTAGCTTTCTTCTAAGTCATTGTTTTTTTTGGTTCCACATTTTCTGGAATATATTCACAAGAGTGTTGTATTGTCCATGATCTTTTTCCCAGAGGAAAATTTATCCAGATATAATAAGAATAACTTATTATGAAATAACCAACCTCACAGAAAAGGTCAAAATGTAGAATAAATGCAAGTAGTTCTCAGCATGAATAACAGTAGGCTGAATATAAGTCTTTGAATGGCAGATTAGTGACATCTCCTGTTAGGAATAGTAAGACCCCATGAGAATTGCCTTATCTGTGTAGATCACCTAGATACGTTTAAAAAAAGACAATACTTTTTTCAGTTATGCCCTGCAAATACTCAGTGCCTGAGGAAACATACTAGTCAAATTCCTAGCTCAGACCTATAGACTCCAAACAGAAATATGGACTAAGAACCACCAAAGATCATGTAGGGATTTTATGTCTGAGAAGGAGGGATATGAACATACTATCAAAATTGGATTTATCAGAAAGTTATTTATATCCAAGAACTAAAATTGAATCCACTTCCTTCTTTTTCTTCAGATAAGAGTTTTCATATGAATGAAAGATTTCCTTTGGTATCCTGTCATTTCCTATTCATTACACTGATAAGAAATCTTGTGGCTCTGAGTTGCACAGGGCCAGGAAGGAAATACTGCTCACAATACTTCTTCACTGATGCAGTCAGAACTTTCCAAGGTGAAGGTAGATATTCTGGTGACCTGTCAGCGGATGAGCTCTCCTTGAATTCTCTGAAATACTTTTGAGTTCCTGCCATTGTTCATCCTCTGCTCTTCAAACTTGGTCACATTTTCTCATGCCAGTACAGAGCAACTCAGTGTGCATCAGGTAATATGATACTCAGAGTCTTGCCATCCTGGAGAAGTGAGCATTGCTTGGCTCTGAGATTAGGCTGCAAATGCCATGTGTTTAAAAGGTCTTAATGAAATGAAAACATGGCAGAAATGGCAAAATGACCCTCGAAGTATGAGCATCTAGAAGCATGAGCTCCCCACATGCCAGTATTGATAATTAATTTGGTCTCTTGTTGGCAGATTGGTTACTGGAAGGACATGGAGCAGGAAGAAGCAGCAGAAAAGGTCAAAACCGAGGGAAATGATTCATCCATCCTCCTGACAGGATTAGAAGGAAACACATTGTATCACCTAACAGTGAGGGCATACAACGCTGCAGGGTACGGACCACCTAGTGCTGCTGTGCGTGCAGCAACCAAGAAGTCCCGTAAGTTATCTCAGCACCTTTGCTCAGGGAGCCACCTCTGCCCTCTTGGGTTTTCCTTTGATAAGAGTGTACAATATTCAGGAGTCATGTTTAGTACTGATTAATGGCTTTGCTAATTAGAGATGAACACATATAACTGGGAATCTTATTAATATTTACAAATATCTGAAGAGTGGGTGTCAAGAAGAGTGACCCCGTCTCTTTTCAGTGGTGCCCTGTGCTGTAACAAGGGGCAACAGACAGAAACTGGAGCATAAGAAGTTTCACCTCAACATGATGAAAAACTTCTTTACTGTAAGGGTGATGGAGCACTGGAAAAGGCTGACCAGAGAGGTTGTGGACTCTTCTTCTCTGGAGACTTTCAAGACTCATCTGAATGCATTCCTGTGTGACGTGCTGTAGGTGGCCCTGCTCTAGCAGGGAGATTGGACTTGATCATCTCCAGAGGTCCCTTCCAAGCCCAGCCATTCTGTGATTCTATGACTTTGCATTCATAGCAAAGGTTATGTAGAAAGGTTTGTAGAAAACAAGGCATTTTTGTCACAGAAGGAAAAGAAGATAATTCAACTTCATCGTCTCTTTGCAGTATAAAGGGTGGGATAAGTAAATAAACCGCAATCCATTAAATGACAATTCTGAAGAAAAAAATAATAAAATAAATATTTTAAATTCCAGCTAGAGCTGGGAGCCTGCTGAAACAACAAATTATAGATGTAATAAAAGATTGAAATACTTTTTATTTTAAAGCAACTACCTATACAGTATATTTATAGGTAATTTTGTGGGGGTTTTTCTCCTCAGCTCCAAGCCAAGCACCAAGCAATATTATGTGGATACAGGATGGTTCTCATGTGTCTCTTGGTTGGGAGCCAGTCAGACCTCTAGCTAACGAATCTGATGTAATGGGATACAAGGTCAGTGCTTCCCCTTCCTTGTTCACCTTTCTCTCTTCCAAATGACTACTCCTCTTCCTTGTTGACTTTTTTCCTTTTCTTAGTTTTCGGTGTAAATGAAGCATGCTATAGAGACTGTCTACAATCTGTTTTCACCAAGAAAAGTAATAAATAAAATTGGAAAGAGTGAAATGTCCCAGAATTTTCTGTGTTATGATTTTCAACTACTGTTTATAAACTAAGTTCCATCTCAGGGAATCAGTTGATCATATCTGACTAAGAAGTGGCTATTAATAAGATGAGCTTTGAATGAAATTCCTACTAACATTTCAATTCAACTTTGTTTGCAGTAGGATTTAGATAAATGGAGAAGAATGAGGCATATCAAAATGACATTAAAATAAGTAATTTAATGGAGCAGAAACACACATATTTTGATTTGTTTTGTGATCATATTGGTGATGTCCAATAGCCAGTGACACTAACATCTGGCATTTGAAATTTTGAAGTTTAAAAGAGTAAAATCCAGGTTAACTCTTAAATAACAAGTCATAAAAAGCAGTGGAATTCACTACAATCTTTTAAATTAAAACAGAACTATTTCAGTGGTTTTAGAGAGATGTGGTTGGTGGGGGTTTTTTAAGTATATATATGATCATTTCTATAGGCTACAATCTGATATCTCCTCTGACACCTCAGGAAATATCTGCAAGGAAGTGTAAAATGTTTCTAATAAAACAGAAACTGCTGTAACTTTTCTCAGAATAGCTGAGAGTCTGAAAAATTTCAGTTGACTACTTTACTTTTTTACACCTCTCTGACCTTTTCAATTTTGTCTGGGAACAGAAACTTACACAGAAGTACCAAATAGACATCTATGCATCACTTGCTTTTCTCCCACATGCCATAAGCTTTTCCTGAGTTTTGCAGGAGATGCAGGGACAGATCTGAGCGGTTCTCAGTTGTCTTAGCCAGCTAAGATAAACACACAAAGGGCATTATTTAGGACATTTTCTTTACATTTTAAGTTGGTTCACGAGCCAAAAATGCTGCTATCTACATGAATTTTGGCATAAGAATTTTAATCAAATGGAAACCAAAATGCATTCAGAAGAAATTATGAATATAAAATAGTGTGATGCCTAATGCTGGAGTGGGCAAATGCTGATTCTTCCCTCTGGATTGTAATCAGTGTCCTTGCACTTCATTAATTGCTGATATACTTTGCCATTAATGTTTTGAAGCCATTGCAAGGAGGGGACAGTAAAAGCAGATAACTCTTCACATCTAACGTCAAGAAATCCTTAAAGAGAGCGTGAAACAGTTAATATTTCAGTGACTGCATTACCTACACAAACTGCCTAGTATATGACTTGAATTACCACTATGACAGCTATCTACTTTATTGACCACAGGTATTATTTAGGCAAGAAGGCCAGAGCAACAGTCAAGTTATAGAAACACAGAAAACCTCTGCAGTGGTACTTCTTCCTGATGTTGGTGTCTATATCATTGAGGTCTGTGCAGTCAGTGAAGGAGGTGATGGGACTGCGAGTCCCCAGATCAGAGTTCCATCTTTTTCAGGTAAGGTTACACCTACATTTGGAAGAGTGGTGATTATAGCAGTGCTCATTAATTCTATTATTATTGTCTACCTGAAAATAAATGTTCTCACAATTCTCCAGCTATTAGATAAAATAATTAATCTGAGTCTTCAGTTCTGTGCTGAAACAAAAGGTGTCTAGTGCCATTTGAGATGCTCCAGAATATCTGAGGTATCCATGTGCGGCTGATGAACAAAACAGAGGATTTGCAAGAAACCTTTCTAAGATAACATCTGGAAAACTAAGCTGTAGATGTCTACATGTGCACTAGGTGTCTCAAATAGCATTACAGTCAGCTGAGATGTAGTCCCTACAGACAGTGGAGCTTAGACAGCCATTCAGATGATCTTCTGAATGTAAGTATTCAGATATAGGCACGTAAGTACATCTGAGATGTCCTAAATTATCCCAAACATTTACACAGAGCTGGCAGAGATGATGTGGGACTTAGAGGATACACAAATCATCCTGGACCACCAAACAGAGCTGTACTATCTAACACAGTTAAAATGGCATGCATTTAGGAAGCTGAAGCCTCTGTATGGGCCTGCCTTAGAATAAGCTGAATTTCTCTGTAGGTTCCATTGACTTCCTTGAGTAGATACCACTTTATTAAATTATTAATGTATTATAGTATCAGTTTATTGCCATGAACTAAATTATGATTCCTAGCTTCTATGTCTTCAGTTACTGCAATATATTGAAAGAATTTAAAGTATCAGTATTACACAGGTAAGAAACGGGTGGAAGAACATATGGGATTGTGACTCAGGGTATCCACTGAAGCCTAATTATTTTTGAGGGTTAAGGCATAAAACCACATACTTACTCATTTGCAGACAGAATATGAGGATTCAACATGTGAGTTTCTGTAGATATCATCATAAAAAAAACATTTCCTCATGTCTGCATAGAAAACCTATTTCGTGATGGCAGTTCTCAGAGGGCAATCCATTGCCCAAAAGTTAGATTGTGCTGAGCATAATAGAATACAAGTTTTGGGCAAAGTCTAGTACCTAAATATACTGAGAACTGTTTGCATTGTTTGTTAGTTAATTACATTACTTTTCATTTCAGGAGGGAAAGTAACGAGTGCTCAATCCACCTTACACGTGTTGACCACTTCCTCGTCCTCTGTAACATTGCTTTTGGCACTGATAGTTCCTTCAACCTCATGGTGAAGACTGCAGACTTTGTTGTTGTTATTTGTTTGCTTTAGCTCGATGACACCAAGGGATGGAGTTTTACAACCATGGAGAAAATGGAAACCCAAGCTAATGCTTAAAGACCCATAGAAGTGCCTGTGATGCACTTAGAGGAGTGTTGGAGACACGTTCAATAATTCATCAGGTTTTTTTTCTCTCAATTTTGTTTTTAAAGTCCTCTGGGGAGGGGACAGTTTTTGGCCCCAAAAATATGCAGATTGTATGTAATAAACTTTTGTAAGGAAATGTAATTTCTGTCAAACGTAGTTTACTTTTTTAAGATGTTCAATTTTGGTGACCCCAGTCATGTATCATTAGGTGTTTAAACAGTGATGTCTAGTACAGTACATCTGTTTGGTTCGAAAAAAAAAAAATAAATATAGAACAAAGTTTGGTACAGCTTTGACAAACACACTTCTTGCATCCCCTACGCCTGGTTGTTCCAACTGACAAGAGGGAAAAATACAGAAATATAGTTTAGATAGACAGCCCACTGCAAAAGTACAGAGAATTTGTTCTGAAAATGTATGAATATGTATTTAATTAGCAAAAAGTATTGTCAGTACAATTCTAGACAGTGCACTCTATAAGTGGCAAAATGGAGCAAGAAAAATAAGCCATTTTTTTATTGCAAGGTAAATGGAAAATTATTAAATAGAAATTTACAAAGAAACAAGTTTGTTTTTCATCAACTACCATATGGTTTAATGTGAAATGAATCACAAATTTATTTTCAATAGCAGAAAAAATCAATTTCTAATGCATATGACAATGCAAACTCCACTGGGTATTTAAACATGGCTGCTAAGTGGACAAATAAAGCAATGCAAGGAGGTAATTTTTCCAACCATTCCAACCATTTCTCAGTTCTAACTTCTTTTCCTCTGGGTCCATTTTTAGAAACATTCTGTACTTCGTATATTTGGTAATCAAATGTAAGTATATATGAAAGCATATTATGGAGACAATATCAAGGGTTTTTTTAATTGTAATCAGTGAAATATATTTACGTACTCCAGAGGGATGTACTTTGGAGAATGCTGTGTCTGAAAAATAAATATATTTGTATAAGTGCTACTGAGCATCATTCCAGTTATTCAGCTAATTGGCTCTATTTCTGTAGCTCACTAGAGATTATTCCTGTAGGGACTGTATGCTAACAGTTTTAATCCCCATTTTTTTGGTACCAAACAATTTTTCACTCAGTAGACAATTTGGACAATATTTTCTATATTGGAATGCCTTTCTGCATATTGTCACCTGAATCGTAATGATCCCCAGTGTACATGATGTGAATGTTTGTACAATTACGGTGTGCAAGGTGTTATGAGGGAGGGTGTTTCTCTACTATATGTCTAGGGATTGTACCTGGGATTATACCTAGGATAGACATTCCTTAGTCTAGGAAAAGTCAAGTCAACAGAGTTTAACAGGCGAGTCCTAACAGCTTATTTTTTCTAGCTGTCTATCTCTCTAAAGCTTTTATGCAAATTTATTTTGGTTGATGGGTTCTGCATCTAAAATGCTATTATTTTGCCAGCTTGGTAGCAAAATTATGTTTAACTAGGTACACTCTAACTGTGTCCTTTCTTAGCAGCTTTAAAATAAGTAGCCAAGAAAGCACAAAACAGACCAAGTAGGTAAAAAGCTGATTGTTTACTATTTTTTTTTTCTTTTTCATATTTTATCAGCAAACTTTTCAGAGATGGTTCAAGTCAAATCTTTATTATCCATTAAAATGAATGATTTTCTAAAAAGTAGTAGACTGTAGATACAGACAGAAGGAGATCTCTGCTTCTGGAAAAGCCTTTAAGATCAGAGACAGGAAAGTGGAAAGCACCGTGCTGAGAGAGCAAACTCATAGAAAGTATCTGCTTGCTGTCATTTGTAGAACAGCAGCATTGCTTTTGCAAACCGTTGTTCTTCAAAAAAGATTAAAATAAACAAGAGAAAGTGATGAACCAAAAAGCAAAATGGCTATTTTATAAATTACTTAAGCATAATTTCCTCTATTTTTTTATACAGTTCCTTGCCAGTGCAGTTTATTTGAGTATTCAAAAAGGCTACAGTCACAGTTGGTGACGTTTTGGTCAAAAAACTTTCTGAATACAATAAATGGCTATACTTTAAAAGAAGAATGAAAATCTGATAAGGAGATAGAGCTGTACCTAGTTATATCTTGATCTCTAGTGTCAAGATACAAAGAGAAATACTGAACATACCATCAGGTAATGTAGTTGTATTGCAGGGACAAAAAGGGGTACGTTTTTATATTCAACATGAACAGAATATGTATTTTGCATCTTAAATATATTAATAAACATGTTTTAAATGTTTAAGTACCTATGTATTACCTATTTGTTACTTTGTAGAATAAGGTGTTTCCTTATAACATTATTTTTTAGTTGCAATGGAGAGCTTTTAGCTTTTTCATGTAAGAGATTGTAATAGTGCAGTCTAGCATAGCTGAGGAGACTGTATTTTTGTATAATGCCACAAGAGTTGTTTGGAAAAAAATAATTAGAAAGAAACTTTGTTTTGCAGACCAAAAGAAGATGCTGTCATGGCCCATATCAAAATGTTAGATATATTGTATACAATCTGTATATATGCTATATATAATGGTATATACGATGTGGAAGACACAGTAATACAATAGCTCCTGTGTACTGTTCTTGTAACATTAGATCTTTTTAATAAATAATTCTCTTTTTATTGACTTTTATCTTATCTCCTGTCAGCTCCTGAATTGTATTCACACAAACATTTTGAATTCCAACAGCAAAAACCTTTTAATTTCATTACTTTCAAGAAGAAAATTAGTAATGTCCAATAGTCAATGTGGAGAATGTACCCATTAAAATCAAGTAGTGCTTTGGCATCTTGCAAATACCATATGTGTGTTGATTTCCCTGGGTAGATATTACTTTTCACAGAATCATAGAATGGATAAGGTTGGAAGGCACCTTAAAGAAAAACAGGTTCCAACCTCCCTGCTATGAGGAGGGACACCTCCCACTAGACCAGGCTGCAAAGTCTCATCCAACCTGGCCTTAAACACCTCCAGGGATGGGGCATCCACAACCTCACTGGGCAACCTATTCCTGCACCTTACTACCCTCATGGTGAAGAATTTCTTCCTGATGTCTAACCTAAATCTCCCCTCTTTCAATTTAAAACCATTACCCCTTGTCCTATCGCTACCCTCTCTGGTGAAAGCCCTTTCCCAGCTTTCCTGTAGCCCCTTTCAAGTACTGGAAGGCTGCTATAAAGTCTCCCTGGAGCCTTCTCTTCTCCAGGTTGAACAGCCCCAACTCTCTCAGCCTGTCTTCATAGCAGAGGTGCTCAAGCTCTTTGATCATCTTGGTGGCCCTTCTCTGAACCCACTCCAACAGCTCCATGTCTTTCCTGTGCTGAGGGCACCAGAACTGTACACAATATTCCAGGTGGGGTCTCACCAGAGCAGAGCAGAGGGGCAGAATCACCTCCCTGGCCCTGCTGGCCACACTTCTTTTGATGCAGCTCAGGATGCAGTTGCTCTCTGGGCTCCAGCACACACTGACGGCTCATGTCCAGCTTCTCATCTACTACCACCCCCAAGTCCTTCTCCTCAGGACTGCTCTCCAGCCATTCTTCCCCCAGCCTGTATTTGTGCCTGGGGTTGTGCTGACCTGGATGCAGGACCTTGCACTTGGCCATGTTGAGCTTCATGAGGCTGGCACTGGCCCACCTCTCCAGCCTGTCAAGGTCCCTCTGGATGGTGTCCCTTCCCTCTTGGGTGTCAATTACACCACACAGCTTGGTATCATCAGCAAACTTGCTGAGGATTCACTCAATGCCTCTGTCCATGTCTCCAACAAAGTTGATGAACAGCACTGGTCCCAATACTGACCCCTGAGGGACACCACTAGTCACCTGCCTCCACTTGGACACTGAATCATTGACCATGAGTCTTTGGGTGCAGCCATCCATCCAATTATTTATCCACTGTGTGGTCCATCTGTCAAATAGAATTTTATAATTAAATAACTGAAAGATGCAGGTTGGCTGGAACTCTCAATATGGAACTATACCTTAAAAAACCCTGCAAATTAGCTTTCAACATAAAAATTCTTCACATTTAAAAAAAAAGAATAATGAAAAGAAATGTGTTACCACCAGTTACCACCACTGGTAAGCCTGTATACAGACCTATTATATATTTCTGGGACCTCTCTGACAAGTACAATATTCTTTCAAGTGTCACCAATACCTAATGGCTGTGTAGGATCAAAAGCACAGCATGGACATTTCATGTTCAATTGAAAAGTTTAGTTGCTTTGCCTTATACTTTAAATGCTTTGTGTGATAAATCACAACAAAAAAAAAGCTTTCAAAAATATACATACATTTTTTAAGGGAAAAATGTAGTAATGGATGACCCTATTATAGCAAATATTTTTCTTTCTTCATAGTCATTTAAGGTTTTAATAATCCCCAATCACTTCTTTATGAAATGCATATTTATAGGGATAAATGACTTTGCAAAAAAAAGCCCATTTTGGAAATAAAAATAGATTGCCATGGTCACCACTTGAACTGAGACTTCAATTTGAAAATAAGTATGGCTTAAATAGCACATTATGTCAGGACTTCCAGTAAATTAGTTATGAATGTCACAGGAAACTGTAATGACCTGTTTTTGCTGACATGGAGAACTCTGCATATTGAAAATCCATATCCTATCTGAACTTCTACCCTTTCCAGGCCATCATCCCAGTTCCTCAGAAGATGAAAGACATTTTCCTTCTTAATTACTTCCTATGCTTTTGAGCAAAATAATGCCAGGGATAAGAGAAACAGAACAGCATTTCATTACAGTTGGTTCCCTGGCTTTAAGCTAGTACAGCTTCCCTAAGCATGACTACACACAGGTTACTTCCAAAAATATGGGCCCTGAGTTTGCTCTAAGACTTTTCTCTCAATTTTAATAAAGATAGACCTGAGCACTGACTTTCCTTTTATTGTGTTACACCTTCTTAATTAGTGATGGTGTATATATATTAATGACTGACAAGTCTAAAAGAAAAATCTATGGAAAATCTTACACTAGCAATTTCAGTGTTCACACTACTTATTAGAGGGGTCAGCTGCTTAAGCCAACTGGCATAAATTTTCAGAGGGGCACCTGTTCTTCTTTACTGTGCTCCTTTTCTCTTGTCAGACTGTGAACTAAGCATTCCAGCTTGTAGAAGAAAAGTATCTAGTCATCAGAAAAAAATTATGAAGAAATCTGTGGTGCATCTTGTTTCATCTTTTACTATGATGAAACAGATATGTCTGGCCAAAGAAATATATGGTTTGGGTTGGGGTTTTTTGTCACTTTTAAGCTCCAACTCATCAATTCTAAAAAAAACAAAGAATAAAAACATAAGGAAGTCTTCCTGAAAGTGGCAAGTCAGGCACTATAAGTGTTAATCACAAATAAAGGTAATCAGCATATTTTAATTTCCATAGAGAAAATAAGATGGTAAAATGCATCAATTTGTTTTCAGTAACAGAAAACGTGAATAAAAAGATACTGAGAGCATCTGAAACATATCTGGGACAAAGCTTTAGCGAGTACAATTTTACTCTAAACTACATTGCCTGAGTGAACAATAACTTCCATTTCATAATGATACCATCTCTTATCTTCTACAAAAGGGACATTTAAAGACAGGATAGTAAAATGAGGTAGCCCTTCTGGTATTCCTTTGAAATTTCACCATGTGCAGCAACTGGCTGACTTAGAAGGGAAGTCTCAATTCAATTGCTTAGCTTTGTATAACTCAATCCCCTACTTTTAAGTAATATATACATCCAAAGCTATCATTATTTTGGAGAGCATCATTCTAGGTAATGGTGAGATTTTATTGGTATGTTTGTTCAAATAAAAAAGTTTCATGTGTGCTTTAGGTGAAAAAAAAGGAATGCACTCCCTGCTGTGACCATTAATTTGTAATACACAGGTTGTCAGATGATCAGTAAAGGCAATGCATAAGCCTGGTACATTATTTTCTAACTTGGAGAAGACTAAAAAGTAATTGTTGATGTTTTCTGGCTATACTGCATTTATTTTAAGTTCTATTGGGGGAAAAAAAAAATAAAAAAAAATCCAGGGTAAGCTGAGTGTACCTCTCCTGCCCCGTTAGTGAAAAAATAGCACTTCACCCTTCCCTACAAGTCTCTGGGCAACCCCTTCTTCCTTCTACTGCCCCGTGTGTGTGGAGTAGGGGGAGAGGAGACACAAAAGGAGGAGATGATTCAGAGGCACAGTTCCCCACAAGGATGACATGGATTTCACCCAGCCTCTTGACCTAGCAGTATTTGTCTTCCAACAAACCAACTGAAAGTGTAAGCCTTTTCCCCTCCAAATGCACAGCAGAGGAAGCATATTTTTCTATCTGACAATGACTGCACTGGATTACTCAAAAATTTTAGCTGGATTACTACTGTGTTGGCTTGCTATCTTTCATATCAAAAATTCTCATTTGAAAAAAAAACATTTGAGTATTGAGAGTACCCACAAAAGAAAAGATCAGTCTTTAGTGCTCTTCACAAAAGACTTGGCCATTAAATGCAGGTGACAAAGCTGGCAGGTTGCTGAATGAATGTATAATTGCAACATGAAAAACAGGCTTGCACTGGCAAAAATTTCATCAATTACTGGGTCATAAATGGCTTGAATATTGCTGGATCTCTTCAAGTTTGCTTTGCAGAATGATGGTATTTCCTTTTGGATCATTTTTATTAGACCTAAACATTTCTTGAAAGTTTCTGATTTACTAAGAGTACAGCACTGAAAGTCCTTCAGCACAAGACATCTGCAGCACCTTAATCCTTAGTGTGACAGCACATTGGCAAACTTACTGTTTGTACTAGGCATAACTACTCCCACAACTCTTCCCACCACCAAGAAAATATTTACCTCCATGAACTTCAGTGAAGTGATGAGGTATTTCTGCTCTAAAATGGCAGCTGAACTCCTGGTCAAAGAGCACAGCTGTTAGATATGGTAAATATATATATATATATAAAAAAAAAAAAAGGGGGCTGAGAAAAATATGGGGGAAAGGCCCTAAAAGCCAGTAGGTCTTCTTATACAGACCAGCAAACAAGCCAAACCCGAAGTGAAACTATGGGACTCATATAACAGTCTCCATCCATACTATGGGGGGGGGGTCAGGAATTGTTGGTTTTAGGTTGTAACCTCATGGTAGTGCTTGCAGGCCATCTTTTTTACCTGATAATAGGTAATAAACTAAAGACTGCAAAAGAATTAACCCAAAACTTTATGAAGGATCTTCCTATCCCTGTACCATCTCTTAATCTAGACAGTGTGTGGGAAGCACTGTAATTCAAGTAAGATGGCAGAGCAAATGTAGGTATCTGTTCTTATTCTTTAATGAATAACAACATCGCATTTACTGCCAGACCATCAGAGAATGGGGGGGAAGAAAAATGCAGCATTTTTACTTTCTCTTTTATGCTGAATACACTAAGTGGAATGATTTGGGTGTAATGTAGAAAATATGCCTGATTGACGTAGGTTATAATTTTAAAACTTGGTTTTCTGATTCTGAGTACACACATACTCACTAATTAACTTGAGCAGCAGTTTATAAGACCAGTTTTGACTCTGCCCATTTAATGAACAAAATCCAATCAACCACCCTGTTAGTGTAAATGGAAAATACATGTCTCCAAGAATGATAAATAACGGATTGCCATAGTGATTAGCATAACATGGCTCCTGGGAAGCTATTTGGCATTCAGCTCTCACTAGCACTGTTTAAGGATGAATGCAAGCCTTGCTGTGCTTTGCATTGAACTAAATAGGAAGACATCTTTCTAGATCTGACTACTGACATTTTCATTTTAAAATTTTACATTTCTGTTTGTAAGAAAATTAATAATATTTTTCAAACTGTTGTGAGTGTTTTCACATAAAACATATGTTTGGCTCATTCCATTAAAAAAAAAAAAAGTAAATTTATTTTTAGTGGTCCCAGATGCTCCAAGCATTATAGCTGAGCTAAACCAGCCTCAGTAAAGCTGTTGCTGACTCACAGTTAAGCAACCTAATGACTTTGGAGGCTGTGTGTTCTAATCCAGAAGTTTTTACAGCCATTATATACTTCAACTTACTGGGCTGTAGGGACATCCAGAAATTAAGTACATCAGATGATCCCCTGGATTAAAAAAAATGATGATATTTGGAATATGTTTGAGGTAATTTGAAATGCTACTAACAGAGCACTGTATATCAATATGTGAAAAATGGATAATTCAGCTGCTCTTTTTAATTCCTTAACTTCAGTTCCAATTAGAACTGTGCTTTAGTATATTGATCGAAATTTTTAACATATTAGCTCCTTCAATATGAGATAAAATTTCCTTCAGATGCAAAGTAAATTTGAGAGGCTTTGCAAGAGGCTGCTGTGCCTATCACTGTGACCAGAACTGTGGGAAAATCTCCTCCTGGACTGCAGAATCTTTGGTCACTCTCTCAGACTGAGTCAATAAACCTGCACTGAGTTTATCTTCCATGTTGCATCTATAGGGGTTCACTTGAGCCCTAAAGAGTTGAGTTGCAAGCAAATTCTATTTAAATTCTGCAAATTAATAGGAAAATCTTGAATTAACTGACTAGGAAAAACAAGTAACTCATATTCAACTTACTCTATAAATTTAAAGGAAGCATGCTGTAAAAATAAAAATATTGCATTCAGTTCTTTTCAAAAACTTGGCTATCTCCATGGCAGCACCTGAACATAAATGTAAATTGTCAGTACAGAGAACCCAGGTAGGAAACTGAGATCTCACTAATCACAAATACAGTGGAAACAAGAGTGAGAAATGCATGCAGAAAAGTACAGTAAAATAAACTTTAAAAGCCCCACTCTCCCCAAGCACAAAATTTTAAATGCCTGCCAGCTCTCCTGCCCTGATTGCCTGGATATAGTACTCCAAACTGTTGATCACAGGAGGGAGGTGCCAATAAGCAGGTTCTCCCTCTTCATGGCCTCTTCCATGCCTAAGGAGTGAAGACTTCTTCACTCACTGGTAGTTCTGAAATGACTGACAACAAAACCCTGACCTTCATTCTGACCCTCAATAATGGTACGAACCTGAGCAACTGCAGAGGGGAGCTGCTTCCATTTCAGCTGTATAGGTCCTGTAGAGCCCTGTACAACCTGATTTGGGAATAAAAATATCCACCCCACTGTAAAAGCACACAGTGAAGGTAGGTTTCAAAGTCTTATGAATATTGAACCTGTTTTGAAGGGTTCAGTTTACATAATCGAGAAATATCTTAGAAGGTTTTGCCTTCATCACAACCCTGGGAAATAGTTTCAGATGTGTGGTTTGAACAGTAGCTTCCCTGAGAGTTTAAAATTGATTCTACAATTTTTGTCTTTTACCTAAGTGAAAATTCTTGACAAGTCAGAAGCAGAGATAGAAAAAAGTTAATTATACCTAGAGAGTGGAAGAATCCAACAGTGAGATATATACTTAAACGGGAAAAGTCAGTGTACCAAGGACAAAGCCATGAAAGAGGCAACATACCAGAACATTTCTTCTGCCAATATGAAACAGTCATAAAAGGGTCTTTCAAACTGACCTTCCAGGTCCAGTAAACATTTGAAATTATATTAAAAACTAAATAAACTGTATTGCAACATCACATAAATCTGACATTCTGATGCCCACACAGATTAGTATAAAACCCAACAGACTGAAAAGAGAATAAAAGAAAAGCAAATATTAAAAAGTATTAGTACCTTAAGTTCAAAGAAATAATTGTCCACATGAAACATAAATAAATAAATAGGCCATTCTTTTCAGGCTTTCAAAAAAGTATTCTTTGCAGTATTCTGAATAGTTTGGCTTGTTTCAGGTCAAATAAATTTTCCAAAGTAAAGCTACAGAATACAGTGTAAAGTACTTATGGCCTCTTTTGTACTTAGCTTGTATGAACCTGTAGCGTTTATAGGGCTCACTGACTGAAATATTAAACTGAAATGAATACTTGTATCCAATACTCAGTAGTAAGTTTGCATGTCTCACACCTTCAGACTGATGATTCTCTCTGGTATTCAAGTTCAAATTGGGCGTATTTGCCATCGTATTTTTTCAGTTGAGATCTGGACATATTCCAGCTAAAAGAAGTTTTACATTTCATTTTGTAGTGTCTGTATTTCACCTCAGGGGTTCACCCTATATTACAACAGCAAAAAAGGCAGGATTTTAAGGCTCCCTTTTCTGTGATGTAGTAGTTGTACAGACAATTCACATTCATTGTCAAGCACACAGGCAAGCACATGCACAAGTCTGATGTACCTAAATAAATATCAGTTGACATTTTCATTAGTGTTTCTTGTCTCTCCTTGAATTCCTTTAAAACAGTACAGCTTAATGCAGGATATTACAGTGCCTAATTAAGTAAGAAGTGACTAGGATAGACAGCGACCTTTTCCAAGTGATTTCCATATATAACATGCTGCATGAAATATGAAACTCTTGCTCCTGAATGAAACCTATCAAAAAGAAAGGCTGTTCCCTTTTATACTACCGTTGTAGAGAGCTGTGTAAATGACTAGGATCTTTAAGACAAAATCATAGTGTGTGACATTTAATTTTCATAACCTTTTCATTCTGTGAAAGTATGTTTTTAATGGTATTATCCTTGTAAAATATTAATGATTTAGCTGAATGTGAAAAAAATTATAGGGCAATATACCGATCATCATTTATAAGAATACCTACTATAAGTGTATTCCAGGTATAGAGAGACAATTGTACTGGAAAAGTGAAATATTTAAAAAGATAAGTAAAATAAGCTGTGATCTGTGTATCACTGCAGTGTGTTATTAACTTGAAAAATAGTTCAACTTCAAAGGAAATGTCAGTGAGCTCTGTAAAGTTTTGAAGGCCTAATTCTAAGCAACAAGGAATCCATTTTAGGTAGAAGTTATTATTCACATAGAAGAAAATTTTAAATTATGTGCCTTATTCTTAGAGCATCTTTCAGATGGACTTCGCAAAGATCGTAACTTTATATTCTCTATAATTGAGTGCAAAGATTCTGATAGAAAGGTAACAGCAAACAGGTTTCTAGCATATAAAGTAAATAAAGAGGAAATTTTCTGGTTTTACATTTCAGGGTTAAGTTCAATTCCATTAAAAAGAAATAATTCATTCCTCTTCTTTCCTAGAAAAACAATCATTCTGCTTAAGGCAGAAGCCTTGAAATGCAACATACAGGGTTTTATTTCCTGGCCTTTTGGTACTTTCCACTTCTCCTTTGAACATATAGATTTCAGTAACGTCAAATTCTGGTTGCAGAGAGAAGGTATGGAGTATAGAAATTCTATTTACTGTATGAAACATATTAGCTTGTAAATTTATGAAAGACTGAGAAATTCATGCTGGGTTGGTATAGCTCTCTGTTTCTAAATGAGTATCACAGGAATAACTTATTCCTTCCCCCTGAGTGAAGTGACCAGCTCCATGTTGAGAGAGTCAGATGAGGTCACCTTCAGATTTTTCCATAAAAGAAAGCAAAAGAGTTATAGTAATATTGCACATAAAAACAAATATAAGGGCTGGGCATGGAGAAAGGAAATATTTTCATGTAGTAACAGCAGAATGTAAAACCACTCCTCCAGAATACTGTCATGAAAATGATGGAAAAAATGGCATCTTATTTAGGAACTAGCCAAATGTGATTAGTGCACAGTCTGTTAAAAGACCAGTACTTCACCTTGTAAGACTCTAATATATCAGGTCCACAATCTATTCTTAGGAATTCCAGAGAAAATATTGACTCATTTAATAATTGTCTTCTTAAAAATATGCATAGTTTTCTGTGTATCACTTTTGCAAAAGAGGAAGTATTTCTTTGTAATGCAGTTTGAGAGTTTTAGATTAAAAGTATAATGTACATTTATTCATTCCCAGAAGTATTGCTGAGTTGTTAATATTCGCCTCAGAACATGATGCTCATTAGATCTTAGATGCCTTCAAATGAGTCATGCCACTCTCGTGCTGTTTAATTTAGATGTGCAGTCAGACGTTTTTAATTTTTTGCTTCTGTAGCTTTATGCTTATTCACATCTTTTATTTTATTTCTGCTGCAATTACTTTTCAAGTTAAACATATTTTAGTTCAATTTAGTATACAGACAAGTTTTTTTCAAAAACGTAATTCTTGAAAACTTACAGTTAAGTCAAGGCACAGTTAAAACTAAACTAAATTCAATAATGATCTTATTTTAAAGTTAAATTGCATTCCAGACACCTGATATAATGAAATGAAAAGATGTATTATAGTCCTTAAGAAACTCATTTGCAAAATGTAGCAGTTTTAGACCAAGGCAAGGCGAGAGTAATTCCAGAGTGTTCACTTGGGTTAACAGAAGGAGCCATGAAAGCCAACAACTCAATTAAAATTACTGTTTTTTCAGAGCATGGAAAGAAAACGGGACAAATCAAAAGACTAACAGATGACCTTTCATTCAAATTAAAATGGTTATAAATTGCAAGAGAACATTAAGATAATTCTGTCTTTTCATATCAAAACTATCACTAATGTGGGAAAGAAGCTCGCTCTGTTTCAGTAATAATACTGGCAGTACTGTGGTCAGTGCTCTTTTTCCAGGCTGTGGTCCTCATTATGTGGTAGAATAGCTTCCTTCATAATTAAACTCTGCCTTAGGAAGATGACTTCAGCTCTCCTCTCTACTATCAGGTATTTCACAGTTGTAAAATAAGAGCCTGGACATTTTTTTTTCGTGGTTTGGCTTCAGACCTATGAAGCTACATCAGGGAATACAGCCTTTATCATTAGACACTTCTGTCACCGTTTGACTCAGGTTCGACAACAGTGTTCTCAATCCCTTCACCCTCCCACCCAGGTAGGGAAGGAGAGAGAGAAAGAGAGACTTGGCTGGATTGAAAACTAAACTACACAGCTTTAATTAAACACTAATTATATAAGAAAACATATATACAATTATATACAAATATGTTCAGGTATGTGCAAAAGCCTCTCTCCTCCCCCCACCCTCAGCAACTCCCACCACACTGCCCTGAGCTGGAACAGTCTTGAGAAATCCCAGAGATGCTGGAGAAAACTGGGAGAGTTACGAGGGTCAGGAGAGCTTGAGCCTAAGGGTCAATGGTGATGGATGGATGGAGCCCTCCCCAGATGCCGGCCATAGACAGAAAGAAGGGAAGAAGCAGCAGGAAGGAAGTTGTCTTCTGTGATCTCTGACCTTCCTCTGAGCTTAAGTAGATGTGTGGAATGGAATATCTCTGGCCAATTTTGCTATTTGTCTAACTCGGCCTCCTACAGGGGGGTCATAGATCTCCCCGTAGTGTCTGAGCCGGCACAGTGAAGGTGCGACCTTGAAGCCCCAGCACTTACAAAAAACATTCCTCTCTTATCAGCTTTAGTCAGAAGGCTCTGTGATTAGTTAAAAGAAAGCTTACTGAGGGGAAAAAAAACCAGTAAAAGGAAAATTGGCTTCATCCTGGCTCAAACCAGGACACTTCCCAGAAAGGATCCTGCCATTTGCCCTCATATGAATGACAACTGAAATTAGAGACTTTCTGGAAATTTATTATATTGGCTTTTCTCCTCAAACACATGTTCTGATTCTTAGGTTTCCACCCTTTGCTTGTGAACTTCTTATCTTTGTAAAGTTAAGAAATACAAAAAATGAGGATGTCTAATTTTGCAAGAACTTTTTTCCCTTCTGATAACCTAGGCAGAACAGGCTGGCACTTGCTAAAAAAAAAACCCTCTGCATAACATGTACAACTCAGGACATTTTCACAAGGGAATTAAGCTATTGTTACATGACTCTCAACGCTAATAGTTCTGACAGGAAGAATTAAGTCATGATGTTAGGTCCTGCCAACAATCAGTAATCAATTGAATCAAGTATCTATGATAGATACATATATATATTTTCAGATATAGCAGGAACCAAAACCAATATAGAATCACAGTATTGTTTAGGTTAAAAAGGACCTTTGCAATCATTGATTCCAACCATTAACCTAACCGAGTCCGGTGCTAAAACCATGTCCCTGAGCACCACTTCTACACACCTTTTCTCAGATAATCTCAGAATTACAACTCACAGTCATTCCTGCTCCCTGGTAATTAGTTCACCTGTCTTTGACCTAATGCATATTTGGTATAACCACTAGAAGTGAAGAGCCTATCCTCATAATAAGTTATGCCTGAACAAGGATGAAGTAAAATTCAGTTGTATCCTTGTTGGCACTTCAGTAGATTAAGTACAAGGGGGCCTGTTAGGAAATGCAATATGTGATGTCAGATAAAACAGACAAGTACATAAAAGGATTTGCTGGATTGGAAGCTGAATTTGAACAAAATCAGATTATGAACAAGATATACATTGCTAACAGCACAAATACATACTAGAACAACTGCAGTCTGTCCATAAGGGAGAAGTTTGCTTATAAGCCTACCAGAATGCATGCAGGTAAAGCCAGAAGTTAAGTTTTCTCTGCAGGAAATTCTGGATCAAATGTTATGACCTGTTCTTTTCAGAAAGTTAAGATTAAGTGGTCACAGTATTCTCACCAAGAAAAGCTGCAAGAGCCCTATTTCATGTGCAGGGCTTTGAGGTGAGAGAGAAACCCAACAGATCTCACCACAGACCTGCCTGATCAGCAGGAACAACAGAGCTGCACTGCACTAGGTAAAGCTTTTGAAGATAAAACTTCAGTGATTTCAGCAGTTAAGACTGACTTTATATGTTACCCTATACCATTTAACCTTGTAAACACAGTAAAATTGTTTTAGTTTTTATATGCAGTATGTTCTAATTATGTAGGGGAATTTCCCAGAATACTAAAGTATATGGTAAGTCCAAGGTCGACTATTTAAAAATGAAAAAGAGTCTTCTTACTAACCAGAACAGCAGGGGAATAACAACAAAAAAAACCAAAAACACCAAAACTTATCTCGGTGCAGAAAGTAAGAGAAAAATATCTAGGTATTTTACCCTTCAAAAAGGTTTGCTTAAGCATTTCAAGCCATTTCAGTGCTAACAGGTCTCATTTCCCTGATGTAATTAGTAAAGGAAACAACAATTACCTGCAGGTTCATTAAATAATTCAGCACTGTTACTCATTGTGAAGTTAATGATCAGTAGTGCAGATGATTGTTATGGACACAGTTAGTACAGTTGTTGGTATTCAGCAGAAACACTTTACTAAAAAGAGCATTAGTCTGCTTTTAAATTTTGTCATTCAAATGGATGAATGTTTTCTACTTTTTCATTTAATAACTGAAAATTATTCTAACTGGGAGTGAGTTTTGCAGCCTAATTAAGATAAAGCTTTTTCAGAGCACAATAAATTAATGCTTACGTTTGTTTCTATAAAAAAGGTTTTGCCTACATTCAGATCATGTAACTCAGACCCACCAGCAATATAATACTAGTAGTTATTGTTGTGAAACTCTCAATTTGATATCATTTTAGGAAATCTGGACCCATCAGAGTGTTTACCTTCCCTGCCAGCAGAGAGCCTTTCACAAAGCAATTTCCGCACTAAGCTGACTGGGAACCTGTCTCATCCAGGACCTGGCTTTATAATATTCAGCCTAGACAGGAATAAAGCAACACACATGGGCATGAAACCCTCAACTCTTAGGAGAGCACATCTGAACTGCTCTTATAATTCTATGCTAGGTTTCCCTGGAATCTCAGGTTTGCTTTAATTTTTTTGGTCTTTTTTCCAATATGATTGATCACCTGGTTCCACTCTGTGCATGTATATATTTATATTTTTAAAATCATCCAAAAATTCTGAGGGAAAATAGTGAACAGGTGTATTTCTCAGGAAGAAAACAAAAAAAAAGCCTCTTTACCATTAAATCAGAGCTTGTAGCTCATGACAGACATCCTCTGAGAATTTTCTGACAGAGAGGTTGAAACTCTACAAGAAGTAGAGCACAGGTAGCCTCATAGTTTCTGTTCTAATTACACATTTCTTGTCAGTTTTCACAAAAATAAACTCAGAGCAGCTTGGTACATATCAACTTTTATCACTCTAAAGTATCAGTTTACAATACTTTTCCTTTTATTCTGTTCCCAGGGAATGTAACATACTTTTTACTACCCAGATATTTGCTGGAAGGCCTACTCAGCCAGCCATTTACAGTCCAGGAGGTTCCTCCAGTACCTTGATTATAACTTCTTGATGCAAATGGTGGATGAGCCAACTAGGAGAGGAGTGCTGCTGGACCTTACACTCACTAGCAAGGAGGGCCTGGTTGAAGCAGTGAAGGTTGAGGGCAGCCTTGGCTGTAGCGAACATGAGATGGTAGAGTTCAGGATCTTGTGCATGGGAACAGAATACCAAGCAGGGTCAGGACCCTGGACTTCAGCAGGGTCAACTTTGACCTTTTCAAGCAATTGACAGGGGAAATCCCATGGGACAGGCTACTAGAAGGTAAAGGGGGCCAAGATAGTTGGTCAACATTCAAGGTACACTTCTTCCAAGCTCAAGATCAGAACATCCCAATGGGTAGGAAATCAAAAAAGGGAGCCAGGAGACCCACACGGTAAAAGAGGGAACTGCTGGGCAAACTCACGTGGAAGAAGAGAGTTTACAGATCATGGAAGGAGAGGTTGGCCACTTGGGAGGAATATAAGAGTGTTATCAGAGGATGTGGGGAGGCAAATAGGAAAGCGAAGGCTTCCTTGGATTTAAACCTTGCAAGAGAGGCCAAGGACAACAGAAAGGGCTTCTTCAAATACATTGCAGACAATATTAACATTAGAGGCAATACAGGCCCTTTGCTGAATGAGGTGGGTGCCCTGGTGACAGAGGATATAAAAAAGGCAGAGTTACTGAATACCTTCTTTGTCTCTATCATTACTGCTGGAGACTATCCTCAAGAGCCCCAGACACGTGACGCCCCAGAGAAAGTCAAGAAAAAGGAGGAGTTTATCCTGATGGGATGCACCTGTGGATGCTGAGGGAGCTGGTGGAAGTCATTGCTAGGCCACTAGCAAGTAGAAACTCCAAGAGGCCAGCGTGGATGACTAAGCAACTCCTAGAAAAGCTCAAACTGAAGAAGGAAGCATACAGGGGGTGGAAGCTAAGGCAGGTATCCTGGGAGGAGTACAGAGGGGTTGTCCGAGCAGCTAGTGATCAGGTGAGGAGAGCCAAATCCCTGCTAGAATTAAATCTTGCCAGGGATGTTAAGAACAATAAAAAAGTTTCTTTAGGTATGTTGGGAAGAAAAGGACACCCAAGGAGAGCGTAGGCTCTCTCCTGAAGTAAACCGGCAAGGTAACAATAGCAACACATAATGTTGAGAAGGCTGAGGTCCTCAATGACTTCTTTGCTTCAGTCTTCTCTGGCAAGTGCTCCAACCTCAACACAAAGGCCACAGCAGGTGAAAGCAGGGACTGGTAGAGTGAATTACCCCCCACTGTAGTTGTAGAGCAGGTTTGTGACTATCTAAAGAAACTGAAGGTGCATAAATCTATGGGACCTGATGGGATTCACACACAGGTCCTGAGGGAGCTGAGGGATGAAATTGCCAAGCCTCTGTCCATCGTATTTGAGAGGTCATGGCAGCCTGGTGAGGTTCCCGCTGATTGGAAAAAAGGGTACATAGCCCCTATTTTTAAAAAGGGGAAAAAGGAAGACCCAGGGAACTACAGGCCAGTCAGTCTCACCTCTGTGTCTGGCAAGGTCATGGAGCAGATCCTCCTGGAAAGTCTGCTAAAGCACAGGTGATCAACGGCTCAATGTCCAAATGCAGGTAGGGGACGAGTGGTGTTGCTCAGGAGTCAGTATTTGGACCAGTGCTGTTTAACATCTTTGTTGGAGACATGGACAGTGGGATTGAGCGTATCCTCAGCAGATTTGCTGATGATACCAAGCTGTGTGGTGTGGTTGACACCCTAGAGGGAAGGGCCGCTATCCAGAGGGACCTTGACAGGCTGGAGAGGTGGGCCAGTGCTAACCTTATGAAGTTCAACAAGGCCAAGTGCAAGGTCCTGCACCCGGGTCAGCACAACCCCAGGCACAAATACAGGCTGGGGGAAGAATGGCTGGAGAGCAGTCCTGAGGAGAAGGACTTGGGGGTGGTAGTAGATGAGGAGCTCAACATGAGCTGCCAGTGTGTGCTGGAGCCCAGAGAGCAACTGCATCCTGAGCTGCATCAAAAGAAGTGTGGCCAGCAGGGCCAGAGAGGTGATTCTGCCCCTCTGCTCTGCTCTGGTGAGACCCCACCTGGAGTGCTGTGTACAGTTCTGGTGCCCTCAGCACAAGAAAAGGTATGGAGCTGTTGGAGTGGGTCCAGAGAAGGGCCACCAAGATGATCAAAGGCCTGGAGCACCTCTGGTATGAAGACAGGCTGAGAGTTGGGGCTGTTCAGCCAAGAGATGAGAAGGCTCCAGGGAGAACTTATAGTAGCCTTCCAGTTCTTAAAGGGGCCTACAAGAAAGCTGGAGAGGGGCTTCTCATCAGAGAAGACAGTGATAGGACAAGGGGTAATGGTTTTAAACTAAGAGAAGGGAGATTTAAGTTAGATATGAGGAAGAAATTCTTCACTGTAAGAATGGTGAGGAACTGGAGTGGGTTGCCCAGGAAGGTGGTTGATGCCCTCTCCCTGGAGATTTTTAAGGCCGGGTTGTAAGAGGTTTTTTGCAACCTGGTCTATGGTAGGGTTCCCTGCTCATGGCAGGGGGGTTGGAACTTGATGATCTTTGAGGTCCCTTCCAGCCTTAATGATTCTGAGATTCTATAGCCACTACTGGCATTAGTTTTATATAGCACAGAGGTACTGCCACTGTCTTTTCTTCAGTCTTTCAGCACTTCAGAAACATTCTCCAAGAAGTTCTATCTGTAAGGTTTTTCAAGCATTTTGTGCCTTGTTCTTATTTTGTAAAAAAAAATATAATAATAATAATAATAATAATAATAATAATAATAATAATAATAATAATAATAATAATAATAAATGGCAGTTATTGTATTGCATCTTGATGCTTTGACCTTTTTTTCCCTTCTGGTCAGAATTTTTTGACACAAGAATAAACATTCCAACCATTGCTTTGGTCACATTTAACTAAAACACAACAACAGAAGACTTTTTGTTGCCCTCCCAGAGGGCAGAAAGCCAAGTAACATCCAGCTGATCAGCAGTCCTGGAGTCAGAGGAAAACTCTTCCCTAAAGTGAATTGTTTAATAATTATTTATTTTCATTACTCAAGTGTAAAAGAACAAGCAAAACAAGGTTTCATTTTACATGGCCTTTGTGCAGACAATAAGGTAAGATTCCCTACATGACCAAAGAGTTTGGAAATCAGATAATAGTTCACAGTCCCAGTTACCGTGCTTCAAAAAATGGAGTTATTTTCTTTTGGATCTGATCTCCAAGTAATGTAAGAACTATATTCATGTAAATTAATAGAAAGCGAGGAAAGATAATGAAGCTTGCATGTAAGTGCAAAATGAGCTGTTATCCCTAAAGTGAATGCTTCAGGTATAAGGAGCTGTTTAAAAGACAAATATAAATCACAAATAAATGGGAGAAAAATTAAATAGGTTTTCAGAATGTTTCTCAGTATACTCAGCTACAAAGCAGCAGGACTTCCTAATCCAAGTAAACAAATTAAACTGCACATCAAAATAATAACATGTAATTTTTAAAGCCATCCTTTATTTAGCAGAAACCCATTTACTAGATTTATGAAAAAGAGTATTTCACAAACCCCTGACATTCAGCAAACATTGGTTACTCTCTTTATTCCCACTGCATTTAAGGTTATTCAGCTGGCAGTTGCTAAGGAAACAGCTTTCATTTATTTCAAGTGTTATCAGAACAAGAATACCACTCTGCAAGAGATATACCTGCAAAAAAAGTAACATTAGGTCTAAATAAATGACCAAAACACATAAGTATGGGTGAGCATACACAAGCTCAGAGGTGATGGTTAGGTGGCATTTGCTCAAATGAGTTTAAACAGCTTGAGTTTTGTTTAAATAGCAAATTTTCTCATCTGTCACTTACAGAAAATGTATGACAATATTCTCTAAGGGTTCTCAACCTTTTCTATAAATATGATCAACTGCAAACAGTTACACATTAGGTCATTGCTAGGGAACATAGGCTCCTTTTTACTAAAGAAAGCATTTCGACAAGACAAGTTTTGCAAATCAGCAGGTGATGATGATGTGGCACACATTCAAAAGGCTAACATGAAAACTGAGCTTTTGAAGCATGAGTTTGCCAGCCTCAGTGAGAGACAGAGTCAAAACTCCTACTGTTATTAAGAAGAAAAAAAGTTATGCCTCAAGAAAAAAATATTTTAAAGCATGTACAGACAATGTCCTTTTCTTTTCTCTCCCAGCAGGCTGGAAGTCTTGAAATCTCTTCTCTGAATCCTGTTCATCTTCTCCTTGGGACTTGCAATCCCAACAGGCAGTGAGAATTGCCCCTTGAAGTGGCTTACAAAGCACTTGTTCTGATGAGTAAACTAGGTAAAAGTATGATTTGTATAGGCTCACAGAAAACACTGCAGAGGATAATTTCCCTGTTGTAAGAGTGGCCACCTGCATCTGCCACAGAGAACAGGAGTCCAAATAAGATATGCAGGTAAAATAAACTCAACAGGGTGAGTGTTAGGATTGTGCTTGTCCACAGGACGTAGGTATCTTCTAGTGATTTTATCTCAGGAAGGAGTTGTCACAAGCAACGATGACATCCATTGTTCTTGTCCCACAGTGTGTGGCATATGAAAATGCACTGAAGACGATCCAAAGTAGCCTGTATTATCTGTTTGTTCTCTAAATCACTCCATCCTTTCCTAAGCTCTACAAAGAACAATTTTGTATCAAGCCCAAGACAATCTAGTAGCTACATGGTGTTGCTATTCCCAAAGGTAAACTGTGTTCTTAGAAAGATTTCCTTCATCTTAAGTACACAAAACTATGAGCTTTCTTTCAGACCATGGGTCAAATCCTGAGATCCTGACTCACACTGTGCAAGTTATCAATTCTGCTAAGACTACATAGGAGTCCTGTACAGGTTTCCAGGAACAGGTGAGAATGGAAAGCACTCAGCATATACAAAAAAATCCTCCGTTATTACTTGTCTTTCTGAAAAACTCTGAGTATGGAAGTTTTCGAAAGTACTATCTAGAAACAGTCATCTTCTGTCAGGACCAATATTGTTTACATATTTGGAATTTCAATTTATATTTCTTATAAAAACAGAATGAAATTGCTCTACTTAAAGATTTTTCATCAGATTTCAGTGCAATTAGTAACCATTCCTCTTCACTTCTAACGGGCATGAAAGTTTAAAAAAAAATGGCTGCAAATCTGTCAGAGCAGGTGACCATGGAACTGACAGAAGGGAAAACGGTTGTTTGTGACATTTCTACACTGTGCTTTGTTTGCACTGTGCAGAATACTCCATCAGACTTTGGAAGATACTTTCAACTTCACTGAAAGATTGGAATGCCACAGCTAGCCCTCAGCTGATGTATTGGAAATGGGTTTGCTTAAGTTTTATAAATCCTGTCAGGAATTGTAAGACCTCTGCCTCCATGCATAAGACATCAGAAGGAGCATTATGTGGGTACCCTCATATTTACAGTGTGTTTTGAGATATTTCTCTGAAGTAAAGTAGGTTAGAGGTCCTCACTAATACACCACAAAAATCACAATACGAGAAATAGTCTATCCCTGCATAAATATATCAAGTTTAAGGACTGGGGAAAAAAAGAGACTAATGAAGTCTGGCAAGTATAAACCAGATCAGCCTGAAGCAATTTGCCTAGCATGGCAATTTACACTGTTTTGTACAATACCGTTACATTATTCATTAAAAGGTAGCATTAAATTAACAATGTGAAGCATCATGGGACCCTTGCATGCACATGGAATTACTGCGATAGTGACAGCAGAATAAAAATCTTGAATTCTCTGTTTAAATCGAACTACCTCCTCACCTTTTATGTTTGTGATTTATTGAATGATCACCAAAGCATAGAGGCTTTGCCTGTATTGCCTTCTGTGCCTCATTAGGAAATCCTCTATAGGCAAGACAGGTTTATTGTCACTGACAAGAAACCTGATAGCACATAGATTGCTAGATAAATTCCAGCGTGCTGCAGACACAGAAGACGCTACACACTTCAACTGCAGCACCGAGAAAGCAGGGAGGACTGGTCCTGCACTTGTTCCATTGCACCATGTACACTGTGTTTAAGGTAAGACTGGTCAGCCCATGGCCTTCTAGTTAACAACCACTATGTAACAATGGAAAAGAACTGCATTTTGTTCTATTCTATCCGTCAGTTCTATCGCTGATACTTCTAGGAATAAACAGGGCAAAGATGCAAAACATTCCAATAAAATCTGCTTGTATATTTGAATTTATGCATTTCTACTCTTCATCATAAAAAATCTGTTTCCTTACAAAATGATAGCAACAAAATAGTCCCTAGAGCTATGGGTAGAAAGGTCACCAAGCAATTACTGACCAAGGGGTCTCTGCCCTCGAAAAATAATTTAAAACTTATATAAGGCTAAAGTAAAGAGATTCCGCCTGGAAGATAGTCATACATATTTAAATAATGTTGAGGTATCACTTTACTTAATGTCTGTTTATCTGTGGCTAACTGTAATAAAATAGTTGTCTGTGAGTCACCATGCATCAAATAAAATCCTGTAGCAATTGTATAACTGAGTTCTCCATTGCTATGTCTAATTCTACTTTAGCATTTCATTTTCATTCCTGTTTAACCTACAGTCAAGAACTTTTACTCAACTTTAACTAAAAAGTCTTCAACCTTATGTTTTGTTCCATGAATACTCCAGCTGTAGCATCCTGGAGGGAGTTCCACAAAGAAAGTTGAGTCTGTAGAACAAAAATTCAAGGAAATAATTGGAAAATGCCAAGATATTATAACTCCATTTCACAGCATTAAGCCCTGGCTCAGGAAATATATTGTTCTTATCCTCAACAAAACCTGTGGTCTATTTGTGTTGAACTTTTTCTATTCACTGTAAATAGTCTTGGTGTCAGAAATTAATTAGGTCTACTGTCCAACTAGACAATCATCTTCAATCATCCATACAAGACAAATATGTTCCCTGCAGTACTAAGGAGTGACAGACTAAAAAGAAAAAAACCCAAAATTATTACAAATATAGACTAACCCTTTCTCACAGGAGACAGAACTAAAAACTTATTATGTACAATATAGTCATAAAAATGCATTATGTACTTGCATTTTACAGTGTTAACATTTCTCATGACAATGAGATGCAGTACCTGGACAGTATTTCTGTAAAAAACACAAGTTAGAAACATTCACATGCTTTGCTGTGTTGTGCTGTTCTTGTATAAACATTTGTACTGTACAATTTAATCCATTGGTCTTCTAGTTCTATTTAAATTTCTCAATTTAATTTAATTTTTCTTAATCCAGAGCTTCCAGGACAGAACTGTTTAGAAAAGCAAAATATTTATAAAATAGGAACATATATTTTACAACAATTTACAATATAGAGAAAGCTGTTCAGAGCCACTTTTGCAGGTATATGTGGGTTCCAAAGATTCCTCTTTCCACGCATACGAATAAAACATAGCCAATAAAAAAGTTATTCATAAAGTTATTTCTCAGTTACTTAAAAATTATGAACTGAACAAATGACTATCATTAAAATAGAATTAAAATTGAAGTTTGGTATAATTTCCAGAGCTGAAGTAGAAAGCAGAGAAGGCCTTACTATTCAAATTAACTTCTGTGTTAAGCTCTCTGACTGACTGACATGACTGCCATCTTCCCCCATTGTATTGTTTTTTGAGAGGTATATCTTTGTCCACTATTAAAAAGACAAAAAACACCAATTACAGTTCATCATACAATGAATAAGCATCAGATTTTGATGTCTGCTTGGCTAGACTCAATTACAGTTCTATTTTTCACACTCTGTATTTTATTTACAACACTGTAATTCAAATAATTCATATCAAAATTGTTTTACTGTTATTATTCAGAACTGACATTCCACTTGGTCTAGGATTTTCTTTGGGATTAGTCTTATTCTGCCTCATAGTATCAAAGCAGAGTTAGAGGCATATCTTCAGACCCAGACAGTCTATGTCTCATGCATAATATGTGCACTATAACCCACAGAAATTAGCCACCAGCATGACAACTCAGACCACCTTATAAAGGAGCCTAAGGGGTATATTTACATTAGCATTTTAATCTGTATTGGCAATGCAATTCAGAAGTGAGTCTCCTGATCATGCTAATTTAATGTTCTTCAGTTCTCACCTTGGAGCAGTCTCAAAGGTCACAAATTAAATTCCCTTCAGATGTAACTACATCAGAATTTGCACTCCAGGACTGACCCAAATATGCTCCCTCTACTAACACAAATTCAGTCTATGAGGCCAGACTAGAGTTAGTCTAAAGCAAAAAATTTGTAACCTAATTTTCTACACACTAATCTTCATCTGCTTACCCAGCAGAATCAACTTCCCCTTTGTCTGCTTTTTCACCAGGCTTCCAGGATGCTCACTCCTGGATATATGGCTATTTCAAGAGACACAATGAACTGTTATTTATTCCATCCCATTGAACTAGAATCATGTTCTTCTCTGCTGAGGAGAAATCAAAGCCCTTTCAAGCAAGCATGCTCAATGTCTATTGGTATAACATTCAGTTACAGTTAGACAACTTTTCAGGTCTTTATGGAGTTCCAGTAGACTGTAAGATTGTTCTCACAATTTAAGATGAAGGACTACAGCTGGTCCTCAGTACAAAGGCCTGGGAAACAGTCAATACAAAAATTTGATGAAATGTTGAATGTTTTGTTTGCAAGGCTGCAGGGTCAATAGCTGGTCCACACTGTATTAAGAACTAACTTTATATGGACCAAGGCCAACTGTATGAGTTTCAACAAGGCCAAACGTGCACTTCAGCCACAACAACCCCTGACAGCGCAACAGGCTTGGGGAGGAGTGGCTGGAGAGCTGCCTAGCAGAGAGGGACCTGGGGGTGTTGATTGACAACCAGCTAAACATGAGCCAGCAGTGTGCCCAGGTGGCCAAGAAGGCCAACAGCATCCTGGCCTGCTTCAGGAATAGTGTGACGAACAGGACTAGGGAGGTGATCCTGGCCCTCTACTCGGCCTTGGTGAGGCTGCACCTCAAGCACTGTGTGCAGTTTTGGGCACTGCAGTAAAGGAAGGACATTGAGGTGCTGGAGAGGGTACAGAGAAGGGCAACTAGGCTGATCAGTGGTCTGGAGAACAAGTGCTATGAGGAGAGGTTGAGGGAGCTGAGGGGAGACCTCATTGCTCTCTACAGTCACCTGAAAGGAGGTGTCACAGTTCAACTCAGGATCAACAATTAAACATATGACAACAGTGCTCTCTATCCCCTTCCCCTCCACTCCAGATAGAGAAAGGAGAGAGAGAATAAGGAGAGAGGCTTCCAGATTTAAAACTAAACTAGACAGCTTTAATGACATACTACTTATTAAAGAAAATATGTACAAATATATACAAATAGGTTCAGGAATGTGTGAAACCCCTATCACCTCCCTTATGCCCAGCAACTCCCATGGC
The DNA here is from genome assembly GCF_020740795.1 of Apus apus. Classification (NCBI taxonomy): domain Eukaryota; kingdom Metazoa; phylum Chordata; class Aves; order Apodiformes; family Apodidae; genus Apus; species Apus apus. Next base: position 13,685,446 of record NC_067282.1, read on the forward strand.
ATCTCCTGAGCTGTGAGCAGTTCTGAAATGTTCCAGAGCTGCCAGAGAGAGTGGCAGAGCAGACAGGAGCTGAGGGGAGAGTTGTGAGGGTCAGGAACACATGAGCTTGGGGTTCAACCGCGATGGATAGTTGGAGTCCTCCCTGGACGCCCAGCATGGATGTAAGAGAAGAAAAAGAAGGGCTTGACTTCTGTGATCTCTGAATTTATACCAAGAGCTGCGTACATATGGATTGAATATTTATCCATCTGTCTAGTCCACTCCTACCTACAGGAGGGTTGTAGATACAACTCTTCTGCTTTAGTGTCCGAAACAGTAGATTCGACAAGCAGAGCAAAGTGCCGTTGGTCTCTCCGCAATGACTATAAACATTCGGATGCTATTAGTCCACTGACTGGAAAACTTGCTGCTAATTTCAGCAAGTGTGCTGCTTAAAAAGTTCACTGAAGTAAAAAAAAGAATCAGTGAAAAGAAAATTGGCTTCATCCAGGCCCAAACCAAGACAGGAAGTTCTAGTGAGGCAGGTGTTGGCCTCTTCTCCAGAGTGACTAGTGACAGGACAAAAGGAAATAATGTCAGGTTTCCCCAGAGAGGTTCAGACTGGATGTTAGGACAAATTTCTTCACTGAAAGAGTGGTGAGCCATTGGAACATACTGCCCATGAAGGCGGTGGAGTTAAAAAAACGGGTAGACATGGTTCTTCGGGAGATGGTTTAGTGGTCACAGGGGTGTAGGGCTGACAGTTGGACTTGCTGATCTTGAAGGTTTTTTCCAACTTTAATGATGCTATGATTCTTCGAAGTGCTGTATTGAAGAGGTAATAAAGGAGATATGTAGGGGGAAACTGGGAAAACAGAGATGTCACTAGGCTATTATTGTGCTTATAATTTAAGAGAGAAGACCTAAGAGGTGCTCCAGCCCTCTACGAAGACAGGCTGAGAGACTTAGGGTTGTTCAGCCTGGAGAAGAGAAGGCTCTGAGGAGATCTTACATCAGCCTTCCAGTACCTGAAGGGACTAAAGGAAAGCTGGGGAGGGACTGTTTACAAGGATATGTAGTGATTGGACAAGGAGGAATGGTTTTAAACTGGTAGAGGGTAGATTTACATTAGATATTAGAAATAAATTCTTTACTGTTAGGGTGGTGAGACACTGGAACAGGCTGCCCAGAGGAGTTGTGGATGTTGCCCTCCCTGGAATTCTTCAAGGCTAGGTTGGATGGGGCTTTGAGCAACCTGTTCTAGTGGGAAGTGTCCCTCCCCATGGCAAGGGATTTAGAACTAGATGATCTTCAAGGTCTTTTCTAACCCAAGCCATCCTATGATTCTACAACTAGTTCCCACACATGTGAACAACAATAATAATTACCTATAATCACATTTCAAATAATCTTTCCAAGAAATACAGATCTAAAATTCAGCTTATTCTGTGTCATTCTGATAATTCTCTGCTGTATTTTTCTCCTTTCCAGGATAATATTCTGTTGGTTTATTTCATAGAAAACAACATGAAGTCAACTGCTGTCAGTGTAAAGAGTATATATAACACATTCAGCTTCATTATTGTGCTTTGTGGTGATACATTTCCAAATCCCATATAATAGCTCCATGAAAATAATGCCTTATCAGATGTAGCAAATGCCACAGGGACTAAAGCTGATAACTACAAAGATATTCAGAGAAAGAAAAGAAACTAAACATCTCTGTGGAGCAGAAAATGATGAAACACGAACTGAAACAGTAAGTCCTAAAATAAAGTCAAAAGGGCATGCAGAAGCATTCAGGGGACTTTCTAGCACACAGAAGTGTGAAATGAAAGACATTGATTTAGCAGGCTCTGGAATAAAGTATTAAAAAAAACCCCATCTTCTATGTAGACATGCATCCAGGGTGCAGACTTAAACACCTGAAACACCAAAGAATTGAAACAGATCAGCTAGTCAAAGATAAATATGTGACAGTGAAGAGACTCATACATACAACAAGGAACAAAAGCCAATTGTCTTATATTTAAAGCAAGGATGTGTGTCCTTTCAAAGTGTGATCCCCATCGGTTACCACTTCTTACAGATTTTATCTTAATATTTGAACCTGTCATTTTTTAACTAAAGTTTATGTTCAGTTCTAATTAACACTGTCACATGAATGCTTCTGCTCTTCATGGGAAACCTTACTTCTACATCACAGATTTAATCAGTGTTTGTTGGGTTGTCAAAGGCCATTATATGCAGCAATGTTTTTCATAATATGTTTTAACACAGCATATATACAATCATTACACATACTGTTTTATATAACATATTGTATCACACAGGATTGTAACTATGTGAACTCCTGTACGTCTTTATCTCTAGGGACAAAATATATGCTTGAGCAGAGATTAAATTATATTACACTCATTATTCTGTGCATAATTGTAGCACATGATTGTAGCTCCTGCTGGAGTCTAGAAAGAGATATAACACAGAAACTTTAAACCCGACAAATTTATGCTCAACTCTTCATGTTGTGTGAGCATAGAACTCCAAAGTGTTCTTGCTCAGAAAGCCTTTATTAATGGTGCCAGATAAGATGATCACAGACGTGTTGTTTTTTGGTTTGTTTGTTTGTTTGTTTGTTTTTTGTTTTGGTTTGGTTTGGTTTGGTTTTGTTTTTTTTCAGACAGCTGGAAAAGGTGAATAAACTCCTCAGTTGGGGTTTGGGTTCATCTACTAATGGTAATCCTAGTCTGTGCTGTCTGCCATGGACACTAGTTCTCAGAGAAGTCTACCAGGGACTTTATCCTTTCCCTGTCTCTCTCACATAATTTGGATCAAAACAGCCACTTCTTGTTGCTCATACAGAGTTGTGATTTTGGTCATATCATCAGGGCAAACCTAATGTCAGCACTGCACTGCAAGTGATATTCCTAGCAACACTGTTCCAGAGAAAATCCTTTTAAAAAATTACAGTAATGAGGACTCTGTGTGACAGATTCTCTAATGAATGTATTCTGCACTCTGATTGATTGTTACAGGCAGAGTCAAATTCACTGGAGAATAACACCAAAACAGCTAGTTAAGATTTACTATTTCCCTTCTTCTTCCACATTTTATTTTCTTAATTTATTACTCTGTGTTCTTCTCTTGAAAGCATTGTCTGCTCAACCTCCTACAAAATATAAACAATTACCAGGCACAATTAATGATGGATTTTGGGGGTGGTTTTTTTGTTTGTTTTTATTTGGTGTTTGTTTTGGGTGGGGGGGGTTTTGTTGGTTTTTTTTCAGAAAGAGAGAGAGTGGGCATGTACATATGTAGCTGTGGGACATAAATGGAAGACACAAATGGAAGAGACAACAATGCCACCATGAAGAGGTAGAGAGGTAATTGAACTTAAAGGAGCCTGGAGAAGAAACATCTGGTTATGCAAAGGAATTACTGTGGGTTTATGAGGACATTAACATGACATCATCTAAGCTGGAAACTTACAGGACATCAGCCACTGAGAGAGGGTTCCTCACACAAAGTCTGTTGCCTAATAATAGCTGCCAGAGAGCTTGTCCATAAATAAAAGGGATTTATGTTACCATAGGCCATAAGGTTCTATGCAATAAAATCATGTACAATAGGACACAACCTTTAATAGCTATATCTACTCAGTAGCTTATCTTACACTAGTTGTTTTCTGTAGCCAGGATTTCAGAGGTTGCAATCTGTTTCAATTATTAGTGCAGGAACAAAATGCACAGACCTGGCAGGTTAGAAAGCCTACAGTAACATGACATGCGTTTATCTCAAACAGGCATTCCCAGATTGATTTATATCACCCATGAAGATGAATCTACAGTACCTCTAATTCGTTCAGTGCCTCTTCTCTTCCTGTTTTCCCCATGCTTAAGTATATAGGCACTGCAACCTCTGAGAAATAAATCATCCAATAAGTAAAGCCCAGCAAAAAGTATAGTGGTATCACCCCAGTATCATTTTAATCCATTTGTTTATAATGTACATATGTGCCTTAGACACATTTTCTGGATATTCCACTCACACATGAAATTTGTGCACTTGTGAAATGATCATTCATTATTATCATTAGAAAATTAAATGAAAATGTAGATTTCCACAAATTAAAAACCATCATTCGATAACATTTTATATCAGCAGAGGAATTTCCTTCTTTCCACTCATAATCAGGCCAATCCCTTTAACAAACTGAAGAGTGGATCTGTAAAATTACCTTCTGTGTTTCACAGTGTTTGCACTGAGCAACTAGCACCTAAAATTATGGACAAAGGAATATATTTTCACAAGTTCGATTGCAGAAAAATGGTAAATAGCTGTTAAAGACATTAACTATCATTTAAAAAAATAACAAAAATAATATTTCAAGGGTTTAATGGAGGCTAAACATTGGGAATTTTATCATAAAAATATTTATTACTTTATTCTAATCTTCTTAATCTTAGTTTCTCATCTGATTAAATTGTACGAAAGAAAGTTCTGTGTATGGTGTATAGTCACTGAGTACTTCAGCCTCCTCTATGCAGGACATAGAGAAGGCTGAGGTACCCAATGACTATTTTGCCTCAGTCTTCACCAGCAAGGGCTTTGGTCACACCATCCAAGTTATAGAAGGCAAAGGCACACACTTGGAAAAGGAAGATCCCCCCCACTGTAGGAGAGTCACAGAATCACAGAATCACAGAATATGAGGGGTTGAAAGGAACCTCCAAAGATCATCAAGTCCAACCCCCCTGCCAGAGCAGGACCAAAAAAAAAACAAACAGAAAACAAAACAAACAAACAAACAAAAAAAACACAAAAGACAACCAAAAACAAAAACAAAACTAAAAAGAACTAGGGTAGGTCAATCAGAAGTGCACCCAGACAGGTCTTGAAAGACTTCAGAGAAGGAAACTGCACAACCTCTCTGGGGAGCTTGTTCCAGTGCTCTGTAGCTCTCATAATAAAGAAGTTCTTCCTCAGGTTGAGGTGGAACTTCCTGAGCAGGTTCAAGATGACATGAAGGACCTGAAGATGCACAAGTCCATGGGACCTGACAGGATTCATCCACAGCTCCTCAAGGAACTGGCTGATGAAATTGCAAAGCTTCTGTCCACCGTATTTGGAAAGTGTTGGCCATCTGATGAAGTTCCCACTGAATGGCAAAGGGGAAACATAACCCCCATTTTCAAAAAGAGAATGAAAGAAGACCCAGGGAACTATAGACCGGTCAGTCGCACCTGTGTGCCTGGCAAGATCATGCAGCAGATCCTCCTGAAGGTTCTGCTAAGGCATGTGGAAAACAAAGGGTTGAATGGTGACAGCCAAGACAGCTTCACCAAGGGCAAATCTTGCCTGAATAATTTGGTGGCCTTCTACAGTGGGGTCACAGCATTGGTGGACAAAGGAAGAGCAACCAATGTAATCTTCCTGGATCTATGCAAAGCCTTTGACATTGTCCCACATGACACCCTGGTACCAAAAATGGAACGACACAGATTTGATGGATGGACCACTTGTTGGGTAAGGAACTGACTGGATGGTCACACTCAAAGAGTGTTCACAGAGCTCATTGCTCTCCACAGTCACCTGAAAGAAGGTGTCACAGTTCAACTAAGGATTGGCAATTAAACATATGGTAACAATGCTCTCTATCCCCTTCCCCTCCCATCCAGATAGAGAAAGCAGCCCAGAAAGCCAACCGTGTCCTGGGCTGCACCAAAAGAAACATGGCCAGCAGCCACCCAGCAGCCTCCCAGTACCAGAAGGAGGCCTACAGGGAAGCTGGGGAGGGACGTTATACGTGAGTGTTTAGTGATAGGACAAGGGGGAATGGATTAAAACTTGAAGAGGGGAGATTTAAATTAGACATTAGGAAAAAATTCTTCACTATTAGGGTGGTAAGACACTGGAACAGGTTGCCCAGGGAAGCCACATCCCTGGAAGGCTGGATGGGGCTCTAAGCAACCTGATCTAGTCAGAGGTGTCCCTGCTAAAACAGAGGTGTTGGATCTAGATGATTTTTCAAGTCCCTTCCAACCCAAACCATTCTACAATTCTATGACTGTATTGGGTTTACATAGCAAGGTTTTGGCAGTGGGAGGTGGGGGTGCTGCAGGGGCAGCCCTTGAGAAGCTGAAGAGGCAAAAATTCATGACATCCTAGGCAGAACTGCATGGGGGAGGGGAGATCTGCAGCTTCAGGACCAGAATATTGGCAGTGATGAAAAGTGTATGATATTTTTTTTATTTCAGTGAAGCAAACCCACTGGTGAAGATCAGGATTTTATCCATTTTCCCTCAAAGACTACCAGAGCCATGGCTAATAGGAGTCTAAATTGTTGCTTCTGAAAGGCAAGCACTTGATACACAATTTTGCTACTTTGTGAATGACTGCAATAGCCACTGAGCACTGATTCCTGCAGTAGATGTGAACAACGGATGGCAACACTTCAGAAGGTCCTTAAACCAGAATAGGGATAGGGCTGTCATACCCTTCTCCTCAGCTTTTTTTTTATCAAGGTTGGTTAGGCTCCATCCCACCAATTACACTAATTTGAAGTAGTTCCCTTAATCTCTTCTGCACCTGACTTGAAATTTCATATTTCCTGTTTTCTATAGAAAGCCCATTTACACACTATAAATAACTGCTGTCTGCTGATAGTTACATACCTCTGTACAGACAACTGAGAAGCTGAAGTCCTTTGAAATGTAAATCTTGAGGTTGATGCCCTAATTCCAATCACATTTTGTAGCATTGTAACTTTGCTAATACCTTCCATTTGTGAGCTTCTGCTCATGTCAGGTCAACTTAGAATACTTTACTAACCAACCTTTCCTGTCTCTTTACCCCCATGCTGGTATGTACATCATAGTATTCCTCATATATATCTGATGAAAAAAAAAAAAAAAAAGTCATTAATTTTAAAGTACTTATCATAGAACTAACAAGAACTAACATAGTTCTAATGAGAGTTACACTTTATGGCCCAAAACAGCTGTTGGGCATTCAGAAAACATAAATAAATATACTACATTCAAAATATACCACACTCACACTGTATGAAGATTCCTCTGGGCTACTTTCACACCAGAAAGAAGACTTCCTGAGTAAGACCAGGGAAAGCCAGGGAGAGATAAGCACTTCACACTCGCTGTGTTCCCCTGAACATATTTTTGGCATTTCCCAGGAAGAAAAATTCAGCCTTGATTAAATTGCCTGGAGCTCTGCCAACTTTAGTCTGTTAACACTAAGGTGAATCTGTTTCAGTGTTTTGAAAACTAAACAAACAAAAGTCAGCTTTTTTATGTTTAAAATAATACTGTAGTTTTTAGACAGCAACCTGGATGAAGGTGCAGCAAACCTTTATCGTCTTAGGGGCTGGAAGAGATTATATTTCAAGAGAGCATACTTTTTTTTCAGATTTGTTTGTAACAGAGGAAAAAGTGATGCTTGTTATTCTCCAGGGGCACTGGTGCCTCCAAGGTCCTCTGCCTCCTGATACATAAAAAACACAGCCTCTCCACCTCACTGAACAGAGAGTGAAGATTGTAACAGGTTTTTCCATTAGATATCCATTCATATTCTCAACTTCACAAAAATACACAAGTGCAAATAAAACCTTTCATGTGCTGCATCCAGATACTTCAGGCAGGCATCTCAGTCTCAGTGATATACATTGATACTAATTTGCATCAACTGCAAAACAACCTTTGCAGACGAAAACTCCCTACCAGAAAAACCCTGCCTTCCAGAATAAACTATTTTCTAAAAGGCACACAGGCAAACATAGGGGGTGTCAGCCCACAGATTTCCAAATAAAATGCAATACTCAGCTCTGGCATCCTCACAGATATGCAGACTGCACTTTGCAAAGAAGTACCACCATCTGTGTGGGCATTACCCAACCACCTTGTTTTGCAAAAGTCAAAACTCAAGAGGAAAATTTTAATTCTTTTCCTGTTGTATCAGGATATAATGAAATGGTTGTTTTCTGTAGAGAGATGGTTGTTTTCTGGTAAATTCCAGGAAGTGTGAAGTGTTTTCCATGATGCTGTGAAAGACACAGGTGCTCAAAAAAGAATGTGCACCTTGGCAGGCCCTGCATTTTTTATTGAAGTAGAGGGAGAAATATAAGTATAGAAGGAATAATGAAGTATGCTTCACAGCTATGCACACTGTATTTCTTGTACACAAATCTCCTGCTGTTGGAATGAAAAGTGAGAAAGTAATATTTTCTCTTCCTGACAGTAATAAATTCTTTGTATACTAGAGAAAAACCTTTAGACTGAACGCGTCACTCACAGGCTTTTTCAGACAAAATGAAAGCACATGATATGAAAATGTGGTCAGGGTTCACATTAGTTTAACATTTGCAAGCAAGCTTGTTATACTAGGATTCCAGTCACTACTAGGTCAGTTCACTGCATTCCTGAGAAGTCTAAGCATTTGCATCTATCTTGTAGGACTCCACAAACTGCACTGAATCATCTGACACATGATGGAAAGCATCCCACACTAGGAAAACTATATTAATGTGGTATTTTCCAAAATAATCTTATATTAAAATAGAAATCTCACAGCATAAGTTTAGTGCAATTAAAACTTGTTACTTAAAGAAGAAATTCCTTACCAGTAGTTGGATTTCAAGCTAAACTTGAGACTTTCAATAGCAGAGTAAAGTTTTACTACATGTTGAATGAAAGGTTTACTACATATTGAATATAAAGTTAAATTAATTTATACTATTGGATGTCCTGAAATACAATCTCCCATCAGAAAACTAATCACAGACCTCAAACTTGAATAATCCAACAATATCAACTAATACTCATCCACAATAAAACTCTGAAGTTTTTATGGCAACACTTAAAAAGAATAAATCACTATATTACTTTATTTTATTTACTTTATTTTTCCCCACTAGAGTTTAAATGAGGTTAAGTCATGTAAATGCAAGAATGAAAAACAGGAATTTCTATTCCTGAATTTTTAAGTATAAATGACCCCCAAGCAACAATCATTAAGCAACACTTGAAGATAATCAAGTTGTAGCTACTTGCTTAACAGAGACTTACTAAATGTGCAAATGGTGCTAGGCTTCCTTTTGTGCAAGTAAAAAATACACAGATTTGAACAAGTTTTGCTCACAAATATTAAGCTTTCTCAATTGACAATTAAAGACAGAAAATGAGAATTAGAGACCTGGAAAATCACAGGCATTGAGACTATGGAGGAGGGAACCTCACAATTAACTTTGTTTAATAGTGTCTTGACATATAATGACTCATATTGCTGCTAAATAACAAATCTTGCAGGTGGTACAGGCAAAATATGTGATAACACTTCCTTTGCATTAAAAAAATCATGGCATGGAGTGAGAGATTATGTTCTGAAAAACATATTAAAAATACATGGCTTTCAGACAGCAGGATTACATCATGTCTACCACAGTGTTCTACTATGTAAGACATGCTTTGGTGTATCAGCAGCTCCTCAAATCTGTTTGTGTGTTAATCATGCTTTTGAAGTTAACTTTGTGTTTTCAACAGAAGTTCATTTTCCTAATTCAGAGCCTTGCTGAAGGAACTGAGGCCCACTCAACAGGTTTGATGTTGCAAGATAGCCAACAGGCCAATACAGACTTTCACAGATTTTTCCTATATATGGCAGAAAAATCAGTAAATATGTTGATGTGCAGGCCATGCAAGCATCTGCTGCACCATCAGAACAACCAAATTTCACAATTTGCCCACATATTATGATAGCTCAGAGATTTCTCCATATAGCAAGAGGGTTTTTGTACTAGTGCTGTCAGTGTGATTAATCATAGAATCGTAGGGACCTTGAAGACCATCTAGTTCCAACCCCCCTGACATGGACAGGAACATCTCCCACTAGATCAGGTTGCTCAGAGCCCCATCCAACCTGGCATTGAACACTTCCAGGGAGGGGGCATCCACAACTTCCCTGGACAACCTGTGCCAGTGCATCACTACCCTCACACTAAAGAACTTCCTCTTAATGTCTAATCTAAAGCTGCCCTCTCTCAGGTTAAAACCACTACCCCTTGTCCTATCACTACATGTCCTTCTAAAAAAAATCCTCCCAAGCTTCCCTGCAGTGCCCTTTCAGGTACTGGAAGGCTGCTATGAAGTCTCCCCAGAGCCTTCTCTTCATCAGGCTGAACAGCCCCAACTCTCTCAGCCTGTCTTGAGAGCAGAGGTGCTCCAGCCCTCTGATCATCTTTCTGGGCCTCCTCTGGACATGCTGCAGCAGTCCCATTTCCTTCTTATGTTGGAGACTCCAGAGCTGTACACAGCACTACAAGTGGGTTCTCATGAGTGCAGAGTAGAGGGGGAGAATCACCTCTCTTGACCTGCTGCTGATGCTTCATTTGATGCAGTCCTGTCAAGGTCCCTCTGGGTGGTCTCCTTTCTCTTCAGTGTGTTGAAAGCACTACACAGCTTGGTGTCGTTAGCAAACTTGTTGAGGGTGCACTCAATGCCACTGTCCGTATGTTTTGAGCCAGAATAGAACAAGTTTTCTTCTTAGTGATTTTACTTTTCAGTTAAGTCCTTTCTAAGTAGTTGCTGAAATTAATGCCTTGTTTATCAGTCAATGTCTGCTTCTAGGACTGATAATGTTCAATGTTTATAGTTACTGCTGGAGAATGGTCTGAAGAATCAAGGCTACTGCTTAGGAAGGTGTGGGCACGATAGTGGGTTTGTACATGTTTGTACTTATTTCATTCATTTCCTTTTCATCATTTTTTAAATTAAATCTCTCTAGCTTAGTTTCCAACCTGTAAGATATCTCTGTAGTTTAGTTTCCAACCTGTAAGTCTCTCTCTCTTATTCCTTCTCCCTTTCCTATAAGGGGAGGGAGGGAACCTAATAGAGAGCAATCTGTCTTTCATTTAATTACTGGCCCAGCATTAAGCCAGGTGTAGTAGCTAATTTTTTGCAATGTTTTTAAAGTTCATTGTCCATGTAGCCGCATTACTGCACGGTATCTAAGATATCATTAGTTTTTCACTTTCTATACATAATTGTTTTACTGTAAGTCTAATTGTCAAACTAGGGTGGTTCAATTACGATGTTTAGTAGACCTTAACTACTGCTATTGGAGACATTAATATTTTAGCATCCCAAACAAAAAGTGTTGCTGGTGTAAAAATTTATGCCTGCAAGATCTCCATAGAACTCAGTGCATGCATTGGCTTCCTGCCAGGAGTCCTACAGGGCTGCTTCACAGGTAAATTACATCTTAATGGTTTGTGGTCGCTCATCATGTCACTTTTACTCTTCTACAAAGCCAAATTGATGCTGATTTTTCTCATGGCATTTGAAGAAAGATCTCATATGTTGACTGGCAAGCTCGAGCAGACTTAAGCAGCTGAAGTTGGTTTGTCTTCAGATATTAAGGCAGTGAATAAGAAAAGCTAAATCCATTCAGTCTGCTGCTTTACTGTGTAGATAGTCTCATCTAGTAGAAAGGCAAGCTGGACAACTGTAGTGATAACACCTTAAATCACTGTATCACCTAAAACTTTTCAAGATCAGTTATCAGAGATCACATTACTGCCTTGAAAAAATGTTGTTGAGACAGAGTTGTCACAAGGTTCATACAAGAAAGATCTGTGAGTTTATAGAGAACTAAGACTATGTTCAAATAAACTGATTTTTTCACTAAGACAGCTCTTTCTTTCATAGCTCTGATTTTGTATCCATTGAATGTTTTAGAAATCACTGTTTTCTCTTTCAGAGAGGTATATCACAGTAACCAAAACCAGTTGCTTAGTTTGGAAACTGCAGCCTTTTTGGCAGATTTCCTTTCCTCTGAGAACAGAGAACAGCATGGATTGGGGTGAAAGGATTAGAAACAGAACATCCTTTGTACCCCTGGGGAGGACTGCCTGACCTCTTACTCAGCCTGCTGCAGAATGCTAAAAGCATTCTGACTTGCAACAAAATCATAGACCTGAAAGAAGGTCTGATGGGCAATCTGCTGGATTCTAAGTCTTCTGACCTACAAAACATGATCCAAAGCAGAGAGAAGATACTGTTGAGCAAGGAGGCAAATCCGGGTGATTTTAAAGAATAGGAGAGTAGGAGAACCAGGGTTACCATAGTTCAACGGCAACTGTGTGAGAACATGTGGGAACATACTGAGCTGTAAAGATGGACATCTGAAACCTTGATGGTGCCAGAGAGAGGTCCTAGATCTTATTTTCACAGTCAAATCTATCCATAGTTCCTTACTCGCTGGACTCCATAATATGCAAAACACAAGCCCATACACTGAGGAGAAAGAGGAAGCTTGTTGGCTACTACAGCAGCACAGAAGCGACAGTAGAGAGCAGTAAAATAATTACTTGGTTGTTCCTGGGATAGAAGCTATGTGTAAGAAAGCAGAGTAAGAACATAATTAAGAACTGCTTGGCAATGAGGCTATGGATTGTCTTTTAGATCAGCAAGGCCAGGTATCAGACAGTAGCTTACTAAAATAACATTGCCATTTGGCCTGAAGAACTGCAGCAAATATTTTGCTTTAGTAAAAATTTTAAATATGTTTTTCATCACTTAAGTCATGGGAACAGTACTATACATCATCAGATTTATCTTGTGGATGTATCTGGTGGCCTTCTATGACAAGACTAAAGAGATGGTGGATACTGACATCATTTATCTGGATTTGGGCAAGGCATTTGACACTGTCCCACATGACATCCTGGTCTCCAAACTGACAAGGCATGGATTTGTCAGATGGACCACTCGGTGGGTAAGAGATTGGCTGGATGGCTGCACCCAGAGAATTGTGGTCAATGGTTCAGTGTCCAAGTGGAGGCAGGTAACAAGTGATGTTCCTTCTCAGGTGTCAGTACTGGGACCAGTGCTGTTTGAAACATTTGCAGGAGACATGGACAGAGGCATTGAGTGAATCCTCAGCAAGTTTGCTGATGATACCAAGCTGTGTGGTGTGATTGACACCCAAGAGGGAAGGGACACCATCCAGAGGGACATGGACAGGCAGGAGAGGTGGGCCAGTGCTAACCTCATGAAGTTCCACAAGGCTAAGTGCAGGGTCCTGCACCTGGGTCAGCACAACCCCAGGCACAAATACAGGCTGGGGGGAGAATGGCTGGAGAACAGTCCTGAGGAGAAGGACTTGGGGGTGGTAGTAGATGAGAAGCTCGACATGAGCCGTCAGTGTGTGCTGGAGCCCAGAGAGCAACTGCATCCTGGGCTGCATCAAAAGTGTGGTCAGCAGGGCCAGGGAGGGGATTCTGCCCCTCTGCTCTGCTCTGGTGAGACCCCACCTGGAGTGCTGTGTACAGTTCTGGTGCCCTCAGCACAGGAAAGACATGGAGCTGTTGGAGTGGGTCCAGAGAAGGACCACGAAGATGATCAAAGGCCTGGAGCAGCTCTGCTATGAAGACAGGCTGAGGGAGTTGGGGCTATTCAGCCTGGAGAAAAGAAGGCTCCGGGGAGACTTTATAGCAGCCTTCCAGTACTTAAAGGGGCCGACAGAAAAGCTGGGAAGGGGCTTTTCACCAGAGAGGGTAGTGATAGGACAAGGGGTAATGGTTTTAAATTGAAAGAGGGGAGATTTAGGTTAGACATCAGGAAGAAATTCTTCACCATGAGGGTAGTAAGGTGCTGGAATAGGTTGCCCAGGGAGGTTGTGGATGCCCCCTCCCTGAAGGTGTTAAAGGCCAGGTTGGATGAGACTTTGTGCAGCCTGGTCTAGTGGGAGGTGTCCCTGCTCATAGCAGATTATTTTTAAGGTCCCTTCCAACCTTTATGCTACCTTGTTATTTTTCTCAACAGCTTGTTCTAGAAAAGGTAACCATGACCAAGTAGGTGGGACAATCAGGACCAAGCCACTGGGACAGGGATCAGGGCAGTAACCATCACCAGTGCAATGGAACCAGTATGATTTGTAGGATATGGCTCTCTGTTTATCTCTTTTTACATATCTGTTCTATATGATTCAAAGCAGGTTAGAAATGTTGCTGAAAACAAGATTCATGTTTATATTGTGGTGGTGTTATTGTTATTCTTGTTGTTATTGTTATGTTATTTATCAGCTAAAAAAATGAAACACAGAGATGCACACTAACAATTCAAAACTGATATCTAGGCATAATTTAAGTAATCTTTTCATTTACATTATTAAATTTCCCTCTGAATCTGGAAGCAACAAACACATCTTAAAGTCAGCCTTTAATTTAGCTATTTACATCCAAGAATTTAGACCAAAAGTTATTTACCTAAGATCACCTAGAAAATACACAGTAGGACAAGGAGCAAACCCATTATATCAGTTGCTGATATTTAAATATAACACAATCTAGCCTACTGCAGCCCACAAGGTAGATATCTAGGTCTCATGAATGAAGTGACTTCCACCCACACATAGAAATACATGCATATGCATTTTCATTGCAGACACTTGCCTTTTTCTGCTTCTTTGTATTTACACAAAGAAGAAGTGAACATAATAGGTTGTTTCCTTTATTTATAGCTCTGTAGAGCAGCCAGCATCCAAAACTATCACTCCCCTGCCCTATCAATCTTGTTGAAAGATACAGAGTGTATGGTAGATTTAGGAAAGCAGTGATGCAGCATATTGACTGATTTGAGACTAGGTGTCTCAAGAGACTTACACCAGTACTTTGGAAAGTAAAGATGGATGACTAACAGAAAGTAACACCTTCCTGCCAGTTCAGTGATTAGAAAGAGATAATTAAAATGTTTTTTGCCATAGATTTGGCCTTACAGGAATAAGCAGACCAAATGTCATACTGATCTCAAATCAATGGAGGAAAAAGACATTGTGAAGGATAGGGAAACAATTTGAAATGAACCTTCTGTGATAAACTGACAAAAATAAGGCAATATCAGTAGTTCAGAGAACAGCCAGGACTGGTCAGAACTGCTGCTCATGCTCAACAAATACTGTAATACAAACAAGCTGTTTTAAGTAAACAAGGTCATTTACAGCATGGCAAAAATTTCATCAGTCTGTTCTTCTCTGTTAAATTCAGCTCTAATTTTATGCCCTGTCTTATTCCTAGTTCTATCTTTTCTTCCTTTTTGTTGGCAACACCTTCCTATCCAGTAGCTCATATTCTGACATAACAATTGAAGTAATTTTCTATTTTGTCACAATCAATATTGTTCTTTCCTCTTGCAGAATTTTCATAGAATCATAGAATGTTTTGGGTTGAAAGGGAACCTAAAGATCATCTAGAGCCAACCGCCCTGCATTGGCATGGACACCTTCCACTAGACCTGGTTGCTCAAAGCCCCGCCCAAGCTGGCTTTGAACACTTCCCAGGAGTGGGCACCCACACCCTCCCTGAGCATCCTGTTCCAGTGTCACCACCCTCACAGTAAAGAAGGTAGGGACAAGCTCTTTTTACTTGTGCCCTGTGATATGATGAATGGCAATGGATTCAATCTCGAGCACAGGAAGTTCCACCTCAAAGTGAGAAAGAACTTCTTTACTGTGAGGGTGACAGAGCACTGGCTGGGCAGAGAGGCTGTGGAGTCTCCTTCTCTGGAGACTTTCAAGACCTATCTAGATGCCTTTCTGGGTGATGTGCCCTAATTTTTGTTCCTGCTCTCATTGATCTTCGGAGATCCATGTTGGTTACCACCAACCACCTCTACATTTTCCACATGCCTTAGCAGAGATTTTAGGAGGATCTGCTCCATTACTTTACCAGGCACACAGGTGAGACTGACTGGTCTGTAGTTCCCTGGGTCTTCTTCCTTCACTTTTTGAAAATGGGGGTTATATTTCCACTTTTCTAGTCAGTGGGAACCTCACCAGACTGGCATGACTTTTGAACACACTCAAACCTTAATACAGGTTCTGTGTGTCCTATGCCAAGAACACAACATGAACCTCATAGAATCATAGAATGGTTAGGGTTGGAAGGGACCTTAAAGGTCATCAGGTTTCAACCTCCCTGCTACAAGCAGGGACACCTCACACTAGAGCTGGTTGCATTAAGCCTCCACCAACCTGGCCTTGAACGCCTCCAGGGAGGGGACATCTACAACCTCTCTGAGCAACCTATTCCAGTGCCTTACTACCCTCTTTCATTTTAAAACCATTACCCCTTGTCCTATCACTACACTCTCTGATGAAATGTTTCTCCATGTATTTCATGTACTCTCCCTTAACATACTGGAAGGCCACTATAAGGTCTTCCTGAAGTCTTCTCTTCTCCAGGCTGAACAGCCCCAACTTTGTTAGCCTGTCTTCATAGCAGAGGTGCTCCAGGCCTTTGATCATATTTGTCCTTGCATTAGATTAGTTCCTTTGGCTTATCCACAAAATCTTCCTTGTTTAATTTTTGTCATATTCCAAGAGATAGTAGTATCTTCTCTGCAGTGGATTCATTGTGGCCAATTGTCCTCTCAGCTGCTCCCTCACTCCCCCTCCCCAAAGGACAAGGGAACAAAATGGGATGGAAAAACTCCATGGTCAAGATGAAGAGGGGGAGTTTGCTTGTCAGCTACGAACACAGGCAAAAAAGACTCAACTTGAGAAAAATTATGCCATTTATTGACAGTTAAAATAGAGTTTGGAACAAATATTTTGTTTTGAGAAACAAAGAGGAAATTAAGACAACACCTTCCCTCTCCCACACCCCCAACCTCATTTTTCCCAGACTCAGCTTTACCACTTCGCTCCAAAAGTATCCCCATCTTGTCTGAGTGGCTCTGCTGTGTCCTGTGGAGGGACTGTTTGAGCTGGGTGGAACCAGCTTTCCCCAGAGATGCCCCTGCAGCCCCTTGCCACGGACAGCTGGTACAGTTATTCTAGGGAACACACACTGATTTGATGTAGCAACTGAGCATTAAATTTTTTTGTCCTTGATGAGTCATGCACATGATTCTGGTAAATCAAAAACTGTTTTGAAATACTTATTACAGAACAAAAAATTCTAATATATTTCAGTATTAGTTCATCTTAGTTGAAGAGTGGTAAGCCAACATTTTCTATGCTTCATCTTCAAATCCTAAATCTATATAGAGGTCTTTAGCTAACAGCTAACTCACTGTTACTGGTTTAGTAACCACCCCACTGGAGACACTATGCCATCTTATTTCTTTTTATTCTTAAAAATAATGTCGATGCATTCTCCTACTTTGCCCTCCTAAGCTCGGTTCTCATTACTCAGAAAAATTTGCAAAGACATAACTGAGAGATAGAACAATACTAAAGTGATGAGATGCTAATTAAGCCAAAATACCACAGTATTTAATAACATAGCAAGCAACTGAGGAACACCCATAATGTTCCTTGGGTTCAAAACACTATCAAACAACATTATCCTCTATAAAGAACTAATTTTAAAACCCTTTCTGTAAGAAAATGTATCTGTCTGAAAGTAGCATTTCTCAGATACAACGATCAAAATTCCTGTCACCAATCTTTGTATTTTTGTATTGTAGACATTTACAGCTGTGAAAATTTTCTAGACTCCCATTGCAGGCAACAAAGTGAAAAAAAAAAAGAGAGGATATGGTCTCCTGTTACAGTAGATTAATGAAATTAGCCAGGTGTCTTGTCTCTTTAAAGCTGCTTATATCCTTCTTCTGAACATAGAGTGTGTCTGGACAACTAATTCTGATACAGATGTTTAGACTTTTGATGTCTGTTTATTAGTGTTGAGCTTCATGATATGAACCTGACTCAGTGACTCTTCCTTCAAAAACAATACCTTAGTTTCAGACTTCACTAACCATTTGTTAAAATTACAATTCATGTGAAAGATAATAGGATTTCCTCTGCAAGAAAACAAATGAGTGATTTGTGATTAAACAACCAAAGAAGAAGTTAAAGGTGAAGAGGAAGTGAAGATCTGATGTTTGATATTCAAATAAAATCAGAGCATCAGAAATATATAGCGTAGCTTTCTAATGGAAGCTAATTGATGTTAGTAGATCTTTGCCCTTAATTTAAGAGTTACTACAGCTGAAATAAATGGGCCATGCTAGTGCTCACTCCTTAAAATTAAGCTGGTTCCTTGGGTCACATATGAGTGATGAATTCCTAACACTTAACCTGAATATTTCGTTTCAGGAAATGCTTTTCACTATTCATAGGCAAATCAAATATAACACACTTTTGGATTCTTTAATAATTTTAAGTGACATGGGAATGTTTATCATTAATCTTCCATTTAATTTATTATAGAATAATACATAATGTTACAGTCTCTGAATGTGATCTAGAACTATTCAAACAACATGACTTTCAGCAAAGGGAAATAACTTTTTACATCAAGGACAAGTCTTTCTGTTCTGTCCTTCACATAGTAATATTCAGGGTAGCAATGTGTAAATACCCTTAGAATGGAACTGGTTACTATAATCACAGAATCACAGAATCAGAGATTTTTGTGTTGAAAGGGACCTTAAAGATCATCAAGTTCCAACTCCCCTGCATGGGCAGGAACACCTTCCACTAGAACAGGCTGCTCAGAGCCCCATCCAACCTGCCCTTGAACACCTCCAGGGATGGAGCCCCCACAACATCTCTGGGCAGCTGGTTCCACTGTCTCACCACCCTTACACTGAAGAATTTATACCTGATCTCTAACCTAAACCTCTCTTCTTTCAGCTTAAAACCATTACCCCTTGTCTTCTCACTGCAAGCCCCTGTAAAAAGACCCTCCCCAGCTTTTCTGTAGGCCCCCTTCAGGTACTGGAAGGCCACTATGAGGTCCCCCCAGAGCCTTCACTTTTTCAGACTGAACAACCCCAACTCCCTCAGCCTGTCCTCATAAGAGAGGTGCTCCAGCACTCTGATCATTTTTGTGGCCCTTCTCTGGATGTTTTCCAACAGGTCCACATCTTTCTTGTGCTGGGGGCACCAGAGCTGGACACAGGTGAAGGGCAGAGCAGAGGGGCAGAATCACCTCTCTCGATCTGCTGGCAACACTTCTTTTGCTACAGCCCAGGATGGAGTTGGCCTTCTGGGCTGCAACTGCACATTGGTGGCTCATGTCCAGCTTCTGATCCATTAGTACCCCCAGGTCCTTTTCCACAGGGCTGCTCTCAAGCGTAACCTCCCCCAACCTGTATTCATATCTTGGGTTACCTCGGCCCAGGTGCAGGACCCTGCACTTGGCCTTGTTGAACCTCATGAGGTTCACCTGGGCCCACTTCTCTAGCTTGTCCAGGTTTCTCTGGTTGGCATCCTGTCTCTCCGGCAATATTGACTGCATCACCCAGCTTGGTGTCATCAGCAAACTTGCTGAGGATGCTCTCAATGCCACTGTCAATATCATTAATGAAGATATTTAAAAACACTGGGCCCAGCACTGACCCCTGAGGGACACCACTTGTCACTGTTTTCCATCTGGACTTAGAGTTGTTGACCACTACCTTCTGGACATGACGATCTAGCCAGTTCCTTATCCACTGAACAGTCCACCCATCAAACCCATATCTCTCCAATTTAGTGAGAAGGATGTGGTGGGGGACCATGTCAAAGCCCTTGCAGAAGTCCAGATAGATGACATCCACTGCATATATAAGTTAAACCGAAACTATTTTCTCACCAGTTTTAGCACTAGAAAAGTAGAATAGGAGACAGTAAACATTAAACCATCAGCTTGATCAAAGTACAGACCTTTTTTTTCCCCCAAAGAACTTTCTTTCAAGTAGAACTACAACAATTCACTTTATAGGCAAAATTTTTGTGCCAATTTATTCCTAAAACATCCTTCAAAATGATACTTTCACATTGTTTTCAAATAAAAGTGTGACTTTCTGCAGGACAGCTGTAACTTTATGAATATCACAAACAAAAGGCCATGCCTCAAGGATCAACATTCACATTTTTAGAAGCTTGTCTAAAACTAAATTGTTAATAAATCCATAATTCAAGTTTGCAATAAACTGATATAAAAGAGAAAATTTCCATTTAAAAAAAACCCAAACCTCACAAATTCATAATTTTAATGTATTTAGCAACTTGCACTGTAAAAGCAAATAGCTACAAAAGGTAAAAGCCTTGCAATGGCTGACTATCTATCTATGGAGATCATTTGAAGCAGCTTATTTCTTCCTTGGAGTATTTCAGTGCCTGAATTCTGTCATCAGACTGTCACTATGATGGGTTCAGAGTTGATGTCCAAAGGCACTCAGGCACATCCTATTAAAGTGCATCCTTTGACTCTATAGAAGCACACATGTCCACACAATCAGAGCCTGTCCATTTATCTGGTTCTTATTATTGCCACATCTGAGCGTATAACAGTTTTTCATGTATCAATGCTCACTTTATGAGGTCGGACAATATTCATTTTACAGATGAGGAACAGGGAGACATATATAAAAGTAGAGTTCAATTCAAAATATATCACTTACTGGACCATACTTAGTTCAGACCAGCTTTCACAGATTTCTTTTTGTTTTGCCTTTGACTTCATAAGGTGGAGACATAAAGATGGAGATGTGAGAAGAATTACTACAGGACAACTGCAAGCAAGAAACACTCCTGCTATGCATCCTGCCATTAAATGGTTTGTAAGCATTATGCAAGTCATTAAATGGCAAAAATTAATCATATATTTAGGGCATAATTTATAAATTTTTTTAGTAAAAGCTGGAAGTATAATTTTACATCTAAAATTATATTGCAGAAGATATTATCACATCACAAGCAGAGGAATTAAAATATATGGCATTGGAAGGCTTTTCTCATTTCCAGGTATCTCATTTACTACATAAGTTTGATGTCAGTCTTTTGCCTTCCCTTCCCTTCACTTCCCCTTCCCCTTCCCTTTCCCCTTCCCCTTCCTCTTCCCCTTTTCCTTCCTCTTCCCCTTCCCTTCTTTTCTCCAGATTCCTGTCTCTCTTTTCTAGGACTATTTCTTAGTAACTTAAGTCACTTCTTTCCTCCCCCTCCATTCCATTTGATCAGAAGACCACTGCATGGTAGCTGTGTTCCCCTCTTCCAAATGTGTCTTATAAAAAAAAATTCTGTGCTTGTAATCTATGAAGAGCAAATAGAAGATAAGAGCATGCAAACATTGCAGGCCCTATTAAAAGTTTGCAAAAGATATTAGAAAATTCCAGTGTGGACACATTACGTTGTGCTATCCGCAGGTAAATCCTGTGTTGAAAGAAGGAGAAAGTGTTGCTCTGATGAAAATCAAAGTTATCACGTACAAATAAATTACAAAAATAATGAGAAGTAGCCACTGTGAGTTTGTAGCTATCTGTTGGATCTTTATAAATTGTGTTCAATATATAATATAAAAACAAATTATAAAATATTGAAAAAAGTTAGTAAAAAGTGGAAAGATACCTCTAAGCTTCACAGAAATCATGTCTGCACTTGGTTCTTTTGTAAAAAACAGTGCCCGTGTTTGAAAAGCAAATCAGCACAGTTAATAAAGTCAAAAGAGAAATGCATTAGAGTACTGGTGGCAGTGATGTTAGCATCACTATCTGATTCAAAATGTTATCTTGACAACTGTACAACAGCACAAAGATAACTATCTGTCCATACCAGAAGAACAAGACTTTATTCAGAAGACCTACTCAAACATTTATGCTTAACTCCTTCCAAAAAAAAAAGATACTTAAGTACCCATTTAGCTTTGATTACCTCCTTTAAATTAATAACATTAAGGAAAAAAGGGAAATACAGTACTGGATTTCTTGCATCAACCCAGAGTTTTCAGCTAAACTCAAGCTTTTATTTTAGAAAGATACCCAATATTGATCTAAAGATTACAAGTGACAGAGCAATCCCTCATCCCTAAGTGTTTCAGTGATTAATCGTCCTTACTCATCTCAAGTCAGGATTTGGCTTTACCTACCTTCCAGCCAGAGGATTTTGTTACACTTCTAGTTTTCAGATAAAAGAGACTACCACTGACAAAATTTTTTCCCCACATATTTATTTATA
Source organism: Apus apus (assembly GCF_020740795.1). Lineage (NCBI taxonomy): Eukaryota > Metazoa > Chordata > Aves > Apodiformes > Apodidae > Apus > Apus apus. Next base: position 13,707,379 of record NC_067282.1, read on the forward strand.
GACGATCAAGACACATTTTAACTTTTCCTTCAACAACTTAAAGAGGCAAAAAAGCATAATTTAATGTTAATCAGGCATTGAAAGACTTTCTTTAACAAAGATGCTTTCCTAGAATGACTGCTGGATTTTGTAAAAGTAGAAACAGTGAATCATTATGAACACAATTTTTCCACAACAATCTTTGCATTATAAACATTAAAATGAAGTGAAGCACCTGGCAGGCACACAATTATAAGTTCTCTGTGAACTAGGCTGTTAACCATTGTAACAGACAATCCCTTTCTTATTCCCTCCAGAAATCCATAATATTTTCAGGGAAATCAGGGAGGAGAAAGAACTCATTCAAAACAAGGTGCAAAAAAATGTGTTTTGTTCAGAAAAAAACAAAAGTTTTGAGGCCAGTTTATATGATGTCATTGCAACCTGTACAGTAGTTGAGAAACCTAAACAGGTAGATGGCTACTTATTCTGAGACATGTACCTACATTCTAGGTGGGCACAGCTTCCTCCCCAGAACAACTTTACAAGTTCAAAGCATGTTATATACTATTGCCTTAACATTTTATCTACAAACAGAAAAGACTATCAGCTCCTGACTGACCAGGTCCCTCAAGGAGGCCATGAGGCACTGCCTGAAATTTTAGTAGTATTACTGCAGAAGGCATCCATCATGTGTATGTTTCAGTGAATAGCATCAGGAAAGAAGGGCAGCAAGCTGCTCTTTGAGATGAGGAAAAGGCATTTTGCTATTTTTCATGTACAGAATTGTGCTGGTTTTGGTTGGGATGGTTTCATCATAGTAACTCATATGGGGCTATGTTTCAGATTTGTGCTGAAAACAGTGTTGATAACACAGGGATGTTTTAGCTGTTTCTGAGCAGTGCTGACAGAGGGTCAAGTCCTTTTCAGTTCCTCACCCCACCCCACCAGCAAATAAGCTGAGGGTGCACAAGAACTTGGGAGGGAACACATCTGGGACAGGTGGCCCCAGATGACCAAGGGGATATTCCATACCATATGATGTCTTAGCAATAAAAGCTGGGGAAAGAAGGAGGAAGGGGGGATGTTTGGAGTGGTGATGATTGTCTTCCCATGTAACCATCACATCTGATGAAGTGCTGCTATCCTGGAGATGGCTAAACTTCTGCTTGCCCATGGGAACTCGCGAATTAATTCCATGTTTTGTTTTGCTTTGCTTGTGTACAAGGCTTTTGCTTTACCTATTAAACTGTCTTTATTTCAACCCCTGAGTTTTCTTACTTTTGCCTTTCTGATTTTCTTCCCATCCCACCCAGGGGAGTGTGAGAGAGTGGCTGGATGGGAGTTAGCTATCTACCAGGGTTAAATCATATTAAGCTTTATAGGGGCTTTCCAGGAATACCTAAGCAAAGATAGTCACAGTGCTATTTGTTTTCATTAATACTAAAGCAATATTAAGGTCTCTTTTGGGTGCAGGACACAGTAGAGCATTCCTGTTCTTTCCTGTCTTACAAAGGTTGCTGTTACTCTGTATCTGGTATTACAGAAAACACAGAAATAACACTAAAAGGTGAGATATATTTTAATTGGATTGAAATCCCAATGTATTATTGATTAGAATTATCAGTAAAGCATTGCAATATATATCTAAAACCATTTCAAAATGCTTATTTAAAGTATTACTTATAATTCGGTTTCATTTTTTTAGTTAGAAAGGAAAAGCTGAGCGTAAAGTAGCTGCTATGGACACAGACACAGGAATGTTACTGAGTCAGAACTTCTAATTAAAAAAAAGCATGCAAAATCCATCATAACACTTCCTGTTAAATGTATTCTGCTAACATTCTAGCTTCAACTGACATTCACAGCTGCAAAGTCCAGGAGGGTGGTGGTGCTAAGTTCTCTCTTGAAAAGAAAGAGAACTGCAGATTCTGACTTTTTCACTTTATACCTCAGGGATATGAAAACACATTTCATTTGAAGTAACTATGTAACTTATGTATAGAGTGTTTGAGACTGAACTTGATATAAAAAATTCATGCCTATTCTTGAGAGTAAAAAAGAAGCCCTAAGATTTATTAAATGATTTAGAGATGTAACCATGATGTGTAGTCCTTCTCAAAGATCAGAAGCAGTAGTATCCTGGATTTAAAAAAATTATCCATTTAATCCTGTATTGTAACTCCAGTACAGAACTGTATTGGTAATTTCAAAGGAAAATCCATCACAAAAATGTTCTTTATTAAGCAATTCCTGAATTCTTGAGAAAGCTATCCATTGCATCCTTTTCTTTGTCTACATAGGATGTACTTACCATAGAATCATAGAGCCATCAAGGTTGGAAAAGACCTTCAAGATCATCAAGTCCAACCATCCACCCTACAGCCTCTAAACACTAAACCATCTCCTGAATCACCACATCCACCCGTTTTTTGAACAGCTCCAGGAACAGTGCCTTCACCACCTCCCTGGGCAGCCTGTTCCAATGCTTCACCACTCTTTGTGTGAATAAATTTTTCCTAACATCCAATCTGAACCTCCCCTGGATCAACTTGAGCCCATTTCCTCTTGTCCTATCACTAGTCACTAGGGAGAAGAGGCCAACATCTTCCTCACTACAACCTCCTCTGAGGTATTTGTAGAGGGCAATGAGGTCTCCCCTCAGCCTCATCTTCTCCAGGCTGAACAGCCCCACTTTCCCCAGCCTCTCCTCATAAGACCTGTTCTCCAGACCCCTAATCAGCCTAGCTGCCCTTCTCTGCAGCCTCTCCAGCACCTCAATGTCCTTCCTATACTGCAGTGCCCAAAACTGCACTCAGTGCTAGAGGTGTTGAGTTAATAGAGGGTTAATTGCACCTACACAGAATGTGTTAGAGGGCTGGTACATTACCATTATTATCCTAGTGTACCATTTAATACTAGGAAGCTGAGCACGCAATCAAGAACACAGCATGCAGAACATAGATTTATTCTAACAGTGAGCCACAATGCAGAAAAAAAACAGCAAATAACTCCACCAACAAAAAGCAATTCACAAGATGCATGTAAACCCTGGAGCTTACCTTCTCAAAGGAAGTTATTTCATATTTTTGTTTAAATATGAAGAATCACTACTCTACTATATGTTAATAAAGATTTTATGTGTTGGATTTGGTTAGAAGAAAAGCATTTCTATGGCCTTCATTCTAACTTAGGTACTTTTGTTAAAGAAAATATTAATAGCTTTGCCCCAGCAGGGCACTGCAGTCCATTGAAAATAGCTTCAGTGATAATGCATAGAATCTAAAGATTTTTTTCTGAAAATCAGTAGGAGATAATCCAGTCTGCCTGATTTAATTGTTTCTCTCTATTTGGCATCTACTTCTAGACCAAGTTTGATGTCTACTGCTTTCATCACTGAAAACTCTGAGCTTCAGCTGCAGAGAATGGCAGGAGCACTCCTGGAGAAAAGCAGCCAAACTATTTCAACTATGAAGTGGAAACAACAATGCACCCAAGTAGCAGATCTGCAGCTAAACAACACTGAGCAGAACTTCTTTTGCTATCCAAGGATTACTGAAGGTCCACTGCAGACATGGAATCATCCAGTTACAGTTTCATCAGAATTTATGCCATTAATTGAAAATACAGGTGAAGTTGGAATTTGAAGATACCTAGCATATGGGTAAAATAATCAGCCCTTTAAAGTAAGTGATAAAGATGTGACAGAAGATAATAACTAAGAGAAAAATGCTAAACAGACAAATTAGATATATCTTGGATTTGTGTGTTATAGTCTGGGCTACTAAGCAGAGAGTCCCACAATAGCTCTAGTACAGCAGACTTACATTAACTACTTGCCATATACATCCAATAATGGGATACTCGTTACAAGGCTAATCTTCTATTCCATGTTTAAAGTTAAATGATCACATTTTAACTTTGGAAGAATCAATAAAATATTGAATAGGAAGTAAACTATTGCAGGGCCAATCTTAAATAAATAGGTTAAAGTGTCAATAATCACACATTTCTACAAGTGCAGAAGCAGAGTTCAAGGCTTCTTCTTTTGAGAGAAGAAATTGGAGAAATTAATACATACTACTTTCTGAACATAAAGACATGAGGTCACCAGAGATGATGAAACACCAGCAAAATTTCACACAGTAAAGAAACTACTGGTAGCCATAAGTTCAGTGAGTTGCTAATTGCACAAGAGTTGGGTTTTTTTCCCACACTTAGCATATAGCCTGACAAGTCTGTAAATTGTTACATGGAACTACCAGCCTATTTTCTACAGAATCACAGAATGTTAGGAATTGGAAGGGACCTCTGAAAATCATCGAGTCCAAACCCCCTGCCAGAGCAGGACCAAAAAGTAGGGCAGATTACTCAGAAAGGCATCCAGACAGGTCTTGAAAGTCTCCAGGGAAGGAGCCTCCCTCTCTGGGGAGCCTGTTCCAGTGCTCTGTAACCCTCACAGTAAAGAAGTTTTTCCTCATGTTAAGGTGGAACTTCCTGTGCTCGAGTTTGAGATTGAGAGATCCAGGCATGGTCATTTTTTATCTAGCTATTATCTAAGAGAAATGAACTCTCATCTTCCTTGGACTAAATTTGTCTTTACAAATGTCAGTGAAATGCCATGCAGACAAAGTGTTTGACCTGTAGAATGCTCTACACAATTGTGTCCAAACATGCTTAGCCTGGATTGTTGTTAGGTGATAAATTGAGACAAGTTCTCCTAAATTTAACTTCTAAGACAATAATCTATATATTGATATCTCCAGCATTGTTCTTTATCAGCTTTGCACTCTTTATGCAAAACAATTTTTGAGCTATGCAATCAAACACAATCAGAATCTTGATGCTGGATAAGTTATTGTTAAGAAAACTCTCATTACGATTTACACATATTTAGAGCTTTAAGACTGAATAATGTCTCACATTTTAGTACAGTGCTCCTCTTGGATGTTGAGTTATGAAATACTGATGGGTAATGCATAATCAAGACCTTCCAAATGAATAATATGACAAAGGTCCATGAATATAATTAACCTGCTTGGAAAAGGGCAGAGAAATTAGGATTAGGCATATATAAAACATATCTCCAGTCATATACTCCCAGATTTTACAGGGAAGATGAATATTTTAAAACAATACTTTAATCCTGATGTTGACAGTGGATAAAATTAAACCAAGTAATTCATTTTTACCTCATATATGTTTCTGCTCTAACAACTATAAAATTAATGCACTCTTGAACTGTTAGATAAATCCAATCTCATTCTTCAATTTACAAGTAGTAAGACTTGTTTCAGATTTTTTACAACTACCTTCAGATAAGAGAACTATTGTTCCAGCACCTAGGATATGCATTTCACAGTCTATTTATGGCACTTCATAGTAAACAATATCTGAGTAGATTCTATTCTTTTGCATATAAAAGTAATCATTGACATTGATTATACTACACTTTTATTTCCACCAGTGTATCTGGTATCATTATTTGGAAGTACAGCCTCATAATTATATTCTACAAGTTGATGTGTGCAAACTCAATGCAATTTATATAATATTTCTTCTACACTGAGCCTGAGCAACACAAAAAATAGAGACCATGGAAAAATAGCTGTGCTACCCTCCAACAAAAGCAGGAGGCACCTATATTTTGTCCTCAAAGCTACATCTGTAAATGTTGTAATGGTGAACAACCTTCATTTAAAAATTAGGGTACGCCACAGTTAATGTCATTAGCAGTCCTAATTCAGCCAATATATGTACATACATTGTTTTGGCACAGACTTCCATATAGCAATTTTTTCTCCCAACATTTATCAGTGATTACTTAATGAATTGTTCTTGAATATTTTGTGTATTTAGAATCATAGAATCATAGGGGTTGGAAGAGACCTCTGAAAATCATCAAGTCCAACCCCCCTGCTAGAGCTAGACCACCTAGGGAAGATCACACAGGAATGTGTCCAGACAGGTCTTGAAAGTCTCCAGAGAAGGAGACTCCACAACCTCTCTGGGCAGCCTGTTCCAGTGCTCTGTCATCCTCACAGTAAAGAAGTCTTTCCTCATGTTGAGGTGGAACTTCCTGTGTTGTAACTTGGTGCCATTTCCCCTCATCCTATCACAGGGCACCATTGAAAAGAGATCGGCTCCTTCTTGACATCCACCCTTCAGACATTTATAGACATTAATAAGGTCCCCTTTTAGTCTTCTCAAGATGAAACAGCCCCAGGTCTCTCAGCCTTTCCTCATATGACATGTTCCAGTGCCTTAGTCATCCTCATAGCTCTCCTTTGGACTCTTTCCAGCATATCCCTGTCCCTCTTGAACTGGGGAGCCCATAATCGGACACAATACTCCAGATGTGGTCTTACAAGAGCGGAGTACAGGGGGAGGAAAACCTCCCTTGACCTGCTGGCCACACTCTTCTTAGTGCATCCCAAGATGCTGTTGGCTCTCTTGGCCATGAAGGCACATTGCTGTCCCATGGATAACTTATTGTCCACCAGGACCCCAAGGTCCTTCTCCATGGGGCTGCTTACTAGCAGGTCAATCCCTAATCTATATCTGTGCACAGTGTTTTTTCTCCCCAGGTGCAGGACTCTACATTAATTCTTGTTGAACCTCAACAGGTTTATCTTTGTCCAGCTTTCCACTCTGTCTAGATCTCACTGAATGGCTGCACAGCCCTCAGGTATATCAGCCAATCTTCCCAGATTCATAACATCAGCAAACTTGCTGAGGATATACTCCATCCCCTCATCCAGGTCATTGATGAATGTGTTGAATAAGACTGGGCCCAGTACTGCCCCTTAGGGAACACCACTAGTCACAGATCTCTGACTGGATTCTTCACCATTGATCACAACCCTCTGGGCTCTATCGTTTAGCCAGTTCTTGATCCATCTCACTGTCTGCTCTTCTAACTCACACTTCCTGAGCTTAGCCACAAGGATGTCATGGGAGACAGTGTCAAAAGCCTTACTGAAGTCAAAGAAGACAACATCCACTGTTCTTGCATCTATCCATTCTGTTACATCACCATAGAAGGCTACCAGATTAGTTAGACATGATTTCCCCTTGGTGAATCCATGCTGGCTACTCCTGATAGCCTTATTTTCTTCCATGTGCTTGGAGATGACCCCCAGAATGAGCTGCTCCATCACCTTTCCAGTGATGAAGATGAGGCTGACCTGTCTGTAGTTACCTGGGTCCTGTTTCCTGCACTTCTTGAAGACTGGAGTGACATTACCTATCCTCCTGTCCTCAGGCACCTCTCCCATTTTACAGGACTTTTCAAAGATGATGGAGAGCAGTCTAGCAATGACTTCTGCCAGCTCCCTCAGCACACATGGGCGTATCCCATCAGGGCCCAGGGATATGAAGATGTCCAGTTTCCTTAACTGATCTGTAATCTAATCTTCTTCAATCAAGGTGAAGTCTTCCTCACTCCTGACTTCTGTGATCAATATATATACACTGACTTGCCATATTACTGTGGATGATTCAAGCCTCTCTCTGAAAAAAAAATATTTCCTGACAAATGCTTCTACAGTTCTTAATGATACTACACAGAGTTCTTTAAAAATAAAACTACGTTTTCATAATGTGATTTGAAGATGGTATAAGGGAATTATGCTACTTTATAAAAGGAAAAATTGGGCACAGACAAATTAAGAAGACCCTACTTTGGGAACTTTAGCGCATGCCCCATCTATTAGTAAAAAAACACACTAGACTGAGTTTAAGATGCTCAAGGATCATCTGTTTATTTTTCGGTATAACAGGGTTTTTTCAAATAGTCCTAAGGTACTGTAGCTGGGCAGCCAGAAAATAAAGAATGCAAGAAAGAAGGGGATGAAGTAACTTCTAGTGTCATGTAGAAAAGACTGTGGAAATAGCAGGAACCAGATATAACTCTTTAGGTCAGCAATCCAGAATCTCACCAGTGATTATGTGTATCCTTATAAACAAGGGGCCAGGGACTGATCTCTGTCTCTACAAGTGGCACAGCTTAGCTACATCACATTCAACTCTGGGTCTCTTCTGAACTCTTTGTGGAGTCCCTGTGACCAGAAGACATTATTTTTATTGTTGGGGTCTGGGTCAGAGGGTCTCAATGCAAAATGTCTGGAACTAAGAAAAGATTGTTACAACTGATCAAACTAGTGTTTCTATAAGATGAAAGCGGGGCTACATATTCGTTACAATAGAGTATGGCATGAGACAGCAAGACAGTCCAGGAGCATGCAGCCTGTTGAGATAGTACTGAAAGATTACATAGAGTAGGAGAAGCTAAAACTGGATCAATCCTGTTCATTCACTGTTGGACTTGATGACCTTAGTGGTCTTTTCCAATTTTAAAGATTCTGTGATGTTATGCTGCTTACCAGGAGTGGTCCCTAGAACACACTAATTCAATGACTAGACACCCCATCAGACAATCTACACTGCTCAGCTTGAGTCCAAAGTCCATAACCAGGTGGCACCAGAAAGGGAATTTATCAATATGAACAGTTCCTCATTGACACAGGACAAAAAACTTTATAAGAACTTCATTCTTACTTATATGCTTAAAGAACAGAATTATTTTAATAATGTCTAGCAGCTCCTGTTATTTTCAAAGGGCAGTGTTGAGTAGGCATTTATTTACTTCTAGCCACAGTTTATTCTACTCCCGATTGTATTTGTTCTGAGCATTTCTGAATTTCTGAGACTTCCATAAATCTGTTACTCTATTTGCCAGCTCTTTGAAAGGGTAGGGATAGGTTATGAGATGAAATCACATATTTCTGAATTTTAAATCTTATTACTTCATATTATTTAAAACATGACCTCAGAAATACTGTTAATTGAACAGTTCTCACTGATGTCTCCTTCCTCGGTATTATTCCCTGATGTTTGGCTGAATGTTTATTACCACTATATAAATGCAAATGGTTGTTATTTTGAAAGTTTGAAGTATAATATAAAAGACTTTGTTTTTCCTCTTCATTATTTTCACTGTGTTGAAGAAGGCTTTTTGTCTTTGTACCATCCCCAAAAATAAAGAAAAAATATACTTTTATATTAATGTTTACTCTCACACAACGCTTAATAGAACAATATATCTATTTGTTTCCAGTACCCTGAATACACTTTTATGTGTTGTGCTGTTATGCATGAAAAATGCTATAACTTCAGACCAGAAAATAGTATACTTATCACACCGTGCTTTATGTTATATAATTGATCCAAACACAAAAGCACTGCTTCTTTTTTTCACAGAAATAGACAAATGATTTAACTTTTTAATTAAAGTTTAAAGCTTTTAATTAAATGCCTAAATTGCAAAGAACTATTTCAGTTTAAACTGTCTTTTTGCTGGATATGTATTTTCCTAATACATCTCCTCTGACCTGGAAAGTAACAAAGAACAATAAATCACATTCTCACTTCTTAATTGGTACCATTAACACTTCTTTAATTATCCAGGCAGACAAGCACTGATTGTGCAAATGCTGCAGGTAGAACAGAAACTGATGCTTTTAAACCCAGTTCTCTCCATAATGTATTTCAAATGCTTTAAAGCTATCTACTAGCTGAATAGCTATATTTTCTTGTTTCCCACACTACAGTTATACTATACTTGCAATGCATTTCCAAGGGAAGCAACATGGCCCAGCAGAGGAAGTGCAACTTTAAAGATTACTGTAGTCTTTTTTCATCTGACATTAATCTGAGGTGACCTTGAGGAAGCATCTTTCATTCTCTACACATTGGACACTTCTGTACCTTCTCTACAGAGATGATAAAATATTTGATACAGGGAATTTTTCTTTGTCTGTGACCCCAATGATGGATTCCAGACACCACTCCTGTGCCAGAAATAAATAACAGTGATAATTACACTAACACCTAGAGGGCTTCAGTGAATTTCTTTGTCTGGTGAGAGAAACCGAAACTACCAGTCAACACAGTGGCATGGACAGCCACACCAAACTGTAGAAATCAAATACATCAATAACCAAAAACCAGAGATATCCACCCAATTTCTTTTCTCTTTTGAACTTCAACTATCAAGGACAATGCCTTCCAGTGGAATATTCATTTTCTTTCTATATCTTATGAAATTGCTGTTTGTACTAATCCTGTAGACTAACAGAGTTGTGTTAAATGTGCTTTATATTGTTTAAGCTCCAGCCATGGTGTCAGATGTCTGTCCCCAGATATAGATTTGGTGGATGGTGGTGTCAAAAGGAAACAAGAGTGTGGCTGTTCCCTGAAGGAAGGTAACCCAGGAGCTGAATGTCAGAGTTGTCTGTGCTCTCGCTGACCAGGACACAGACCTACAGGACCTAATCAGGGACACATGGCAATAATTTCTTAATCAATCCAGTGCACTTCAGACATAGACAAACACTGAATATAGTCCTAAGTTTGTCTGGAAAGTCCAGTGAGAAAAAGCAGCAGACTGGCTCAGAGGAAGACCTAGAGACAATGTTATGAGTCATGTCCATACCACACATGAGGCTGCAGACCTGTGCCACAGGCCTAAGGTCTGTGCAGAACACAGGGCTTCCTACAGCATCCATCCAAGGCCTCCCCCATAGACCAGTCAGTATCTCTGAGGAAATACTGAACGTCCCCACTGCATCCTCACTTTGCAATTTATAAAACGCAATCTCATCCTAATGGTTTCCATCATAAATTCCCACTGCAGCCAATGCCTGCCGCGGAGCAAGGGACCAGGACGCCATGATGCTCACAAGTATCAGCCTTTATCAATAGGTTACATCGCATTCTTATACCTTTTTCTCCTGTCCACACGCCTTACGCTTCCTTCCCATTGGTTAACAGCTTCTGCTCACGCTTTCAATCTTACTTTGTGATAGGTTACAAGTTTCTTACATTTTCTTACAAGAATGTCAACACACATCCATATCTCTCTCATACCTTCTTTTCCCACAAACATGTTTTTCTCTTACTGCCAAGGGCACAGCTATAGTTTGTCGAGATCAAGGCCGCCTGCGGCCCACAGCTGATACCCACAAATGTCCAAGAAAAAGAAGGAGGTCCAGAAAACTGAGGAATATATCCTATTTCTCTTCTGATTTGCTAAAGGTTATGAAATGGGAATGCTCCATCTCAGCTACCATAGATATAGTTAAACAAACACTGTAAATTCTACAGTCGAGCAAAAGCTGTTCAGTTCCGGATACCTGAATGAATCATTCACATTCCCTTCTCTTTAAGCAACAATCTCCACCTTTCAATGAAGTGATAATATGGAAATACATCAGGAATATAAAATACGGTAAGAATAGAAATGTGATAATGCACACAGTTAAAACTGATTTGTTTTCTTTACAATAAAACAAATATAGCTAGAAAGCTAAAAGGAATTTAGTCAACCTTTTTTTTATGCACAGCACATGATACAATGAAAACTTTCCTTTCTTCAAGTACATCTTTGAAGAAGCTGCCAGACCATGTTACCTGTCAGATTAAGAGTGAAGCAAAGGAAATTATTACAGTTTCTCATTCACTTTCTCTGCCATTTATACATGGGGATTTTAAAAAGTTCTTTCTTTTATTCTCTAACACAAAATGTCAGCCAAGTATAAAAGATGTCAACTTGGTTCAGGCCTTCTTTCACATTTATTAAATCAGTGGAGCTATTTCACTAACGCTTGCTATTAAATCAAGGTATCACCTAAGAAATAACCTTAAAAAATTCCAAAACCTAAAATTTGAGCTTATGTTACTGTAGCATAACAATTACCATACATTTCTTACCACGCTCTCAGGTTTCCATTTCTATCCAGACAACAGCTATTCTATGCTATTCTACTATTTATTTGTAACATCAGATGACATTAAAGCTCATTATAAAGTAAAATAAGATCACTTGAGTAAGGCAAAAGTCAATTGCAGCTAAAACATACTTTTTATTCTAGTATTTTAAGTTTGTTTTTTTATTTCATTAACAATGTGGCACTGAATTGCCTTTGCTGAATAATGTCATCACACAACGCAAGCACAAATCACCCAGCTTAAGGGGAAAGAGGCAATGGCATGTTTTCAAGCTCTGTAAAATCAAAATAGGTAATGAAGGTTTAGATTTCATCAGTACCAACTTTCTGATGAAGAATATCATTGATTCACACTTCAATTTACATATACAAAATTTGCATTTTTACTCTAGACTAGAAAATGACTGGCCTTATATAATAATGAATCTGTAATCAGTTTGAGTGGTTGATAGGAAACACAATCATGATTTCATGCAACTTTAATTTTATATTTTTGACTTGATGTGCAAAACATCTGATAAGAAAAAAATGTTGGTTATTGTGTTATGCTTGACAAATGGATTAAACTCAGGAAATTAAAACATTCAGTGAATAGGGTTAAACTAACAGTCCATAATGCTTTCAGAAAAATATTCAGACAACTACTGTTTTTCCTGAAGATGCTTCACAAAGTCTGCCCAATTATGAAAACAGAAATTGTAACAAAATAAAATAGGAAAAAAGGAGTCTAAAAATAGTCTTTGTGGGAAAAGAAAAAAATTTAAAGTGTATTGGTAATGAGAAATTTTAATTATAGAACATAGCTATTATTACATTTGAGTGCACTCTCACTAGCTTTGCAGATGGCACCAAGCTGAGTGGTGCAGTTGATAAACTTGCAGGAAAGGATGTCACTTAGAGGGACCTAAATGTTAAACTGAAAAGGAATGGAGAATTTTCTGGTAGAGCACAAGACGGATTATGGAATCACAGAATCACAGAATTGTCAGAGTTAGAAGGGACCTCTAGAGATCCTCTATTTCAGCCCCCCCACTGCAGTAGGAAAGCCTAGAGCACATTACATGGGACTGAATCCAGGAGGGTCTTGAATATCTCCAGAGAAGAGGACTCCACAACCTCCTTGGGCAGCCTGTTCCAGGGCTCTGTCACCCTCACCAAAAAGAAGTTTTTCCTCATATTTAAATAGAACTTCCTATGCTCCAGCTTGGGCCTGTTACCCCTCGTCCCATTACTGAGAACTACTGAAAAGGATTTGGCTTCATCGTCCTTGCACCCACCCTTTAGATACTTACAGGCATTAATAAGGTCTCCCCTCAGCCTTCTCTTCTCCAGGCTGGTGAGTCCCAGCTCTCTCAGCCTTTCCTCATAAGGCAGGTGCTCCAATCCCTCAGTCATCTTTGTTGCCCTCTGTTAGACTCTCTTTAGTAGTTCTCTCTTGAACTGGGGAGCTCAGAACTGGACACAGTGTTCCACATGTGGCCTCACCAGGGCAGAGCAGAGGGGGAGAATGACCTCTCTCGACCTGCTGGTCACACTCTTCCTTATGCACTCCAGGATTCCATTGGTCCTCTTGGAGGCAAGGACACATTTCTGGCTCACATTACTACCTACCAGGACTCCCAGCTCCTTCTCCTTGGAACTGCTTTCCAGATGGTCCACCCCTAACCTTTATTGGTGCATGGGGTTCTTTCTTCCCTGGTACAGGACCCTACATTTCCCCTTGTTGAACCTCATTATGTACTTCTCTGTCCAACTCATCCTGGATGGCAGCACAGCCCTCTGGAGTGTCAGCCACTTCTTCCAGTTTGATATCATCAGTCAGCTTGCTGAGGATATTCTCTGTCCCCTTATCCAGGCCATTGATGAATATGTTGAACAAGATCAGACTGAGTATTGACCCCTGGGGGACACCACTGGTTATAGGCCTCCAACTCAACCCTTCTCCATTAATCACAACCGTTTGGGTTCTGTCACACAACCAGCTCTCAATCCACCTCACCTTCCACTCATCTAGCACACACTCCCTCAGTTTCCTAATGAGGATGTTATGGGAGACAGTGTCAAAAGCTTTGCTGAAGTCAAAGTAGATGACCTTGCTTGGAATTCAGCTTCATCTCAGAATGTGGCAACAGGCTGCCAAAAGTGGGAAGATCAGATTTAGGGACAGAAGAAGAGCTGGCTTGCGCCCTACAGGCAACAGGCATGATCTTGAGGCAGCTATTCACATCCGGTTTTCCTGGTTACCTCTCTAGGCCCCAGATTTGTTCTCCATAAAATGTCAATGTGTTATGTAAAGGTTTCCTTTTTCTCGGGAAAAAACCCTTAGAAACAAGCAAAACAACAGTTTTGCTAATAAAATCCCTGATCACATTATTCTTTTAAAAAACATCACTTAACGCGGTCTATTAAAGTGAGGGGTGTAAAGTAGGCGGGGACACTGAGTAAGACTGTAGGTACAAACCTTGTAGTATCTTAAGAATAGTGAGAGTATCCGTATTTTTTAAATTAGCTGTTTATAAGCCAGTCAAAAGACATGCTTACTGCAAACACACAGCAACACATACCGGCCAATAGCTTTGGCACACATTGGCACTCTTCTTGGGACATGCAAATCTAAAGTACATGGCAAAGATATTTGGACGAGGGATCATAATTAATTAGTACTTAATAATTAAAGAACTTCAGTATTCACTACCAACAGCTGAACAACAAGCCTGTTTGATCTGCAGAACATTGGACTTCAAAAGCTTTTCATTTTAAAAATCTATGTTCTTTCTCAAAGGCAGATAAGCCTCCAGGTGTCTGTGAGCATCGCCTGTAGAAAGAACCAGTTCCTAAAATCTGGCTTATTATGAACTTACTTTTTGCTGTATGGTTGAAGAAACAGTTGGATCTCAATTAGCAATGTAATATTCAAGGACAAAACTGAGGATCATCAAGGTTCACTAAGAACTAATTTTGTCCTGATTAGTGTAAATATCCTGAGATGGAGTAAATGAGCGAACTCATGGAAAACACTGGTTGTGGTCTGATCTTCCTCTGTTAGCTTTGCCATTATACTAGGATCTAATTCTTTCATGGTTTGTGTCCTAGTGGACGGGTTGGCTTCAGGGTCCCTTCCTTGGATACAATGTTATTCATACAGAAGTCCAGAATCCTCCAAGTTATTCTGATTAAGTTAGAAAGAGGGGAAGAGCAAATCATTATTCCCAATCTGCAGTCATATTCTATTTAAGGTTAAGGGAATCAGAACCCATGCAATGATTGCTACCAAGATATTTACTCTCATGATTAAAACACCTGCAGTACATAGAGCCACAAAGAGCAAGAAATAAAAGCAATCTCTTTATTAGTGTTGCCAAGGGTAACATTTCAAAACACTCACAGTGGGAACCTAAACGAATCCTATTGCATTATTTGAGACTTTGAATATTACGGTCCAACTCTCTACAACATGAAGTAATTGGAATATTGTATAAGAAATCTGACTCTTAGAGACTACTGACCTATGTTTTCACAATTCAGTTGTTAAAATTTGTTTCTTTGAGGATATCAGAGTCTGCTGAGCAGAGAAAAGAATTCAGGTCAATCACTGCTTAAAAAATACACTTTCAAAACCTGTAAACTGGTGATGATTCTAAAAGAATCCCTGAGGAGAGATGCCTTTTTTATTTGTCTTCTCGTAACAACTTCTACTGAACACCAGACTTGTCTTCCTGATAACAGGTATGAAAAAAAAGAAGACAAGACAGAGAATTTTTTCAAAACTCTTACAACATGGGTAGATTTGAGGAGCCTGTGCAGGAGAAGGAGGTTTGCAACACATCAAGATATGACTACCTTTTCATAAGCAACATTTGTTTGGAATGCACATTTTATTATAACTCCTTCCATATTTAGATATAATATTAACTTCTACTTCTCTAGATAGATATAATTAAGTCTTCAAGACAGTTACACACATTAGACACTGCATGTGTTAGATTTTATGAAGTAATGTTCAGCTAGCTATTTCAGCAAGTAATTAGAGTATTTAGTATTATGCACAAGATAATTAGGAAAACCAACCACTAATGGATTAAAATGGTAAACAGCCTAAAAGAACACCACTCAGAATGTACATACTTTATTCCTGATGCATTTTCCAGCACTGCTAATATGTAGTCAAATTAATCATGTCAGTAGATGCCCCTAGATCAGAAGTGATTAACCCATCTAATTGCTGCAGTTTTTCAGGAAAGATATAATTTATTACAAAATAGATGGAGGGCTCTCTTCCTCAAAAGGTTCTCTTTTTTTATTTCATTTTGTGTGCACATGCAAATGGAACATGCTTAGTCTTTTTGAGTCATATTTCTCCTTAAAAATTGTTAAATCAGTATTCCCATTCTTCATACAATCAGGTCACTAAACTAAAAAAAAAAAACAGGAAGATGAGTGAAATGGGTATTTTTCAAAATAACTGAAACCAACATAAACCACTCAAAGTTTATCATAAAATAAATAAAATGCTAAAACTAGCTCTCCACCTTTTTATGATCTTACCTACTTTGAAGTGCTTTTATAAGTGCTCTCCTTATTGATTTATTTGTCCCCAAGAAAAGAGCAATAAAACTACCTGGCCAGTCTGAGCATTTTAGCACCACAAAATATGAACCTATGTATCTCCTAAGGTCTCAGGCTTTTAAAACACTGACATTTTTATTTCTGTTTTAGCATTGGGTTTGGCTAACCTGAGACATGAACAAGCAAAATGGGAAATACTTGAGAAACAGGTTTTTTATAAATGCTGGTAGGCAAGAGCCTTTATTGAACTCTCATTTTACATTATTTTCAAACTGTTAGGGTATGACTTTGCTCCCACTCAAACATGAAAAAGTGGTAAATCCAATGAAATTAATGAATTTAAGACATACATTTCCATTTTAGGCCACTTTTTCCTGGAGTTCAATCCAGGACCTATCTGAGATTCCCAATGCAATGTGAAGAATTAGAGCAGTAGGACTGTCAAGGGAAGGATTGCTAACTCTGTACTAGACCAGATGATAGATACATGAGCTTGCAGGCACGTGCATCTTGAGATAAAATTTGAATAAATCATATGTTAAAGAAAGGCCTGTCCCATATTACTGTGCTTAACATACAGATCCAGCAGACAAAATGGGATATTAATGTAGGACAACATCTCTCCATCATTCCCCTTTGAAAAACAAGCAGCAAAAAGAAAAATCACATTGTTTATATTCTCCTGCCTTTTTATCAAAAAGACAAAATATTATACATTGTATTTCATTTTGATTACTCAAAACCTTTCTATTTTCTTTCCTCTGCATTTCATTTAAACATTATCATATTTATTTATTTTTTCTCACAAAGCTTCTCGATACATGTATAAATATGACATTATTATGCCACTTATATCAGAATGGAAGTTAATAACTCCCTGTATTTGACAAGCTATTTGTTGTTTTAATCCCTCTTAAATATGTTGATTGATGTATATTAAATTAGTAAGTGTATTCAAATATTCAGTTTAATGAACAATGAAAAAGTATTTTAGAATTATTAACATCCACTTTATTATAAACCTATGACAGAAGATAGACCCTTTCTGCAGCACAGTTTAGGAAGAATTTGTTTAACAATTTTCCAGGCCTCCAATATGAAAATCAGTATGGAATAGCAGGTAATTTTAAAACATTCACTGTAAATGAACTACTAGATAATACAACAATTTCCTTTTCCCAAAACCAGGAAATTCAGGATATCTGGTATCTAAAGTTCTTATCTGTATAGAATGTTTCCAGTTTTCTATCATTTCCTGTTTTTCTAGCCTTTCCTTGTTAAGTGAGTAACAACCTTAGATGACACTAGTAAGAGATATGCCTGAGTGTGTTAGCTCAGGTGATTTGATCACCACAATCAACCATAACTCTTCTTCTCTGAGTTACAAAATATAAGGGACTTTTAATGCTTTCTAGTCACTTTAACTAGTCACATACAAGGGCTATGAGATATAGACCAGCTTTCAATCCCTCAGTTCACTTTGTAATACAGTAAAAAAACAGAACCGTTACTTATTTTTGCAATATTTTTTTTCCTCAGTGCAGTGGGAATTACAGCAATAGGGAACTCTGAAAATGTATCAGACAAGTCTGAAGCAAAGAAGTTGTGACCCCACAGCTCAGTCAGTAACAGCATGAATTAGATAACAAATGTGGTACCTTGCCAGCAGCAGAGCTGGGGAGCTGAAAAGGCAGTGCAGCTGCACCAGGCACTGATTCTGAAGTATCAGTTCATGAGTTTAAGATGTGTACTACAAGTAAAATTATAAGACAGTGAAGAGTAGAAAAATAAGAAAGAAAAAAATGTTATGATCTTTCAAATTCAAAATACAATAGTGAGTTGCTTCTCTGGAGATACTCTGGTGGGAATCCTAATAAAACTCACACTTTTGCCTACAGTAGTTTCTATCTGATCATATGGCTGAAGAGACCTTAAGTTAAAAAAATCCATTGGCCACAAAAATCGGATTTCTGCTACAGGCCACATGTACCAAAAAATAAAAAATGAAGTTACAAAAATCTGGTTGATAAGAAGCTCAACATGAGCAGGTAGCATGCATTTACAGTTGAGAAAGCCAACCATGTCCTGGGCTTTATCAAAAGAAGCATAGCCAGCAGGTTGAGAGAGGTGATTCTCCCTCTCTACTCTGCTCTCATGAGACCACACCTGGAGTACTGAGTCCTCAACACCAGAAGAACATCAACCTGGACCCTTGTCCTTCCTGGTGTCCAGAGCACCTCTCCTCTGAGGACAAGCTGAGACAGTTAGGGTTGTTTAGCTTGAAGAAGAGAAGGGTCTGGGGAGTTTTTATAGCAGCCTTCCATAACCTGAGGGGGGGCTACAGGAAAGTTGGCAAGAGACAATTTACAAGTGGTAATTGTCTTAAACTGAAAGAGGCTAGATTTAGATGAGATACTAGGAAGAAATTCTTCACTGTGAAGGTGGTGAGACATTGGAACATGTTTACCAAGGAAGTTGTGGTTGCCCACTCCCTGGAAGTGTTCAAGGCAAGGCTGGACAGGGCTTTGAGCAACCTGGTCTAACGGAAGGTGTCCCTGCCCACGGTAGGGGGTTGAAACTAAATGATCTTTAACGTTCCTTCCTACTCAAACCTTTCTACAATAAATATAACGAGGTACTCCTTCAAAATAATACATACCAAGCAACCTACTCTTCTTGGGAAACATTGCTGATTGGAATGCCAGGGCTTCAAGAAGCTCTTTATTAAGGTGTAACAAACTGTGAAAGTAGATTTCTGGAACAGCAGCCATACAATGCTGCTGCTTAAAGATTTGGATAAATGTAATTTTAAATCACTGTAAAAAGCACATGTCAATGACCAGGAGCAGACAAAAAGCAATTTAAGAATAAAAACAGTCATAAAATATTCAAGGAGGCCAGAGGATTAACACTCAAAGCAAGTAGCATTAATTATGACTTCTAAAGCAGAAAAAATTGCTGATAGACTAAATGTCAATTAACAGCAATTGCTCTGAGACAGGTTTTAAACACACTATATAAAAACAGTAATTATAAAATGTTATACAGAAAGAAATGACACAAGGCTGAGATCAAAGGTTAATTGTACAATTGCCTATAAACTTGGACAGACAAACTTCTCAGGAACATTAAGGCCAGCAATGAGGGACTTTTGTCAAGATAGGTAAATAAAAATAGAAGGAAAAATTGATACATATTTTCAAAATCAAAATAATAGAAAGCTAATTAAATTGTGTCCAGCATCAGGCTTAGAGCTGGAAGAGCATTCTTCTCAGACGTTCACCCTAAAATAATCAGGAGTCTCAGGAAAAGCTATAAGGCTCTAGACACTTGAAGGAAACTTAAATCTGCCCCTCAGAATATTTGGAGGTGATGTTAATTTATGTGCAATGTGATTAAAAATCAAACTCAAGAAAAATAAATTTTCTACTATAATAGAAAGCTAATGTAAAGCAAAAGCAATTTTCAAAGACACTAAAGCATAATTCAGACAGCTACAGCATTTGGATTGAAAGGAATCACTATTAACACAATATGGTTCATTTTCTGCATGACATTATAATAGATTGCAACAATTTTAATAGTGTTCCCAACAAGAAGATTTAAAATTTGCATAAATAAGAGAAGACAGAGACTTGTCAATTTCTTTTTTTTTTTTTTTCTTTTTAACTTAATTTTGAGAAATAATAGGAAAATGAAAAAAACCTATAAAACCAATGGGAAGACCAGAGTCACAAGAAAAGCTGAAAAGTCTAAATGAATTACACAGACATGACACTAGAATACCCAGCATCATTTAAACAAAGTGACAGTTGCAAACTTGACACAAAGGATATTTGCAGATGAAAACATGGTCACTGCTCATATGACAAAACTCCTTTTAGAAAACATAATTTTCAATAAATTATGAAGGAAAAAAGTTTTACTCAATAATGAATAACATACCATCAAACATTGATAACCTAATAACCATTAACAACAAATTTGACTGATGAACTGTACTGACATTTTATCTTATTGCAATAAAAAAAAAGGTCAGGTTGAACCTGTGGTAGCTAAAGTAGCAGGCAATGTTCCTACCCAGGAGACCATATGCTTATCAGATATCAATTCTAAGCACAGTTACCAAAGAGTGAAGCAAATAGCGAAAAGATCTTATCACAAACTTATTAGATTTTGAAAATGTATGTCCTTGCCTTAATTTCAGAATTCATTGCAGAACACAGTGAAATATAATATTATGTTAATAAATAATAAATATCACTAAGACTTTAGATCTTACACCCAGTTAAGATCACATACTCGAACTAAGTCCAGTATTAAGCAAATGATTCAACACATTGTGAAGTGGTGTCAAGAGCATATTTTTCCTTCTTGACACTGCCACTTAGTTGAAAAATCTTCCTTAAACACAACAACATTACAACATAGTTTAGCAATTTGCTATGGAAAAAATTAAGAAGGATCCAGTCCTCTTTACAGCATATAGAGCTTTTAGAAGTAGTATTTCTTATTGATCAGTACTTAAATATATTACTAAAAGCAATTCCAAAATTAAAATGAAAAACAATTATTTGTTTATTAGCTATATATAGAATAAAGGGAAGAGAAAAGAAACAAATGTTCACTATGTTCAGGTCAAATTCTTTGGACTAGTTACCAGTGGTCCTCCTGTTCTTATTGTTGGCTGTATGCAGCACAATACAGGACTCTATGCAGAATACATAACAAGTTAATATAATTTACTTGCAGTGAGTAGGGTGGAAAACAACAATGCATTATTGTCTCCCACACACCTCTTGCTTCTGCATGAATTACGTGTTAGAGAGAGAAAACATAATACTAATTATTTTACAAAATAAAGAACAAATTCTTGTGCATACAACACATTTTAGATGAGAGTTCACAGAATGGAATTAAGGGGAAACTTCACAGTAGTAGCAGGCTTGGTGAGAGGGTTAAGAAGGTCTCCTGCAAGATAAACTGTTATTTTAGTTAGGTGGGTAGGTAGGTAAGTAGATGGATGGATGGATAGATGGATGGATGGATGGATGGATGGATGGATGGATGGATGGATGGATGGATGGACAGAGAAAGAGAGACATAGATACATAGGTACATAGATACATAGATAGAGGTATTAGAGAAGAAGCAACTAAGGAAATGTACTTTGAAAAATTAAAGTGATCTTTACAGTGTTCAGTATACACCCCTTCTGAAATGGCAACTGTTCGTTGCACTGCTGCTTCTGCATTCTACTTCTTATTTCCTAAATATTCCATTAACTCTCAATTTTTTGTTCATACCCCCTGTTTTTCATTAATTACTATAATTTTACTTCTGATGTTTTATTATTGGAGGGCAAAGCAGAAGCCCCCATTCCTACAGTTTTAAAAGACATGAAAAAAATTAAAATGCAATAATAATCTCTAGATTTAATTAACTTCATTTTATTTGCCTTCTTTGCCTGTTTCTTTCTATTTTGCTTCCAAAATATAAAATGAATTAATTACATTAGTGCCACAGGAGTTATACCAAAGATGGTCATACATGATGTGTTTTACCAGCTCTGTAATGCCATTTTATTAGCAGTCTTTAACTTTACAAATCACCTTGAATTTGAATAAATTATTTAAGAACACTTCTGTTTTATTTACATAGCAAATTGTTTGTGGACTTAACAAGGACTTCAAGCAGCTTCCCTCGGGGTTCCTATTTGGAACCTGATTTATGCTGTTATCCCTGAAAGAAAGAAAAATAAAAAAGCTGCTTGAAGTTAAGGTTCAGAGACTTTAACACACACTTAGTAACTAAAAAAAAAAACCTTACGTAGTAAAATATCATTATGATGTGGTGTAGTGGTCCTGACTGCTTGGCCATTGCACATGGCATGACCCTGTACATGCAGGACGAGCACAAATGTTGACTGCAGGATGAGCACAGCCAGCTGACTTTGACAGAGCAGCCTGCCAGCAGCTCCCACTGAGTACCACAGACTGCAGCACCTGCCTGGCCTTGCTTTTATCCAACAGTGCAACAAGAAGTTCTCATGAGAACATCCCTCCAGTTTAACACTAGAAATGATAAATAGATTGGGACAAAACAAACAAAACCAAAACAAAAAATAAAACCAAAACAAAAATAAAAACAAAACAAAAACACCCAAAACAAAACAAAAACAAAACAAACCACAACAACAAACAAATAGAAAAACCAACCAAACAAACAAATTAAAAAACCAAACAAGGAGTAGCTCAAAGGATCAAAAAGGGAGAATGTCCTTGATGGATGTGGTCTGCACAGCATTAGGCTTGGAGGTCCATTCAATGCTACGCCTCTTGGGGTTTCAAGCATCTAAAAAGGGACTGCACTACTAGTGTTAACTCTAATAAGTAGGGTTTTTTAGTTATTCTTATAGAGTCTGAGTGCCTTTGTTACTGGGGTCAAACAAGGCATTTCCCATCATTTATCTTGAAGTTATACTTCCTCATTCCCATGAAATGTATTTTCCTGCTGCAAAGGTTAAAATTTAATACAGATGCCTCGTTATCTAATAAATGTCCATAGTGAAATTTCACCTTCAGCTAACTGAAAATTTCATTAAATTTAATAAATTGGTATTTATTTCAAGACCAAAATTTAACACCTTTTTCTCTTGTCTGTACTTGAAGAAATAAAGAAGCATGCAACCACAGGACTCAGAATCAATGGATATAACGATGGCATATGTGGTTCTGGAATTCCAGATTTAACCCCAAGTTTGTTTAAATTTATGTACAGAAATGCAAGTCTTGAAAATTAATCCTTACTTTGAATGAAAATAGCATAACACAGGTACAGCACAAACTGCACATTTCCTGAATGGGGCAATGTGGAAGTCCTTGAGAAGTGAAGGTTTCTAAATCTACATCCATAAAATTGAAATCGACATCTGAAATTGCATTTTTCATCTTCAAAGGCTAGATCAGCATAAATGAGTCCCCAGATCACTGCAGTAAATTACAGGGTTGAAAAATTATTGTTTCCCTGCTTTAAAGTGAGCAAGGGAAGAGCAGTAAGACCACACAAAAAGTTTCTATTGGCAATTTTATTTGAAAGCATTCAGTGCAATTTTCATTAGTGAGATTTTGAGGCACTGGTAAACTAATGCAAGTGGAGCACAGAAATGTTCTTTAATTTAGTTTTGGCAGAAGTAGTGTGTCCTTTTAGTAACCTGCTGTAGAAGAATGGATAATCTGGAGATCTACTTCTGTTTTCTTTTGCCTGCCTGCATAGCATAGTGTGAAGAGAGGGTATTGCTCAGCAGAAGAAAGGCAAACCATTAGTTTTCATAATCAAAGCAAGGGATATATTTCTAAGGAAAGAATAACTTTGCAACCCAAAGATTATGAAGGATAGGGTGGAACAACAGAAATAGGTTCATTTTAACATTTTAAAACCTCCTGCTGTCCCCCTTTTCTGATCTATTAAGGAAGACTTCTAGCTGAGGCTGGCTGTGCTTTCAGTGCAAAAAACCATGCAGAGGGAAGCAGAGAAAAGTTCATCTATTCTGTTAAAATGAGGAATACAATTGTAAGTAGTTGCTTATACTGGCTCAGAGCCCAGCATGATTAATGATGCTTTCAAACTGGTTTTAGAGGAGCACTTAAACTCACCCTTATGAATCTCATGTCTGTCAGTGCTCCAGTGCTTTGCCTGTTTATTTGACTGCCCTGTTGCTCAGAGCAAAACAGCAGGCTACGACTGAGGAATTTTCAATTTATAAAGTTATATACTGTTAGATGGAAAAAATTCTGCCAAAACTCATATAAGAAGGAAAAAAATGTGAACCTTAGAATAGGAAATTAGTGTCAGTAGTGATGAATAGGTTTATTTGGCATCTGATTATTAGCTGCATTGATCACCATTTCAGTGGTGTACACCAAGTTCAACAGTGAAACTTCCTTCCTTGCTTTCCTCATGTACAGGAAGAACTGGAGACTGTGGAAGGGCAGGTCAACTAGGAGTTAAGTCAGTGTGTGCTTACCTTTCTCCCTGAACTGCTCCAAACTATAAAAAAATAGACCGTGGTACTTAGTTTCAAGCCCTTTCATAACTGGTACAGCCTGCTGTATTGACAGTCCCTACAGTATGTACCATTTGAACTTAGGTAACATTATTTGAAATTATTAATTCTGCATTCTAAAAGGAGGCAGATAAAAGCATACCATTAAAAAAGCTTTTAATTTACTTTTTTAAAAAGATAATTTGCCCTTTACCTAGCAGGGCATTACTACCAGAGGAACTTGGGTTGAGTAAGCAATGAACTTCCACTTCTCTCCAGCCTCTCCCACAATAGTGAGCACTGATTAACAGCTGGGTGCACCCCTCCACCCAACTCCTTGTGTTGTTTCAGTCTCAGTGTACTGAACATGCTTCCAAACCTGTTTGAAATTCACAAATTTTATTTTAAATTAATAAGCAAGCTTGTTCTTGGTCTGTATTTCCATAATTCTTAATCATTTTACTAACAACTTTCCTACCAGTTCTTTCAACTGTGTAGGAGAGAGACCTGATACTTTCCTAATTACTTCAAAGATGCAGAGATGATCAATACCATATGTTATGCATCAGGTACATTTCAAAGATAAGAAGAAAATAATAATGAAATAATTGTAGTTATAATTCTCCATAAATCTTACTGACTTTAGTTTGGCCAAATAATTTTCCGGTAGGAAAATAAAATAAATGTATTGATTGCAATCTTGTATATATAATTCACAAAATAAAATAATTCCAAATGGAAAACCAAAATATTCTTGTGCCAAAAGATTCTTACTGGACATTTCCACTTTTTTTCCTAAATAATCTTAAAATTTGAACTCCTAACTAAAAATGTTAATTATTGTAAGACTCGGGTACCTTTGTAAAGAAAAAAATTACACCTGAAAATCTTCAGCAATCTTAGCTACAATACAAGTACTATTCAGCAATAACATCATTCAGAGTGAACAATTTATTCCAGTATGCTCCCTTAATTATCAAAGCAGATGACATACATAAAGGCAGAGAAAATGTATCACTTATTAACAGCTAATTAATAACTAACAAGGGCCAACCGCATCCTGGGCTGTATCAAAAGAAGTGTGGCCAGCAGGGCCAGGGAGGTGATTCTGCCCCTTTACTCTGTTCTGGTGAGGCGACATCTGGAGTAATGTATCCAGCTCTGGAGCCTTCATCAGAGGAAAGGCATGGAGCTGTTGGAGAGGGTCCAGAGAAGGGCCATGAAGATGATCGAAGGCCTGGAGCACCTCTGCTTTGAAGACAGGCTGAGAGAGTTGGGGCTGATCAGCCTAGAGAAGAGAAGGCTCTGGGGAGACCTTATAGTAGCATTTCAGTACCTGAAGGGGCTACAGGAAAGCTGGGGAAGGACTTTAAACCAGAGAGGATAGTGATAGGACAAGGGGTAATGGTTTAAATTGAAAGAGGGGAGATTTAGGTTAGATATCAGGAAGAAATTCTTCACCATGAGGGTAGTAAGGTGCTGGAACAGGTTGCCCAGGGACGCTGTCAATCAGAGAATCACAGAATCTCAGGGCTTGGAAGGGACCTCGAAAGATCATCCAGTCCAACCCCCCTGCCAGAGCAGGATCACCTAGAGCATATCACACAGGAATGTGTCCAGGTGGGTTTTGAATGTCTTCAGTGAAGGAGACTCCACAACCTCTCTGTGCAGCCTGTTCCAGTGCTCTGTCAATGCCTCCTCCCTGGATGTGTTTAAGGCCAAGCTGGATGAGGCTTTGTGCAGCCTGCTCTAGTGAGGTGTCCCTGGAGGGTTAGCAGGGGATTTGGAACCTGATGGTCTTTAAGGTCCCTTCCAACCTTAACCAATCTATGATTCTATGAAGATTGAGAGGAAAAGTGCAGTAACAAACAAAAAGCAAAAGAAATATTAAAGTATTGATTACTTGCTTCATTGAAAGGTCAGAATGAATTTCTCCCTAAGCATTTTGCTTCAAACTTATCAAAGACAGAAATCTATGGTTCTTAGACCTTCACTGGAGAATATATCCAAGTGAACTACTTCCAATGAAAAAAAATAAAATATGACCACAAACTTTTTATTAAAAGCACCACTTCAGGATGAGGCAGGTTTCCAAGGTGTAAAGCAAAAGTATATAGATAATATTTTTTAAAATTAAAAAAAAAAAAAAAGGCCATGAAAAAAAGAAATCAGCTGCCAGTAATAGCTGAAATCCAGAAATCCATTCAAGGGGGACAGAAAAAAAAAAAAAAAGAAAAAAAAGGTGGGTTTGACTTACCAGAGACAAACACTACTTCTGAATTAATAAGGCAGATTTCCTAACTTTATAAAGTTCAAATACGGGAAGAGAGTTGCTGAAAATATTAATAGAGCTTTTTATAAAAGGACAGGACTTTGCAGAAGACCAGTATGAAAGCTTTCATTTAAGGACATCCCACATAAAGGGAGTTAAAAAGGACAACAGCTACAGGTTGGAACTTTTCCTGTACTGAACAAGAGGTTCTTGCCATCTCAGGGCTTTTATGTATCTCAGCATGTCTTCAAAGTAAAATACCTCCTGATGACATACCAGCAGGACAGCATTTTAGCAAAATCTGTTATTGAAATACAGATGAGGTGCCAAAGTCATCTAAATAGGGGGAGAGGGTGTACAAGCACAGAGTAGTTCCTGTCCATTTTCCTGGAGCAGGTATGCTGCAGCAAGTTGTGGCAATGGGAATGAAGGAAGAATCTCCCTCTATTCCCCACAGCAAATCTACTCCTGAAGGACATCAGTTTTCTAGAATGGGCTCATTCTTAATCTTTGTTAAAATGCAAGTTAACAAAAGTAGAATTTGCTTGATGAACTTGAACTGTGATCATTTTGAATACAAAAAAGAGAAAAGTAATATATTTCAGAAATAAAAAGGGGTCCCCAGCCCATGGCTATATAATTGAGAAAACTTGGAAACCACACTGTAAAAGTAATGCCAACTTTCTAGAGGTTGTTATTCCACTTCTGGCATGATCTAAGACTAAAGATTAATTGGCAAGCAGATGAAGTAGACAGTGAGCTGAATTGAAAACTGAACTGCTGGACTCACAGGGTTGTGATCAGCAGGATGAAGTCTAGCTGAAGGCCAGTCACCACTGGTGTGGCTTGGGAGTCAATACTGAGGCCAGTCCTGTCCAACATCTTCATCAGTGATGTGGATGATGGAACAGAATGCAGCTTCGGCATCTGCAGATGATACAAAATTGGGATGTGTAATCGCTAGACCAGAGGGATGTGCTGTCATTCAGAGGGATGGCAAAAAGCTGCAGAAATGTGCTGAAAGGAGCCTCATTGAAGTTCAACACAGAGAAATGCCAAGTCATCGCCTAGGGAGGAATAACCCCAGGCACCACTGCTGATCATTTGGAAGGCAGCTTGGAAGAAGAAGACCTTGGGGTCCTGCTGGACATCAAGTTGACCATTATCCAATGATGTGCCTTTGTGGCAAAAGCATCAACAGCCTCCTGGGCTTTATTAGGAAGAGCATTACAGCAGGCTGAGGGAGGTGATCCTTCTGCACTGCTGAGCAGTAGAGAAGCACATGTCTGGTGTGCTGTGTCCAGTGCTGGGCTTCCCGGCACAAGACAGACATGGACATACTGGATTGAGTCTAGCAAAAGGCCACAAAGGTGATTAAGGACTTGGTGCATCTCTCATATGAGACATAGCTGAAGGAGCTGGGACTGTTCCGTCCAGAGAAGAGAATGCTCAAGGGAGTCTTATCAGTGTGTATAAACAGATGGGGGCAAAGTAAAGAAGACAAATACAGACTCTTCCCCGTGGTGTTCTACGACAGTCTGTAATTATGAGGTGCTATGATAAAGGCATAGTCAAGTCAGTTGTCACAAAGGACATTCCTTATTAATTTTTAAAAGTCAGAACTGGTGGAAATATGTTTCTTTGCTTTTTTGCCTTCTGACAGAAGCAAAGAAGCTATTTGTGCTGTTAAATAAACTCCATAACAATGAGAGCACAAATTTTAGCAAAGCATTAGCAACTAAGAAACAAGAGAACAGAGGTATGTAATACATAGGACATGCTTCCATCAGGCTCGTTATTGGAATCACTGCTGTACAATATCTTTCCTTAGGACAGGTCGTATCATGTTCCACTGAGTATCTTCTGATTTGGCATACATCAAATTGGACAAGTTGGAGGAAATATTTCATAGAATGAAGATCAGCACACATCATCTGCTGTTCATTTTCCTAGTTTTCCATATTTTCACGAGTATTGCTGACTTACAGCCATGCAAAACCCAGCAAAATTTCCAAAACATTATTAATAGATCAAACATTTTTTGTGCATTAGAATAGCAAATTCATAACAGGAGAAAGACCTTGGACTCCATTTTCTATGACTTCTAAAGAACTTCTGCCTAAATGAAAAGCAAGAATTCTTAAAAATGACAAATGCAGAAAAAATCTCAGATTCATCATTGATCCCTATACCAAAGATTTTTGGAGCCCTAGTTAAGGAGGGTTCCAAACTATTCATCATTTCAAGTGAAACCAGAAATTTCACTCAATTTGGAAAAAAAATATAGTTAAAAAAAAATATAGAGAGAAGAGATATCAAAGAAGTAATTTTACCAGTATTAAAGTCAAAGTGGCAAAAGCAATTATTTTCAGCTAGAAAAACTTGTTCGTAGTCTCATCATTATTTACGTGATACAAATGCTTTGTCAGTGAAAACAGAAATACTATCTTAATCAGAAATACTGTTCTGGAGGGTAAAATAGTAGTACTTCCTTAAAACAACAGATACAGAAGAGGAGTTGTGATTCAGCTCTTTATAAACAACTAAAAGGAACATCAGTTTTGCACTTCTGTTTAAGGAGATGCAGGATGTACTGGATTTATGGCAAGGTTTTGGCAGTGGAGGATGTGGGGTTGGCCTCTGTTGAGAAGATACCAGAAGCTGCCCACATGTCTGACAGGAAACTTACAGATGACCTGCTGTTGGCCAAAGCCGAGCCCATCACTAACGCTGGTGGCACCTTTGTGATAACATTTTTAAGAATGGGCAAAAAATGCTGTGCTGGGATAGAGAAAAAGCGAGAGAAACATCCCTGCAGACACCAAGGTCATTGAAGAAGGAGGAGGTGCTAGAGGCATTGGAGTACAGACTCCCCTGCAATCTGTGAGGACCATGGCGATGCAGGTTGTCCTGCTGCAGCCCGTGGAGGTCCACAGAGGAGCAGATATCCACCCTGCAGCCCATCAATGACCCCAAGCCAGAGCAGCTGGAGATGCCCTGAAGTGAGTTACCACCTCTGAAGAGTCCATACCAGTACAGTCTTGACATAAGCTACAGTCTGCAGAGAAGATCCAATGAAGGAGCAGGTTGTCTGGCAGGAATTGTGCCAAAGGAGAGGTACCCAAAGAGGAGAAGTCTTGTCCTGAAGGACTGCATTCTGTAGAAATTGCCCATGCTGGAGCAGCTCTTGAAGAACTCTGGCCATTTGAAGGATCACTGCTGGAGAAATTCATGAAGTGCTATATCCTTTAGAATGGACCCCATGATGGAGCAGAAGAGCATGAGGAGGAAGAAGCAACAGAGATGAACTGTTATGAACTGACCCCAACCCCAGTTCTCCATCCTCCTGCACTGCTCAGGGAGGAAGAAGTGGAAGAATGGGAAATGAAGCAAAGTTGAAGCTGGGAAGAAGGGAAGGGTGAGAGGAAGGTGGGTTTAGTTTTGTCTTTGTTTCTTACTATCCTGTTTTATTTCTAATTGGCAGTAAATTAATTTAATTTTCCCTAAGCTGAGTCTCTTTTGCCTGTGATTACAAATGGTGAGCAATCTCCCTACAGTTATCTTGACCCAAAAGCTTTTCTATCTCATATTCTCCCCTGTTCTGTTGAGGAAGGGAGGTGATAGAGCAGCTTGGATGGCACCTGGCAGCCAGACAAGGTCAACCTATGCCACAAGCTATACAATTTCCAAATCTTTTACCCAGTCAGCAAGATGATGATATTAGATCTACTGACTGAAGTAGGGATGAGCAGTAAAGCAAAGGATTTGCATTTCTGTTCAGGTTTTTTTAAAAAGGAACAAAATATCTCCTGGCAGCCTCTGTGATTTTACTGCAAGTATCGCAATATTAAATGTCATCTAAATCTCAGACATCAAGCTGAAAATCACATTCTTTATTCAGACTGGTTGGGGGAGGTGTTAATTATTATTTAGAAGATAACTGATTTCACAATCTTCCTGTCAAAACCCCAAATATTACCTATCAGTCTTTCCATGTGGAAGGACATCTTGGAATAAGTTTGCCAATTCCTGTTTTCCTATCAGAAGAAAAATACAGTCTTTGTGAGGTATATGGTAGACTGACAGGCTGCTATAAAAATTCTAACAGGACACACACAAAAAAATCTTAAGCATTTATCAACTATTCCTTACATAAATCTGACAAGTCCTTTTGTATCTTTCTTCCCTACAGGTTGTTCTGGTACCACTCAACATAGGCACAGATGGCAGCAGAAAGAGGAACCATAGACAGCAACATCTTCATTGTCCTATAAACAGACCACCACCTGAATAGATGATGGTACTAGCCAATAACTGAAGAGAAAGCTTTACAAAATTAAATGCCACCCATTCCATATTGATCATACATCCTTCATTTTCATTCCATTTTGGTAAACCAGGAAGATCAGAAATGACAGTGGCATGAGGAAAAGTTGATATGCAGGATGGACATTTGGGGAGACAAGGAACTGTAGGGAATAGTATGATAACATGGAGCAAAAGAAGACATTGACATAGAGACAGAGCATGAGTAAATTTCTAGAGGAAATGCCCTGAAGTTGTGCCAGGGGAGGTTTAGACTAGATATTAGGAAGAATTTCTTTAGTGAAAGAGTAGTTAGGCACTGGAATAGGCTGCCCAGGGAGGTGGTGGAGTCACCATCCCTGGAGGTATTAAAAAATATATAAATGTAGCACTTCAGGACATACTCTAGTGGGTATGGTGGGGTCTTTTTGGGTTGTGTGTTGTAGGTTTTGTGGGGTGTGTGATTGTGGAGCTTTTTTGTTGCTGTTGGTTGGGTGGATTGTGTTGTTCCCTTTCCATCCACCTCCCCAGGTGGATGGTTGAACTAGGTGATCTTAGAGGTCTTTTCCAACCGTGATGATTCTGTGATTCTGATTCTGTGGAAAATTCTTGTGATAACTTTTGATACAAAGAAGTTTTAACCATTAAGGTTTTGTAATTGAGATGTAGAGCTCAACCCTGAGGATACTGGGTCCCTTGAATGGCAAAATTTCCATTGTTATGATGGCATGAGAGGCCATTCAGCAATGCATACAGACAAATTTATCTTAGGAAAGGACTGAGCATGTTGTTTAGGTCACTGTTTTCCAATACTTGTCAAAAAAATGAGGAGT
This sequence comes from Apus apus, assembly GCF_020740795.1. Lineage (NCBI taxonomy): Eukaryota > Metazoa > Chordata > Aves > Apodiformes > Apodidae > Apus > Apus apus. The sequence goes on from NC_067282.1 coordinate 13,739,167, forward strand.
GTCAACTGCTTATCAAGCAGACCAAAACCAGGCTATTCTCAGCACCTACATAATCAGATAACATAATCCTGTTGACAAAAGGCAAAATAGAAACTCTGAAGCTCTCTTGATTAGATTAAAAAGGGAAATATATATGCCTCTGGTTTTATTACACACATCCAGAAAGAACAATGTATTATCTAGCATATATGGTTTACACAATGGTGGTCATATATTTGTGAAATCTCAGTGATATAAGACAGCTTCCTTGAATTATTAGAGACATTTTCCCCTTTCTAATATGCAACTATGATAGCTTAACGTTTTGGGTTTTTTTCTGATAAAAATAAAGACATGAGTCTGTGCCCTAATTAAAGTAGAACTAATTCAACATACAACCATAACAGCAAGAAAATGTGCTGCTATCTGCAGATGTTTTGAGAGGACAGCTAAGGCAGCTAACAGAACAAAAAAAGAAACATTCCAAAATGAATAAACCCTTGATATTGTATTTTCTCCCTCCACATATGCAATCATTAGTCAACATCGCTGTCACACACATTTGACATACATACACTCTTTAGTAATACACTTTTGAATCTCTAGTCCTATTGATCTCCTTAAAATTGAACCACAGGAGGAGAACATACTTTTTCAAGAAAATATGAATGGTAGTTGATCAATAGTTTTGGAGCCTGAAAGCTCTGGAGATTCAGACAAGGCCAATGTTCATATCTGAGTGCAGAAATCTGTGCTGTTGTCCACATTAATAGAACTATAATTTAAGTATCTTACGTTCCAGTGTTTATAGATGTTGTCAGATATAAACAACATTTTTTTTTTTCCCCTCAAATATGCCTACAACCACACAGTAACCACATTAAGAGCATACAAGGGGGTGCACGAGGCTGGAACAAATCACTAGAATTGGAATGCCGGAATTGAGACTTAACTGGTGGGCAACTTAATGTGAGAATGGAATACTACCCAAGATGCCTGTCTATAATCTCTCATAACTTTCACCATGTCATTAAGGGGCCTAAGAACATGTGGGTTCTGTCATTACAACCACCATGTCACCAGCCTCAAAGTTGAGTATCATTGTGCCAAAAACAAACAAAACACAATACCAAGAGATATACTTGACACTGCCACAGCCAGACATTTAAAGTAAACTGATGTTACATGGCAGTTCAAAGACTAGTCATAGTTCTACAGTCATCAGTGAGGCTTACAAATCTGACATTGAAAACAGTCAGATGAAGTAATCACATAAATGCATGTACATGAACCAGAAACGTATCTAAAAGCAGTATTTAAAAAATCTGATTATATTACAAGTTTGTCAGGTTTCGATACTGCTGAACAGTGTCTGCTTTCCCAAAGCCATGGTTGCTGGTACGAACTAATGAAATGGGAAACTTCTGAATATGCTGTACATTTGTTTAATTTTTTGAATAATTTTGTCTTATCTTAAATAAGAGGATCTTCCTCTAATTATAAGAATTACAAAACTATCTTCAGCCTGTGCCAATATTCTCTTTAACAAGGAAAGTCATAACCTTGTTCTGACAATAAGACTATCAAGAAAAAGATTCATGTAAATATGTCTTCATATCTTTTAAAGGGAGGGCATTCATAAAATAAAAACCACAATCTTTTACAGTTCAAATATATCAATCACTTTCAATTTTTAAGTTTAATACTTAAAAAAAGTTCAGAAATATTTTATTGGTGATGTCTTTTCACACTTCTAAGCACTGCATGCATACTCCAGTAAAACACCTTCCCATCTGTCAGTGACCTGATTGCATTAACAATTTTTACTCTCAGTAAACACCTTTTACTCCATCAGTACAACAAAAAGCAATTTATATTTCCCCCTTCTACTTATACATTGCCATCAGACGGGGGAAGGGAAGGCAACTCTGACAAACCAGTGAATACCAGTGGCAAAACTCTTTACTCTCCCCTAGCTACAATTTTATGTTATCCATTTGGCTTCTTTTTTGCTCCATGATTACAGAATATCAGTATCTTAGAACTTGTCTTTTTTTTTTTTTTTTCCCCAGCACATCTATTAGCTTCAGTTGTTTGTGTTTCAGAGAGGGGAAGAAAGAGATTATGTCAACCAAAAGTGGTTTAATTCCAATACAAGAAAATATATTTTTCTTCAGAAACATTTTAAAATCTAATTAGCTCTAGTTATTTTTTTCTCTTTTAAATTGATCCACATGACACACTAATAAACTTTAAATAACTTTAATAAGGAATCCCTTTAAAATCCAGAAACTGTGCTGAATGATGTAACTCCCATTATTAAAAATCAGTTTTCACAACCTTAACCCCTTTTGCTCTGCTGCCTGCCTGCTGACTGTGACCAGTAGAGGGCATTTTAGGACTGAGTTATGTGAACACAAAAGCTTTAGAAGCTTAGTAACTATTTGAATATAAATTGTAGTGTTTTTTACATAAAAATAAGATCGATAGAGCTTAAGTAAAACTTGACATGTGACATTTATTTTTATTAAGAGCTATGTTTTCAAATTTGTAATTGTGTATTGTACATATACTCAACTGCTGTAAAACTGGCATTTAGACAGCTAAATGCATAGACATCCTAAAACTTTAGAGTACACTTACAAAGCAGGGGGAAAAATCTGTGGAAAAGCCAATGGCTGAAATATTTCATTGTAGTTAGAAAAAAGCTTATTTCAGCAATATTAACCATTTAATTACCTGTTCTTTACTTAAATTGTGAGAGTATTTATATATCAGTTTAAAACCAGTTTTATATATTGGCTGATTAAAACCACATCAAAAGTTTATATTTTTTAAAAGATATAGTTCGTCAGTAAAACCTCATGAGTTTAAGATGTGGTTCTTCAAAATCAAATGAACATCTGAATTGAATGCATATGATAATGTCTAATTCTCCAATTCCTACAAGTTTGAACAAATGGGAACACATATTAGAAATGCAGCCTTACTGGGTGGTTTTAAAAGGTGCACACCCAAATCTCTTTGCCTAACTATAGACTCAATTATTCCAGCTGCGCATTTTAAACATGGATATTCAGTTACATGCCTTGATTTCAGCTTGCAGTTCTACTACTGGTGCTTGTGCAACTTTAAACAGGTTGTTTGGAGTCTCAAGTTACAGACTTAGCAGAGTCAGCCACAACTGTGCCCTAATTAGCTGCTTCCTCAGGTTATGGAGTTTTAGCTTGTAATGGTGAATGACAGAGCTTTCATTGCAGTTTCCACAAAACTCAGGTGAAGGACAGAGGAAGGACTTCACTAGTAAAGTGATAAATGTGGTTTTAGTATACAAGGATGTTGTCTACTAGGCCCTGGGACAAGGTTTAGCCATGGAAGAAAGTATTAATTGTATCCTTTTAGCCATCCGAGACATAGAAATTGTAATGTGACCCAATTCTCTGTGGCTGTCATTTTCCACTGCATGACAAGCCACCCTGTCAGAAGCACATATTCAGGATCATCCACAGTTTAAGCAACGGTACTAAATACAAGTTCCCACACAAAGTATTATTTTGGGGAAGGACAGCATTCAAGTTGCAAACCTTCCCAACATCAATAAAACCACTGGGTTCCCTGCCCTCCTTTCCCCCCTCTAAAAGGGAAACAACAAAATATAGCAAGTTTTATTTTCCTAGTAACGTAAACAACTATTTAATATCAGATGTGCAGCACCCCTCTGGGGAGACAAAAGGCTCTGGAACCATAAGGACTGTATGATGACCACAGTCCGGGGTTGCACTGTTGGCTGGAAATTATCTGGTCAGGTGAAAGTAGCTATAATTAAAAAAAAAAAGGGAGTTTGTGACATTGCTGAGTTTTCTACTGAAAAGCACAGTTTTCCAATTTACCTATTTCTATACAGTTTACCATCAAGAACCTGAAAAACCTGTTCTCATGTAAATCATCATGAAATAATACTTCTTTTGGCAAGGCACACTCCTGGGGGAAATTCCCAGCCAGATGAGCAGAGTGATACTGATCTAATGAAAAGAGAACTATAATAATGACAGACAAAAAAAAAAATAAAAAAAGGAAAATCACTACTCAAAGGTATACATGCCTGACTTTGGAGAAGAGGTGAAAAAGGTGGGCAGGGGAAACAACAACAAAAAAACCCCATACCAATTAAGCTTTTCTCCCAGGGTGATCTGACTAAACAAGGAACTTAATTAAGGTCACCTCCAGACTCACCCAAACATTTTCAAAGCTATGCCTACACCATGTCCTTAAATCACCAGCACAGGAAACTCAGTATGGATTTTCAGTCATTTCAAATGACAAGGGACCATGAAGTTCAAAGAACTGGATGAAATACTGGTTTTCTGAAACTAAACTCTAGAGAAGCAATTGTGGTGGGAAAAAGATGTCTCAGGTATAAGCTCATCCCACATTCCATGCCGGCTGCCAGTGAGATGGACTGTCCCTCTCTCCTGCCCGCACTAGCTGTGCTTCCTTCATGTCAGATCTGGTGACCATGATGGCAAAGGGTGAGCTGCAAGCACCCCTGGCAGGGAGCAGCAAGAACAGGCTTCTCCACAGGAAAGAATAAGCCAGGAGCCAAAGGTGACCACAGTACAGGCACCCCCACCAGCCAGTGTACAGTCTTGGCATGCCTACATGGCAGTCCCACACACAGCATGGTCCATCCAGATAGACCCAGACAGAAACAGCAGAGACACAACAAGAGTGGAGACAAGACTAAAAGGTTAAGAAGTTTCAAGTCCATCCAGAAGACAACACTGGAGACAGCCTGCAACATAGGTCTGAATCTGCCCAGGAGACAAGGCCACAACAGACAACACAGAACTCAGACAAGAACTGACTGCCTAGGCATGAACTTGAAAAGAGCTCCTAGACCAATGAGCTGCAGCTGTGGGTGATGTCCCAGATGAGGCTGCCCAGGGCAGTTAAGGCATACTAGTTCTCTCAAGGCATTGGCATTTGCATCATGGAAAAATAAAGTACTAAAGAAGGCTGCATAATCACTAGGAACACTTACAACCAAAAGTACAGGTTACTCGGCTCTAGTCTCTTCAGTGCATGCACCAAATACACTTCTGATATATAAACTAAAATATAATTCAAATTACTAAATTGATGAACTTATCCAAGCTTCCTATTTCTGAAAACAATAGCTAATATTGATACCCTGACTCCACCCACTCAGGTTTTAGGCAATGATACATTAGGGAAATAATGGTAAAATGCACTGGTTTATGTCCTTTTTATCTGCAGGCAGATCTTGCCATGTAGAATTGGGCACTGGAGTCTCACATTAGTGGTTTAAGAACAGGATGAGGAGTTTACAGCTGTTCTTTATCCCATAGTGAGTAGAAGAATAACATCGGCTTAGTTAAACCTGAAGAATATGAGGCTGCTTGAGAGGACCTGAGTCCTTGTTCAAACAAATACAGGCACAGGACTTCATGGAATAAAGTGCATGTGTGTGTCTGCCTGGGTTTGTGTTGAGGGGAAGAGAAGTTCTTCTAATCTGAGAAGGAAACAAATAACAGATGATTGTACTACAGTTAAGATTCTTGGACATAAGTAAATCTGGAGGAAGACAGGCTAGAGGTAGAATAGAGGGATCTGGGAATTCATAGGCAGCCTAGTGGGATTACATAGCGTTTCACCGGTTCTTAATTTTCAAACAACTTCAGGAGGAAGACTAGGAATTGTGAATCTCTAAGAAAAATAAAACAGTGAAAGACGATATTCAGAGTGATGAAAAAGGAGGCATAATGAGTGCAAGGCCTGCCATGGACACAACTTTAACTTCAGCTTCATGGGACTTCGCTCTTGAAATGGCAGCAATGTTTCTAATTGGATGTCTACTTCACTCCATGTAAAGGATACAGCATGTACAGGGTTTTTTAAGGCATTCACAGCAATCATCTTGCTGGGAATAGCAATCACTGAGCTAGGGATGGATGCAAGAATTTTATCAAAGATACATTTTCTCATAGCTTTTCTTCCAGCATCTTACCATAGAGAGGGAAAAGGACTGAGAGTCGAGAATGAAGCAAGCAGGCACTTTGTGTCCCTGCTGGAGACTGGAACCTCTCCAGCTCCTGAGTCTTGAGGCATCAGCAGGGTCATAATTCTTTTTTCAAGCTGCTGGGTCAAAGAGGTGTTGGGGTCACTGAGCCCTGCCAAATCACCTGATGTGTCTCAGGATGCAATTAAGTTGTTAATGTTGTTGATGTAATTGCTTTAATACCAGGATGTACCAGTTCTGCCAGCAGACATCTGTCTACCTCAACAGTTTATGTCCTCTCAAGTGCCTAGTTCTGGACAGAGATTTTATAAAAACCTGGGTCCTCTAACAACACACCAGCATTCTTCACAGACTACACAATGGTGTCTGTGGTCCTCTTGGCAGTCAGGGTCAGCCACCTGGCTTTGCAATTACTGACTGTTTGGAGGACTTGGACTTCACTGCAACCTTCAAAGTGCTTTGGTGTGAGAGTGGAGGTATGTCAGTTCGAAGGTCAGGGGACGTAAGGAAGGTGGACACCAGGCTCTTGGTATGACTACAAGCAAGAAGGAGGAGGAGCAGCCACTGGGTGCATGTGGCAAAAATGACCAGAACTGGAGGTCTTAGATTCAGCAAGGTACATGGCCTCCCAAATCTGCAGAGGGTTTTTGGAGATGTGGGATGAACTCTGGACCTTGGAGGGCTATCAGGGCATTTTCATACAGTTGTACATCCAAATCCTTTGGGAGCTGTACTGAAAAAGACACTAAGTAAAATGTTTTTTACTCTCTAAGTAGAATGTATCAAATAAATGAATACACAATAAAAGGAGAAAAGTTAAAATCACCCAAGATGCCAAATAACTGTGTAAAGATTGTGTCCCTAAAGGGGTGCATTCAGATGAATCAATTATTCATTCTCAAGAACAAATACTAAAGGTTTCTTACCATGTAGCTCATAATTCTAACACTTCCAGCAGAGCATGCAATTGCCATCTACTTAAGAGGAAATTTGCATCATCTTCAAATGGCAGAGGAAAAAAGTAAGAGTCTTTACTCCTTTATTGTTGTGGGGACATAAGTATCATATCATAGATTCATATGATAGAATGGTTTGAGTTAGAAGGAACTTTAAAGATAACCGAGTTCCAGCCCCCTTGCATGAGCAGGGACACCTCCCACTAGATCAAGTTGCTCAAAGCCCCATCCAGCCTTGCTTTCAACACTTCCAGGAAGGGGGCTTCCACAACTTTCCTGGGTGACCTGTTCCAGTGTCTCACCATCCTCATAGTGAAAAATTTCCTCCTAATGTCTAACATAAATCTATCCTCTCCAAGTCTTAATCCATGACCCCTTGTCCTTTCACTACAAGCCCTTGAAAAAAGTCCCTTTCCATCTTTCCTGTGGTCCTCTTCAGGTGCTGGAAGGAAGCTATGAGGTCTTCCCAGAGCTTTCTCTCCTCCAGGCTGAACCACCCCAACTCTCTCAGCCTGTCTTTGTAGGAGAGATGCTCCAGCCCTCGGATTATCTCCTCTGGTCTTGCTCCAACAGTTCCATGTCCTTCTTATGTTGGGGGTTCCAGAACCGGACACAGTACTCCAAGTGAGGTCTCACAAGAGCTGAGTAAAAGGGCAGAATCACCTCCCTTGATCTGCTGGCCATGCTTTTTTTCATGCAGCCCAGGACATGGTTGGCTTTCTGGGCTGCAAGCACACATTACCAGCTCATGTTGACCTCATCCACCATCACCTCCAAATCCTTCTCCTCTGGGCTGTTTTCAATCCAATACATAGACTAGAAATAAAAGCTGGAAATTCCAAAGCTATTACAGTAACAGAAGCCATAAAAACCAAGCTAGAAAGTCTTGTATTTCTTAAATGGATCACACTTCTTGCCAGCCTCCCATTAAAGTAATGAGGTCTAAGACTATTTACCTTATAAGAGACAAAACAGAGATAAGACTGGGTAAGTGATGAAAAGACATTAACAGCCCAACAAGAGGTGGCAGCAAGGGACAATCAAAAGCAGCCAGTCACAGTTTAACAGAAATTGAAGGCAGATATCCCACGTAGACATTGAGTACACAGAGGTTCAAGGACAGAGCGTCACCAAGTTGGCAGTGTTGCTTCAGGTCTGTATGACTACACAGAACTCTGGTTGGACTCTGCTCCTCTGTATAGGAATAATTTTTTATATTAAACATAGCACAGAAAATGTTAAATATGTAAACCAAAAGCAGCAAAATTATGTCAGCACAGCAGCAATTTCACATACAACTACTGCAGCATATTACAGGTTTGGTGGCTGAATCAGCAGAGCTTTCTGAAGCTGGACACCCATGAAATGTAAATCTGTGTAAAGCTTATTTGCTACCCCACATTGCTTATTTTCTAGAGCTACAAAGATCTGTTAGTGAAGACGTGTGATAGACATATTAGACATAGGGCTTTGTTTTATGGTGTGATTTCACTTTATGTTTCAACTTCTTGGTTTTCTATGGTAAAGATCACCAGAGCAGTACAGTAAGAAAACTTATTTCTTTGTCGTAATGGCCCCTTTTTCCTGATTCACCCACCAGAAAATGGGAAAAATGTGTATTTTTCAGGTAGGTGGTGTACACCTCCATGGAAAAATCACATTGTTTGTTAACATCACAAGAAGGTGTGACATTCACTATATTAGTGTCACTCTTTTTGTAGTTAGTATTACCAAAACATTTTCGAATCATAGCATCATAGAATGGTTAAGAAGGTTGGAAAGCACCTTAAAGATCATCAGGTTCCAACCTTCCTGCTATGAGCAGGGGCACCTCACACTAGACCAGGCTGCACAAAGCCTCATCCAGCCTGGCCTTGAACACCTCCAGGGAGGGGGTACCAACAACCTCCCTAAGTAACCTATTCCAGCACCTTAATACCCTCATGGTGAAGAATTTCTTCCTGATGTCTAACCTAAATCTCCTCCCTTGCAGTTTCAATCCATTACCTCTTGTCCTGTCACTACAAGCTCTTGTCAAAAGTCCTTCCCCAGCTTTCCTGTAGCCCCTTCAGGTACTGGAAGGCTGCTGTATCATCTCTCTGAAGACCGAATAGCCCCAAATACTGTAATTTCTTGTTATAAAGGCCAGAGAATGCTTACCAGTAGACAAGGGAAATCTTAATTCTCAATATAAACTTTTACTTGTTCATAAAGTTTATCTGAATAAGCCAGAGAATAGATGTCCAAATTAATTAATGTAAATTTTTTTAATATATAATTAAAAATAAATCAGAGACACAAGACTGCAGCTTGAAATATTAAAAAAAACAACATACAAAAAAACTCCAAACAAAACAAACAAAAAAACCAACCAAAAAAAAACCCCAAAAAACCCAAAACACCCAAACCTGAATTCAGCTGTAGCTAAGCAGGTTCAGATGTTATGATTTTGCATTTATACCAAAAAAGAAATTCATATCATTATGGCTGATTGATGTATATAAGTCTTAAACAAACAAGGTTCCTTAATACAGCAGTAGAAGCTGTAATTTTCCTCATTTGTCTTGCCCAAGGGTCATATTTTATATTTTCTTGAATAAAAAAATAATTATTTTCTTTCCAGTTATAGTGTGAACTGTTGTTTGTATTCATCTGCTGCATTTTTCAGGTGATTACTGGTTTGATATGTGCTGACCAAGCTGATTCACTTTCAGAACTATCAAATTTAATTTAAGAAAGAGAGAAAATGCAAAGAGCTGTAAGAAAGGAATTACCAGTGCTGTTTAACATCTTTGTCAGCAATACGGACAGTGAAACTGAGTGTGCCCTCTGCAAGTTTGCTGATACCAAGCTGTGTGGTGTGGTTGACACCCTAGAAGGAAGGGATGCCATCTACAGGAACCTTGACGGGCTGGAGAGGTGGGCCAGTGCCAACCTCATGAAGTTCAATATGGCCAAGTGCAAGGTCCTGCACCTGGGTCGTTGCAACCCCAGGCACAAATACATGCTGGGGGGAAGAGTGGCTGGAGAGCAGTCCTGAGGAGAAGGACTGGGGTTAGTTCATTGATGAGAAGCTCAACATGAGTCGGCCATGTGCACTTGCAGCCCAGAAAGCCAACCGTGTCCTGGGCTGCATCCAAAGCAGCGTGACCAGCAGGTCAGGAGAAGTGATTCTTCCACACTGTTCTGCTCTCATGAGACCACACCTGGAGTACTGTGTCCAGTTCTAGAGCCTCCAACACAAAAAGGACATGCAGCTGCTGAAGCGAGTCCAGAGGAGGGTCATGAAGATGATCCGAGGCCTGAAGCACCTCTGCTCTGAAGGCAGGCTGAGAGAGTGGGAGTTGTTCAGCCTGGAGAAGAGAGGCTCTGAGAAGACCTCATAGTGGTCTTCCATGACCTGAAGGGCCTGCAGGAAAGCTGTGGAGGGACTTTTTACAAGGGACAGGTTACTCAGGGAAGTTGTGGATGTCTCATCCCTGGATGTGTTCAAGGCCACGCTGGATGGGGCTTTGAGCAACATGGTCTAGTAGGAGGTCTACAGGGGGTTGGAACTCGATGATCTTCAAGGTCCTTTCCAACCCAAACAATTTTATGTTTTCATGATTACCTAGAACACCAAATCTAGTATATCAGAATGATTTTCCCCCTCCGGATTTCACAGATAACTGTCAAAATAGCAATGGCACTAAAACTAATTTCAAGTGTAGAGATTCTTTATAGTTTTGCCTGATTGTTATGGCAAAAGAAGAAGCAAACTCCCCAGAGTGATAAAAATCACATGCTTCTTCCCGAGCAGCCTATATTTTTCACTAAAACATTATTTTTTATATAACAAGCAAGAAAACAGCTTGATTTAGTTCTCCAAATTAGATTCAGTAATTTCTAGTAATCCTTTTTACAATACAGTATTTGTAATTTTTTCCATGTTTTTTTTTAAAACAACAAAAAGCAATTTAGTATCTCATCTATTTGGGTTTGGGACACATTAAATTAACTACAAACAGTAAAACCATAAAGATATTATAAGTCAGCTTTGTATAACTGCCTGAAAAATTACAGCAAAGGATTGTGTGTGCTGTCACTATTATGAAAGAAGAGCTCACTGCTTTAGCTTAATTTCCAGAAACTGCAAGTAGCAGGATAAAAGAGGTACCTACATATGCTGTTTTAGGAAACCTAATTTAAAACCTTAGATGCTTCTTAACGCAGGAAGCACCCACATTTTACCAGTGAACTTCCCAATACAGCTAAACTAGGCAATGCCCAACTGAGTATTTTGATGCAGAAATCCTGTAACACAGTCTTCAAAACTTTTGCCCTCAATTAGTGTTTAGGTTTCTTTCAGTAAAACTTTCCATGGATCTCTGGTTTGGTTTCTGCACATACCCAGACTATCAATTGGCGTGGCAAAGCAGGCCTATCGTGGCTTCTCTGCTAATCCTTATCGAAATAATAAGTCATGTTTTTTTAACAACACAGATTGATAGTTCAGTCATACTACTGCATTAGAGTAATCCAATGTTATTTAGATTTCCCCATTTCCTGGCACTGGTGATATTTTGTAGGTTACTTATCTGCCAGCGTATCTTCCCGGATTCCCTGAGATCAGAAAAGAGCGAAGGCAAAGGGAAGGGTAGAATCATGCAGCCATGGGAAGAGCTATGGCCTTTCCATGGCCCCAGCTGCAGTTCAGCTGAGATGCCACACTGTACAAAATAAGAAAAGCTGATTTTTTAATTTTATTTTTTTTGCGTTTCTGAGGCTATGTCAGTTCAAACTGACAGAGTATTTTCTGAAAAGCAAGAGTATGCAGACTTCCAAGGCATCCACAGCTTAAAAAGAGTGTTAAATTTTTAAATATCCTTCTCCCTAACAGTAACTCTCCCACTTTCCTGAAGCTGCATTAAGACCCCACGGCACATAGACACACTATTTCAGACATCCTGCACAAGGGGTTTTGATTTTGACCTGCTCTCCATCATGTTCTGTACACTGCTTTCAGGGTCACTGCAGCATTTTTTTTCCCTGTATTTAACATGTCATGACTGAAGCATCCTGAAATGTAGTCTGTAAACTTCTTATCCCAGCAAAAGCCAAGGTTTTCTTCTTCAGCCTGAAAGCTTTAGAAAATGGGTAGGAAGGTCATTTGTGACTATTTAGCCTTCATAGTTATTGTAGAAAATGCTAACCAGAGCAAAAGTAAGCATTTCTGAATTTAAAATGCTAGTTGCCATTTCAATAAGCACAAAATTTATCTGTCATGGTATGAACACCAGCATGATTGAATCAATTCCAGGAGAATGAGTTGTTTTGAAAATATATGATAAAGCAGATGAGCTATATCCAGGGTTGCTGTTTGCTTGTATTGTTGTAAATCATTCTCTTGTAATAAGCAACCCACACACGTTCACAACAAGGAGACAATCCTTCACTGAAACAGTTTATAGCAAACGTTAAATTGCAGAAGTGAGAATAAAGAGATTATAAGCAAGTGACATAAACAGATATGGAAACAGAGTTTATGTTGTTTAATTTGCCTAAGAAGAGCTGAAGATCTACTCCTAAGTAAAACCAGATACCATCATGCCGAATACTTTAAATGTGATTTAAACAACAGCTATCACACAAATCTACATGACAAAAAATATCCACCAAAGCAAAAGATCCAGTTGTGAAATTAAGTTAATAGTAGAGGGGGCAGTAATACACAAAGAAGTGGGATGAGATGAGAAAGGTAATAGCAAGAAAGCAAGAGATCTGCAGGTGTGTGAAGATACTGCTGACTCAGCATTTTGCTCACCCACATTTAAGGCCTCCAATCCAGACAGTGAATCCTAACAAAACCTATGACAGGATAGACATCATGCCTCAGGCAAAGATGTTTAAGTATAAAGAAAACAGCTGTTTGTGGAAGGAGAGGAAAAATTTCTAATGTGAAGTATCTTACCTTTAGTGAGCTTCCTGTTAAAGAGGCAGATGATGTGACCTACTTCTGCTGAAAAAGCTCCCAATCAGCACTTTATGTTCCACACCACATAGCACCAGGTACCAAGTCCAGGACATCTCCTTTCAGTTAGAATGCACAGACTTATCTTCTCTTTGGACTAAGCAAGGAAGATAGCCTGTTTGCAGAAGCACTGCAGATTGGCATGTTTCCTTGAGTTTTAGAAGAGAAATACTGTTCCTTTGGCATATGTCCATCTCTAGTTCTGTTTGGACTCTGTCCTGTGTCTTTGCCTCAGCAATATAAAGCCATAAGGCCACCCTTCTTTCAAGACCTAAATTATGTGGTTGAAAGATTCTGCTACTGCCTGGATGATGCTGTTTCATCATGGGCAGTACTGTTTCACTCAAACCTCAAACTGGTTTTCCATGTTTCTATTATCACAATACTGTAGGATTATGGTTCTTTTTGTTTGCTATACGCAATTGTGTTTTCACAGAATAGAATCTGTTCTCTGTCAAAAAGCAATTACATCAGTGATTTAAGCAGATGAGTGAGAATTGTACAGTCTAGCCCTCGTACTAATCACTTAACACAGAAACATGTCCACATAATCACTAACTTTATTCATAGAATCATAGAATCATAGGGGTTGGAAGGGACCTCGAAAGATCATCTAGTCCAACCTCCCTTGCCAGAGCAGGGTCACCTAGAGTACATCACACAGGAAGGCGTCCAAGCGGGTCTTGAATGTCTCCAGTGAAAAAGACTCCACAACCTCTCTGGGCAGCCTGTTCCAGTGCTCTGTCACTCTCACAGTAAAAAAAAATTTTCTGATATTCACCTTAAACCTCCTATGCTCCAATTTGTATCCATTACTCCTTGTCCTACCACTGGTCATCATTGAAAAAAGCTTAACTCCATCTTCTTGACACTCACCCTTTACGTATTTGTAAACACTGATGAGGTCACCCCTCAGTCTCCTTTTCTCCAAACTAAAGAGACTCAGCTCTCTCAGCCTTTCCTCATAAGGGAGATGTTCCACTCCCTTAATCATCTTTGTGGCTCTGCGCTGGACTCTTTCCAGCAGTTCCCTGTCCTTCCTGAACTGAGGGGCCCAGAACTGGACACAATACTCCAGATGCGGCCTCACCAATGCAGAACTATTGAACTGTCTATTGGAAAAAGAGAAAATCATGATTGAGAAGATGTAGCTCTACACCTGAACTCAAAAGATGCGAGTGAGCTCCATTTTCTGTCACAGTCTTCCAGTAAGACCTTGAACAAGTCATTTAAGTCTCTCGCCTCAGCTGTTTTCCAGAATTGTACCTTACTTTCTCACAGCACTGGTAAGGCAAAGCTGTAACTGTGTAGGCTGACTACCTACTGCAGTCACTCTGCTTTTTTCTAATATCCTGTATGATAGATATTATCAAAGCACAGCAGTCCAGCTTTCAAAATAGAGTCTAAAGATGTATGATCCTTATAAAAGACATTTGAACTTCTTACACAGTACCTTCTAACAGATTTCCAGACATGAGCCTAAGATAAAAGAGCCCCTAAAAGTATTTGTGTTGTGTAAGTCAAAGGCATGCTGGTAATTACACTGCAAGCTTGCAAGTGTATAGAATAAAAAATTAAATTATTAAAACTATTAAAAGCTTTACTGCTAGATACATGCATAATAGGGAAGAGTTCAGTTACATATGTGATTGTAGCTTTATAATTTCCCAGCCTTTTAAATACATAGATAATGGCAATGCTTCAAAATGTCTTCTTGAAAAGACAGGCATAATTTGCTATTGTGAAACTCCCTGGCTGAATAAAATTCAACCACTCTTCTCCTAAGCCAGGAACACAACTCAAAGCTCAGCAGGATTTCTTCCAAATCAGAGTTCCCACTCCTTTGCATCACATTGAGATGCAGAAACTGAGTGATAAATACCAAACAGCATTTTTCTTCAAGCACCTCTCTTTGAAGTGGCAACAACTACAGCAACTTAAGTACTTGAATGAAATAGTTTGAGGGCATTTTCTCAACAGAAACTTAAATGAAAGAAACATTAAAAAAAAAAAAAAAAAGTCTGAATATGTGGGGGCAAATACAGTTTTTACTCCAGTAACTCAGGGATTTCAACTCAAAATGGCAACTAAGTCATCTTTGGACAGACAACATAGTCAATGAGCATCTGGGGTTAGAATGACAAGATCAAATCAACAGATGCTTAACAAAGCTATTTTTTTTATTATTCAAAGCCCACTGAAAATGGTTAGAACTTAATTTCAGTGGGCTTCAATTAGGTCTAATTATGCTTAACTTTTGAAAACATGCCCAAGAACTCATAGCCTTGCATCACAAATATTGGGATTTCAATTATGTTTTCAGTTCTTAGTGAAGCTGGTAAATTCCCTATGGTTGGGAGCTATCAGTAGGAGAGAAAATGGGACAATTCAGAGAGATGATGTAATCTAGACATATCATACCCTGAAAAACAGGACCTAGGCAGAACCTTGAGAGGTTGTATACTTTACACACAATTGACATTACTTAGGGACAAGGATGGACTAGAAAGTTTTCTGTGAAAAAAAGCAAGTGCTCTACTATTTATAGCTTTTAAGAATAAATGAGACTGTTACAACACTTAAGTATCCTTATCATGAGCCATTTTTTTCTAGTCTAACCTGAATCTCTTATGCTGCAATTTAAACCAACTACCTTTTGTCTATCTAAACTGAACACGTAAAAGAGATACTCCCTCCTCTTTGAAGTAGTCTTGTATCAGTCCTTTCTATACACACACTATCTTTCTGCAACATTTATTTCCTCTTGTTTCCTAGATCTCTGACCATTATCACCACTCCCTGTTTATCTCTCTCCACCTAGTCCATACTCTTCTTGAAACACCTTACCTGAGAAGAGGACAAAGTAGTCCAGTCCAGAGTTTACTGTTATAATGGAGCTGCTACAAAATGTGACTTTTGCAATGTTATAGCATTGTCAATTCAAGTTCAGCTCCTGAATCTGCTATAACTTGATACGTATGTAAAACTTATATTTAAACAGTTGCTCCTTATCCTGTATTTGCACGTAAGTGTAGAATAGCATTATTGAAATGTTATTATTGAATAAATAACTTTTTCCATGCCTTTTTTTTTCCCAGACCACTTCTTCATTGGAACTACAGACCATTTCTCTATATATGTGCAGAATTTTGCCCTTACTGTCACCTATAACTTTAATAGAAATATCTTTTGCTTAAAAGGGTACTAAAAAGTGCATTATTTTTGTAAACTGGATGATACATCTGTTAAGTCCTTTGAACACATACAGGACAAATTTTATTTTAGAGATTTCAGCAAACAGGGAGATGGTAAGTAAAGTCATTTTCTGATATAATTTGAAGAAGAAAGGATTACAGGTAGGATTACTAAAAGCATGTTTTGTAAACCAAACTATTCTTTAGCAACAGACAGATATTTGGAGTGGCAGAACCCATTACAGCTGCATTGAGAGCTGTTCAATAACTCAAAACAGTGAAGAATGAATCATACAAAACCTGAAAGCCAGGATGAACATAACAGACCAAGAACATATTCACAAAACTAAGATATGAGGGGATGTAATATGACATAAAGGGTTATAGGTAAAAGTTGTAGAAGTAGGAAGTAACAGGAAGACAAAGGGAAGAGTGAGGACATTATTGAGAACCGAAAGATGCCGAGAATGTAAAAATGCTTAGAAGACAGAATACAAAACCACTGGTACAGAAGTGTCAAGCAGGAAAGACACTAAGCCTGTTTAGTTTCCTATTTTGACAGAATAAGTGACCTAGTAAATAACAAGGTGCAATAAACTTTGACATTAGCATAATTCTAAAATGTTTTCCTGCACTGGCATCCTAAAGCTAAGGAGTCTAAGCACCAGAAGAGTATACTAGCAGTTGGAAAAACTCATTTCCAAACTAAATTTCAAACAAGTAGTTTTCAGTAGCTTCCTGTGATGCTGGGGGACCATTGCACAATGCCCTAAGAGATCTTTCCAAATTCCAATTTTCATTTATCAAAACCAGTCATGATGAAATGGAAAATACTGTTGCTGAAAGTATCAGAATTCAAAATTAATTTGACAAATCAGTAAGATAACTATCTTCATCTTAATGAGCTTTGACCAAATGTTGAAGATTAAAATAGTTTATTTATAGAATATTAGAATTAATTATGCGATCGCTTAAAATTAAGTGGAATCAAAACTTGTTTTGCTTAGGTTAGCATGAGTGACTTTGCTTAGCATGACTGGAGTGCTGAGGCCTTAGGCCACAAACCATAACTGAACTTATAAGCTGAACCTTTGCTTAGTCGTTATGAAAAAGGCACTGAGACTAGTAAAAAATAATTTTGAACATTTTCTTAGTCCTAATGAAAAGGCAACAAGGCTAGTGAAAAAATAATGGAAAATTACTCAACAGGACTTTTATACTACAGAGTTTGGCTAACCAAGAAGAAGCCTATGAAGAAGTCATTTGCTGTCAAAGAACAGCAGAAGACAAACCAAGATGGAAGCAGAGGATGAACAGAGACCCTCGTGGGGAAGAAGTACAGATCTAATCAATAAAAAGTAGCAGTCATCACCAGAACCTGATGGGATAAGCAATCACATGCATGTTGTGTGGACAGGTACATGGAATAGATTTCAACCCCTTAAAAGCTACAAGTAAACAACAAAGAGGGGTCCCTCTTCAGAGGCATCAAGCTCAAGCTGAAATAAACTGACTCTATGGTAGAATTTGGGGTCTGAACTCTTCTTTACAGTCAGGGGAGAAGACTGGATGCAGCCACATCCAGACTCATCTCTGAGAAAGATTTTAGAAAGCAAGAGGGTTCAGTTGGAACCTTGTGACTCAGCAGAGGAGTCTTCCTGGACTTTTCTGTAAAACCAAAGAGGAAAACGAAACAATGTGTGAAAATCACATAAAGAACACAGAAAATACAGAAAGCAAATACTTTGCTAGAGGGTGGGGACAGGAATGGGCTAGGGATACAATCATTTATAAAGTGATGTCCTTCCAAAGAGCCATCTCCTCTTAGGTCGTAATGGGAATGATCACTGGTCCTACTGCTCCTTCTTTAGTGAGTCCTCATGGGAAATTCTGTCTGGTTTAGGAACTGCATGTCTAAGAAACCAGAGAGAATTCTGATTAAAGAAAAAAAAAAAAAAAAAAAAAAAAAGAAAAGCAAGAGTTTTTAAAAGAGGAAGAGTTTTTGAAAAAAAGAACAAAAGGCGATAAGTTTGTTTGCTCTAGAAAGGACGATGGAGGAGACATGGTAAAAATGTCAGAAAAAAAGATCATAATCAATTGTTTTTCATGTCCAAGGGAGAAGAAAAAGAATACTATTGACAGCAAAGATTAAATGGAGAAGCTTTTCAGCACAGTGGTGAAACACCAGAACAAGATACTCTCTGAAGAAGCTAATAAAATATCCTTTTTTAGAACAGTGAGGCTGTTGAGTTCTTTCTTATGGATTGTTTAGGTACATTTGATTGAGCCTTAGAGAGGAAATTCTTACTGCATGCTCCCTTTGATCCTTTCTAGGCTTAAATTTTTGTATTTTTATGGGAAAACATACTGCATTAAAAACGTGGGGAAGAGAAACAAGGGAGTCATTACAATAAACAAATGATACACTATTCCTTTTCCAATACTAGGAGGAAGGAGTATCAAAATACATAATCTTTATCAATGTCTAATTTAATTTTAGAATTCCAGATTAGGAGCATCTGCTCTCTAAGGTAGATGTCTTCAGGCAGTATCTTTTGTATAATTACAATACCAGACCAGGACCACGTGCAAGTGACTTTACATTGAATGGCAACATAGAGTAGCAGCTACTTCATAGCAACTTAATTTCCCATGGCTCCAAGTAACATCACATAATTTTGTGGGCCATGTGTGTCATAGGTGGAAGACAGATTGAAACAGGTATCTTCCCTCCCTCTTCTCCCAAATATGGATTTATCATTGATTTAATGCTCCATTTTACATTACTTGTAAGACAAATGAAATCTGGATTGTTTTACATCATAGCAAACTTAATTTCAATGCTTCCACACTATTTTCCATTCTGAGCCTTTATCAGTTACATGAAAAATTCTCCAGGTTAGCTATAATAGCCTAATTTAATTGTTTTTTTGTTGTGTGACTAGTTTATTTGAAATACGTTTGTAACATATTTGATATTACTATCAACCCACTTCTGGCTATACGCTTTATGAAACTGCTACTAAGAAAAAGAAGTTACAACAAAATGTGTAGATTTTTTAAAAGAAATGCAAAACCAACAAAACTTAAACAAAACAAGTTATCCTGTACATTATATCACAAGGAAACATAGCTATCCCACTGTCTATGGGAGGGCTACCCTGTTGTTTCCTTAATGTAAAGAAAACATTATGAATTGAACAAAAAATGAAAAACTGATGAGAAGAGGACAGAGTTCAAAGAAAGTGCACATTGCTCTTGTTCACATGAAGATCTATTGTGCATTCATAGATGGAGCCATGAAAAACAGAATTCACTTACTATTTGATTTGGTTTTATACTAAAACAAGAAACACTTTCCTACTTTTTGGCAGTAAACACTTCAATATCTTGGAAATTATAATGTAACCTACATACTTCAGAAGAAGAAGGGAAAAACTCATGTCAAAGCAGTTATCAATTATACAGTAAATGGAAAAAAAAAAAAAAGAAAAAGCTAAAAACAGAGTCACACATGACGAAAAACTATGTATTGCTAAAATATTATTGAGGAGTTTAATGTTGCATTACATATCTTTCATGCATTTTGAGATTTATTGAAATAGTTACCCCTAAATTATTCTAGTACAATCATTTTGCTGTAAATTCTCAAGGGGACACTGATATTCTACCATAGGTGTTTTAGTAAACTTCTATGTGTAGACAAGTTTATGGAAGTAACTTGCTTCTGGCCCATCAATCTGTATCAGTTTCCCTACTTGTAAGAAGAAATATATATTTCACTACAAATATTTTTTTCTGAACCTGACCCTAGACACCCAGAGTCATAGCCTGTGTCTTTCACCCTAGGACTGCTACTCAATGGCTTTCACACAAATTGCTTAACTAGTTTTTAGAGAAGAATGGGACTAGAACATATCCTTGTAGCCTTAAATCACCAGGCAAAGAAATTATTCTGCCCTTATATGCCATAAATAATACCTTTTACCCAAATTCAAGCACAATTCATAAACCCAAAACTACTTAGCCCTATCAAGACCTAGGAACTTTGACACATGCAAGAGCAGAGCTTTAGGTAACATAGACTTACAAAGGCATTCAGGTAAACAAGTTATTACTTTACTCTGGTTTGTCTACCTCTACAAACACATTTAGATCAATGAAAAAAAATTCTTAAAGATTTACTTCAAAATGGGATTTGTTAGGTATTTTTTCAATCTTGAATTGCATTACTTTCTAAGTAAACTCCTCTGTAATGTTAGTTTTCAGGGGAGAGATCACTTCTGGTAAACAGGTAGTTCACGTGTCATTCAGTATTTCTATCACAGTGTTTAACTTGGCCAAGTGCAAATTTATCTTTCAGAACTGAATCCAGCCTTTTACTTGGCAAAATGCTTTCACTGCTTTATGACTGCCAAGAGGCCTGTAAGACTTGCCCTTTGGATGGGCATTTCACTGTGTTCTGTCCACACAAGGAAGCAGCAGCAACGGGCCTACCCTGCTTGTTACAAGTGGCCACTATGAAGAGCTGTTACTGGAGTCAGCTTGTTCCTTACCGTTGCTCTACTAGGGCAGACCTAGCAGATACCAACAGTCCTAGAAAATAACTGACACAGTATCATAAAAAGCCTTTCTTACAGTTTTTTCCCCCCAGTTATCTGCTGAGCCAATCTACACACAAGTTATGTGCTAGAGACTACTGAATGCTTAGAAGGTAAATCTCCCAGTACATGGAGCTCTTGGCCCTAATGACTGCTGTGTCCTATCTTACTGACACAGCAAGAATAAGCTAGTATCTTTTCCCACTCAGGTTTAACAGACTGCAGTTTACAATTACTACTTCAGATTTACAATTAGTGAGGTATGAAGATTAGTCAGAAATTAATAAAGACCTTTCCTTTAGAGATCTTATGTACCCACAAATCATACTATGAAATTACAAGCTGGAGAAAATGATGCCATCTCACTGCCATTTATTTGTGTATCTGGTTCTGCTCCTGAAAACCAAGAAGCTTAGCAAAGACTTTATGCATGATGCTCTACCAGTTGTCATCTCCTGATGTCTGTCACCACTACACAATATGGCTCCAAGTGCCATCTTGTTTCCACATAGTGGAGGTTCATAAGATAAAGAAGACAGCAGAGATGTCCATCTGCTTTCCCTCTCTTGCTAAGCTTTCTGTGGCATCCTTTCTACCATGGCAAAGTGACTAAGCTTGTTTCAGAAATATTCTGTTATTCCTGTCTCTCAGTGTCTAAAAAGTCAGCAGTAACCAGAGAAACCTACTTTGACCCAAACATGGTGTATAGGTGTTAGCAGAGGGCTGAGCTGAATATACTCTGCCTTTTAGCTTATCTAACACCACATAATCACCAAGTTCTTATCTGGTGCAACTTGCAGCCAGTTGACTAAGGGTAGGACCAAATTTTGCTTACATCTGCCTATAGCCTGCTTCTTCTTTCGTGATCAAAGTGATGCAAGTGACAAGGCTAGTGAGGATGGCATCCACTTATGGAACCAAATTCTGGATATGAACAAATAATTTTGGATATTGATTTTAAAGCTTTTTGCTTCTTGCTTTTCACCTTTATGATGATTTTTAAAGTCTCATTGTTTACTTACTTATAACCAATAAACTACAGTAAATATAGTATCTAAGTTACTTGCAGTATAATACAAACACAAGGCTACAACAGAATCCCAGTAAAGAATACACAATCACATTTCAGATAAGATGCTCCGTCTGCCTCTCAGATGCTGTGTTTCCAGAGTGAAAACATGAGGGTCCTTCTCTATAGAATACAGACACAGAGAGCAAACCAAAGACTTTTCATGCTGAGTGGAGCTCCCTAAAGTTGTCAAGAAGAAATGTGAGGCAAAGTATTGTGTGAAGTCTCACCTTTCTAGAGATAACACTGTGAATCAAGACTGCAGGAACCTAACATCTAGCTTTTCCACTTTCTAGGCAAATGTTTTAGCTACTAAGATACATAAATGAAACTGGCATTCCTCATTACCTTGCATGTCTAAGCTGCCACAACTTCTGCTTAATGTAAAATGCCGAGTAGCCTTCATTTGCTCAGTCACTTGCACTGTATCAATCCCACCTGGGATTTGGGAGCTGCTTGTCTAAGTGTCTGTAACTCACGCGGTTTTAGGCACCTACGTCTTCAGGTAAATGCTATTTTGAACATATGAGAAAGTTAAAGAATACTCAGATTCAACAAAGAAGTACCCAGAAGGCTTAAGCAAACACACAGTAAGAGTTGCTAAATATTAATTTCAGCTTTGAACTACTCTGTTTGAAGCTTCTCTAAACCACTTGAAGTTAGCTCATGCATTACAAAAACTGCAGCTTTTTTTCAACAGATATTATTGATCTGTAATTATTGATTACAATCCAAAATACTGATAGGAATGCACGTGAGTATATCTTTGTGCACAGAGACTTGTATCTTAGTGTAGCATGATCTGTACATACTAAATTACATAGTTTGGCTTATAAAGTATGATTTTGGCTGGCTACTCTCCTCTTCTGACAATGTTAACTTGCAGTAAAAAAAAAACAAACCCAAACAACAAAAAAAAACATTGTCAGCTATATCAGTTAACAACCAGTTAACAACACAGAGGTTCTATTCCAAAGAGAGTAGTATCACTTTCAGTTTATATGAACAAGGAATTATGAAACTTAGACTTACGTCCCTGGTTAATTTTTATTTATTTATTTATTTATTTTTAATTTATCCCTCCAAGCCAATATAAACTTAGCATCTAGAAACTTAAGAAGGAGCAACAGAAAACTTTTAATAGCATTTATCCTTGTAAATTACTGAGAATCTTGACAATTCCCATGAAGAAATCAATGAGAAACTTAAATAACATATTTAGAGAAGCTAAAATGAATTCAAATACTCTGTAAAGAACCGCTTGAGTAGGGTTTTCTATGTTATTAATATTTTCTGTGCTATATAGGTGCAGAGCTAATCTTGTAGTACCCTTGAGCAGTTCAAGTGGATTTAAAAGCATCAGTGTCCTTGCATTCTTTTGCCTATAATCCCACACTCTCTCAAGGGAAAGTAGCAGTTTTCAGAATACAGCAAAGCCACACAGCTCTATAAGTAATTTTCCCATAATCACGTACATTGAGGCAGAATAAATAACAATGGAGTTGGCAGAGTTTCTATTCTAAAAAATTCCCCTCTAGATAAGAGACCTTCTTGGTCATTGTCTGCATTAACTCCTAACTTAACAACATGTAGCATAGCTAGATAGAGCTGTAATGTTGAGGACTGCAAAGCACAGAATCACAGAATTGTTAGAGTGGGAAAGGACCTCTAGAGACCATCTAGTCCAACTGCCCCACTAAAGCAGGACTCCCTAGAGCACATTACACAGGACTGCACCCAGATGAGTTTTGAGTATCTCCAGAGAAGGAGACACCACAACCTCCCTGGGCAGCCTGTTCCACTGCTCTGTCAACCTCACTGTAAAGAAGGTTTTCCTCATATTTAAATGAAACTTCCTATGTTCCAGCTTGTGCCCATTGCCCCTCATCCTGTCACCGGGAACTACTGAAAAGGATCTGGCTCCACCCTCCTTGCACTCACAGTTTTGATACTTGTAGGCATTAATAAGGTCTCCCCCCCAGCCTTCTCTTCTCCAGGCTAAAGAGTCTCAGCTCTCAGCCTTTCCTCATCAGAGAGATACTCCAGTCCCCCAGTCATCTTTGTTGCCCTCCACTGGACTCTGTCTAGCAGTTCCCTGTCTCCCTTGACTGTAGCCATTCCCTCACGGTCTGAGTAGGGGCTGTACACTGCAGTGAGCAGTACCTATACACACTTCTCCTTTCCTCTTCCTGGGCAACCCAGGTGATACGAAGATGACAAGAATATGCCGCAGGCATCCTCTAGAGTCAAAGTAAGGCCATTGCTTGGAAATTAGATCTCAGTGTTTACATTTAAGATGGAGAAATCTAAAAAATTGATCTGACCTTATTAACACGTAAGATTTTACGACAAGCTCAGAATAACAAACACAGAAGTGGATAAAACAGGACCAAGCTCCCAAGGGTTAATAAAAAAAAAAAAAAAAAAAAAAAGTATCTCACTTTTCATTTATCTCTTCAAAGCTAGTGATAACATCAGGATAACTCATTTACTAGAGCCTTCTACTTAAGGTGGTTCTACCTACTTAGGTGACTAAAGGAGTTCTCACTTTGTATATAGCACACTCTCTTCTAGCATACTGTTAGCTTTCAAGAAAGAAGCCTTCCAGTACATCTAGGCTTCTCCCCATTTTCTATCATCTTTCCAAGTTCTGAAACCTAGTGTTTCTACAAGGGCCCTCTACTAGAATTTTCTCAGGGGTATGGAGGCAACTAAAAAAATAAATAGACAAATATGGTTATTTCCCACTCACTGTAAAGCTTGGACCATTTAAACTTTCCAAATGTGTCTTCAAATACCTGGTTTACTTTACAAAACAACAAAATACAGGGTTCCACCTAACTCCAACACAAAACACATACTCAGACTTACCTTTTCATCAGGACTTTTTTGTCAGTTAGTATCTCTGTCAGTGTGCCAAATCATTCATTTACCAGATTCTCTTCCAGACACAACCATAAATGCACATTAGGCTCACAGGTTAGCTATAAACCTTTTCTCTGCTGGTGTTAAGATAATGCAGGGTTCTGTTTACATCTGTTCACAAATTGCTGTATGAAACAAAGATCAATCTTAACAGATCTACCTTCCCTAATAATAAAAGGTGATTTGGTTGTTTGGGGTTTTTTTGTGTGTTTTGTTTTGTTTTGTTTGTTTGTTTGTTTTCTAAGGAAAAGGGATGGCAATACACATGAACTAGTGGGGTTTGTACATGTTTTTTGAGACACTTTATGTTGTGAAATTGTCAGCTCAGCTAAAAAAGGCACTGATTATTCTAAAACATACAGAGCCAGTTAAATGGATAATGGTAAGTTAATTGGAGGGAGGACACCAGGCTGGAGGGAACTTCTTAGTAAGTGATATTGAGTACACTTCTAGTACTGGTCTCATTAATATTTCTATCATGATCCTGATACCAGAAGCAGACATGTGGCTGTAGAACTTCTGAAGATGAGAACATGATGCAGCAAGAAATGAGTAATCTTGACTAACAGAAAAACTGCTTTGAACTAAAATACTAAGTATGTGGGTTTGGGACTAACAAGTATTTCTGCTGCAACTTTGGAATCCGCTAGTCGAAAACAGAGGAAAAGGAAGATGCAAGTGACCTAGCAAAGGCAAAGGCATGGATATAAATGGCCATTAAGACAAATACAATCTATATCAAAGGTGTTTCTAGTGCACTAGCACAGTCATTAATATGGCTGAACTAGGTTTTGTGTCTAATTTCAGTAAATAATGAAGTAAGATGAAATCAAACTTGAAGAGATCTAGATAAGAACTATGAGAACGGAAATTGATTTTTTATTTAATGACAGGGGTTTTTTACTTATTTAGGTCTCATATGGAAGACCAAGAGATGACATTATTGCATCCTAAAACTGCACCTGGGACGGGGTAGTCCCAAGCACAAATACAGGTTAGGTGGAAAATGGATTGATAACAGCCCTGAGGAGAAGGACTTGGGGGTGACGGTGGATGAGAAGCTCAACATGAGCCAGCAATGTGCACTTGCAGCCCAGAAAGCCAGCTGTGTCCTGGACTGCACCAAAAGACACCAGCAGGTTAAGGGAGGTGATTATCCCTGTTTACTTGGCTCTTGTGAGACCCCTTGTGAGACTCTTGTGGAGTGCTGTGTCCAGTTCTGGAGCCCCCAACATAAGGAGCTGTTGGAGCAAGTCCAGAGAAGGGCCACAAAGATGATTAGAGGGCCAGAGCACCTCTCCTATGAAGACAGGCTGAGAGAGTTGGGGCTGTTCAGCCTGGAGAAGAGAAGGCTCCAGGGAGACCTAATAGCAGCCTTCCAGTACCTGAAGTGGCCTACAGGAAAGCTGCGGAGGGACTTTTTACAAGGGCTTGTAGTGAGAGGACAAGGGGTAATGGATTAAAACTGGAAGAGGGGAGATTTAGGTTAGACATTAGGAATAAATTCTTTTTTTGTGGGGGTGGTGAGACACTGGGCTATGTTGCACAAGGAAGTTTTTGATGTCTTTGGAAGTCTTAAAGGCCAGGTTGGATGGGGCTCTGAGCAACGTGGTCTGGTGGATAGTGTCCCTACCCACACTGAGGGCTTGGAACTTAATTAAGGTCCCTTCCAACCCAAACCATTATATGACTGAGTCTATGAACTACATCAAGGAATAAACATGGTAGAAGACAAAGATACAGATAACCCTGAGGAAAGAAAAAATTACTCTAAAAATTACTCTGTGAACATACATGCTGAATTATATATCACCATCTATATCATTACACAGACTGGGTTTTAATTATAGATTTAATAATCAGAAAAAAATCTATTTGGAATACACTATCAGTAGTTCAATTTGATTTTACATTAAGTTCATTAGTTTACCTGTGAGATTACATGCTACTGCTTGCAAAAGCAAGGAAATAAACTTGTTAACCAGTCAGGCAACATGTTGACGAGCAGAGTTCTGTGATCACTATGAATTACAAGATTCTTCAATGACCCTATTAGTATCAACATTGACAGTTAGCTCAGAGATTGTTCTGTGGGCAGGAAAAAGAGACACTTTTTTTTTCCACTTTAGCAAGTTTGGCAGGCCATATGGTTAGAAATCACAGCCTCTTTTCTGGATTTTTGACATTCACAAAAATGTATTGTCAATACAAGTAAGTGATTTTTGATGACTGGTTAAGAAGTGTGAAGAGCACAAACTACATCAAGGAGCTACAACATGCAACAGGTTTGAGCCTTCCCTCAAAATTGTGTTAAACTGTATAAATATGGACACTGTCCATGATTTGGTAGCAGGGGTGTGTGCACACCTAACACAGAACCATCATCATCTTCTTGAAACCTATTTTTGGCAAGCAGTGAGTTGTCCTGAGGTACAATTATTCTGATGGCCAGTCTTGATGGTTGTTTCCAACAGAGTAAATGATGATTTGAAGGTGTGATTACATACAGCTCTCCTCAAACATCAAATATACGTATATCTGTATACATACTTGCAATCTGACACAGTGTATCTTGAAAAACTGCTCCAAATAAACACGCAATAATAACCTACAAATGCTTCTTTTTATTCAGATAAACCCACTCACGTACTTGGAAACACACAACTTTGCTGTAGCAACTAAGCTTGCAGTTTCTTGATGCTTCACTTTAGAATGGGTTTGGCTCAGCTGTATCCCCTCGAAGCAACTAAGTGCCAAGACACAACATGTATGCTCCTATCTTTCTTTACTTCCGTGGCCTCAACCTCCCCCTCTCCTTCTTTATGCTTCTCTGCTCGCTCCTCTCGCCATCCACCTCCCTTGGAGCGGTGCCCAGCCGCAGGCCCTCACACGCACATCAGGCAGGACGGCCCGTCCCGCGGTGTCACGGAAGATCTCCCGGCAGAGCAGGCGAGCTCGGGCTGCCGGCCTCAGACCCGAGCACCGGCTGCTCCTCCGGCTGTGGCAGGAGATGCCGGGCTGGCAGCTCTCGTCCCCTAGCAAAGGTGGCCTCTTGCCTCCAGCTCTACCTGCGGACGTAAACTGGTCTCCTCCAAGCGCACAGCTTTAGATCCCCCCAAGTCTCCCTGCCCCTGAGGCGGATCCTCCTCTCCTGCCGTCCTCTGGGCCCCCCAACGCCGCAGGTTCAGCAGGCAGCCGCCGCGCCAGGCCGGCCGGCGCCTCTGCGGAGGGCAGAGCGCGGAGGGGGCGCTGGCGAGCGAGGGGCGGGCACTGGCGGGGCCGCATCCCCGGCGTGTGAGCATACCGCGCCGGGAGGAGGGCTTCCTCGGCCGGGCCGGGGGAGGTTCAGACTAAGTTAGGCTTGGGGAGAGAGGAAGGGAGAGCGCTGCCGGAAGCGGCGGAGCGGCGGCGGCACTGGGAGCTCGGGGTGCCCGGCGGGCAGCATGTAGCTGGGTGACAGCGCCCGGAGCGCATCGCCTCCGCCGCCAACAGCCGTCTGCCTCGCCGCCGGCCCGGCGGGCGCTGAGAGGGCCGGCGCAGCGGGTCGCGGAGGCCTCTCCGGGGAGGCGGAGGGGGGCAGCAGCCGCGCCTCGCCTCTACTGTCCCCCACTCTCCCCTCTTCCCTCAGCGCCGTCTCCCGGCGCGGCCCTCCCTCAGCCACCCGCCCCTTGGCCGCTGCCGGGGGGCTGCGGCCGCCGCCGCTGACATGGGGCTCCCCACGCTGGAGTTCAGCGACTCCTACATGGACAGCCCGGATTTCAGAGAACGCCTGAAGTGTCACGAGATCGAGCTGGAGAGGACGAACAAGTTCATCAAGGAGCTGATTAAGGACGGCAGTCTCCTCATCGGGGCCCTGCGAAGTGAGTGGGTTTGGCGGAGCCGGGGGCGGCGGGCAAGGGAAGGGGCTTCTTTTGTTTGAATGGGCGCCGGGAGCGGGCTCCCCTGCCGGCAGCCGCTGAAAAACGCCTCGTAAACTTTCTCCCCCGCTCCCTCCCCGCTGCTTTGCCTCGCCTCGCCTCTCCTGCGGTGGAGCTGGGTGGGTTTCCCGGGGGAGCGGGGGCGGTGCGAGGCCCAGCCCCGGCCTGCGGGCCCGGCCGCGCCCTCCCTGGCGGGGCGCCGGGGCGGCCGCGGGGAGCGGGCCGGGGAGGGGGTCCCGCCTGGGGATGAGCCCAACTTCAGGGTCGCGGGCAGAAAGTCGCGATGTAGATCCCTGTGCAGACCAGGAGCGTAGTTATGCCGGTGATCAGTTTCTGGGACGT
The DNA here is from genome assembly GCF_020740795.1 of Apus apus. Lineage (NCBI taxonomy): Eukaryota > Metazoa > Chordata > Aves > Apodiformes > Apodidae > Apus > Apus apus. The sequence continues at coordinate 13,768,200 of NC_067282.1, forward strand.
TGGCTGCTAATCAGGAATCTTTAGATAATGGACGTGTTCGTAATAAATGGGCAAAGCAAGACACTGAAGTGAATTTGTATGAAGAGGGTTTATATCTCCTCTCCCTACTCCGCCTCCCCGCCCCAGTCTCACGTAGTAGATTAACTTTTATGCAGTTTGGAAGGCTGTGAAAGCAGAGATAAGGATGAACAGTTTCATGCCTTTAAAGGTCCGGGAGTTCAGCACTGACAGCTTCCTGGGGTGTGAAAACGGCCCTCAGGCTTTGAAGAGCAGAAAGCGAAAACTAGGAATTGCCATTAGCGGTACTAGATTCGGCTTGCCCTCCTCTACTGCAACTTCTTGCTACCTGCTCCTTGACTTTAGTTCACTTCAGATCTCTCTTGCCTGGTGCCCAGAGTGTTCCTTCAGCTAGAGTGGAGAAGTCACAGCTTCTCGTGCTGCAGTGTGTGATGTTCAATGGAAAGAATCACTTTAATCTTTAAAAATATCTGCCATATGGACATGATTTGCTGTTTTTTGTAAGGTGAGGGCTATCAGTATTACTTTTTCTGTGGACAGGGAACAGGTGTTACTATGAGGTCCTTAGCTCATAAGAAACCTAGCTGCTGCTAACCTGGAGTCTAAACCCAGTTTGACCCGGAGTAGGAGGTGGAATTGTGAAGATTGTGTTTGGCCCACAGTAGGATTGAATCTTAATAGAGTTTGTTCATGCATCAACTGTATATAGTTTATTTACAACGTTGCATTTACATAAAGCAGCTACTGTCTTGTGGAGATTTTTTTCATGTAAGTGCATGGACACATCTGTGTTTTAGTGAGTAGCTGGATACAAATCTAGCACCTTATGTAAATTTGTATTAAATAATTTCCTGTATTTACACCCACCAAATAAATAGAAAATATGTGTGTATGTATTTATGTAGCTAAAACCTCAATGATGCATTTTTCTTTCCAGAGCAAACAAAGTTTTCTTTTTAGTTGTCTCTGCTAAAAAGTTTGCTCCATGAAGCAGGAAGGTTGAGTTTGTTTTAAACTGTACATTTAATAGAAACTTATGATTACAAACTTGATCCTATAAGATGGTTTGTACAGGTAGTACAAACAGGTACTTTTTTTGACCTGGGCTAGCACTGGAAATTGACTGCTTTTTGTTCCAGATGAAACTTGAACACATACAACTTTCTTCTTAAGTTGTCAAAGACAGACTGCTATAGAAGGTGTATTGTCCTTGAGAAGCAGTTTAGACCTTGATTCTGAAGTGAGTAATCCCATTTTTTTGGTGAAGAATACTTTTGAGTCCTTGCTGGATTTAGACCCTGTATCTACATGTTTAACAGTTCTCTTCAAGGAGAAGCAATATTTCTCAAGTAATGACCACTTAACTTGCAAGTTCTCCTGATCTGTAAAACTTTTTAGTTCAGATGTTACTGTGTTTGACACAATGCTTATTGTGTGCAACTTTAAAATACTTTGTCTTGTAGTGTCTTTTAGCCTTAGGAAAATAAGGTCTGCTCTGGTGTAGTAAGAAATATTTCTCCTTTTGTTAATTTCAAAACCCTTAGTTTCATGACCATGCCTTCCACAGAATACTGCCTCAGTCCCTCTGTTAGGTCATCTGGGAAAATGTTTGGATTTTCCTGAAGAAAATAGAAATCCTGAGTTTGTATTGTACAGACTCTGGTTTAGATGCTGCAGGGGTAGCATACCCGTTACGGCAAGTAGCACTATGGTATGTTTCCTAAAGTAGAGAACTTTTGACTCATTAAAGCATGCTAACTACTCCTACTCTGCTTTAAAATCAGTGGAGTGTGAAACACTTGTGCAAGGCTTTTTGTTTAGTTGTCCTTGAAAATCTAATGGAACAGTAGAGTAAGTATTATCTAGTCTTTGAATATTTAATAACCGGCAAGCCCTGGAGAACAACAGGCATTATTTACCACGTTTTATATCTTTAGGTGATCTAGGATTTTTAATTTATATATAATTTTGGAGGATCAGTTCTGCGGGGGGAAGAATCCAGACTGTGATGCAGAGCTTCAGTGGAAATGAGTTTTGGAACATATCCTTCCTGGCCACGTTTAGAGAAGAGACAGTGAAGCTGACTGAATGTAGTTAGAAAATACTATAATATTTTCAAGTTGCCTAAGTATTATATAAAACTACAGTATGTGCATGGCTTTTAAGATGGAACTAAACTTCTTTATTACAAAAGTTACAAAATACGGTTCATGCACAATCCAGCAAAAATGCAATGTTTATAAACACCTGACAGAAGTTTCCACATAAATTGAAGGTAGAACAAATACACTTAATGTAGTATGCAAACATTTTACCTTTTAATTGTTGGAGTGGTCCCAAGAAAAGGTCAAACTTCAGTTTACTGTGGTTTTGCTGTGTTCGTTCTGGAGAATGCTACTTTCCAAAGTAGAATGTAGGGCTGTAATGCTGTGCTCAATGAAGCAGCATTTGACTGTTGTAGGTGCAGTGAGAGCCAATAATGCTAGGGTTGGTATCAAATCCTCAGCAACCTTCTCCTAGTGTTTTTTTGCACTTTTTCCTTGTCTTTCTAAATATGTAAGACGCTGCAAGTACCCTAGAAGAGCACAAATTATTTGGTCCAGTTAAGTTAGGTGTTAGCATTACATTTGTAAGGCCACTGTGCCTCTTCCAGCTTTGCCCTACAATTAGTATTTGCAGTGGGGGACTACATTTTCTTTTTCAAATCAACTGGGGTACTAAATATATTACTGTCTTTTGAAAGGATGCTCCTGTTACATTAAAAAGTTATCTCTCAACAGAGATTTAATGTGATTAAGTAGGACCATCTAGTTTTCTTTGGTGCACCTGGAGGAGGGTTTCTTGGTTGTTAACTTATCAATTAGGAAAAAAACACAGCCTTTTTCTCCTGGTGCTACTGGCCTTGGTTATTAGTTAACTGTTCATTTCGTAACTTCTTTAGGCATCTAATTTAATAGATCTTTCAGATGTGTGTTGAAAGTTCATATGCTTAAATGTTTGACATGGCTGGACTCCTGAAGCAAAACTGAATGTTTTCTTTCTCAAGGATTCCAACTTGTTTTCATTTAAAACATCAAGTCTGTTTTTCCTGTACTTTTTTGAGTAGTGTACTTTCTCATTTCTTTGTATTTGCCTTGTGATAAAAGCAACCTAGTATAGGGCATTGTAATATAGATGATATGGGAAGTGTAATTATAGAAATACTTCTATGCTTTTGCTTTTCATAATAGGCCTACTGTTCTGTCGAAGTTAATTAACATGGTATTAATCAAAAAAAGTAACTAGCATCTTGTGCAGGTGATCTCATGGCTTATTGCTATGCAAAAGCCTTTGGGTTTTCCCTCTGATTTTTAAGGCCTCTCTCCATCTTAAGTCCTTCTTAAGCAACAAGTTCATGTATTCAAACGTAAGAACTACAAAAGTTTTGTTTTAAATAGTTGAAAGTTAAGTGGTTTTGCAGCTATTTCAAGTAATGCTATACCTTTTAAAGTGTTTTAATATGATGCAAACTTATTCAGAGCTGTGGTGTAGTGTAAGTTAGATTTAACAGATAACTTCAGGAATTTGTAATTTAGTAGCAGTCAGTAGTAGTTTTATTTTACTACTTAACCCATGGAGAAACAGAGAAATAGGTACAACATGGAAATATCATCTTTGGTGGGGGAATGTGAGGGGTATTTTTTAGCAGGTTTTTATAGAAATGTCACACAAAAGAAACTGTATTTTAACTGTTTTGATATAATGTTTTCAGGGATTTTGTTCTTTCATAAGCCTAAGTATAAAAATACAGTGATGAACCTGGCTATATATATGGAAATTTTAGGGGTTAGCTGGCTGGAAAAAAAATGACAAAATTACCATGTAAAATCCTGTGATCTTGTTATCTCTCAGGAATTTTTTTTTCATGTGAAAAACTCCCCTTTGTATCTTTCTAGAGAGATGCATTTTCCCAGATATCTCAACCTCACATTTTATTAAGATTATATCTTTACAATGTCTTTTCCAGATTCTAACTAAAGCAGGACTGAGTTCATTGAATAATAACCACTGAAGTTTGGTAGCAATCATTATCTTTTATTAAGTAAGATTTTAAGTAAACGAGCTTACTTGTCATATTTTTATTATGTGATACTGTGAGGTGAACATGAAATTTTGAAAGTACAGCTTCCTAATGAGAATTTCAGAAATAACTCACATTGCCTTTGAAAATTGATTGCTTTTAGTTGTTTTAGTCCTATAATACAAAAATACATAACTTTCTTTTTCCAGTAGGGTGAGAGATGGGGCATTAGCTTTCCATTTAGCTTGGAAAAGAGGAGACTGAGGGGTAACCTCATCAATGTTTACGAATACATTAAGGGTGAGTGTCTGGAGGTCGGAGCCAGGCTTTTTTTCAGGGATGTCTAGTGACAGAGCAAGGGGCAATGGGTGCAAACTGGAACATAGGAGGTTCCACATAAACATCAGAAAAAACTTCTTTACTGTGAGAGTGACAGAGCACTGGAACAGGCTGCCCAGAGAGGTTGTGGAATCTCCTTCTCTGGAGACATTAAAAACCCACCTGGATGCATTCCTGTGTGATGTGCTCTAGGTGATCCTGCTCTGGCAGGGGGGTTGGACTGGATGATCTTTCGAGGTCCCTTCCAACCCCTGAGATTTTGTGATTCTGTGATTACAACAGGTTACGTTTCTTAGTCTCTAAATACATGATTCCCATACTAACTAGAAAAAAAGTTTCCCACTAAAAGGAAGTTGAAACTTAATGATTTGCATTAATGTTCTCAAGTCATCTGCTTCCTTGCTGTTTTCTTAACTCCTGGTAGGCATTTGTCTGTCCTGCTTAACATCTTACAATGTCTGAGTTATCTATGGATTATGGACGTAATTTCAAAACCAGTTTTAACAGTGGTCAGCCTTTTATACAAAGATAACAATGATAAGCTGGTTCCTGGCCAGAGAAGGAGCTTAATTGTTTCCTTTAATGTTTAAAGCAGCTGCAGTCTGTATCACAGTATCTTTGGCCAAATATGTATGGAAAATACCAATACTAGTATGTAGTGGACTGTTACAGAGTGCAGTATTCTTTGTCCATAATGTGATGTTTCATTTTGAATCAATAATCCCTGCAAGTGAATTCCCATATTGTCAGTAATGACTGCTGTGTTAGAAAAAGTCCTTGAATGACTCAACACGGGTGTTCATGTGCCTTAATATTGAAAAAGGTATTAGAGAAATTTTGTAATTGGATGATGTCAGGCTACCAAAGGAGTAGATTTGAGTTTAAAATGCCATAAGAAACTATGTCTCTGCTTTAAGAAAATATTGTGCAATTTTTAAAGTTAGGATTTCCAAACTTTTAAACTGATTTCTGGAAAGGTCATGTTTAATCTGTTTTTTAATGAGCCATTTGGCTTGTCTGCTACATGCTGCATTTGCAATGAATAACATAAATGAATTCTATTAAAAAGAGACCAGCTGCTTCAGGAATATTGTCTTTACTACAGTGGAAAATATGATGCTGTGGTCACTGAGCTTGTACAGATCTCTTGGGTTTTCGTGGGCAGAAGTGCTACAGCAACTTGCAGTTTACCGTAATAGTAAATCACTTTATATTCATAATCTGTGAAAAATACAGAGGACAATACAGTCCTTCTTTCTACTGAATAATATGTAAAGCATTGCTATGTCATTGCCTTTCTAATTTTTCTTTTAGTCTCAAAATGGTAATTATATATAAGTTTGGAATATAGGAGAACTGGGTATTTAAGGGTATAATGGATTTCCTTTGTTAAATCCAGTCTTCTGCTAGTGGTATGTCATGAAGTCTCTACTTCTCAAACTTCATTAAAAAAAAGTTTTTATGCTTACAGTTTCTAGAAGGACATTCTAGAGCCTTGTTACTCTGAGAGTTGAGTAACTAATTAAAAATAAACTTAATCTGGAAACTCAAACTTGTTTATGCTCGTTTTCCTTTCATTCAACATTTCTGCACTGTTGTTTACTTGGATTTGCTTGTGGAATAATCACATCCTTTTGCTAGACTGAACAAGCTGTTCTCATCCTCCTAAGAGCTTCTCTGGTTTGTTGGACATTTTGGTAGCTCTTTTCTAAGCCTTTTTGAATTTGCTTTTAAAAAGTTCAGATTAGAAATAAAAGTAAGGGAAACAAAAGTAGTATAATAATGTTCACAGGTTTGGTATTTGCTCATTGTAATCTGTGAGAACATCAATCATTACATGAAATCAGTGTTTATGGTCTTTTTACTATGTGGTGCTACAGATAGCTCAAGTGTATGATAAAAGATAAAAATGTCTCTGAATCTTATAAGCCATAGCAGTAAAGCAAATATTAAACTGAAGAAAAACAACTTGACCTTCTTCCATATTAATAGGAGACTGAAGTACTGTCATTGGGCAGTAATCTAACCTCCCACGGGCACCCTGTGAAGGGCAATTAACTTTCATTAAAATATATATTTCATGTTATGGACTCTGGGCTGTGTTACAGTATAGTTTTTCAGATCAGTTGGATGTTACCAACCTAAATCACTTCCCTGTCCTGAGTTATGCAAACTTGTGTTTCACAGGTCACCAAAGGCTTAAACAACATGTTGTTTGGCTGATGTTTTGCTTAGTATAATTTATACATGGGAAAATAGTACAGAAATTCTGTGTGTCTTCTTTTAACTTGATAGTCAGAGCAGAAGACAAGGTGCTGCAGTGCCTGGGTCTTATAGCTGGTTCTACTACTGAAGCTACTTCATATTTTGCAGGTTGATAAAAAAGAGTAAGACGTGTTAGATGTGCGTTGTAGTGTCTGTTTGCAAAGGTACTCTTCTGTTCATTCAAAAAGGAAAGTAGGTATCACCAACAGGATTATTTTTCTTCTGTAAAGAGCCTGTAAGTCAAATAAACATGAAAATTAAAACAGTTAACAATAGGAAGAATCAATGAGATTTGATCCTGTAGGCTTACAAGGACAAACAAGCCTCTTATTTTAATTATTCTGTGCCTTTCTGCTTTAGGAAAATCTTTTCTTCCTTTGGTTTCCTATAGGTGAGGACACCGGAAACTTATTTTTTAGCTTCCCCTGATTTTTTTCCCTTCCCCCCACCCTTTCCCCCCCTCTCTTTCCCTCTTTTTCATAGATGAGTCCAGTGTTCTGTGTCTATAATGCCTCCCTGCTCTGTGGTAACAGCCAAGCTCTCTTAGTCAGGGTGAAAATATTAAGGCAGGTTGATCTCAACATCAGTCCTTCAGTAATATCAAACAATGACACTTCTCTTTTTGGTTGGTTGCAGCAAAACCATTTCCTAGTGACTTCTTACCAATGTCGCTTCTGCATAAGTTCTCATCTTCTCCACCTTAATTATTAAACTGCCATTGCAGCTTGGTATCATGTGCTTTACTGGTGATTAGATCTATTGTAGTTTTGTGGTTTTGGGTTTTTTTAAGAATAGCCTTGTGTAAGAGAGATGTCCATTGATCTGATGCAGCTTACCTTTGATAAATCTTGTGTTGCCTTTACTCTATTTTCTATTTTGTAAGCTTTTAATTGTTTTTTTCTTCAAACAGTATTCTAAATAATGGCTTGATTTTAAGTTCAACCTAATGGAGCATTCATGTTGAATAATTTTCTTTGTTTCTTAAATATAAGCATACATTTGCTGTTTTAGGAGAGCAGACTCCTTGATCCAATCAATTTAAAAATCTTGGGTAGTATGTCTTGTGAGTTTAGGGTTAAATTGTATTTGTCCTAGCCTCTGAGTTTACGGAGTTCTTTCTTTTTCTTATTTGTGTGATAGTGTGATAATTTTGAATTTTTAATGTACTTATTCATATTAATTTCTCCTGCTGTTTTCACACTGATAGAACTTTTGAAAACTGAGGTTGAATATTAATTTTAGTTGGGATCACACTTTAATCTTCAGACTGTTTCTGTGTCATCTTTACTGCACATAGGCCTTCTTTGCTCTGTGTTTTCTTCTGGCTTTTATAGATTAAAAAGCTGTTTCTCCTTACCTATGGAATTATTTGGGTTGTCTTTAACTGCACAAAATTTTAGTTTTCTAAGTATTAATGTGTTTGTGAAAATAGCCTGAAAGGTCTGGAAGAACCTGGTGTCTGCCGAGAGCGCAAAGGCTCTATCTGGGGCTGCAGGAGTGCCACAGCACCACACTTGTAGCTGACTAAACTCTTGTGTTGTTGGAATTCCACTAGTTTCTGGTACCAAATCTGATTATTTTAACTTCTTAAATTACATCCATATGTAGATATGTTTGCATATTCATTCCATCCCACCCCCCTCCCTGCCCAGCCCATGATCTTCTGCTTCCATCTTCGTATCATTTCTTTAGCTAACCCTGATTTCAGTGTGTTTTATGCAGTTGTTTTTGCAAATAACTTAGAAATTCAAAGTAACTCATGTTGTACCTGGTGCAGTTTCTCAGTATAAAGTCACATCTAAATTTAGGTTTACTGAAGCACAGAATCACAGAATTGCCATGGTTGGAAAAGAACAGTGAACCCCCCACCCCTGCTCAAATTAATAAATAAATAATGTCTACTAGAGCATGTCCTGAAGTGCCAGGGATGGCGATACTACCACCTCCCTGGGCAGCCTATTCCAGTGTCTGACAACTCTTTCAGTAAATAAATTCTTCCTAATATCCAATGTAAACCTCCTGTGGCATAACTTCAGGCCATTTCCTCTAGTCTTATCGTTACTGACTAGAGAGAAGAGGCCAACACCCACCTCCCTACAACCCCCTTTCAGGTAGTCATAGAGAGCAGTAAGGTCTCCCCTCATCCTCCTCTTTGCCAAACTAAACAATCCCATTTCCCTCAGCATCTCCTCATAGGGCTTGTTCTCCAGCCCCTTCACCAGCTTGGTTGCCTTTCTCCTTACTCAAAACTTGCTTTTCTGAAATGTCAAATTCTTGTTACAGACTTCTTTCTTTTCTTCTTCTGTTTAATTTTAAACTGAATGAGCATATGATTACTTAGGTTATTTTGTCAGACTGGTCTTTGTCAAGTTACATATTCAAGAAACCTGCCACATTCCAGTCTAGTCCTTTCCGAAACAAACCCAGATAGGAAGGAAGATTAGCAGTGTATCAGGAGAATTCGAATGTGAATTTGGTTTTTCCCCTTACTACTTCAGAACTGTGGACATAGGTGTTGTCTACTGGGTGTCACCATAATTGTGCTGTAATTTTTTAACTCTAATATTTCTATTTTAGTATCTTTATCTCTGCCCTGTCCTTTAAAACATGGTTGAGCTGTCTGATAATTGTCCCAGAGTGTGACCAGAGGAGGCTACTGGAAAGCATCTGTCTGAAGCTGCATTTTGCTGTATAGTTTTAAGCCAGTTCTACTGCTAACAAACAACAGAAAACCTCCAGAGCCTGCCCTTTTTTTTTTCCCCACTCTCAGACCTTGCTTCCACCCATCTCTTCCTATGTACATTATTAGCATTTCTGTTTGCTCAGATGTGTGCTCTGCCTGATCAAGGAGCTAAACTAACTGCTAATCTTTGCTGAATCATTTTCGATGAGTCCCTGTTCCCTGATTTGGTTTGTTATGCAGCTGTGAAAATGTTCATCCTGGCGACCTGAGAATGGAATTGATTGTAGGATTTGGTGGGTAGGGAGAACAACAGGGAGAGGACATTGAATTATTGTTTGATGGCAGTGACAGCTTAATTGTACATCAAGCTACAGCAAAGTTAACACACAAGTTTTCAGTGACAGCTAAGTCATATTTATCTTGTCTTCTGTAATAACCTTATTCTTTGGAAGCTACAGAGGTGTGACTTTGGAGCTCTACTCTTGTGGATTGACTGGCTTTCAACTAGGTACCCACCCAGCTGCTGTCTCACTGCCTCTCCTCAGCAGGACGGGGGGAGAAAATAAGATTAAAAGCTTGTGAGTTGAGATAGATACAGGAAAATCACTCCAGTTACTGTTGTGGGCAAAACAGACTAGACTTGGGGAAATTAATTTAATTTATTGCACAACTAAAAATACCTTCTCCCCGCACCTCCTTTCTTCCCAGGCTCAACTACAGCCCTGACTCTTCTACCTCCTCCCTCTGAGCGGTGCAGGGGGATGGGGAATGGTGGTTGTGGTCAGTCCGTAAAACTTTGGCACCTCTTCCTCTTCATGCTCGCATGAGGTCCCTCCCAGAGGATGAAGTCCTTCACTAAATTATCAAGCGTGGGTCATTTCCACAGTTTACAGTCCATCAGGAATGGAGTGCTCTAGCGTGGATTTCCCCCATGCCACAGCCCCTTGCAGAAGAACCTGCTCCTGTGTGTTTTCCTTTGCGTAGGCTGCAGTTCCTGCCAGGAGCCTGCTCCTGTGTGGGCTCTCCACTAGCTGCAGCTTCCTCCCCAGCATGTTGACTTGCTGCATGAGAGGCTACAGTGTTGTGGATATTTGCTGCATTATAGCCCTGCATGGGAGGCTACAGTGTTGTGGATATTTGCTGCATTATAGCCCTTCATGGGCTACAGGGGGGCAGTCTGCTTCCCCATGGTCTTCTCCACAGGCTGCTGGGGAATATCTTTTCTGGCACCTGGAGCACCTCCTCCCCTCCTTCACTGACTTGTGTGCCTGCAGGGCTGCTTCTCTCATGTTTTCTCACGCCTTGCTCCCAGCTGCTGCCCAGTTGTTTTTTACCCTTTCTTAAACATGTTATCACAGAGGCACTGCCAGTTTTGCTAATGGGCTCAGCTTTCTGCAGCAGTGAGTCTGACTTGGAGTCAGATATAACTGTCTGTATCCAGCATGGGGTCAGCACCTGATGTCTTCTCACAGAAGCCACCTCTGCAGTCCTCCTTGCATCTTTTTCATGTACTTCCATTTTTGGAAGAGACACCTCTTGGTTCCTCTTCCATCAAAGAGGTGTCATTCAGGCATTTGATGGCTGTTTGAGAATTGTTTTGTTGTTCATAGGGAGAAGTGAATTTATGAAATAAAAGGAAAAGGGAAATGAATTATTTAAAAGCTGCTAAGGCTTGTAACTTTTATTATAAATTTTAGATGAGATGGGCACTTAGCTGACTTATTTACTTCTTTAGTAAGGATACAGTTTTTTATGATGTCCTGCTTTCTACAAAAAATACAAGGGCAAAAAACTGGTTGCTTCTAGAAAATTATCAAGTATCAAAATAGTCACCCCTTTTATTCCCCAAGGCCTCACCCTTGTCCCTGTCTCACTGCTGCACAAAAAGAGCACAAGTTTTTGGTAAAACAATAATTTATTTTTTTAAAATCAACTAAGGTCTTTGATTGCTAATTGGAAATACACAAGAAAGGGTAAGCAGCTGAATTTACTTATTTTTTTTCTGCTTTACTGTTTTGGTCCATTTCAAGATGTGACCAAATATCAGTGTAAACGTGCAGATCAGTCCTTAAAAGCTGCAGTTCTTATAAGTGCAGGTCATATTTAAATTAAGAACAGACAGATTTACAATGTTTTCGTTTTGCAGGTTGGTGTTCAAAAGCCATCTTGGATTAACTGAGCAAGCAAGGCTTTCGGAAATTTGCAGCTGTGCCAGTCAGAAAGTTTACATTTTGCTTTATGGCTCTTCCTTCTATCTTCTCACCCTTGTCTGACCTACCTTACTTGCCTTTAACCTTTTACTTGTGATTGACAAGGAGGAGACGAGGGAGGGAGAACCCAAGAACTCTGCTTCCTTGGGTTGTACTGTTTGTATAAACTGTTACTTTAGGCCATGAATATTGTGGACAGGTGATATCTTCCCTGTAAGGCTAAAATGACTTACAAGTTATGGGAATCATGCAGGTAGAACTTACTGCTTGGAAGATTACTTGAAGTCTGAGTTTGTGTAGTAAAAAAACCTGTTTCTTTCTTGAATCTTTTAATGTCTCGCACTACCGCTGCCATTAAAACAAGCTGTAGACTGATGTACTATATAATTTAAGAAAATAATATAAATTATTCCTTTTCACCCTTGAGAATTACTAGTTAGCCTATATACAGGGAAGTTAGAGGGCTATGGAGCTTGCCTTCTGGGAAACTTTGAAATAAGTAAGACTTAAGCTTTATTGTAGGAGAGGTAATATTGCCTTATTCTGGGGAAAGGCAGAAATTGTGAGACCATTTGAGAGACTTCCACAGCTAAAATCAACATGTATGTGTAAAAGTTCCTGCCTTCATTCATAAAGTATTGTCAAATATTTTACCTTTTAATATAGGCTGTACTAACTAGTATACTTCTATAAAGAGTCTATTTTAGCATAGACAAAGAAAAATGATCTAGGCTCTGCTTAACAAAAATTATAGTTAGCTTATAATAAAGATTATAGTTTGCTCTGTGTACCCAGAGATGCCTTTGTGAATCTTGTCTTGTGATATGTATCATTCCCATAGAAGAGTTATTAATAGTTGTCAGTGAGCACCTTCAAGAGCTGGAGACTGGCTTTTCACAGTATTTTATGCACTGGATTCTCCATCTGACTTGTGCTTTGAGGATCCAGATAGTGGAGGCCAGGCAGAGGTCCAATAGTTAAAAACAGACTCGAGGAAAAGAATTAGTACCTTCCATTGGTAACAGATCTGGTTAAACAGGACTTGGTTTAAGCCACATCAAAGTATGTGGGGTTAAAATTAACTTTGGCAATATTCATTTTTTATTAACTACATGAATGTACTTTTGCTGAAATGCAATATTGTTAGTACTAATTTTTCATTTCTCTCCCCCTCAGCCCCACAGAAGTTTCAGCATCTTATTGTCCAAGCTTGATAGTAAAACTAGGAAAAAATAGCGGATTTATAAGCAATGTCTTAAGAGATGTGTTTTGACTCATAAATCTGTGTCTAGGAATCACTATCTGCGTATGTTTTACAGATTAGATATTAGGATACATTACTTGAATTTCATAGATTTGTTGATGTAATTCAGTATAGCTGAAGCAACAAGGAAGTGAATGCACTTAAGCTTCACAACATAGTTTCTCCTTGACAACTGACAGTGCTTTGTTCTAGCATTTAGAGGGAATTCTCTTGCTGCTGCATTTTGTTTTTAAGAAGTGTAGTGAGACTTCTGTGTTGGAAAATTTGCTTTTCTTTTTTGAGAGTTGGAAGATAAAACTGTTAGAATCACAACAAATGTCACTCTCTGTTGTCCTTGCATAATGTGTTTATTGACATTTGCAACAAGTCAAGAAATGGCACCTGTCATGCCTATGGGCCAGTTAACACTAGATATGAAAAGCAGTTGGTGGAGGAGGAAAATGATTGTATTTTAATAAATTGGACATGGACTTGCAGACTAACATATACCTGAAATGTATCATCTCTGAAAGTATAACAGTTTTATGTTTATTTGCTGTATTTGTTGCATTATGGTGTTGACTCTGGTCCTGCTGCTCGTTTCCAGGAGAATGCTGAAAAATTGTGAAGGGTCAGAGAAGACCCTTTGAACATACGAAGAGCAAATGAAAAAATGTCAAGTTTCTTGCAAACCACAAACACCGTAAAGCATATGTTTTTTTGCAATTGCTTAATCCAAAGAGAAACCTAAAGATTTTTTTTATATCACAGAAAAGAATATTGATGAAAAGCTTGTTTAACAGATCAAGGCATGTGAAGATCCAAGTGTTGGCAGAAGCTATGCAAATTAACATTAGAAATGTGCAACTGTAAAGTTAGTGAGATACTTCACTAAGACTGTGATGAACTCTTCATCACTGGAAACTCTTACATTGTTTGGATTTTTTTTTATTTATTTTTTTATATTTTTTTTTTGTGAGGTACAATCCTGTTCAGTTATGCCTCTTGGACTTGAGTCCTGAAACTCCTGTTCATTTGTAGCTGAACTTGTTGATTGCATTGGTTCCTTCTCATGTTAGAAAGAAGTGTTTTCAGTCTGCTTTCAAGTGTTTTAAGTTTACATTACTTGAATGTACATGTGTATGTGGAACTTTGAAATCCGGAGAATACATTTTACAGTTTTAAGTTTGTCATGTTTTAAAATGCTTTCAAGTAAGTCCTCAGGTGGTTCCTTCTGGTATTCTCCTTACTTTGGTGTCATCATTGTAATTTGAAATTCAGGTGTTATGCTGTAATAACCATCTTGTTTATTGTTTGTGTAATGGGGTGGCTTATTTTAGTGTTTATACATGCATGGATAAATACACATTGAAACAAAACCAAACAGTTGAAGATGTTAATACTACCTTTATTTCCATATATATAGATACTAAATAAATACGTTCAGTTCAAGTTGCTATGCTACAGGGATCTAAAGATAGTAAAAATAATGTTTTTTGAATGATCCTTAATGTGTAGGCAAGCTTGGCTTTGTTAACCTGTTGAGATATAGATTGTCCGAAGTACCTCAAGCATCTTAAGATTCTCATAGTTCTTGTATATACATTGTTTTATCATCCATTATCAAGAGTGGTTTAATGGGAAAACAGATTCACAAATTTAGAAACAGAAGTGTGTCTCCAAACAAATGCTTGTAAGCATACATGTAAGGCTTGGAAATAGCCTTCATGCAGTTTTCTCACAAATACAGTTAGTATGGTTGACTTTTTGCTGTGTGAGCTTAAGCTGCTGCATCTGAATGCTGTTTGGGAGCCTAAGGTCAAATGAGAAATCCAAGATATTTAATTCTATGAAGAGGGATTTAGGCACAGCAGTGCATTTCCTGTTTACATATCCAAACCTTCTTTGTATGCTGAGAGATTTCCTGATACAGTCATGCAGGATTTTTGGGTTTGCACTATAAGCTGTAACTTTTCTTGCTTAGCTTGTTGAAGATGCCATTATCTGCCCCCTAGCCAGTATGATGCAACTCATTCTCCTGTGGAGAAGAGAACTGAGGTGGTGTTCATCTAAGTCTTATCACTTTTTGTTTATTGCAGGATTGAAGTTGGGAACATTAAGGCCATGTTTAAGTCATTTGTTTAACATTTATTTTTTCACGTTTCACTGAGAAGTAAAAAAATAAAATTTTTCTAGCATGTAAAGTTTCCCCATTTTTCTCCCCAAGGGACAAAAATCTGTGTCTGATCTACGTAAATTTAACTCACAAATTCACTGTATCCATTCACTTCCTTTGGATCCATCAAACTGAAGAACTTCTAATTTTTATATTGCTGTACAATATTTATAACTGTACTTAATTCTGTGTTTTCTGTTTAGTGCCTTCTCTAAGTAGCTGCAATACAGCAGGTAAAAAATGTGATTATTCGTACTTTATTTGGGTTGCCACAGCACAGCAATGATGTAATTCTTTGTTTTGTTGATTCAGGATTTTTACTCTTGTGTCTTAATGTAACATCACAAGTCTCCTTGGGAGTGGTAATCATCTTACATTTACAAAAATAACGTTGCAAGTCACGTGTCTTTTTCCGCCAGCTTTCAGACAGTTTCCAAATCATTTGACAGTAAAACTCATGATGCTAACTGTAACAATTCCTGTTGTCATTGGCACTCCAGAGTGTTTTTGAGTTGTCTTCTGTGAGAAGCTACAGTTTTCAATACACCTGGGTTGGAAGGGACCTTAAAGATCATCTAGTTCCAACCTCCCTGCATGGCACAGACACCTCCCAGGAGACCATGTTGCTCAAAGCCCCATCCAGCGTGGCCTTGAACACATCCAGGGATGGGGCATCCACAACTTCCCTGAGCAACCTGTTCCAGTGTCTCACCACCATCATATTTAAAAATGTCTTCCTCATGTCTAACCTCAATCTGATTCTTTGCAGATATAAAAATTAGATTAGTTGAATGCCCAGTTCTTGCTTTCTTCTTGTTTAAGTTGTCCCACAGTAAAACAAAGCCTGTGGTTTTGAGAGATATTTCTTCTTTAAATTCTGCCCACATTTATCTGTATAGATAGTGATTTTGTATTCCCTGTCTTTTACTGTATATATGCAGGTGTTAAGTAATTTAAGCAGCAATTAAGTATGGAGAATTAAACTTCCATCTCAATTTCTGTATGTGGCTTTAGTTTAAAATAAACATTATCTTTAAGTGCATTAAGTACTGCTTTTAAGAAGTTGTTGGATTTTTTATTTATTTGTGTACTTCTAGAAAATACTTTTTTTGGGTGAAAGGGAGATCTTAAAACGGATGATTAGTACTTTTTTTAAAAAAGTGTTTCTTTCTGAAGATAACTAGATTACTCAGATAATACTTATTATCAGTGCAGTAGAACTTACTGCATAAGTAAACATAGCAGTAGACTGCAGTATGTCATGCTGTCTGGTAGAAATTCTGTCATACTGTTTTGTTAAACTTCATTAAAAGTATGTTGGCTCTCTGAATATGAAGTCTGATATTCCATTAACTCCTTACTCATTCCAATATAAGAATTATATTTGTGCCTCTCTGAGAAATTCCAGAGGAGGGATTTACAGTGTTTTTACTATTTGAGAGATCCAGAGCTGTTATGTGGAGTTTTATCTCTCCAAAAGCTGGTTTCTGGTCCTAAAATGGTATCAAGTATATGTCAATTTTCTGGCTTATTTTTTGTTGTATTTTGGGTTTGTTTTTTTTGTTTGATTTTTTTTTTTTAATAAACAAAAAGCTTTAAAGGGGTAAGACACAATAGCTTTTCCATTTCTGCAAAACCTGAGTGTTTCCCCATGGAACAAGTGAATTTATTCAGTAATTAAATCCTATTATTACTGAAATACAAATTTCAGATTTTATGAGGCTATTTTACTTTTGAGATGTGTCAGTACCTCTGCAGTCTCAGCAGAGCCATGCACTGTGCCTTCAGACTTCCTGAAAAAAACTGACCAGTCAATGACTCATGTGGAAGCTTCCGAAACACCTCAGATGAGGAGGACCTCCAAATTGAAGTAGCCTTCTGCTAAAGTTCCCCCAAGTGTCCTCAAATCACTGCTTTTCAGAAGTGGCTTTATCTAACCTGGATTTGAAACCAGGTGTCCTGTTAAGCTCCACAGCTATCTGTGACAGCAAACAGGTAGTTGTGTGCACTGCAAGGGCAGAAATTCTTCCTTTGTTGTATGCTTGCTTCTTGCTGATCCTATTTGATGATGGCAATTTTTGTTCCATGAGACAGTGACTGTGGCCTGTATGCATTGCTGGTCCCATTCATGTGGGTTGGGATTATTTATTATTTTTTTAAATCTTCCTTTTCTCTCCTCTTCTTTAAAGGTTTTGTTCCACAGCTACTATGAAAAGCTCTAGTCCAGTTAGTTTCTGCTTTTAAATAATCAAAACTGCCCCACTGGATGTAGTTTGTCAACCTTCTTTGTGCCTCGTTGTAACTGTGCTGTTTCTGAGATAGATTGCAAGAAACGTCATGGAATATTTTAGGGCTTAATGCATCAAATAATGATATTTCTTGCTTTGTGCTTTCTTTGTTTAATAAACTGTAATTTTTTTTACTGTTACTGATCATTGAGTTGACATTGTAAAAAACAGTCTGCAGTGATTCTGAGGTCTTTCCAGAATATTAAAGCTGATGTAAATCCCATCACTATGTGGATGTAATTGAGATTTTTTTTTTTCCATGTGCATTAGTCCATACTTGCTAAATTTCATTTTCCTCTATCTTCTTACTTCCCTGACATTTAAGATGGTGACATCCTGCTGCTGCTTTTCAAGAGAGGAAAAAATGAAAGCTGGTTATAAACATCGCTATCAGCAGCAAAATGTGTTACTTAGTCTTAACATCCTTTTTCCAATCTAATCTCCAGATTTTTGATGGCTCTGATAAATGTTAAGGCTCCTTTGAGATCCAGAAAGGAATTATTTGGGAGGAAAAGAAATGTCCATAGTGATAATGCAGAAAACCTACTCAAGTTTGATTCCATTATGAGAAGCTGCAGCTGAGTCCAGTACTTAACTACTGTCTTTGTGCACTGGCAGTTGTGAAACCAGCTTGGTAGATCTTGTGAGATTCCAGATCATTGAATATTTTACTGGCTTAAAGCCCACATCCTCTTGAGTTTCTTTTGAGATGAATATTCACAGTCAGCTGGAATATGCACTTTGCTGAGTTTAGTACTTAACAGAGGCGCAGCTTTAAGAGAAGTCTTATGCTACCCTCCCTACACCTCTGCTACTGCCTTACCTCGAACCTTAGATGAAAAGTTTTGTTTGGATAATAAAATAGTAGGAGGATTGTGTAGGCTGGTAATTATGTTTTCAAAAAGCTGTTGAAAACCTTTTGATGTTTTGTTGTTTTTAATATACAAGAGAGTTATGTCTGTGTCAGGGAACAGTCGTCATTAGTGCCTCAGTCATTTGACTGGTTCTGATATAGTGGGTTTGTTTTTTTTTGTTTTGTCAAAGAATAGAAACACTTCCTGACAATACCAGTTCCAGTTTAGGAAGTGTATTTGGAAAGTTATGTGGGATAATTTTGGGGCTGTGTTTGCCATCTCTTCTGTTGAATGTGAGTGTGAGAGCTCTAGGCAGCCTCCTATCTCTTGCCATTGTTTACTATTAGTCAAAATATTATATTGAAACAAATACTCCTAAAAACTGATTTTGAGGCCCTTGGCTTTTGGACTCCTTCACATTTTCCTCTATTACACTCAGTCTACAATAATGATGCACAGAATACTGCTTTTTTGTTCCCCAGTAGCTTAATAAAAGCTTTAGAGTGTCTTGGTAGCTACCTGCAAATATTTGAAAGGAAAACAAGAAAGGAGAAGTGATTTTGGGGTATAATTCTGTGTTGTCTGAGGGATCTTCCTATTTGCAGTTCTAAAGTAATCAGAAAACATTAACTGGATTCAGTCTTTAGAGTTCCAGACAAAGGGGAAGAAGGAAAATCTGTCTTGAATACCAGGCTGTCCAAACCCTGACAGTTTAGGTAATACTAATCACAACATTGCAATGTGCACTATGTGTAAATATCCATACTTCTTCAGTGCTTTTAGCAAAAGCGTTTTTTCCCTCCTCTTGCTCCGTCAGAATTCATTCTAAGGACTTCTCCTTTTCAAGATACAGTCCTGAGGAAGAATTACATAAATTACGCCTTGCAAATAAAAATTTGTTTTAGTATTTCTGTACTTAAAAAATTTGCCAGACTTTCTCCATATGTTTGGAAGTCCATATCTGGGAGATGTTATCTAGTAAAATATTCCCCCATTATGGCCTTGAGGGGTACCACTAGAAATTGTTTTGAAGATATCAGAATCTTGTACTACTAAAGACTTACTAGCTCTGCTCTTGCATTTATTTTTAAAAATCTTGAATTCCACCATAAAAAGAGATCTAGAACATTGTGAAAATGTGCTCTGCAAAGGATGGAAGTATTTAGCAAAGTTAAATTTCAAGATAAATACAAAATTTTATTATAAAATCATTCTGTTACTTGTGTGTACAGATTCCTGCAATGCTTAATCAATGATCAAATGCTGTTTTGTAAAGGCCAAATAATAAATAAATTCTCTGACAATTTTTAATGCAGACTGTATACTGTGTTTCTAGTATCTTTGAGTTTATTACAACAGTCTTCATTTTATGTTATTTCCAGTTAATGTTAGGTCTGTTCTGTTACTGTACTGTTCTTACTGAAAGAAAAAACTATATCTTGTATTTTTCAGGTTATTATTTGTCACCTTGAATGCTGTCTCTCTTCCATAGCATTTTGCACTTATTTTTAAAATAACTTGAGTCAGTGATAAGTCTTTATAAGGAAGAGTTATACCAGGCAGTGCTGCAGTCATGCAGATGATAGTGATAAAGAGATACTCTAGTAACTCTATTGTTTTAGACTATTGCAGTAAATGTACTCTTATTTAATTTTTCTTGGAATAATATACAGATACACTTTGAAGTTATCAGAGCTTCAACCTGTAAGCCTTAAGAAGCCAAAATTCTTTCAAGCCCCTCTGCTTCATTTATGTGTGGGAAGATGATGGACAGAATCTTGACTACTTCTCACACACAGAAAAAAGAAAAGGAATGTTCTTCATTCAGTAGCACAAGCATGAATTTTAAAATCACTTTGTTAGGTGTATTTTGGGAAGCTATACACCAACTAGTAAAGGTAGCAGCTGCATAGTCTCTTAGCGACTGGAAAATTCAGTTCAAGATTTCTTAAGCCGAAAACTTTAATGAATTTTGCTGCTAAGTCAAAACTTGTTATTATTGGGTTTTGTTTCTCTTTGAGGGAAGAGAAGTTTTAGGTTTTTATGGTAAAAATATGAGAAGGAAGGAAAAAAAAAGGTGACCTGAGTGCCATATCTGTGACTGTCAGTCACAGATTTTGTTTGACTTCTTTGCTGCTTTTTTTCTTGCTAACTGTGTATGTATCTTTGTGGCCTCCAAAACTAATAGGAAAAAATGCTCAATGAGGCTATTTATGTCTAACTTCTTACTAATTGTCTGATCCATATTATTTATGGTTACTGCTTCCCACACTAATTCTGAGCACAGTCTTTACCCAGTTTACAGTTAATACTCCACAGTGATCTTTTTTAATTTTCTCATCCAGCCATTATGAAAATTGACAGCAGAACACACAAGATTAATTTATATATTCAGCTTGAGGGTATGATAGCAAAGTTAAACTTAGCTCTTTGGCTGCTGAGTAAGGAGCATAACCAGCCCACATTGAGGCAGCTCTGATTGTATCAGCGTTCTGAGTTCTTGTCTGTGCTGAGTGAGCCCTGGGAGTATTGTTTTGTATTGAAGGATGATTGTAAAAGGATTTAGCAAGCCTGTCTGTGAATAATTGGCTGGATAAAAGGTGTTATGATACAATGTATATTTAGGGAGCCAGAGTATCACAGTCCTTAACAGGTGAGTTATTACAAGTCAGCAGGAGTCATTATGGTCTCTTTTGACAGTGTGTAGATTGGGGGTCCTTAATTCAGAAAAAATTAACACAGAATTAGTTGGACAAACTATGTATTGCCCTGCAGTTTAGACCCAAAGATAGCTATAAAGCAATCTGCTTAATGCATGCTGTCATTTTAAATAAAATCATTTAAACTAATTAAATAACGTATTTAGTGCTATTCTGTTACCTCTTTTAGCTGATATTTTATGATGCTCTGTTTGCTTATGTCAAAGAAGCCAACATCAATGTTTTGGGAAGAAGCTGTTTTACTTAGCTACTCATTAAAATATCATAGGCTGTTCATTGATTCATATTCATATTAAAAATCTAGACTACCATGTTTGTGCTCTGTCAGTTTGGTTCATATTGCTTGCTGTAAACAACAAATGTTGCCTAGACCGACTGAAACTTTTTCATACAGAGAATTCCAGTTCTGTTTTAAAAATAATTGATGATTTCAGAATTCAGAATCTAATTACAGAACTTGTTTGGTTTTAATCTGGCTAAGATTTCCCATGTTTTTATGAAAAGTATAATTTCATGGAAATATTCCTCGTTCTGTTAAATGGAAGATAGAGAAGCCAGTATGTTAAGTGCTGCTGGGCTTTTGAAATGGACTCTACAACTCCTTTAAACTGCTTTTCATAGAGAAAAGAGAGAGAAGGCTGTGCTGGAATGGAAATCCAGCCAGCTAACAAACTATGAACCACGTAAAGCTTGTGGTCCAAGTGCAACTTCTTATGGCATGCTGGAGGGAAAATGATGTGCGGGTGTCAGGGACATTTTGCAGTCAGTCTTTGGATACACATACAGTCCTAAGTTTAAATACCCAACTTTTGCTTTATCAATACCTTAATAACAAATAACTGGTTCAAGTTCAGAGCAGTTCTATTTTTTTGTTCATCCTTGCAGTGAATTACTGATTTACAGATTTTTCCACTGTGTGTGGAAACATGGTGAGAGAATGTTTTCCAAAAGCATTGTTATCAGCTGTTTCAGTGTTGATTAGTATCTTCCAAGAAGGAAATTTTCCCATTTCTCTTGCACATAATTTATCCAGGCTTCCTCTAGAACTTGTATGCAAGAAAAGAAGCTCTCTTGTTCTTAGTTGTTCCACTGAATATTGATTCTTGAGATTGAGCTATGATGAGGTTTTATTGAACTCTTAGTGGCAATTAATCTTATCTAGTGGGAATTAACATGATTTTTGTGAAAGAGAAATGAAATCTTGCAGCACCTGAAAGCTAACTGAAAAATTCATATGCAAAAACCCTGTACTGAAGTTATTAAAATGTAGACTGTTCCAATTAAGAAACATCAGAGTTTAATTGTGCAGACTTAATTGTTCTGTCCTGTTTTGTTCCAGTCTTCTTTTGTTCTTTTAAAGATGCTTGAAATAAAGTCTAGCAAGTGACTGTTAAGTAAGCATGTTTGTGTGTGGTGTGTCCCTCATTTTCCTGGAGACTGGCTTGTGACAGATACAGAGCACTAACTGCTGCAGCTGAAGTAACTGGGTATTGTGTAGGGGCTGCATGAAATGGATCAAAACAAGGTTGTATTGATTTTTTTTTTTTCCAATGAAATTAGGGTTTTCTTCTCACCTTTCAATATAAAACTTAATTTTAAAAAACTATTCCGCCTTGGTAGAAAAAAGTTGCAGCCTTTGTGGTGACAGGGAAGTGTGAGGAGCTGCATTCTTTCCAGCCCTGGTTAGCATCTCCTGGTCTGAAGGAATGGCATCTGGAAGAGTGGGAATGAAGCAAGGGACCCACAGGGTCTGCTTAATTGTCAGTTTAGTGTGTAGCCTTAGGCAGTCTTGCTTTCAGCATCTCCATCGGTCAGATAGGGTAATGGTGCTACATATGTCAAAGTATCTTTCTCCAGCCGTTCTAGACTTGATGTGCCTGAAGGCTGAGATAATTCTGTGTTCATTTACTGGACAGAGATTGTATGCAGTAAGCTATAGTGGGAGGAGAAGAGGAGAGAACAATACTGAACTCTAAGGAAAAAGCAAGTATTGAATAGCTGTCACAGAATCACAGAACATTAGGTGTTGGAGGGGACCTCTGGAGATTATAGAGTTTAACCCCCCACCAGAGCAGGAACATCTAGGGCAGGTCACACAGAAATGCATCCAGACAAGTCTCGAAAGTCTCCAGAGAAGGAAACTCCACAACCTCTTTGGGAAGTCTGTTTCAGTGCTCTGTAACCCTCACAGTAAATAAGTTTTTCCTCACGTTGAGGTGGAACTTCTGTGCTCTACTTTGCATCCATTGCCCCTTGTCGTTTCACAGGGCATGACTGAAAAGACGTTGGCCTCTCCTTCTTGACACCCACCCTTCAGATATTTGTATACATTAGTAAGATCCCATCAGCCCTAGGTCTTTCAGCTTTTTGTCATAAGATAGGTGTTTCAGTCCCTTAATCATCCTTGTAGCCTGCGCTTGGACTCTCAAGTAAATCCCTGTCCCTCTTGAATTGGGGAGCCCAGAACTGGACACAGTTCTCCAGATACAGTCTCCCTAGGCCAGAGTAGAAGGGGAGGAGAACATCCCTCAACGTGCTGGACACACTCTTTTTAATGCACCCCAGGATGCCATTGCCCTTGTTGGCCATGAGGGCACGTTGCTGTCCCATGG
This sequence comes from Apus apus, assembly GCF_020740795.1. Classification (NCBI taxonomy): domain Eukaryota; kingdom Metazoa; phylum Chordata; class Aves; order Apodiformes; family Apodidae; genus Apus; species Apus apus. Next base: position 13,791,668 of record NC_067282.1, read on the forward strand.
AAAACGTGTTGTGCTTCCTTCTCTACCCAGTTTTTTACTCAAAGGAATGCACCTATCTTGAGCTTGGAGGAAGTGATATTTGAACATTAAGCAGCTCTCTTCCAACACCCCCCCCCACCCCCCCACCTTCCAGTTTCAGCCCACAGGATTCCTGTAAGTAGATCTTTGAGGAGTACAAAGTTGGCCTCTGGAAGTGCAGGGTTGCAATCATACTTATTACAATTCTTCTTCCTTGTAAAATACTGACTGCCCTCATGCTAAGAATTAAGTGAGGAAAAGCTTTGAAAGAAGATTAAACATTTGCAAGCACAAGAGTGAGAGAGGAGTAAAGCTGTATAATCAGTCTTCATTTAAACCACTTGGGCTTGATATCCCAAATCAGCTTTACCAGCTATTTTTTTATTAATGCAGTTATTTTTCCTGTGAAAAAATATGCTTTGCATACCTCATAGCACAAATCACTAGAACGTCCTTGCTGGAAGAGTTAGCTTTGAAAACAACTAATGGCATCATGGTCTACATCCATCTGATTCTGGAACAGTTAAAGATGATACAGCCTTCAACTGCCCATCATCATTGATTCCCTGAAGAACATATCCCATGGTTAGACTAGCAAGACAGAACACCTTCATGATCCTTAATTTTGCAGCATTAACTCGGCTCCTCCTCCTTTTTGTTGTCTGTTACTAAAATAGGTGACCCTAGAGAGGTGGCTAAAGTGCTTACCCATGATGTTGTCGTGGCTCAACCATGAGAGTGATAATCTTATACTAGCAGATGGTGGTGATCAGTCAACGGTGTCTTGAGTCATTCAAGCTATTGCAAAATGTACATGTGCAAATCTTCCTACAAAGAGCAAAAGAATGGACCTGAGGCTTATCTGGTGTTACATCCTGTCTTCAGATAAGAATAAGAGCTGTGCTGTGAGTTACTTTTCTCTCCTGCCACACTGCCTAGGGTAGAGAATAAGAGCAACCAGCATGTAGTGGTTCTGCTGCCTCTGGTGCTTTGGGGTTTAAAGATTTCCTGAGCAAGGGGTTATGTCTTTAATAGCTCTCAGTGGATTTTTCTTCTGTGAGCTTGTCTAGTCCTTCCTTGAACCCACATAAATTTTTAATATCCACACATCCGGTGGCAGGGAGCTTCGTGACTTCAGTGTGCATTTTATGAAAAAAGCATCTTCTTTCTTTGTTTTGAGCTTGCTTCTTGCTGTGTTAGATAGCCTTTTGTTTTTACTTTGGAAGAGACAGCCACCATTTCTGCACTGCTTGTGACATTAGTAGTCCCCTTACAGCTCCTGAATTATTTTTTTCAGGTTGAGTGTGTTTCTCTCTGGTTTCAAATAATTACTAATATTTTAATTTTTTTCTTGGCTGGGCCTGAGTGTGTAATAATAAAGCAACCTAGTTATTAGTTATCTGTTTAAATGACAAAGTCTCATTGGTGAGTGATAATAATTAGTTCAGAACTCATTACACACGCTGTAATATAAACACTACTAGTACTAATGGATGGTAAGATTATTAAGTAAAGGATATCACTCTGCCAGGAAGATAACAAAATGTTGTCATATGTTCCTAAATCTTTTTGTGACAGGAAAGTAGAACAAAATTCCAGATAAACAAAAGTTGAAAAAAAAACAGTGAGTGAAATATGTGGAAGCCCAGCTGATCCTTCTTGCAAGTTATTTGAATTAAAAAAAACTAGGCACACTTCAGTGGAAGTTCATTAAAATTTCTTTTTTTTTTCTAAGGAATTAATTAAGTAAAACAGTCCAATGAAATGAATATGAGGGATATTTCTCTTTTCTGTAAAATGCAAAGAGCCTGCTCTTTGAAATAGTTTTGTACATAGAGAGAAACCTTCATATGATTATTGCTTTTTACAGGGTTTATTTCTTGCCCTCTCTGACTGATTCCTGAGCTTTGCAAACAGGAGCTCACCTGCTGAAGCAGATTTGTGGTACAGCATTTCATTTTTTAAAGAATCGTATTTACTTTGGCTGATTCTCCCGTTCCCCTTCCTTATTAACATGTAGGTATTTTGGTAACAGATTTTCGAGTTTAGAATGCTGCAAGTGACTGAATTTAAACCCTCAAAAATGTATCTTCAAGGCTTTCATCGCTCTCATCTCTGCGTTTTCTGAATTCCTTTCATACTTGAAAGGTAGAAGAGGATTTAACCAGCATATTAAGCTAATTTGCTGTATAAAACTGATGTGCTTGGTATCCATTCTCCCTAAGCAGTGAGAGGTAGTTATGTAGTGAATTTGCTCTATGATAGCCTGTCTGAGAACTAGAAGCTCCTTTAGGCCAAATTTGCTAAAGACATTTAGAGCCATTTAACTTCACTGGACAAAATGCTGCTTGATTTGGGGTTTCAGTTATGTGCACCATGCCTGGAAGTGCTTATATGACTCTAAATGAATATTACTTCCATTTTTGTTTGTTTGTTTGTGTGTCTGTGTTAGGGAAAAAATCACCCCACACAACCCTGATCGATGCAATACTGAAGTACATGTGACTGTGATATTAGTTGTCTGATCAAAGGAATCTAATCAAGTGGTGTGTTCCTGAGCTCTAAGAGACTGAAAGAGTTTCATATAGAAAGTGTTTCATTTCCTTTAAAAGTGAAGTGGTAGGTTTTTTGGAGTTTTTTTTGTGGGTTTTTTGTTTGTTGGTTTGTGTTTTTTTTAATGAGCTAAATATACACATTTTAATTTTTTCCCCCTCTTCTCCTTCTGTTCTTACAAAATATTTTACTTTATTGTCCAAGTGCAGAAAACTTTGCCAGGAAGAAGGGTGAGCAAAGCTTCTGTTTCCCATGACCCTCAACTCTAATGTTGTTCCAAGAGCTCACTACTTACAAATGCCTTGATAACTGCTTTCATTCCTTTCATCCCTCCCCCGCCATCCAGCACAGGCCAGTGTGACCAATCCTCCTTCAAGCAGCTCCCTTTGCAGAACAGGGAAATCTACTTAATGTAAAAATCATGGCACATAAAAGAATTTAAAGATATATTGCAATTTTACTGCTGAAAGATCTGCATGATAATTTCGTTAGTGTTTTGTTCTTGGATTTCCTAAAAGCTGTTTCTTAATAGCTCCCTGTTCATACCAGAACCAGCTAACCCTATTCCCCTGGATAGATATTTGAGTGGGGGTGGCAGTGGGGAAATTGCATTTTTATTCTGTGTGTGCAGGTATGCAGCACAGAACTCATCTTGCCCAAATAGTCAGAACTGTGGCTCCTAACAAATGTGTTACAGCATAGGCTTTAATTATATTGGGAAATGATATAGTTGCTTTGCATTTCACTGCCATGTAACTAGGCACATGCAGTTTTAAACGTTTATCTGGATGCATTGTAAGACTACAAACAAACAGAGAAAACTGTGTTTTAAAGTGCGACTAAAAGACTATCTGATGCACCAATACCTTATGTTGCATTAGGAATCTGGGAATTCCAGTGTTTTTTTTCTGGCAACTGCTTGGTTGCCAGACAGGAAGTCACTGTGCTTTTTCAGCCTCTAGCAGCATATGCTCTTAGTTTTCTGTCCCTTCTTTGTGATGCTTCTCCGCCTGCTCACTGCTCACCCTTTCTGGGATGTACCAAGAGGAGAGAGAAATGACGGAGCAAGCCTGATAAACCATGTATCAGTGAAAAGACGGGGGGTGGGGGTGGAAAGTTGGGCTGTGGACTCAGCTCCCTGGAAAAGGCTGATACTGTTCTGGGAAATAAACATACATGGGGTTAGGGAGGAATGTGGAAGATCATAAAAGAGCATTTGAAATCCCCAGAAGGAGTGAGATAAAGTATGTTGAGGGTCAAAGCAAAATTGCAGGCAAGAAAGTGTAGGAACCTAGGATGGATAATGAAGTGTTGGAAAATTTTCATAAAGTTAAAGCACAATTATATAGAAGAAGATAAAAAAATCCACAACAAAACAAACTAAAAGAAAAAAAAAAGTGCAGGGGGAAAAAGGTAACATTCCAACTTTTTCCAGTCCTTTAGAAGTTCTGCATAATCTTACACTAAAGCTGATACTTAAGTTTTTTGACATTCAAATGACTGTTGAAACAAACTTGAGATTAATTGTTTTTGAAAAAGGAAGGAGAACCTGCATGTATGCAGTGTTTTGATATTGCCAAGCAGTTTCACATGGCTATGTGTCCTTGAATGCCTTGGTATGCTATCTGCATTAGCACTACAGACACCTGAAAGATGTACACTTACATCTGAGATTTTTAGAGCAGCCTTGAGTTATGCTAACTTGAGATGTTTACACGGACCTCAGGTGTACTAATGTTAATATTGCTTTGTAATGTGAGAATTAGTGTATGATGAAGACTATACAAATGAAGGATTCATCATATGGCTCAGCTACAACATCGTGTTTGCCCCCATGGCCCAGAGTCTTTTGATACATATAGTAAGTTGGAGACCCCCAGAGTTGCATCTCCCTGAAAAGTGTAGAAAAAAGTACTGAAAGGCAGGAGGCTTGATAAAAGAGTGGTACATGGTTCTCACATGAAGTAAGCAACGTGAATGTCACATAAATCTTTAAACTATGGGGGTTAAGGAGTGATTATTTGCTGTATGTATCAGATACAATGTTAGCTTCTTCTCAGGTATGTTTCATGTGCTTCACTAAATGTAAAAGTTAGGCTAAAGAGTTGTGATCTTCCTGATAGAGAACCACGGAATGGTGTTATCACTGAACACAGGGAAGCAGTGAAAAAGTGCAGGTGAGTGAGTACTTATTTTCAATTATTTGAGAATTGAAAAAGCAGGGAAATGTGCTTGTTTTCACAGATTTATTCTTCTCTAACAGAGAAAAAATACTGGAAAACTCCTGTATTGGAAATACTGGAATCCTTACTATGGATCTTGTCCAGAGAGTTTACTGAAGTAAAATAAGAGTATCTGCAAAACTGGCATTGTGTAGAAATGTTTCGGTTGAGTGTAACTTTGAAAAACATAACCACATACTAGAAATAGTAGTAAGTTGTACCCTACAGCAAATCTATATAACTTCAAAAGTAAAATGAAATCAAATCCTTTCTGAAACTTTTAGCTATATTTGTGAAAAATATTCAAAATACTGCAATTGATAGTGAAGGAAAATTTTCTATTCTGCTTTTAACCATGCGGTTATACTTGTAAAGGTTTTGTTATTAGATTAATTCTATCAATATGACTTCATGAATGGAAGATTTAAACCCTAGTAATTCCCTGCAGAGCCAGTTTGTTTTCTAATCAAATGCAACATTATTGTTCAACATTCTTATAAACTAAGCTATTGAGTAAGAAAAAAATATTTTGTAGCAATAAGGTAATAAGAAATAAAATACAAGAATGTGGGGCTACTGAAAGAAAATAAAATTACACCAGTTAATATGGCAAAGAGCTATAAAGTCATGAAAAAGGAAGACCTGGGAGACTACAGGCCAGTCAGTCTCACCTCTGTGCCCAGCAAGGTCATTGAACAGATTATCCTGGAAAATCTGGTAAGGCACATTGAAAATAAGGAGGTGATTGGTGACAGCCGGCGTGGCTCCCTAAGGGCAAATCATGCCTAACCAATTTGGTGGCCATCTATGACAAAGCTACCGAGATGGTGGGTGGTGGCAGAGCAACTGACGTCATTTGCCTGTATTTGTGCAAGACATTTGACATTGTCCCACATGACATCCTGGTCTCCAAACTAAGGAGACATGGATTTGACAGATGGACCACTCGGTGGATAAGAGATTGGCTGCATGGTCATACCATCAGTTGTGGTCAATGGTTCAGTGTCCAAGTGGAGGTAACTGATGAGTGTTTTCCTCAGGGGTCAGTATTGGAACCAGTGGTGTTTAACATCTTTGTTGGAGACATGGACAGTGGGATTGAGTGTATCCTCAGCAAATTTGCTGATGATACCAACCTGTGTGGAGTAGTTGACACCCTAGAGGGAAGGGACGCCATCCAGAGGGACCTAGACAGGTAGGAGAGGTGGGCCAATGCCAACCTCATGAAGTTCAACAAGGCCAAGTGCAGGGTCCTGCACCTGGGTCGGCACAACCCCAGGCATAAATACAGGCTGGGGGTAGAATGGCTGGAGAGCAGTCCCGAGGAGAAGGACTTCTGGGTGGTAGTCGATGAGAAGCTCGACAAGAGCCGCCAGTGTGTACTTGCAGCCTAGAGGACCAACCACACCCTGGGCTGCATCAAAAGAAGTGTGGCCAGCAGGGTCAGGGAGCTGATTCTGCCCCTCTGCTCTGGTGAGGCTTCACATGGAGTGCTGTGTACAGCTCTGGAGCCCTCAGCACAGAAAAGCCATGGAGCTGTTGGAGAGGGTCCGGAGAAGGGCCATGAAGATGATCAAAGGTCTGGAGCACCTCTGCTATGAAGACAGGCTGAGGGAGTTGGGGCTGTTCAACCTGGAGAAGAAAAGGCTCTGGCGAGACCTTACAGTGGCTTTCCAGTATTTGAAAGGGGCCTACAGAAAAGCTGGGGAGGAGCATTTCACCAGACAGAGTAGTGATAGGACAAGGGGTAATGGTTTTAAACTGCAAGAAGATAGACTCAGGTTAGACATCAGGAAGAAACCCTTCGCCATGAGGACAGTAAGATGCTGGAATAGGTTGCCCAGGGAGGTTGTTGATGCCCCCTCTATGGAGGTGCTTAAGGCCAGGTTGGATGAAGCTTTGTGCAGCCTGGTCTAGTGTGAGGTGTCTCTGCTCTTAGCAGGGAGGTTGGAACCTGGTGATCTCTAAGGTCCCTTCCAACCTTAACCATTCTATGATTCTATAAATGTGCCTTTAAGAGAAGCAGATATGCAGTACATACTGTGTGGTGTCCTCTGTATCAATGGTTACAAGGCAGTAATTTTTAGTTGCATTTTCATTCTTTTATAACTGCAAAGACAAAATGAGTTAATAGTCATAGAGTCTTTTACAGCTTTTGCATACTAAACTAAAATTAACTTCTTTCTCTTTTTCTCTGAATAAGGTCAGGTTTCCACAACTACAAAGTAATTTTTAAGGTTAGGAGAGGAATAGTGAAAGGAGGCATGAAATATTACCAACTTTGTCTTTTGTTTGTATAACATTATTTGGTTCAACAGTTATGTTTCTAGTGAGTTTCAGTTTGATTTTTGTCAAGTAAGCATGAAAATGTGGCCTAAAATTATCCCCTTCTTAATAAAAATATCACTGTTCTGTTATTGGGGTGTCTTATTCAATAATGTGTTGAATTCAGTTCTTAACCATAGAGTAATGCTAAATATATCCAACATCTTTTACAGGTTTCTAACATTAAGGAAGTTAGAACTTAAAAATGTTGTTATGAATAGCTGTGAAGTTTGATGGTGCAGACTTTTCAGTAGCTCTTGCATCATAGTGTTAAGAAAGTGGGGATTTTGTTGCATTTGATCAAGGGAATTTCTCAGTGCTTGCTAGAATGAGAAAATAAATTGGACACTTTTCTCATGGAAATATTAATGAGTAAGAAAATAACACTGAAAAATGTTGAACTGCTATAGTGCTTTATTTAACCCCAGAAGAATGCAGCAATGCATGGGCTGTGTGTTGACATATCTGCTGTTGTCCTTTCCACAGGGAGTGTGAGAAAGAAATTAGCTTCCCTGAAATTAAGGGCGAAACAGTGAGCATAAGGTGGAAAAGTAATACAGGATTGTTGGGGTAGGGGTTGTTTATTTTGGTTGGTTATTATTGTTCCATGAATAGCAAGCTGGCAAAGAATACATATCCATGAAGCTAGCAAAAAAAGGGGATAAAGAGTGCATTGATAGCAATGATGAAAGACTGTGTTAATACAGAGCAATAGCCCTTGTGCTGCAAAATCTTTGGCACTGGGCTCTGGATTCTGTATTTCCATGTGGTCTTTTCTTGTGGCTTCTTTAGAAGTCATTATGGCAGGTGGCCAGCATTAGCTCCATCTGCCCCTGCAGATAGGCTTTACTCTGTGCCAGCTTGCTTGGTGTTTTGCCAAATTAAATTCTGTAGAAATTTGGGAAAAAATGTGATCACTAATAAGTGGAGAGTTCTTTTATTTATTTATTTTATCTGATAATCAGAAAAGTTTGTTTGATCCACAAATTAATTCAGCTGAGGGATAAAGAGTAACAAGTGTGTGTTTATGTAAATTATTTCATCAAATACTCTTCTAAAATAGAAGTGCTGTGGACAGTACTCCATGCAATGGTATAAGCTGTGAATCACGTGTGGTAGGACAGACTCTAGTCTGAAAGTCACTTGAAACGGAAGATGGCAGAAGCTTTATCAGCTGACTATTCAGATTTTTGTTTATGTTTAAAAGGCATGTTAACATGCATTTTAATTTGCTTTCTAACTATGGATGATATGGGCATGCCCTTGTATTATGGTGATAATACTTTGTTAAGATGGGGTTACCTGTTCTTTCAGCAAAATCCAGAATACTTTTAATATACACTTGAGGAAATTAATTGCAGTACTAAGTACCAGCATCCTCATGTTCATCATTGCAGCTTTGGGCTAATTTTTAAGTCTTTTACAGGTCTTCTTGCTTGTGCTGATCTGCTAGCATATACATGATGAAATGGAAAGATTTTCTATATGTGACAGTTAACCTGTGGCTGTAGATTTTAATTTATTTTTCATTTTAAAGCAGTAATGAGTGATGAAGAGTAGAAGTTAAAATTATGAAGAAAATGCATTTTAGTGCTGTTTTCTGAATTAAGACCGAGAATTGTGAAGCTGGAATTTTTAATGAGAAAGCCCTTAAGGCAGGAAGAAGTTTGAAATACAGCAGTCTTGTATGATCACTGCTTTTAACTGCTTAATCATTCATACTGCCTAAATATAATTGTATTGCCAGCTGCTGTGTTTACAGTCTATGATGTGGAAAAAGATGTCCCACTGTGACATGTTCTAGTTATGATCAAATTGACTGTGGAAAACACAGAAGCTGTTGAAGTTCAGTGCTTCTCAGTGGGGTGTTCTTGTTCCTTCAGCTTATTTCTGGCTGTTGATATAGCTCCTCTGTGAAGCTCGTTTTCATTAAAAATAACAAAACCAAGGCAGTTCCCAGTTCATCTTCACAGTAAAGGGGCATGTAATGAAGAATCTAAGGAGCTATGTACCTCATGGGTATTTTTCTGGATGAATAGTGGTTTACAGATTTATATTTGTAAATCTTAAAGCCCCTTTTCAACTTGTGTTAATTTTTAAATGTTTCTGCACTTCTATCACTTGGTGCAGTAAAACTGCTGCAAGTCATGCTCTTAGCTGCTATTTCACATTAGTAATGTCTCTGTTATAAGTCTCCTTTTTCAAGTGTTTAGATAACTTAGCCAGAAAAAAAAAATATTATAGGATGAGGGTTGCTTATTGAGTAAATCAAGGAAATAAATTTATTTGTAAAGCAATTAAAAAAAACAAAACCACAACAGTGACTCATTTGCAGGTTCTGAGGAGTAAAAGTCAATGAACTAGATAAATGGTTCTCTGCATTTTAGCATGCCATTTTATCAAGACTCTGGTAACATTGTTCAGTTTCTACTGTGTTTTATCCGCATGTTACAATTCCTTAATGTTTCGTTTTGTTGAATAGCTTGGGTTTTAATAAACCTATATGTCAGCACATGACCAAATGAGATAGCTCATCAAGAATGACACTAATGCATCTAGTCAGATCTGGAAAAGGAATCAAACTGCCCAAAGGTTTGAAACACTGAAGGTGAATGTACGTGAAATTCAGCTGACTGAAGAATTGTCTCTAATATCCTGCCAGCTCAGCCATCTCCCCTTTGCTTCTGCTGTCTTTGAAGCCATACAGTAATAACTAGCTTTGTGTCAGATCACCAGATATGTTGCTGTTACTATTTTAGTCAGAACCGTCTGTTGTTTGAAGTCCCATTTACTGCATTCCAGCTGGCACTCAGGAGTTCATTTAGGCATGTTTAATCTTCTCACTAGGTTTCAACTGCTGGTTTTCATTATTAACCTAGTGAATGATACAAGCTTTTCCAGTATGATTGACATCAGTCAGGATGAGTGTTGGTTATTGGAACTCCATTTGTTAATTAAGTCATCTTTGTACGTAAACAAGTGGAAAGACTTTGGCTTTGATGTGTTTGCTGAGAACAGTTTCTTGCAGACTGATATTAGGGTAGGAATATGGGCCTTTTGCAAGTGCATCAAGTTTCTACTTTTGAAGCTTGTTTGACTCCTGTTAGTAGCTTGGGCTTTCTCTTCTTCATTCAGCCATCAAACTGGCAAAGAACAAATGAACAACCACCTCTACACCCAAGACAAAATAATTCTTTGTGCTTACCAACTTGTAGAAATCTTGTCATATCTGTGGGACTTGATCCTTGTTGTGAAGGACTGTGCCAAAACTAATATACTCACTATTTCATCCTTCAGGTAATAGCGTCCAATGCTTTGTTGCAATGTATTATTCTCTCCACCTCCTTCAGGCTCTATATAGAAATGTATTTTATAATCTGTTTAACAAATCTAGGATAAGAAAGTTGAAAAACAATTCTAGTAATACAAAGAGACTGCATAGTAGTTATATAATCCTGTATCTAGTGTGTAGGGCCTATCTGAAGCTTAATATAAGCTAATATATTGAGTTCAAATTATATCCTTTCTGTGGCAATTTGAAACAAAATCAATCTTAAAGAATCCTGACTTCTAGGATAATGCAGAGTTTTTTCCCAGTATTTTTATTGGATAAATATGTGTTAAGCAGAGATCCAAAATTATAAACTTCAGGAAGAAACACAATAGAGTAACGTTTCCTGATTCGTCTGTGACTTTCCTGAATGGATGATGACTTTTATTATTCTTTCATTAGCATTGTGATGCTGATAGTTGGTATTATGTGCCACCATATTTAATACTGTTGTTATTTTACTTTCTTGTAATTAAGCTGCAATTATCCTTTTATTGTTTCCCGTCACATTGCAGTATGCTTCTTTTAGTACTTCCTCTGTCTTGCTAGCCAGTTGACTTGCTTCAACCCTTACTAAAACAGGCAACTCTGTCTCAGTTATCTCCTTCCACTGACTGTAAGCAGCCTGTAGATGGCTACTCTTGATTATATGTCTCACTGTGAAATTGGGCTGAATCCTCCTTTGGAACTGAGGAAAACAGGAAAAAAAAAAAGGTGCAGGTAAGTGCTGTCAGAAAATAAATGTCAACAGAATGGCCAGTTAGAAATTCACCCTTCTGTCAACTGGGGGGTAACAGGGCGCTTTTTCATTCTTTCACGGGCACCCAGAGGGACATATCCTGAAATATCCTGTTTCATGTGGACTCCATGAAAAGAGGGAATGACTATTAAGATGTACATGTTAGAAGCTGACTTAAGAGTGACTCCTGTAATGCCACATAACTTGCAGATGATAAAGAGGTGATTTGTTTGGTGTGGAGATTTAGTTTCTTATATCTAGAATGAGCAGGATGTATTCAAGTCTCTGTGACATTAAGACTTTGGGATATACAGTCATAAATGTCATCTTGTAAAGCTGGAAAAGGTCTTGCTCCATCTCTCTGCTCTTTTCATTTTTTTGTTTGGACAAGATCAGATGGTTGTGATAACATTTGCCTGTTCTTGAGTGAAGAGGCAATTGCCCTTAAATTTAGTTAAATTCAGTTTTTGTATTTGTATCTCTTAAAGTAGTGGGTAGTAATCTGTGGACCTCACTAAGCTAGGAAGTTTTCTAGTGATGTCCTTAACCCAGGCTCCAGGGAGACAGCAGACCTCCTTGTGAGGAGGGTCTGTGCAGCATATTGGACCCTCTATTCCCCTCAGAACAATGTCTCCTACAGCTAGAACCCTTCTTTTCTTCCTTTTGCATGTGGTGATGATATGGGCAGTAGGCTTGTCTGTGTAGACAACTCTGGTGTAGCTTGCCTGTTGTCCCCATCCTCATTTGACTGGTCCTTCTGAACGAGAGTCTCATACCTGTTGCTCAGAGGCACTTGGGGGGCAAGGGGAGCAAGAGAGGATTTTACCTGCTAGTTACAGCTAATGTAGCTAATTGCACCATTTGATCCAGAGTTGTGGATCCCTTGGTCCAACTGATGTGTTGAGCTGTGAGTTCTAACAGAGAAGCTCTCTATTACAGTCTCTAAGAATCTGTCCAAGTAAGCTGGAATTGTCTGTAGAATATTTTTTTATATATATTTTTATGTAAAAATAACTTTGTACAGAACCTGTAATAAGTGTCACAGAATATGTGACTTTGGAACTTGATTTCATTCCTTGGTACTCCAGACAGCTTCAACCTTAATACGGTATCTTTTAATATTTTCAAGCTATTAGAATAGGTCTCATATAAAGCCAGAAATCTCCAAATGATATAATTCTGAGTGATTTTATCAAGTTATCTAATGAGCTTTGTAATTCTTAAGACATTATTTATACCCACTTTTTCTGAGAGAAGTTGAATATACCACCTTCAGGTTAAAAACATACAAACACTAACACTGATTTGCTGACACAGTGAAAGGGAGATCAGCATCTATGTATGACTATTCCAGGATATAAAATGGACACTCCACCTTGAATATTTTTATCATATGTTTTCCTTTCCCTTGACATTTGTTCCACTGAACTCTGCATGTGGGGAAGAGTGATAGGGGAGAGTGCGTGCTCCCTCATTTCCTTTCATGTTCACAGAGATGCTAGTCATTGGGTACCTATTAAAGGGAATAAGTCTGTGTTCCTTTTAGTGATAGCTCATTTTTAAATTTCAGTGTAGTTGCAATATAGAATGTTTGTCATTCAGTCACCTTAGGGCCATATTATTCTTTTTGGAATAAATTAGTATGCAGGAGTTTTATAGAAGGGTTTAGTATTCAGTGTAGTAAGTTGGTGTAGAAGCCAAAAATAAATTTGTGTTTCTTCCCTTTAAACTCAAACATTCCTGCTGTGAATAAATTCAAGTTTAGGTCCTTCTGACAGCTGTAGAACACTAAGTTAGTTAGGTATCAAATATGCTGTATTTGCATAAAACTGAGGGCTTTATAAGCTTATGAAGATCTATTTTGTTTTCATCTATACAAACAGTAGGAAACACTGTGTTTATCATCTGATTTGTTAATACATTTAATAATCTAATCTTCATGTACAGCACAGTCGGAGATGTTCACTAAGGATGAATTAATTCTGTATGTCTCTTAATGGAAAACACAGTATATTTTGATAATGAGAGAATACTTCAGTGTCAGGAACTACAGATGAATGTGCTTGATAGCTAATTTAATTATCAGTGTCAGTATGTTGTGAAGGGCAGAGTGTCTCTTGGATAGAATTAGAGTTTATATAGAAAATTCCAGGATGTGGATGTAAGGAAGCTTTATCATGGAGGTTTTTTTTTTTCATCTACAGAAAATACAAAAAGTATTATTTTGTTTAGTGTGTAAACATGAATGAATATTCAAAAATAATATAAGAATATATATTTAAAGATAAAAGATGTAAGAAATTACTTGATGTTTTGACATTCAAATATTGTAAATTGTAAACTCCACAGCTTTCTTTTACAGGAGGTACATTTTCTAAATGTCTAAAAGAAATAATTACCTAGGGCAGATACCTAAAATCTCCCTTGGAAACTTTTAATATTTTTTAATGTTCATTTTTTTGATGTCATAGCAATATTAAATGGTGAAAGAGATAGTGGCCTGCAGGTAGTGCAGGGAGCACCTTTCCTGTTTTCTATACATTTAATCAAAAAAGATGCAGGATTTGTTTACTCAATTCTTTGCACAGTAGTTATATATCAGATAAACATATGGAGCTTCTTACTAATACAAGGAAAAAAATCTCTTCATGTCTATATTGTCTAAAGACTGCTGATTCTCATGTTGGAATGATATACTCCATAGGCCACTTTGTGTATTTATGTACTAGGTTTTATTCCTGCCAGGAAAAAATTACCCTTCTAATTTTGCATCTAGCATTGAGTAAATGAGTACTTGTGGCTTTACGAGAACAGAGGATTAAGGAAATCACAGAATCATAAAATGGCTGATGTTGGAAGGGAGCTCTGGAGGCTGTCTGAACCAGCCTCCCTGCTCAGGCAGGGCTACCTGGAGCCAGTTGCCCAGGACCATGTCCAGATGGCTTTTAAACATTGCCAAGGATGGAGGTAGATCCATGATGCTTTTGAAACAGACTTTGCGACTTGCTTTTTGTTTATAACGTATCCTTACCATGACTTTTTATAACATTTAGCAGATATCAGAGTCTTAATTGCAATTTTCCTAGCCTCAAAATAGATACCATAGATACATCCTCTAGGACATAAAGAATTGTTGCTGATTTTCTGGGCTTATCTGGACTGGTTAACACATTCATCTCTGTATTTGCCATTAATATACCTAAAAATAAAATAACAGGTTTCTGCGGTTACATTGATATTCTGCATGTATTACTTTGGTAGTGTTGTTGGAGTGTGCATAATTCTAACAAAATCTTATGCTATGAAATTTTGATTAATTTGACATTTATTTGGGCTTAAGAGTCACTCTTTGTAGTTCAGTGAAAATGGTGGTCATAATCTAATGACAACCTAGTTGATAGGTGAGCACTTGCGGTTTATTTTTTTCCTTCAGTTTCTTTCTACAAACCTTTTACATAACACTGTGTAATGTCTTAGTGTATTAGAATAGTTAGAAGGCAATTATTTTTATAATCTTTTAAGAAAGAAACTGTCATGAGCTTTTTTTTTAATCTGTAAAATAATCTTACAGTATTTTCAGCCACAGTGGTCTACTTGCATATGCAATTTATGACTAGATGTTAATTTATTATACTAATCTATTATTTTTCAAGAAGTATAGCAGTTCTTTAGTTGTCAACATAATACCTATTTATAGTGTGTGATATCTGATATTTAACATGTTCTTTGGCTTGTAAGATATCACAGGTGCTTTGATTTTTAAATGGTTATGAGGATTTCTAAATAAAGTAACTGTCCAAAAAGATGCTACAAAGGGAACTTCATACAGAAATGCATGAAACATTGTGCCAGTGAAGTTTTAGTGTAGTAAATCTGATTTTCTTCTTTTCTTTTTTTTTGAATTTCAGATTTATCCATGGCAGTACAAAAATTTTCACAGTCTCTACAAGATTTCCAGTTTGAGTGTATTGGAGATGCTGAAACTGATGATGAAATTAATATTGGTAAGTACATTCTGTACTCTGGTTTCAGTAACATTTTATATTGTTTCTTATATATTTAATAGAGTATCACAATTATAATGGGACAGTTAACAGTTTTTCTTTAATGGAGCATATAACAAAAATAGCAAAATTGCAAATCGTGCAATGCTAAATACACATGTAAAAAAACGTCTTCATGACATAGGTTGGTTCATTGTAGTGCAAAATATTCAACAGTACTTTGTCAATTGAGTCAGCTGTGATTCTTATAAATTCTGCTGCTAATTTTAATTTGCAGCCAGTTTTTGTTGGGATACTAAAATACATAGATGTTTCCTATGAAATTACGTATGTGTGCAAAAAAACCACCTAAGTGCCTAGTAAGACACAGGAAGTATCTAAGGGTCTAAACCCAGGAATGTTTTCTTTACAACTTGCACATACCTAAGTACATAGTTGTCTCAGCTTTTGCCAGTAAAATTTATTAGCTACTTCATGTTCCATCTCTGTGCACTCCCAGCTTCTGTGTTTGCAGGATTGAACAGCTCATCTTGTCTTGAATGTAAGCCTCCTTCATATATTGAAAATACTCTTCCCTCAGCATACCTAATCCTGAAAACATTTCCAGGTTTCAGAAATTCAGGCACTCTTTAGTGCAAGGCATTGCCATGGTTGCAGTGATGCGTTTGGGCAGTAGCACAGCAGCTGGAGTGCTCTAGCTCCCATTGGTGAGAAACTTAGATTATAATCCATTTTCAGAACGGCTAAATTAAGTGTCATGAGTCTTGCATATCACATGATCCCCGTTTCTCTCCTAAAACACCTGAAAGGAAGGAAGACGGTAGTTAGAGTAGTTGCTTCTAAAAATAAATAATTTGGCAGTACAAAAGGGATCGTAGGACTTGTTAGTACTTTAAAAAATAGTATTTGGTCACTGTCTTCCACTAACCTTTGGCAGGGGAGATTTAGTGTTACTGATGTATACAAGTGGGGGAGTGAAAACACTGAGCTGCTTCTGTTCAGATGTAGAATTGCATACATTCTTCAGGTGTATCAAGCTTGGAAAGATATAAAAACTGAATTGTATGTTTGTGGTCTTTGGCATTCTGCCTATTATTTCTTGGCTGTTAAAAGTTACCTTGTACATATTTTACGCATTTAAACTAGAATATTTCAGTTGTATCTCTTAGGTTTGGTCAGTAACTTTCTTAAAGCTAAAAGGTTTTGCATGTAAAATGAGGTGACTGAGGACAAAGATAACTCTCATTTCACTTGTAACCTAAATGTAGCAAAGAAAAGACATTGTTTGGACATTAAACAGGCATTTAAAACTATTTAGGAAAAAAAAACACAACAGACTTCATGAATCTTGACAGCTGATTTATTTCACTTGGAGCTTCAAAAAAAGAGATTTCTAGCTTCTAAAGCACCCATTGCTTGACGGATTGTCATGTACATCAAAGGTACTTGTAAGAGTAAAAGGTAAACTGACAGGAATCAAATTAAAATCTAACAGAGCTTGAATGATACTGTGTGCTTTTACAGGGTAAGGCTCAATTTTTTATCTCCCTTGAGCAGTGACCTAGAATTTGTACATATCTTTAACATGCCCCAACAAGATAGATGTTTGCTTATCATCAAAGACTGCTTTGTACAGATGAATCCTGTTCTCTATGCATCATTCTGCCTTCACCTCCTTTTTTAGAAATATCTGGGACTGTGCAGGCCACTGGGAAGTCTTACTTCAGGCTGCAGTGATACTCTGACTTATGGACTTAATACAGGGACTCTATTCTGAAGATTTAAAAATACATTTCTGTTTCAAGTTCAGCATTGGAAATCCACCCTAATCTCCCTAAGGCTGGAAATTGATGCTCTGATTAAGGCTTCTTCTGTCAAAATGTGATTATTTCTGTTAAAAAAAAAAAAAATAAAATTGAAATATACATGATTTTTTTCTTTTTTTTTTCTTACCAGCAGGAAGTATTTCCAGCTGAGTTGGTAGCTCCATGAACCTTTTTTTTTTTTCATAAAACCATAGAACTATTCAGGTTGGAAAAGACCCTTGGGATCACCGAGTCCATTCATCATCCCTACTCTACAAACTTCTCCCCTAAACCATATCCACCAACACCACATCCAAATGACCCTTAAACACATCCAGAGATGGTGACTCAACCACCTCCCTGGGCAGCCTATTCCAGTGTCTAACCACTCTTTGTGTAAAAATATTTTTCCTAATGTCCAGTCTAAACCTCCCCTGCTGCAGCTTGAAGCCATTCCCTCTTGTTCTGTCACTAATTACCTGTGAGAAGAGACCAGCACCAACCTCTCTACAATGGCCTTTCAGGTAGTTGTAGAGACTGGTGAGGTCTCCCCTCAGCCTCCTCTTTCTCAAACTAAACATTCCCAGCTCCTTCAAGCATTCTTCATAAGACACAATTTTAAGGCAATACTAGAGTAGAAGGTCTCTGTTCAATAACTAAGCACAACATAATTTTGGGGTTTTTTTTTCCAACCTGAGCTCTAATTACTGCATTCAGTTTTAATTGCATTTCGTTTAACCTGTGCCTTTTTAAATGCTCTCATCTATTCCAATAAGCAATTTACACAATATAAGTGAGAAGTGGTTTTAGTTAAGCTTCATGACACACTCAATAAGCACAGAATTATGATGGTGTTCTTCATATTTATTTTAATCCACCTATTATTTAATCCAGTGATTTATTTAGAGGTTTTAATTTCTTTAAATTTCCAGCTTTGATTTCTAACTTATTATTTTTTTAATTTACAAATGTTTAATTCTTCCATTAAAATCTTTATCTTTTTTGACAAAAAATGTATGTGTCTGTGTAATGCATTTTCTGTAATCTTTCCCTATGGTTGCAAGTTACTTACCTGCATAGCCACTTTCAGATACACCATGTGCAGTTCTTTGTCAGACATTGTGCACGGGTTGTCACCTATTCCCCTGACTCTCTTCAACAGCAGACCAGCTTGTTCACAGGATCACAGAATGGTTCTAGTTGGAAAAGACCTTTAGAATCATTAAGTACAACCATAACCCAACTCTAAACAAATAATGTACAACTTCTTTTCTAAAACTATAAACATCAAAGGATTCGAGCTATAAAAAACTTTTTCAGATGTTGAGAGATCTGCCAGCAAGTTTGTTTTGGGAAACAACGATCCCCTGCTTTGCTGGCTTTTCTCATTAAATATGAACAGCTAGCAACAATTGCCAGTGTTGTCTCTTCCTCTGTTTTGAAATGCATGTGGCAGCATGTGATCTATAGCAACACAAGGGCCAAAAGATTTGATAGGGCCATACTAATTGATATTCAGCTATGGATATTAGCTCCAGTTGCATGTGATTCAGCCAAGCTGTAATTTTTTTGTATAATTGAAAAGTTATTCTGAAAGTGACATCATTAAAGCAAAAACAGCACAATAAATGACAGTGAATCGTTAGTACTAAGGAGGCTTAGTAATGAAGGGAATACTATGATGGGAGAAGCTGTGGATGTTGTCTACATGGACCTTAGTGAATCTTTCAACACTGTTTCCCACAGCATTCTCCTGGAGAACTGCCTGATATGGCTTAGACCAGTGTACACTTTGCTAGGTAAAAGACTGTCTAGAGGACTGGGCCCAAAGAGTTGTGGTGAATGGAGCTACGTCCAGCTGGTGGCCAGTCACAAGTGATGTTCCCCAGGGCTCAGTGTTAGGCCCATCTTGTTTAATATCTTTAACAGTGATCTGGACAAGGGGTGCACCCTCAGTAAGTTTGAAGATTACACCAAGTTAGATAGAAATGTTGATCTGCCTGAAGGTAGGAGGGCTCTACAGCAGGACCTAGACAGGCTGGATTGATGGGCCGAGGCCAGTTGTATGAGATTCAATAACACCAAATGTCTGGACTTGCACTTGGGCCACAACAACCCCAGGCAACACTTCAGGCTTGGGGAAGAGTGGCTGGAAAGCTGCCCAGAGGAAAAGGGCCTGGGGATGTTGGTTGACAGCTGGCTGAATCATAGAATCATAGAATGTTTGGGTTGGAAGGGACCTTAAAGATCATCTAAATCCAAGCACCCTGCATTGGCAGGGACACCACCCAGTAGATCAGGTTTCTCAGAGCCCCATCCAACTTTAAATACTTCCAGGGTTGGGGCAGCCACAGTTCCTTGAGAAACCTGTTCCAGTCTCACCGCTCTCGCTCAAAGAATTTCCCCTAATGTCTAATGTAAATCTCCCCTCTTCAACTTTCAATCCATTACCCCTTGTCCTCTCACTACAAACGCTTGTAGAAAGTCCCTCCCCAGCTTTTCTGTAGGCCTCCTTCAGGTACTGTGAGGTCACTGTGAGATCTCTTTGGAGCCTTCTCTTCTCCATGCTGCACAACAGCAACTATCTCGGCCTGTCTGCAAAAATATGAAATACTATAAAATGACATTGAATGAACGTAAAGGAGATCAGACATTTGTTATGCCCTGTGAGAGTTTTGTGCAAAGTAGATTAATGATTTTAACCTGTTTCAGGCCTTACAGATAACACACCATATTACACAGATGGGATAGGTGCAAATACTATATTTTTAATGAACAAGTGTCTTTTTCCTCAGTATACACAGTGTGGGCATATGTATTGCAAGGCGTAGGTTTGCCAAGCTCCTCTATTGCTAGTATATGCAGCTTGTGTCACCTGATTCTTTTCACAGGAATCTCCCTGTTCTCTTATCCTCTTATGTTTTGCTTTTGTTATCTGGACTGTGGCTTATAAAGATGAAAATAAAAATTTTCTCCTATTTCTTTGAAACTGTCTTGTTTCTTCAACAAATTCTTGTCTATTTTGTATTATGGCTAGTTATATATCAGTGAGATTTAATATCAGAAGTGTAAGACTGTGGTCAAGGCAAATAAATACATTATGATATTCTGGCATTTTACTTTAGTATCTGTTTTTTATTAGTTTATGCTATTTAGGAAAAAAACACTGAAAGGCATGTGTATTTTACTCTTGTCATTGCTGGTTTTGAATTTTTTTTCCTGAAGAGAATTGTATTGTGGCAGATGTTTTAGGTAGCATCAGATGCTTGATCTAGGAATGTAAAAGGAAGATAAGAAACCATGAAATCATTATTAATTAAGCTATAAGGAATAGGTCAGATATTCTAAAATGTGATGTATTTCCACGTGGGAACTAAATTCTCCTCTTGCTGAACAGTTGTGGCTCATGTGATGTTTGCTGACTCACACCTTAAGTTGTTCATGGGTTTATTAAAATTGCTAGCAACTAACCATCTACAGAACTGTTAACTCATACCAGGCAATTATATTCTGCACATCTTTTAGTTTCAAGTTGAACTTTGAAAAATCAACTGGGAAGAAGAACAGAAAGAAAAAGAAAGAAAGAAAGAAAGAAAGAAAGAAAGAAAGAAAGAAAGAAAGAAAGAAAGAAAGAAAGAAAGAAAGAAAGAAAGAAAGAAAGAAAGAAAGAAAGAAAGAAAGAAAGAAAGAAAGAAAGAAAGAAAGAAAGAAAGAAAGAAAGAAAGAAAGAAAGAAAGAAAGAAGCCTTTTATAGCAGTTGTTTGTTAGAGTGCACTGCTGTGTTGTTAAGGCTCTCTTGTTTCAGTGGAGCAACAATGTCAGAAACTGAGTCTTCTTTTTCGGTTGTACTGGGCATCCACATGCACATTGCTTTTGAGTTAGCAGCTGCTGTGCCCTCTTGGAGAGTCTGTCAGAGGACAAGCATCCAGTCATTCAATGCAGCAAATAGATCTACCTTGGGGAAATTTGTCTATAAAACTGCACAAAAAAGAGACAAAAACCAAGAAGATTCCCTTCCTCCATGTCTTATAAAGATGTAAAAGGTTAATTTATATTAAGAGGTACTAAATTATGTTGTTGGTGGTTTTTTTTTATGGTACAAACTGTTCATGCAGTGCTTTATTAAAATGGAAAAAAAATATAGGAGATTTATGCCTGCTTGAAATGTGTGGAGGTAGAAGGCAAATCTTGACAAATCAATCTCTGGACATAACAGTCTCTAAGTGAAGAGTGTCTTTTGGAGCCACTCAGTCTTAATCAGGACCTTCAGAAGATAGCTGTCAGGCTAGTCACAATTTCAAGCCACATATGTCTTCTGTTTGTGGTGTGCAATGGCTTCTTGAATTTGCACGGATGTTTTGGAATTATTTATTAAATACCATTGAGCCACCTACAGTCTAAATCACTTGGATAACCTACGGGACATCCTTAATCACTTAGCATTAGCTTTGATGTTCAAGAAAGTTCTTTGTAGGACTAATACTCTTCATACTTTGCGCTGAGTTTCTACTACATAATTGGGTTTCTGAATGTAATCACCAAATATCAAATAAGTTTAAATTGATTGCCAGTGGCTCAGGTCTACTGCTGCCTTATCCAAATCAAGGAAAGAGGAGGATCTTGCTACCTCCTTGAAGGTGGAGTTCCAAGGGTGGATTTTTTTAGTATAGGCATCATCCTAGTAACTTCCTTGGTGCTTGAGTTGTTTGACCTTGTGGAACATATTAAAGTGTATTTACAAAAGGCTTTTTTTTTTTTTTTTTTTTTTTTTTAATGGGTGGGGAAGGGCTGAGTCCTGAATTAGCATAGAAAGATATTGATGAATGAGAATGAATTTGCATAGAAAGATTCTATGCTGTTTTCACACAATATTTACGTGCCTAGATTTACCAGCTCTTTTTATTTCAGGTGAAAGAATTATTTTTCAACTGAACTTCTTAGATGACCTTCAAAGCAACTTTGCATGAGCTACTTTTAAGATCAGAATCATGGGATAGGGTTATTTGGTACTCCTGTTGGATTATTTTTATCTACAAAAGTTAAACAGTAACAAATTATGGGAGGAACTCAGTGCAATCAGGGTGTGAAATGCCTGAAATATTTGTTTAACACTTGTTAGATCTGTTCCTACCATTATGGTTTTTTTATCCCTGTTATGTATTTAAATAAGTGCCACCCATTTCCAGAACACTATTGACTCCAAGAAGTTAATTGATTTTATGCTAGTGCTAGAATCCCATACAGGCTTCAAAACAACATCTGCAACAGAAAGAGAAGGTTGGCATTCTGGTGGTCCAGCCCAGAGCTCTTTTCCTTGCTGTTGAGGTGGCTGATGCAGTTCCTGCCCTTCCTGTCTGTCCTACCCTTCTGTGGCAGGAATAGCTGGCTGCAAAGTAGATCTCCTGAGTCACTGCAATTTGCATCCTGGTGTGCCAAAGGAGTCTAAAATCAATGCTAGATCATTTTAATATATTGGACTGCAACTGTCTTGTCTCATACTGCTGCTTGCCTTGGAGCTCATGCTGTTGACAGAAAGAAGTTGACTCAGATAATGGACAGCAGTGGTTTTGGTTGTCCTGGTGCATTCTGCTAAGGAGATTAAATGAATCAACATTTGATGCGAACAGCTGAGTAGACAAGTAGACCAGTCCATACCACTCACAGGTGAAGATGAAGTATCTGTTGTGTTCCTCATTAATAGTCTGAAATCCTGGACTCTTGTAGATGCGTTCTACTTCATTGTCATCATTCCATGCCTTCAACACACCTCTCTTTCCCTCCTTCATCACTTAGTTTTCTTATTCCTAGAGTTGGGAATCCCAGTGGAAGTATGAATGCCCGTGGGGAGACAGTCTGAGAACTAGAACTGGTTTGAAAATAACTGGTAGTACCATGGCTGTGTGTAATACACTTCTAGTTAGCAACAGCCACTCATTTTCAAAACAGTTAGTGGTTTGATTAACTCAACTTGAAGATACTCATCTTCAGCCTTGAGCAAGTAAGATGAAGGATTTGTACTTTCTGAAATCCAAAGCCTTTATAGAGTTTAGAGTTCTAAGCACAGGAAGTCCTTGATCCCTTCGTAGGCCTCAATTAAAAAAACCCACAATTATGGCAAACCTAACATTTGTTGAAGTCCTTGGTGATATTTTTCCTAATTGAAGTGCTTCATCATTCAGGTAACAAGTGCACTAAATTCTACAAATCAGAATAACAGTATTAATGATTCTCAGCTGAATTCTGAACATGTTGATTTTCCTTTTACTTACCCTGTCTTTACTCATAAAAAGCCACACACAAACAAGGTTTGTACAGCTGGAAAGACTGAGATATCTGTGTTTTTTTCCCTTCATTTAAAGTATGGATGTGCCTCTGAAGAATCAGGGATTGGCAAGTGAGAAAAGTAGTCATAATTCTAATGTCTTTGTTTATGGAATGCTAGGATTGAATATTACTTCTGCAGGTCAGTCTATGGTCCTGTGGTTATTTCCCACATTGTGCTATTACTCAGCTGTTCAAAAAACATAACAATTGATTTCTTAGAATGAAAGATCTGTATTCATAATCAATTTATATCAGGATTCTTTCTAGTGGAATTTGGGGAAAAGAGAACAAAGGAAAACAGGAGGAGATCGAAAGAATTTCTGATTTAACCAAAACCCACCTTCGATCTTATCTATTTCTGAATATTCCATCATTTTTGAAGCAGTTCTTCCTCTGGCAGGCATAGCCTGCCAGTCAACTCTGGAGAATTCTGATCTATTTCAAGGCAAAGTTAATTTAGTTAAAGATTAATTGGATTAAGTGGATTTATACAGTGTAGGAGCTAGGCTGTTAGTTTCAATAAGGACCAATTCAAGCTGTTAGGGTTTCAAAGTAGGTCTCCAGAAGCACTTTAGGATGACTTCATACCTGATAGGCAAGAAGATAATGTATTGAATATTGTTCCCCACACCCTAGTGAGCTATGCAGATATGGAGCCAGCCCAGCCTCAGGACTGCCATGCACGTGGTTCTATCAGGTGGAAACAGAGGCTGATCTCTCTTTGGCAGATAGAATAATTTTAAATTGTATTTTGTAGAGAAATAGAGATCCTTAATGACCGCTTATCTAAAACCATTATATTTTTTTCTGTGAGAACATGGTGAAAATAGAAGATTTCTTGTGGCTGGTCACAAAAGCCTCCACTCCTTCATAGAAGTGTAGAAGGAAGGGGAGAGACAAGAAAAGTTATTTATTAATTCATGGAAAGTTTTTGATACCGTGCTTTGTGAGACCAAGTGACTATCTGGGAGGATCCATTCATTCCCATGTTTCTACAAAAATTGAAGAGATTGCTTAGGTGATTTAAAATGCTTCTGCTGTTGCTTCATGATGCCACAGTTCGGGAGAGGTGCTATAGACTAACAGTTCAGAATGGACATTTTCTATCACAGATCTACTGGTGTTATGCTGAAGAATTGCTGTGTTGAAGAATTCATGCTACAGTAGATAAACTTCTAAATTGAATTATGTATTTTTTTAAATAGTTGCTGCATTTCTAGTCAGAGTACAACACAGACACAGGGTTGATATACTGAAGCTCTTTGTTTAAGAAGGTGTTAAAGGTGTGATTGTGGTGGTATTTGAATAATTGTCTGGAGTGGGTTTTTTTTGTTCGGTTTGGTTTTTTACTTTTGTTTAATCCATTTAGACTTTTCTGTCTGCATTTGCTTTGTGAGGTTCTGCTGAGTAGAGGATGACAATTTACTAAGTCAAGTAACTGGTTTTCTTTAAATTGTGTAAGATTATATGTCTTAAGGTGAGACCTCAAGGAGGTGACATTGCATGTCTCCAAGTGTTGTGTTTGACAAGTGCTGACAGTGAATCTGGAAATTCTAGATAGCCTGACTTTCCTGTGAGTCATCTTGATTTGTGTATAAACATCTGTAACTTTTTTGGGAGATTTTTTTTGAAAAGGAGTGGAGTGGAAAGTGTAAATATTGTGGCTCAAAGCATTGTTTTAACTTTTATACAAGGTTTATGTGTATTTGTTTAAATATCTGTGACACAATAGCTACTTTTTATAGGAAAGAATTCTTGAGTATGGTTACTGTTTGTAACTGGATTTAGATAGTTGAGCTGACAAAGGTTTGTTTCAAAAAAACTGTATTGGGGAAAGGATTTTTACTTCTAATGGCTGCCCTACATTTTTATGCTTTACACATGTTTAGGGAAAAAAACCTTGATAAAATACCTTGCTATATTTGATACTCTTCAGTTAAAATTCCAGCTGCCTAATATGGTATGTATGTATTATACTGTACATGCAAACACACAATGCAAAGCTTTGGACTTTGATTAAGCTTAGATCTTGATTTATTGCCTTATATGGTTCAGATATTAATCTGCACTTTGAGGCATGTGTATTGTTCTCAGACAGGAGTTTCCATCGTTACTGTGGAACTTGCTGGCCTCTTCTGCTGGTCTTGCCTTTATAGTGTGACAAGACTGGTCAGGGGAAGTGCTTGTGCCTGGTATACAGCCAGCAATGGAAGGGCTTTAAACATCTGTTCATGGGGAACACTCCCTAAAAAACATATAATATAAGGATTGAATGCCATAAAGCAGCGGAAGTCAAGCGGGGAGACTGTTCCTGAATCTGTGATAGTTTAATTTCTGGTTTTGTCTTCATGGGGAATTGGGAGCACTTCTTCCCCCAGCCATCTCTCTGTCCTAATGCCATAAAGAGCTGGTGTGCTCCCAATTATAGAACAAAAGGCTGCCAATTTTACTGTGAGTTTACAGTGCTTTAGGTCAAATGAAGTAGAGAAAAGGCTTGGATTTTGTTTGCTTACTTTTAGTTACATAGATTCCAGTAGCTGTGCTGTGATAAAGTTCTCTGCTTGCCAGTATGTAATGGAAGATGAGATGATACTATGTAGTCCTTGAAGCATGCATTTGGGCATAAAGGTATTCATTTTGTCCTTTTTCTTGCTTTCTCATTTGTGTAGTTCCTTTGCAGAAGTTTTAAACCAGGCATTTTCTATCTCTTTGTCTATGTCAGAAAGTATGATAATGGATTTGTTTGGCAAATTTTGATTTATTTTTGTAAGGTAGCACACTTATTTTCAGGAATTGAAAAAAAATGGCATAACGTATTTTCAGGAATTGAAAAAAAATGGCATAATACCTTTCCTCACAGTGCAAGGGGAAATTGCCACAGTAAACAAAATCAGTTGTATTTTCTGGGATGGTCCATCTCTTATAGCAATGGACCCTATTTGTTTTTTCTTAAGGGTGTGTCTGTGTTAAGTCAGGATAAACCATCCTTGAAATTGGTTGATTTTTAAAAAAATTTTTAGTTAATCTAAGTTCCATGTCTGGAATTTGCTTCAAAAGATCATGGTATATATTAATAAAAAAAGCATTGGTTAAGTCCTTGTAGAGTTTACTTGCCAGATTAATTATGGAGCAGATGATATGAGTGTTCATTTATTGAGTATGAAATTGCTTCACTTTGTCTGTTCTGAGTATGTTTTGATTCTATCACAAGCAATACAGACTAGACAGAGTTGCCTCTAACTTTGTGTACTTTCCCATCATGAAATTCTTCAAGGAAATTTGTGGTTATTAGGGCTGTGAATATAAACCACTGTCTGTTGGCAGAATTCCCTGGCAATTTGAGAGTGTCTGACAGGGTATTTCCGTGTAATTTTAAAACCTGTACACTGGAATCTGTGCTTCAGCCTGTGTCTTTAACTATCAAAAGTATCTTTCATTGTATTATAGGAAGGTACAAATAGCTTCCCCCTCCCCCCCGTTCTTGCAAAGCTTGTGGTAAATGTAAACACAGACTAAAGGAAAGCATGAAGTCTGTATTACAGATCCATAAAATCTGATATCTAGATTAGGGAAGTAAGAGAAACCAAGTGGAGGATAAGGCAGCGTATACAATGTTAATTTTCCAAATTTAGATGACACTGAAACCCCATGAAGAGATGAACCATTATTTTGTTATTCTATCTTCTTTTTCCACAGTGGAATCTTCTGATATAATTTGTCTTTTGACACCAATACTCAGTTCCAAATTAAAGTGCACCTGATGTGCTGTTAGCATAGTAACTGGAATTTGCATAAATACCTAAGCAATATTAACTTAAAACTGAACAAAAGAAAGCAGTTACTCTGTTTTCTCTAGTATCTTGGGAGCAAACCCCAGAATAGAATGAAATTGATAAGACAAGCAATGGTTTCAAATCCTACGCTCCTCTCCCTTTCTTTTGTCTTCTCCTCTGCTTTCCCAATGTATACTACTTATTATATCAGTCTTCCAAACTGAAGTTTCTCCAAAAAATTTGCCAATTGTTAAGTGAGAGAAAGATGTTGAGTAGAAGTGGTAGAGGAAATAGAAGCAGCCAATGAAAAATGGAAACATGAGTAATAATCAGGAAGATTTAGCAGACATGTAATTGTTGAAATACAGCTTTTCTGAACATCTGTTTTAAAAAATAGTGTTTTCTGTAGGAATATGAACAGTTGCAGTTGTCTAGCACTACTGTTTTAAGAATTATATTAGAGTGGTGCTCAAGCCCAGTCAGAATTGGGTATGAATTATGTATGCTTTTCACAAATTATTCTTTATTTCAGTTTGCAGACTAAGGTGCTGATCCTGTAGCATGTTCCCTTTGGGCTAAACCGTAGTTCCATTTAAAGCTGTAGATAATTGTACACTTCTAATGTATTACAGACTTTATTCATTAGAAAAAAGGAAGAAAAGAATTGCTAACAAGGCAGTCCATGTTGTGACAGTAGGGAAAGGAATTCTGTGTTGACTAAGGCAAGGCTATATTTTAATTCATAGCCATCATATTGAAAGATAAAGAGAATGGGAGGCTCTGAGGGCCTTATTTCAAGATGATCCATCTTTGGATTTACATTTTGGCATGTTGGAAACTTGTCATAGTGGTGACATTTTGATACATCCAGTTTAGTTACCAACTACAATTCTTGTTAAGGGCAATGGGTACAAGTTGGAACATAGGAAGTTCCATTTAAATATGAGGAAAAACTTCTTTATAGCGAGAGTGACAGAGCCCTGGAATAGGCTGCCCAGAGAGGTTGTGGAGTCTCCATCTCTGGAGATACTCAAAACCCACCTGGATATAGTCCTGTGTAAAGTGCTCTAGGTTATCCTACTTCAGTGGGAGAGTTGGACTAAATGATCTCTAGAAGTCCCTTCCAAATCCAACAATCCTGTGATTCCGTGATTCTGTGAAAGTACTGAGAAAGTAGGTTATGGTCTCCTTATTCTAGATACCTGTTGTGGCCTGTCAGTGTTAGTATGAAATCTGCAATTTTTCTGTTGCTCCTCTTGTCCTCCTTTTCCCATTTTCCTTTTCTTCTGTACTTTCCCAGTACAGAAAAGCTATAGAAATAAGGGTGGAATTTTTTTTTTTACATTGTGGTTTCTTGAAAAACTGCTTGAATTAGCATTTGTGGCTGCAACTAGTGCTAATCATTAAGAGCTCTGGAAATAAGTCTCTGAATTAATAACTATTAAATAATATATTTACTTTAATGTTAAAATTGGAAAAGAGAGTTTGTTCTCCCAGTCCTTCTGGAAATTATGGAGCTTATATTTATTCTGCTTTGCCACCTAAGTCTAGTAAGCAGGTGTTAATCCTGAGGAAGTTTCTTTATGGGTCTTAGATCCATCTTGAATTCTGAATCAGTAATATATTACTTACTGGATATGACCAGTTCTGGACAGAGGATATACTTGACTGACCTTTTGGCCAAAATGTGCTGGAAGCAATGTACAGCACAGTCCTGGCATTTCCTCCCATCAGTTCTGGAAGTTATAAGGAACTATCTGTCAAGCTTGCACATGTTTGCCTCTTATAAGTAAGATGTTGTAAGATCAAGTTTCTATGTGTATATTTTTTTTTCCTTGCTGGGATTCACATATCTGAAGATAGTGGTGATACCTGCTTAGAATACTATAAAATGTTTAGTGTACTTCAGAATATTTTCTTATATTATATAAATATAGTTTGCTTGTTACTATATGTGTTAGTATATCTTAAATCAACACTCCATTTCACAGAAAAGAGTATGTATTTTTATTCTGTCTTCCACAGTACCTTTCCTTTCTATCTCAGCTTGAACACTGCCTTCCAGACTTGGCATTATGTCTTTGAATTCAGTATTGGTCATATAAAACTACTAGGTTTCATGCAAGTTACTTTCCTTTTTTCTTTAAATATAGATGACATCATACTTAAGGTATGTAACATTTAGCAATCCATTGCTAACACTACTAGTAAGCTAATTGTTGATATAGTAGCTTCAATAGTGTCCATAGCATATTGTTTTAAGGTGATAGATTTTGTTATAAGTATATAACAAAAACTTCATAAAGTTTATTAAGTACATGTGGGGTTTTTTCCTGTGAACCAAGGGGTTAATTTTAATGCAGTAAACCAGAATTCTAGATCATAAATTAGGCATCTTTTTAATAATACGTTCTATAAATTCAGATAAATAAATTCTTACCTTTTTCCATTCCTCCCTCATTCACTTAGTCCTACACCAAGCTTCATTTCCCTTTTGATTATGCAACTGTATCTGTTTGTGAAGCCATACAGTACATTTGAAATTACACAAATAAAAATGCAAATGAAACACACACATCTTTTTGCAAGAAAAAAAAAAAAAAGGAAAAGAAAAAGGACATTGTCAATGTACAACATTAAGGTTTAAGCTGTTGGTACGGTTAGTTTGCTTCCTTATGAAGCATATTAATTAAAAGACAATTTACTAATAAAGAGGGTTTATTTTTGGCTTTTTGGTGAGGTTTTTTGTTGGTGTGTGGGTTTTTTTTCCTTTTTTCAAATAGAGTAATGGGAGCTATTTCTCCTGAACAAGAGAAATTTTGCAGCAGATTATTGCTGGATTGGGAACACTCCAGAGAAGACAGCTAGCAACCTGTTCTAATTGTGATGAATAAGACCGCAAGTGTACTGCCGGGAACATATACAATTGTTTTTACTTGTTGGGTGTTGCTTTTCAGAGACATCATTTCCATCATGATGCCAAGTCCTTTGAATAGCCCTTAAATAAAAAGCAGACTGTAAAACTATGTGGATTTTGTAAACTAGTATCTCCTAATGACTTAGAATAAAGTATTAAGGCAGCACTTCGTTTTACTTAAAATGATGCAGCAAAAACAGAAGGGCTTTTTGAAAATATTTAAAAATACCTTCATGTTTAATATGCTAGGTCACATTTTGTACTTTACATTATTGGTATGTTTTCAGAATTTATTTCTTATCAGCACATTCCCATGACATTTCCGTCTTGTAAAATCTTAACCCTTCCTCCTTCCACCCCCTTTTGTATTTACAGAGTTCACTGTAATTCTTCTGTGTCTTTTCTGATTAAAAAGAGCAGAGGAAGCAAAAGAAAAATGTTGCAGCGTTAGTAAGAAAAGGTTGTGAGGCCTGTGTGTAATTTCCGGGCTTCCTGCAGTGGGCTGTGGGCAGTGGGCTACGTCTGACACAAATGGTTTTGATTTTTAAATCTTTTGGTTTTAAATATGCAAGAGCACCTCAGATTATTATGGCTGAAGTATCCATTTGTTTCCTGTTGAGAGCTGGGTATACACAATCTGGTGTGTGTAACCTGTGCCTTGAGTAGGTACTGAACTCCTGAGAGGGGCCTGGTGGGCCTGGTTGTGGAGGGTAGCATCACCCCTGCCCAACTCTGTGGGGTGTCCTAGTCCCACGGACCAGCTGTCCTGGGGAGACCCAACTCCCCATGGGGAGCTCTGCGCTGTACATCCTTCCATCTGCCCAGCACAGTCCCCAGGTCAGGCAGATCCTCCGGAAAACTGTGCAAAGGCACACTGAAATTAAGGAGATAATGTGTGACAGCCAGCATGTCTTCACCAAGGGCAAATCATGCCTAACAAATTTGATAGCTTTTTACCATGGGGTCACAGCATCAGCAGACAAGGGAAGAGCAACTGACAATCTATCTAGACTCATGCAAAGCATTTGACACTGTCATGCACAACATCCTTGACTCTAAATTGGACTTGATGGATGGACCACATGATGGATAAGGAATTAGTGGGAAGGTTGCAGTCAAAAAACTTACTGTCAACAACTTCATGTCCAAGTGAAGATCAGGGAGAAGTGGCAATCCACAGGGCTGGGTATTGGAACTACTCTGTTTAACTTCTTTGTAGGTGACATGGACGATGGGATTAAGTGTATTCTCAGCAAGTTTGACAATGACACAAAACATGAGGTGCAGTCAACACACTGAAGGGAAGGAAGGCCAGCCAAAGGGACCTTGGCAAGCTTGAGAGGTGGACTTGTGTAAGCCACATTAAATTCTACAAGGCCAAGTGGAAATTCCTGCACCTGGGTCAGGATAATCCCACGCATAGATAAATCGGGTGGAGAATGGATTGAGAGCAGCCCTGAGGAAAAAGACCTTGGGGATGTTTGTTGATGAAAAGCTCAACATGAGCTGGCAATGACTAGTTGCCCAGAAGGCCAGCTGTATCCTGGGCTGCATCAAAAGATGGCCAGCAGGTCAAGGAAGGTGGTTCTCCCCCTTTGCTCTTGATAGACCCCACCTGACTACTGTCTCCAGTTCTTGGGCTCCTGACATAAGGACATGAAGCTGTTGGAGCGAGTTCAGAAGAGGTTAACGAAGATGATCAGAGCTGGAGCACCTCTCCTATGAAGACAGGCTGAGAGACTTGGGATGGTTCAGCCTGCAGAAGAGAAGACTCTGGGGAGGCCTTCCAGTACCTGAAGAGGGCCTACAGGAAGCTGGGGAGGGGCTTTTTACAAGGGCTTGTAGTGGTAGAATGAGGAAAAGGTTTCAAACTGAAAGAGTGTAGGTTTAAATGCAATATTAGGAAGAAATTCTTTACTGTGAGAATGATGAGACATAGGAACAGGTTGCCCAGGGAAGTTGTGGATGTCCCCTCCCTGGAAGTGTTCAAGGCCAGGCTGGATGGGGCTTTGGGTAACTTGGTATTGTAGGAGAGCTGGCGATGGTAAATCCTTATTTGACATAAGTGGTGCCCTTGCAAGGGCAGAAGAGCCAGTGGGGTCACCAGAGATACACATAATGCTAAGCTCTTTCTGCGTACTGGGTGTGCGTTCTTCATGACTGTTCTAATCACATGAAGTACTTGTTCTCCCTGTCTACCTTCCAGGCTGGGAAAGGATACTCTATGGCTTCATGGGCATTGACCTGCACAAAAAGGATGGGTGTAGGTGTTGGGCAGTGAACAGTGGAGGCAGGTATAGTCAGTACTGATGCAAAGCTGTCTCTGCAAGGAATGTATCCCTAGGATCAGGGGAATCGTTTGTCTTAGTGCTGCTGAAGAATGTAGGTTCTCTGTACTTAGTGAAACTTTGACCTTTATAATTCCCCCAGAAGGGGAGGCAACAGCTAAGACAGAGGCAGCTTCACAGTCTTTAGCTGAGGCACTGAATAGGGGACGTATTAGAGAATACTTAGAGAACAAAATTTTGCAGTTCATTCTCTGTCCTGGTTTTATTTAAGTCCTAAGCAAAAGTTTGGATTTTGAAACCAAATAACCCTTTGGTTCTGCCTTGAAATTAAGAAGATGAATCAAAAGTGTCTCTTGTTCTGTTTGCTTTTTTTTTTCCTTCCTCCCCACAGTTTCCAGTCATCCTTCTGCCCAGTTTCTGTTTCCTGGTGTTCTTCCTTTACTATTTTTTTCATTCTAAAATTCTGAATATTGCTTGACCAGAGAGGATTTTTTTTTTTTTTTTTTTTCCTTTTCGGCTGTTTTGCTTTTACCTGCCTGTCTCCCACTGTTTCTATTTGATTTAGATCAAGTCCTGTCATTACCTTGGGGCTGGGAATGGGCCATATTTTTGCCTGGCTGCTGAATGGTGTGAACTTTCTCATTGCAACTGATGAGGAAAAGAAACTTCTTGAGCCTTTGTTGTATAAAGAATGGTATTAATGATGTGATCAGAAACTTGAAAAGAGTGCCATAGGCTTGATGCAGGTAAGGAAAACTGAAATTTCAATAGGTTCTGGATCTGCTGTCCTCACAAAGATGCAGTGCTTGGTATGATCATTTATCTTTGAAATAGTTCTGTCGTTATGAGGGACTCGACAGTAAAAAAGCAAAAAAAAGGAAGGGGGATGTTGTTTTAAAATGTGACTGCAGTAATGCAACATCATCCTGCAGTTGAAAATGACCATTTACTTCACAAAAATAATCTGGAAACAATTTCTCTTGCTGCCT
The DNA here is from genome assembly GCF_020740795.1 of Apus apus. NCBI lineage: Eukaryota > Metazoa > Chordata > Aves > Apodiformes > Apodidae > Apus > Apus apus. The sequence continues at coordinate 13,824,956 of NC_067282.1, forward strand.
GTTCTGGAAAGTCAGATGTTTTTCTGAAGTACATCCTAATTCCCTGAATAGGTAATAATATTCAAACAATATGTTTATCTAGCTTATTTGAGAAGATTGATTTTTTTTTTAATGGTGGGTAAAAAAATCACTCTGCCACATGTGTACGGGATGAACTGGCTGTGTCCTGTCTTCTGCAGACAAAGATTGCTTCTTGTTATGCTTCGGGTGATATCACTGTGAAACTAAGAAATAAAATAATGAAAGTTAGATACTGCTGGTTGCCTTCTAGAAGATACTAAAACATATCAGGTCCTCTATAAAATGTACTTATTTCCTCGAAACTTTCAGGGAAGTTGAGAGGGGATGAAGCCATATTATTGGAAAGTGACACTTTGTAAAAACACTTAGAAAGATGGAAAAATAGCTAAGAGGACCAGAGTTCTGTTAGCATACCTTCATATGTTGGTTTACAGTGAAGACTTTGAAGCCTGTTATTTTGATAAATTCTACAGGGTTTACTTTCTTGGACTTTTTCCTATTTAGAAGATTATTCAGGCTGCCCAAAGTTAGTTGTGAGAAGTTGTTCCATTTATGAATCTGCATTCTGAAAGCAGAACTTTAAACCACAAAATTTAGCATCCTGTCATTGGCAGCAATTACTGCTAGATGCATCAGGAGAAAGCAAAAATGACTACTTTAGCTCTTTCCATATGATTATTTTCTGGCATTTTTGTCTGTGGAACCGTGATGCTGAATTCTGAACAACCCATATGCCCTTGAGAAAGTAACATAAATGGAAAGACAGCTTTTTCTTGAGAGATTTGTACCACTTGCTTAAATAAGAATAAAGCCTTAGGATTTTAAAAAATATTTTCCCCTTTCTTTCCCTCTTATATGGCTTAATATTTTTCTTTGGCTTATATTTGAAGGCAGTTTTGAGCAAAGACTCATTCACAGTTGTAACAAAATTCAAAGCTTGCTTAGAAATCAGTTATTTCTTCTCATCACCTTAGAGCTTGTCCTTGCAAAACATAAAGCAAAGGAACTGCTAAACCTGTTGGCATAAGTAATGCATTTCTTCTAATATGTTGACTTTCAAATTTTTACATTAATATTTTTCATAGTTCTTGGAAATATTTGTTGTTGCACTTAAACAGGAGAAACAAGATATTTTTTTGGGGGCAGTTTCTTTCTGCTTCATGTACTAAAGTAAATTTTGTGGTTGATTGAAGAATTTTTTTGTTTGAGACTGATATTTGCACATTTCAGGAAAGTCAGCTTGTGAAATTTTTTTTTTTTTAAATACACGAGAATCTTAAGACACAGGTTCTTTTCCTTTGTTTTTTACCAGCTCATGACCTGCTGCTCAGTTTGGTCTGTGCCTCCTTTAATGACTACTTATTTCAGTGACACACTATATAAGAATAATACCTTATCACTACAAGTTCAATCCAGATAACAGGCTGATTTGATCTTAAAATATAATGGTGACCAGGATGTTCTTTTTCTTTGTTTTCTTTTCAGCCCAGTCCCTGAAAGAGTTTGCTCGGCTCCTCATTGCTGTTGAAGAGGAGAGGAGACGACTGGTAAGTCTGCTGTCAATAATGTTTGTGTTGGGCCCCTTTTTTATATAAAATAGTACTTTTTTTTCTACTCTTTTTGAAGTGCTTTTTAAATTTATTTATTTATTTATTTGTGTTGTAAATGTTAAGTATTTAATAAGAATAACTTGGTTCTACAAAGGCAGAAATGTGCAGAATACTTTTGCATCAATTTAAAAGCTTTTTTGTCACAGTCTCCTCCATCCTCACTCCCCGCCCCAAAATAACCTTTGAATCCTCCTGTACCTTTCCATTCCCCCATCTGGTCATATGAGTCACAGGGCAGAGTAATAAAGTAAACTGTAGACAGAGAATTTATAGTGGAAATGTGGATCAGTATTAGATTTAATGAAATACTGAGTGTTGCCCAGTGAATGTATACTAATAATACAATAATATGATAAATAAGTAGTTAGATGAGAAACCAAGGTTAATCACCTTTGAGAAACTCTTGCAGAATGCATTATAGATCAGATTTGTCAGGTATGTCCTCTGTTCTGGTATTCTTGTTCTCTTTCTTTCCAGACAGATGAATCTGCAGTATGCTTACATTTATATTTCTATTGAGATGTATCTTTGTTAAAGAAGTTGTAAGTGTATTCTTGTACAAGCATTTTAAAAAAAAAAATCCACATAAGCAATGAAACTACTTTTTTTCTTCTTTGGAAGTTAATAATGAATAAAGAGTGAAGTAAGGATTAGCCACACTAGAGAGGTGTTTAAATATTGTGAAAGTATAACTAGCTCAAATCCATCCAATGACTGTGTCTGTCCTTGTTTTCCTTCCTCTTAGTAGTACTTAAGGAGGTGAGGAAAAGGATTTTCTGACTCAGATTGGAGCTAATTTATTAATCCAGGAAGAGGCTTACATAAAGTCTTCTTATTCCTAGGAGTAAACAACCACAGATTTGGTCTTCCACTGTTTCTGTTTATATAAATATTTTGAAGTGGCAAAATCATAACATTTTATATGGTACAGTTGCATAATTAATATTACCTAAACCTGTACAAGATTTTTACTTTATGCTAAAGGAGTAATTCCTTTTTTTACTTTTGGAAGTTTCGAGCCTTTCTGTGGTTTATAATTTCATATTTCCATATAGTATTTTACTCTGTATCTTGCAGGAAGGCCATTAGAGTAAAAGAGGGGAAACTATTAATTGAGTGAACAAAGACCAGGCAGATACTTTTTTTTATATTTCAGTGTGATTTCAGTGGGAATACATGGATTGTATAGTGAGCTTTTGGATCACAGTGCAGTCAGAGACTTGAGTGAGATTTCAGTCTGACAGAAAAAAATATTTTACAAGTGGCTGTGATTTTAGTAAAATGAAATAATCAAATTATTGTAAACAAAATGGCAATAAAGTTCACAGTGTAGAGAATCTACTTTTGATGGGAAAACATTTGTATCCAGCTTTTTACTGCGTTTCAAATAGCCCCATTCAATTTGTTCTTCAAGCTAAATGTTCATGCAGGGAGCATCAAGGACACACGGTTACCACGGTAGTGACATTTGAGTAAGAAAATTCAGCAGACTTATTTTTCTGTTTTAAAAAAGTTGCGTCTGTCTGTTGGTAGAATTTGATGCAGTGTACAGACTTAAAGATGGTGTCTGGTTTTATTTAGAGACAAAAGACAAGTTCTCCTGACATTTTTCCCCTGCAACCCATTAATTTTCAGCTTTTTGTACTATAATAGAATCATAGAATGGTTAAGAGTGGAAGGGACCTTAAAGATCATCAAGTTCCAACCTCCTTGCTGTGAGCAAGGACACCTCACACTAGACCAGGCTGCACAAGCCTCATCCAGCCTGGCCTTAAACATCTCCACGGAAAGGGCTTCCACAACCTCCGTGGGCAACCTATTCCAGCACCTTACTACCCCCATGGTGAAGAATTTCTTCCTAATGTCTAACCTAAGTTTACCCTCTTTCAATTTAAAACCATTACCCCTTGTCCTATCACTACCATCTCTGGTGAATGAATCTATTACTTGTATCTTGTGGTATATGTCATTAATACAAGGGCTCAGAAGCTTAAAAAGAAAACAAAACAAAAAAGCAATACAAAAGGTGTCACCTTTGTACAGATAGGTTTTTTTTTATCCTCCAGTTCTCTTACTGCAGTTTTATGCATGCCATCCTAGAACCCAGATTTTCCTGTGAGGACCAGAGTGTGCTGTGCTAGATGCTGAACAGATTGCTAGCAACAAGAGGTTTCTGCCTGACAAACTTGTGATTTAACTATGAAATCTTCGGAACATTCTTTGCCTATTTCTGAGGAATGGAACATTATGCATACACTTTGATGCCTCCACTAGAAAGACTTCAAGCCAGCCAATTTGCAGATTAGTGGTGGTTTTAAAAAAAGTTCTCAGTTGACTGCAAATCTCAAGAGAGGGCACGCAGGTCTTTTGGAATTCTTTTCCTTCTGCATAAAAAGAGAAAACCTGCAAAAGTTTTAAAAAAAAAAATTGTTCTTTTTGACATTTTTACAAGGCTTGGAGAAAAACAGCAACTCACTGTTGAGACTATGGATACATTTAATCTATCATTAAAAATTCTATTTAAGCCATGAAGTGCGTAACATTAAAAAAAAGTTATTACATAAGCAAATACCGGATGTATAGGAATGTGGAATGACAGATTTACTTCTACTTACCAGCTAATGGTCTTGTTTCCCTGCTTTGAGTTTTATATTACTAATTTATGAGTGTGCATATGAGCGCATGAATTAGATTTGAATGTGTAAAGTATATATCAGCAATTTATTTCTCATCTGATGGCTATTAAATTCTTCATCAGTAAAATTGTTTTTTTTTTTTTTGTGAACACAGAGAGGTGTGTTGGAGTGCTTGCCCACTGAATTTATAATTTGCTTCCAGTGGTGAAGGAAGTAGATTGAGAGATGCTGAGCACACCTTCTGTCCTTCTTGCATAAAGAACCAAAAGAAACTCATTTTTGTTTTCTTTAGAATAAGCTAATGAAACGAGATATTGTGAACAGTATCACTGGGAAAAACACCGAAGTGTAAGGTTAAATAAAACTGTGTATCACATAGATAAATAATCTGCTGTGTAAAGCTTTGCAGCTATTATTCTTAGCAGTAGTAATAATGTGATGTTTATTAGAAGTCAGTTTCTTTTATCCTTGTCTTTTTTTTCCTGGTTCTAAAAAATTGAGTAGTAGTGTTAGAAAAACCAAAGGTTATGCACCAATCATTTTCTCTTAAAAAGCAAATAAAGGGAAAAGTAACTTGTCAGAATTCATTTTTACAATATACTGCGTTATGTTTGATACCTGTCATTTCATGGTGTTGTTCATTTAATGATGCTGTTGGTAAATGATGCATTAAAAAATTCCCAACCAAACAGCTCTGACTCTGGGGTTTTACAAGAAGCATGCCAACAGCATAAAAAGTCAGTTTCATCCCCACTGCTTTCCCAGTGACTTTAGTAACAAGCCACCAGGGAATATAAAATAATGACCTCTATTTCCCTGTGATTTATGAAGAAGAATAGAGATTATATAATTTAATTTCATGTGAATATTTGTGTCTCTATCAAGGAAACTTAGTTAAAATATTTTCCTTCTGCTATTGCTGAAATTACATTGTTTCTGTTAAATAAGTGGTATGTTTTGTTTTTTTAATTTAGAGATTCATGCATTCTTTATGTTTCCTATAGTTTTAAATATTTAGTAAACTTTGTAACAACTGTAAATGTAGTAGGAGACATTATAAAATACTAATTCCTTTTCCTTTCATAGCATTATGCTGTGTTGACACAAAAACAGATGAATTGGTTCATGCTACTGATTTCCTCTTCCTTGAGGTCCCTCATCAATTTGAGGCATCAGATGTGTTCTCATGAGTGTTATGTGATCTTGAATGTAGCTCTCTGATTATTTCTGAAAGTTTACTAAATCCAAACTGAAAAAGGCCTCTTATGTGTTACATTCCTTGCTATTTACCCAAGTTTTTATGGTCTGTTGGCAAGTGATGAGTGGTCCCAAAGCTTTTCTCTCTGGTTTTGTGAGTCAGTGAGATCTGTGTGGTTACTTTGAATTCCTGACCAATATTAAATACTTCAGGGAATTGTACAAAGATTCTGAAGTGGATAGTTGGCTGCTATGCTTGATGGATATTTTTCTTTCTAGTATCTGTCTCTTTGTATGTCATAATAGTCATGCTCCAGAAAGTATCTCATTGTTGAGGATTTCTTTTGTATTAAACGGATGTTCTTGTTGTGGTTCTGTATTTGCTCTCACACAAGGGGTCTGATGCTATCTGCTTCCAGGGAAAGCATCAAAATACTCGGTTTCAAAAGCTGCACTGGAAGAAAAATAAATGAACTATTAAACCCAGCTATCCATGGAATGGTACATAAAATCAGATACTGAAGGACACAGCATGTTCTTGAGCAGAGTTAACCTTTTCTTTATAGTGTGAAATGGGTTACAGATTCCATCAGAAGAATAAGCAGTCTTCTATCCGCAGGTGCTGCTTATTACTCTATTTATAAAGGGGAGAAATCATAAAATCACAGATACTAGCACCCTGGGACTGCAGAGCATACACCTGGCATTTTGTTTCAAGTGAACACTCTCTTAACGTGAAAAAAAATAGTGTAAATGCTGTTTTGATATACTTGGTAACTGCTTTCAGTGCTCTTCACCACTCATACCAATTTTGACATTTGGATTAATCTCTTTGGTAGCAACCTGCCTGCAAGGGGACAGTCTGAAAGCATATTACTACAAATTAGGGAGCAACACCACAAATAAGAGGGCTTCTTCTCATTGCAATTAGGACTGGGTTTTGTTTGTTTGTTTGTTGTGTGTTTTTTTGTTGTTGTTTATATGTTTGTGTTGCTTTCCCTTTTTGCTGTTTTAAATTAATTAAAAAGCACCTCAAAAAAAAAAAGCTGATTTGGGGGCATTAGTTTTTTTTCTTACACTTAAAGATGGCTTGTATATATCCTGTTGAGCAATCAGGGTATATTGTACAGTGTTGTTAACAACTTTGGAAAGACTTCCTGTATTTGTGCATTAGACTAGTAATTTGGAAAAACACACTTTCTATTAAAGAAGGAGTAAATCAGCATGGAATTGTTTTATTTTGTATAAAAATTATTTTCACTTTGATTTATTTATTATTTTCTTCCCCTTTTAACTTCCTTCTACTCCAGATACAGTAGGCTACATGTTAGATATTAATTGCAGAAAAAAGTAATCTTTTTGGTAAGTTGTATTCTTCAAGACAGGAAAATACTGATTTGAATGGGTTTGAATGTTTTTGGTTTTTTTTGGTTTTTTTTTTGGTTTTTTTTTTTTTGTTTGTTTGTTTGTTTGTTTGTTTGGTGGGTTTTTTTTAATACCGTCAGCTTACTGTCCACTGGTAGTCAAGCTAAGTTACAGAAATCATTGTGAAAATTACTGAAAAAATAGCATGCCTTCATAATCTTTTGGTGACCCCCCATTTTGAATACATGCTATACTCATTTCTGGTCAGAAAGCATTATATAGACTAGGAAAGATGGTGAGACAGGCAACACGGAAGGCTAGACACCGGGAAGGTTTGCTAGAAGAAAACCAAATGTGCAACATTTAAGAACAGCTGTGCTTTAAAGTGCAGAGATTCATGGTTTCTGCTTCATCACTTTTTGCTGTAAATTGCTCCTGGAAATCTTTGGACAAGCATGGACTAGTGTTGGAGAGCTTAGTAGAGCATCTTTGCCCTCACTGCCTTTCTACTGTCTTTTCATCCTCCTGGAATTTGTCTCAGAGCCCAGACTGTGAGAAGCCTAAGTTTTGTCTATACAAGTGAAATTTGCCTAACCTATTATTGCTTGTACACTGTAGTCATCTACATTTTTTCCAGTCTAAACTCACATTATGAAAACTGTGGAGAGAAATGGGAACTTTTCAAATATTATTAACCTTAAGTAGATGCTTGAAATGAAATTTACTGAGTGTGGTCATATGTTTCTCTTTGGGACCTGTGTCAGTGTTTACCTTCTAGATGGTTAATTAAGGTGAACCTTTAAGTTTTTGTGGAAGATGCTAATTTATTAAATTTATTTGAGTTTATAGATTATTTTTTGCTTGTTTTTCTTTTGTCTCTTCTGGAGAAAAAGATGGCCTTTCATTACATAACATCTGTATTATCCCTTTTAAAACATGTAATACTTTCTTGCTGAGGCTTTTGCCTGTTAGCCTTGGAAAGTATTGCAGGAGAGGATGTAGGCAGCAGCAGTGTATGGATTTCTGCTGTGCTTTAGATCTTGAATGGTTGGAGTAACTGCTATAGAAAATCTGATGGTTTTTAAAATGAATGGTGTTCAGAACCAGCTTTCTTTCCTTAATCGGAGTCAGCTTTGTGTCCCAACTACTGTCAACATAAAGTTGGGAGGTAACTCAAGAGGAGTTCAGCAACACCTAGAAGAATGTCTTTTTTTTTTTCACATTAATTGCATATTTGTAGAGTATTTAATGGGCCATATAAGAAAATGTCCAGTCTTCTGTGGTTTTTTGGTACAAGTGTTTGTGTGACTGTGTAATCAACATAATTAGAGAAGTGATCCAGCTGGAAAAATAATTCCTTTGGCCTTCCCCTCACGCTAGGAGAACAATGACTCAAGGCCAGAATTACTATCAAGAAGGTAGGAATTTATTTTATAAAATTGCGATCAAAAAGGTATTTGGACTATGCCTTCACTTGACTGCAGATGTTATCTGTGACCACTGTATCTGATAAATGAAATCAAGAAGCGATAGGCATATTTCTGTCATGCAGACTTCCCAGAGCGCAGAGCTGCAATGTGATCCTTTGGTGTGTTCTTGTAGAGGGGAGAACTCACAATGCAGCTTTCCCCCTTGCTGTGTCTTGGGCCAGAAGGAATCCTGTTTGCTGTCTTTCTCTGTACTGCTCAGTAGAAAAATATACGTGTTCAGTGAATGTTTTGTAGCATTTGTGCTCAATTAAAAAAACAACCCACAACAAAGTAATAAGAGTAAACAGCTCATGTTCTGTTATCATTAATGTAGTTTAACTTCTGACATCTGTATGTATGCATGGACATTTCTGAACTTCCCACAGATGAAAAATGCATCCTAGGTTACACAAGCTGGGGTGCTTTTAGTACAGAACATTAGCTGGCTCTTTTAGATGACACCACATCAGCTTCCATTATTTTCTCAAATAATAATGTCTAGGAATGCATATGAAGCTCTTACTGTTTTCAGTTTTACACACATTCCTAATTTGTTGAAAGTATAGTTCTAACTTCTTTAATAATTTTCATTCTTTAAAATAATTTGTTCCATATTTTTTTTGTGAAAATGAAAAAAAAACCAAACCCAAAGGCATCCTATGACATTTAGTTGTGATAATATTTAAAATATGAAACTGATCTCACTAGAAGCTAGTTGAAACTAGTCCCTCTCATATCCATCTTACTGCCCTTCTGTTGACATCTGGAATTTAAAACATAGGTCTCTGTTTTCTTTAAATTTGCAGAAAGTACTTCTGGAATAATTTTGCTATGACCAAGTAATGCCATTAATACAGAATTAGCTCAAGAATTTGATGATGATGATGATGATGATGATGATGAAGTCAACAGAGAACTTACTGTTTATGTTTTGAAGTGTGTTTTGCTGCTATTTTCTTTTTTCTTTGAAAATATGAATTGTTTCTTATTGACATGAGTGTCTACAGTGAAGAACCATAGCATACACAAAGCTTTTTTGCACTGTCCTTTCCCCATTTGGTCCTAGATAATTCTGTTGCCTTATGAACCTACCAGTGGAGGAAGAGAGCAATCTGACCATTTTTAGAGACAGTCTTTGCTGTTTTCCAATATAGTTGTCATAGAGTTGAATTGTGACATAGTTATGTTCCTTTCATTTTTTGTCGGAGGTGTTAAAGTGTAGATCTGTCATCTCTGCTGTTTTATGTCAACTGGATAGCTGACATCAAACTGGGAGCACTTGTCTATCTTAATGGGGCCAAGAGACTGTGAGCAGGACCTGGGATGAGTGTTCAAGAGGAAAGGAAAGGGGAGTGGACATAAAGAGCTTTGCTAGCTCTGGTCCTTGTTTACAGTACTTCTTAACATTCACATACCGGTAGCACCTTATACAAACAGTATACAAAGCCTTAGTAAGAAGGCTTTGTTAGTTAGTGTCCTTATAGTATTTGCTTTTCAGTTTTCTGCAGAGAGTGGGAATGAAGAACATAAATTGATTTTTAAAAAATAATGTATGTTGCACCAGTAGTAGTGTGATTAATGTAATTGGTTCATTTAACTGTTACAGTTACTCCTTCTTTATGTATTCAGGGTGCTTTTATTAGCCTTTACCTCCCTGTGGATCTGACTGGGAAGGTGCTGGGATGATTGCTCCTTATTACAATTTAAAACAATCACAGGGAATCTTTAATCTTTGGTCTATGAAGCATTTTAAAGAGGTAGACAGATGTTAAAAGATTTAACAGTGCACTGTACACAATCCCATTATCTTTACAGTGCCCTGGTGAGCTGGCTGGGTGCCTCAGCCAGCATTCCTTGCAATTCTTAATTGACTTATCAGCAGTGTCTGCAATAAGAATAACAAGTGATTATGGAAAACCAGTAAAAACAGTAACTCATGGCCAAACTTCTGAAAATTTCTGGTTCCATTTGCAGCATTTTTCAGTTAGGAGGGAAAATTCACAAAATTCAATTGTTTGCTAGTCCCAATTTTGAAGAGAGAGGTAATGAAATCATCCATTCAGTAAAAGTTCAAAATAAGGGGTTAGATGGACAGTTGCTTTCTACTTCTTATTTTATAAATGTCATTTGTTGTCAATTTCATATACTGGTTTCATGTTCCTTGTGTTTCATGCATGTGATCTTGCATTATAGGACAGGAACTGCCAAAGGTGCTTTTGAGAGGCATTCAGTGAGTAATATGACTGGAATGAGTCAGGTGGGGGCTGGGCTCTTTTTCCAGGCAACTAGCAACAAGACAAGAGGGCATGGCCTCAAGCTTCTCCAGGGGAGGTTTAGGTTGGATATTAGGAAGTACTTCCTCACTGACAGGGTGATTAGACATTGGAATGGACTTCCCAGGGAAGTGGTGGAGGCACCGTCCCCGGATGTGTTCAAGGAAAGGCTGGATGTGACACTTAGTGCCATGGTCTAGCTGATGTGGTGGTGTTGGTCATAGGCTGGACTTGATTGTAAAGGTCTTTTCCAGCCTTGGTGATTCTGTGTAATTCTGTGTGATTCTGTGAAATGTGATTACAAATTAAAATCGACACAAGCACTTTATGTACCAAAGGGTATGTAGAAAAAAAGGAGTGTTTATTTAAGATCACCAAGCACCAACAAAAAGAACAACCACCTTTTCACCAGAAAGCAAGTAAATTATGTTTTTTAAAGTCAAAGCAGCTCAGTATTCTCCCTTTGGGAACCTGTGTAATCTGCATGGGCCCGTAGCTACACACAAAGATGTTTTATTTGAAGTGTTCTTACTAGGATGTTGTTTTAAGCTTTGCAGAACACTTAGATTGCTTTTTATTATTATTTCCAAATGTCTGTAGAAGCTCAAATTATTTTTATTTTGACAAACTTTGTTAAATGCATCTCCTGGAGCAAGTGCTTTTACTTTGAGTTTAGACTGAAACAGATTAACTGTTTTGTCTATTGTTTTGGCAGCAGTGCCAGTATATTATGTACTCACTTCAGAAAACTGACCTGGCTAAAAGCAAAATAAACCAGACTATTTCAGCATAACAATGGTTCAGGGCAAAGGAAGAAGTCAGAGCATGAAGAAGCAATACAAGATCAGCAAATCCTGCTGAAGCTGGCATGGCCACCAAAGTAAATGCCTGCAAATCTAGCTCTTCGTGCAACTTTTGCTGCAGCCCTGCTGTTACAACTAGTTGTGATCAAGGAAAGAGGTTATTTTTCTGGTGGTATAAGGAAATTGTAGCAGAAACCTAGAAGCTGTATCACACAGTCCTGCAGAAACACTCCGATGATGGGGCCACAGAGTGTGGTAAATTTAAATATTAAAATGCTATGAGAGCTGCTTCTTTGGATACCTGTCCTTCAGTAAAAGGCTATTTATTGAACACAGAGGTCTGCATTCCTTTTCTGAGTTAATAGTGTGGTTCATCCACCTATTATCAGGTCCAGAGTGACGTGTCGTGTTTAAGGTAATCATTACAAGACTCCCAATTTTGTCCCACCACTTCCTCCAGTACGTTTATTCAAGTGAACCTGCTCGCTTACAAAGTGTGCTAGACCTTTTACTTCCCCTAAGCTGGCTCTTACATTATGCTGGTATCTTTTTACAAGCTAAATGAGAACTTTCTAAGTTGGTTTATGTTGTTTGTCATATTTGCATGAGAACTGAAAAATAGAGCAAGAAACCTGTATCTAATACTACTTCTAGCCTTTTTGCTCTGAATATCTTGTCCTGATGTTTCATCCTTTGTACTGCATCCCTTTCTTAATTTTGTGTGCTGTTCCGAGCATGCTTGTTCACCACTTCACCTTCACCACTGACATTGCTAGAACCATCTAAGTTATAATTTTTGTTTAGAATTTGAGGTGTAAATAACCTGTGAACGTTTTACCGTGTAAACTCTCAGTAAAGCTTCGCATGTATGTGGCTATAAAAATGTATTTCACAGTATGATGTCAGTTTGATTTTTTCTGTAATTTTATATTTTGCATTTTGAAATTAGCTTATTTATCATCATGCTTGTTTTTTAAAGGAACATCATGACCTTTCCCTGTGGTTGTAAGGAATTAGCCTGAGCAGCTACACAGCACTTCCCTAATTTACTCTTCGAATTTCAGTTGGGATACTGAAGTACTGCACACACAGAGTTAATGTTGTCAATAGCATGGACATATAGGAGGATTTTCTGTTAATCCTGTGCCTAGAAAAGCTTGTTTATATCTGAATATTTCAAATGTATGGCTAACCTACGTTTTTTCAGAAAGTATCATCAATGTTTATAATGTGCTTTTGTCTCCTGAGAGGATACGTACTTCCAGTCTCAGAGTTAACAGTTCCTGGGCATAGTACCATTACAAACAGCTCGGCTGACTTTGGCTTTATGCCTGGATATATTCATTCATGCAGTAGTTGTTAAAACAAAATACAACTTCCAATTAAATTCATGTCTTAGCATAGCTTGTTTCTGCAGCACCAGCTTTTTTTTATTTATTTTATTTATTTATTTTTTAAGCAATGCTGTTAAGGGGTCAGTCTTGTTGATACTGGGGAGATACCAAATATTGGATCATTTGAATACTGCCATGGCTCTTGTATGAAGAACCAGACATGGCACAGAAACACAGTATTTAACTATCAGTCTTGCCTTTCTCAGTGTTTCATTTCACAGCAGCTGCACAATACAGTGCAAAGTGATTCCTAATCGTAACAGATAGTCAAGGTTAGTAGCTATTAACCTCACTTTTGCAGTTGCTGAAATTGATCCGTGCAGACCTGCAGTGTCTGTGAAGATGAAAATTCATTTTAATATTGGAAGGTAGTACAGATTGGTCACAAATAGTGACTGCAGGGCCACCTGTACTACCAGTAGAACCCTACCTGACTGCTTAAGCTGTTCTCAGCCTCACTAAGAGCAGCAGGCAGGTATTATATGACTGCTAAAAATTAGTGCATATGTAGTTGCTTAGTTTCAATAGCCACCACTTAGCCACTGATAAAGCATTTTTGCCTCACACAGAAGTAATTGTCTGGGGTGCTAATAGTTAAGACCACTTCCAGTTTGAACTGTTCACCTTGCCTGTCAAGCTATCACTCTGTATTTTCAACAGGGCTCAATGAATGGGGGTTGCAAAATAGTAAAGAAGGCAACGGGGAAAAACTGAGGTTGTTGATGACTTCATAGGCCTACAAATTTTTTTTTTTAGCTCAATTAAAAAAAAATGTAAAAAAAAATGCAGTCTATTTAGTGTTCTAGATAAAATACTACTGTAAACATTCACAGAGTTTGAATAATTGTTCAAAAGATTGTAGGTACCTAAAGATATACGTACATGATGTATGTGTAATTTTACCTGCTTCTATGTGTATTTATACTCATCCTGTTACTTAGTTATTTTCAGAACCTGTTGAGTGTAAAAGCAATGAGCTGATGAAAGAGTGAGCTCAGGATCTGGTAGTTTTTTTCAGATGGTTTCATTTGGGTTTTTTCTGCATGGGCTCCTGAAAAGAGGAATTTTTAATTTTTAATTATTACCAGAACTTTTGAGGGTTTTTTTCTTGTGTGGGAAGTGTGTATGCTTATTACATCATCTAGCTAGTAAGAGGCAATCATCTGACAGGAATAAACTGGAAGAGAATTTAGGCTGAATGTCAAAAAAACTTCCTCAGGGTGAGCCACACTGTGGAATACTTTACCAAGGAAAACAGAAGTGCCTAAGGCACAAACTGATAATAAGCAAAGTGTTGGAAAATGTAATGTAGATACAGAGTAAGTATTTTGTATTACTCAGTGATCATGCGTCCTTCTTAGGCTGAACCATGGTTAATCAGATTGTTGGTAGGTATTGTTTAGTAATTTATTTCAAAGATGCCTTCATGATAATGGGCTAAGAACAACATTTATTTCTTAAAACAACTTGCTCTCTCTCCTTTTTCGAGGGAGGGATTATAGGGAAGAGGGGATAACCTGTAATGAGTATCTACTTTACCAGTTGAATTTAAGAGTAACTTTATTAACCATGACATTTTCCCAAGACTATTTTATGTGAGGTTCTAAATAGGTTGATTTTAGTATTTAGGAGCCTAAATTTCTATGGAGACTTCTGTAGCTGACCATATTTTGTTTGTTTATTTAAAGAAAATAAAATTAAGTAAAATATAATAATTTCTGGCAGTTTGTAAAATTTAAAAAAATAATCCTAGCTCTAATGAACAACTCTGCCAACATTTTCATCCCTCATTGTTCAACTTCCATAGAGCATTTTTGTTTGTTTGTTTTAGTTAAAATTTGGGGGTGTTTTTTCTTATTTTGGACTCAGATGAAGTTGCTTGTAACATCCGAGCACTCAAACGCTGATCTCTTCTGTAAGTCTGTTGCTAAAGAGCAGCTTGTCAGTCTGTCTTAATGTCTCCAGCTTCTGCTTAGGAAGAAGGCACTCACACTCTGCCTTTATGTTTTTTTGAGGAAAGCGTATTTAAAGTCAGTTTCAGGAATTCTGACAAATGAAACTTTTAAAAATAAATGCTGTGGTGGATCTGACAGCTCAATGTCCCTTAAGGGATAATGTGTGCTAATTAAAAAACATTGGGTTTAGTTTTCATAGTAAATCAGGAAGTTCTTACTTTGATTAGTTAAGTGTTTATTCCCTTACTGATTTCCAACTTTCCCTTTACATTGTAACAGACCTCACAAGGAGGCCTCTTTGGTGTGCGTTCACTCCGCTCTGGAGAAGTTTTGTTGACATCTGCACAGTGAAGAAACAGGCCTGGCTGCAAAATTTACAGACCAGGATTTGGAAAAGCAAAGAGACAAAGTAATAAACATACGAAACTGATTTAGGTTGACTCTTAAGTTGGTCTAACAGCCAGAATGAAAGTGTCTGGGAAAGTTTAAAATAGGTTTAAAATTCAAAGTAAATCTTGTTGCTTATTTGCTAAGATTTATCTTAATTAGATAATTTTTGTGACTGTTAACATGTTGAATTTTTTTAAAATGTAAAAAGAAAAAAGCCACCCAAACTCGCCATCAAAAAAAGGAGATTCCTTCACTTAAATTGAAGATTCCCGCCCAGTACAAGGTGGTTTGGTTCTGTTGTGCTCTACTTCTTCTTCATGGGAAGAACTACTTTTCTTGTGATAAAAATTTAAGACCTGAAAGATGCTTGTAGCATAGTAAAGTATCTACATTTATCAAAGTACTCAAAAGAATAATGTATTGTTAATGATACTCTGAAACACAGCTAAATTTGAGTTCTGGATCTGTTTTTTCTTAGTTAGTTCTGTACTCCAATTATGCTGTTTCCTGTGTTTATATAGCTATTTCCCCCTTGATAATATGTAGTATAAATACTGAGGCTGAAATTTTTGTTTGTTTGTTTGGAAAGTCATAAAGGGAGGAAAAACCAGAAAAGTTTTTTGGTTTTTGGTAGGTTTTTTTTACTAGTGGCTCTCTGAAATGATGTACTT
The DNA here is from genome assembly GCF_020740795.1 of Apus apus. Taxonomy (NCBI): domain Eukaryota; kingdom Metazoa; phylum Chordata; class Aves; order Apodiformes; family Apodidae; genus Apus; species Apus apus. The sequence continues at coordinate 13,840,740 of NC_067282.1, forward strand.
GAGTCCTTGTTTGCTTTCATGATTTGAACTCTCAGCCTAGTCAAGAACCATGCACTGTTTGTATATTAATGGTACTGATAAAAAGATAAATACCCAAGCTTGTAAGTACACAGCTAAACTGTTTTTCCTTTGTTGTGGTTGTGCTTGCAATTACTTTGTTTTTTAAAGTGTTCACTGCGTTGCAATCCATGAACTAAGCCTGAGAAAGAAATGGCATCTCCTAGACTGTATCCATTGCTGATTTATGTCTGTCTTCTAAATATTTTCAGAGGTTTGCTAAAGAAAAAAAAAGAAGAAAGCAAATTGAGTTTTTTTGTTTATTTTGTGGGGTTTTTTTCTTTAACACAAGATAGTCATAAAATGGTCCCATCTATGTAGAAGATAATTCTGCTGACACAACTAAGCAGCAAGACTAAGGCAGAAAGAAGCTACGGAGTTTCCAGCTCATGTTGTAAGTGACAGTAGCAACAAAAACCTCAATGAGCACTTACCACCTCAAGGGAAAAAAGGAATACGGGACACAAAGAAATGAGAAGTTCTTTTTAAGTGTGTCCTTGTGCAGTGAAGGAGAAGGTGGGATGCATGGTCTTTATGTGAAAGGGTGCTTAAGAAAAAAGAATCACTAGTATATCCTGAAAAGAGGTGGAATGAAATCACAGGAGATACCAAAATGGAGCCCCAGATGTGTGCAGCAAACTTGTCGCAGTATATTATCCTCTAGAGGGCTTTTATAATCAATTACAAGGGATAATTCAGTTGGGTTTTTCCCCCTTCCTTTTTTACTTATTGGCCATTAGCTTCTGTTAATCTGTTTAAAACTCCTGTAGGGTGTAGGTGTGAATATTTTTCACATAAATTAAAAATTATGGGGGGTGGGAACCTTAATCTACAATGCTTTCTGCATTTGACTTTTACTTTACAATGTTCAATGTGTGTAGTGTTCAAGTTTTCATAAGGAACCAGGTTCTTTGTAGTTTCCACTCACTGCTCCTACTGTTTTGGTGAAGTCTCTGGGTGTCAGTGTGCCCAGAACTGCAGAGTCACAGAATCAGGGAATTGTCCCAGTTGGAAAAGACCTCTTTAAGATCACCAAGTCCAACCTCAACCCAGAAAAAAACACCGTGCCCATTAGAGCATGTCCAGAAGTGCCACGTCTACATGTTTTTTACCTCCAGGTTTGGTGACTTAACCAGCTCCCTTGGAGCCTATTGCAGTGCCTGACTAGTCTTATGGTAAAGAAATTCATCATAATATCTAGTTTAAACCTCCCCTGGCACAACTTCAGGCTGTTTCATCATTATTTACTTGGGAGAAGGGTCCTTCACTGCCTGTTCAGGAAAATGTATTTGGTAATGTTTAACATTGTGTTATGCTAAGTCAGTCTATTTAAAACCCCAAATCAAGGAAGTAAGTGAAAAAGAACCAGTTCATGCCTTTTGGCTTCTGATTTGTGAGTGCACTGAAAATGAGACACTTCAATGCTTCATAAAACTTTTATTATCAGTACCTAGAACAGGAATTTTCTGAAATGTATTCATAGGAGAATTTTCTAGTGGATCAACACATCTTAGAGTCTGACCATGAATATACTTTACCTCCTTATTGGCCAACAACTGTTTTGAAGTGTTTTCTCCCTTCTGTGAATTTTATGTAGCAACATCAGAGTCCTTCCTCCACATTAATTAGACACAGATTTAAACATCTTGCCCTTCAGATTCCTAATCTTAACTCTTTGTAGCTGAGCTGCAGGAGTGATCACGAGTCCCTCTCTAAGCACTCCCTAGGCACATTTGGTATTTTCACCATGAGTTCATACATCCTAGGTTCAGTATTACTTTTTGAATATTAGGAATCTTGAGTTCTGCTATTTTGCCTTTATCACACAACAGAAGCTACATTAGTTAGAAGAAGATTAGTGCTGTATGAACTCTCTGGCTGTTAAAGATTACTGACAGGTTTATAGCTTTTCTTGTTTATTTAAAACTCAGTTCTTAGAATGTACTATAATGTGTGTTTCCTAAAATGGATCTAGGTGCCCTATTTTAGATATACAGCTTTGGCCTTAGAACCTGAATTAAAGGTGGCTTAATAAAGGTTGTGTTACAGGAATTTAGTTTACAATTCTGTTGATCCACAGGTTGCTTGAAGGAGACATGACATGCTTCCTTTTCTGATTGGTTCAGTGGTGCTGTCAGTAATTAAACAAATATTTTACGCTGTTGCTAAGGTAGTAGTCCTCTAAACACCTGCAGGGAGATTTCTGAGCAACCCTGAATAACTCTTAGATAATTTCCTACCCGTAACCACTACACTCAAGAATCATCAACACCTTAAATTTTGCTCGGAAGCTAACAAGAGACCATGTAAAAAAGGTTCGAGCATCCATACTCAGTGCATAATTCTATCAGCCTTTGCATGTCATCTCCCAGAGCAAATTATAGAGCCTAGGTAGGAGTTGAGAATGTCTGAATAGCCACGATGTCTGAATAGCCACGATGTCTGAACTCCATGATTGTAGAGAAGGCTGACATCCTCAGGTTTCCTATCAGTGCATGAATGCTGCAGGTTTATTTTTCTGTTGCTGCTTAAAAACCTGGGAGCAGTGGCTGACACGGTAGGGCAGGGGCTGGCTTGCACAGAAATTCAGCAAAGTGCTTTTCCCTGCCTATACTTCAGCAATGCAGAGTTCAAGCAGCACTTCCACCCTCTAAACTTTTATTGCTAATGAGGGCCTTTTATTCAAATCCCTTTCTTGGCAAGGCTTACTGTGAGAGGAACAAAGTCAATTTTGTTACAAATTACTGTGGGAGGGCAGTAGTAGCATTGTTAAAACCCATGTCTGGCAATTCCCTTGATATGTTTCTTTGCATCCTAATTTCCCCATGAAGCCTAATTAACAACATGCCAGTGTTTACATCTTTATTCAGTACTTGTAATGCTTGGGATAGTGTTTGACATTTGGAATAGAGCGTTGACACATGAGAAGACCTGTGCAATTTTAAAATTATTATTATTTTATTCAGGCTACCAAGGGGAGAAGAGGAGAAATAAATGAAGATGTAGGGAAGAAGTCAAATTTTAAAATTAATCCTTTTCATATGATGGTAACTGGAATTTTTTACCCTACCACTTCAACTACATTATAAAGCATAACCTATCTGAATTTGTTTGGGCCTCTTTTGTCTGCAGATGTTTCTTCTGGGGAGTATCTAATGTTTCAACGAACACTAGACTCCTTTGCCAGTTTGCATGCTGTGAGTGGGAGAGGAAGTTACGTGCTCACTCTGCAAACACGTCTACGATTTGATTTCCTTCAGTTTAACACATGTAACTAGTGTGTGTTTATTAATGTTCATAAAACTAGCCATGCCCTTTAATTCGACTGGGTTTTTTTTGTCTTAATACAAACCTTTGGCATTCAGTGTCTTGAGACCTTTAGTCACTACTAGTACAGTCTCATTTTTATTGCTTAGAAAACTGCTGGTTTTCATTTCTCCATTTCATTTCCTTGTTTATATTGTAAAATGAATTGTATTGCCTTTCTTGAAAACTATTTATTTGTATTTTAATTATTTGTAGTTGATAACAGCTTCAATTGTGCATAGAGTAAAGATATTTTTAAAGTCTGTAGTAAAACCTTAAAGACATTTTTAGAGGTTAGTATCATGTGATTTTCCTATTGTAATCTGATTTTATAAAATACTGTTGAATAGGATAGTAGCAGGAAAAGATACGGTCTGACCTTATTTGGGTCACATATTTGAGTTATTTCACTTAACCTACCTCTTCAGTCACCTATCTGAAAAAAAAAAAAACTTGCAGTCTTTTAAGATTTGCAATAAAATAAAGTTTTATAAGAAAATAAGAATGTCTGACTTGATACATATACACATGTACACATAATGTGTGCATGTATAGAAGGAATATGACTGTTTTTCCATAGTCCATTTTCATAAGACTTTGTTTTGTGCATCTTGAAGAGGTAAAATAGAGGTAACATAAAGGTGTTTGTAGCACCTTTATGTGAACTCTTTTATATCTTACAGCAGTTCACAGTGCTTGAAAGGGGTGTAATATTCCTCCAAAAACAGATGGCATTGCATTATATGGTGTAAATAATTTTTAAGGCTCTCCATAAAACGTATTAGACATCTCATTGCCACTACATGTTATCAGAAGCAGTTTTTTTCACTGGGTATGTGACAGGTTTGTAACCTTGATTTTACTGCTTGCTAGTTGCAGTGACTGAGAGTATGTATCTACTGCACTTTGTCAGCTCAGCAGGACAGTTTGAGCATCAGATATTGACATATCTTTAACAGTAAATTTGGTTTGTCAAACCAGACCATTGAGTAGAACGTGATTATAATAAGTGCAATTTCTGTTCCACATGCAAACAGTGAGAGTTGAGTAGCTGCTTCTTGCTGCTGTTTAAAGTTGTGCTTGAAGTATTAGTGACCTGACAATGCCCAGGAATCTTGTGTTTATGACCAAAACAGATTAGCATACAAACATTATAACTTAACTACTGTAAAATAACAATTCTGGGAGTATAAATATAATTATATTTTCTATTTAAATATTTATAAGGCAACAAAAACGTTTTAAGCTTACTGCAAATTCTCAAATGTGGAATTTAAACCAGATGGAATTAATATTTAGCTTTTCCCTCCAGAGAAGTCACAGGCAATAAATGCATTGAGTGAGCAAGATAGTTAAAGGGAAATAGCATTAAAAGGAATACTAAATGAACATGTAGATAATAGAATATGCCAAACAACATTTTTCCATCCTTAAAAACTTCTAATATATGAACATTTTGTGGCTAACTTCACTCTTTTTTGTCTGCAATTATAAATTCTGCCAGAAATAATCGGCCTTGTCACGCAAGACAAGAACTGTTGAGATGCATCTTAAACTTGCCATGACTTCAAGGTCCAAGTATTCTTATCTAAGTGCATTTTTTTCCTTATGTGTCTTGTAAGTCACTGATCAATGCATAACTAACATCACAGTCTAGTTTGGCAGTCATAAAGTATTGTCTGTTATGGTTGTGTAATGAGGGGATTAACAACTTCTGAAGAAAAGTAATCATAAGATGCATGAAGTAATTTGTAGGACCTGTTACTTCCTGTATAGTTCTGTTAATTCCACTGGGATCTTGTCCTCTACTTCTATAAGACCTTGCTTTTAGGTAGCATAATGATGTTCAGATGTTTCTGGAGCATTGTTAAGTGGATAAGGTCATATGGTGGGAGCTTCTGATTTCTGAAGATCTGTTTTATCTGTTTGTTTCCATACACAGTTTCAGTGATGAAGCTGTCTCTTTCATACATCAGTTAGCTGCCGTGTTCCAGTGTCAACTGGTTAATCTGGTATCTTACTACCCATTAATGACAGAAAGGTTGAGTAGTAGGGGCAGCATGCTGCCATGGGACTCTGTGATGTAGGGCAGAATGCTTATTTTTGAATGAAGTACCATGTTAAAGGGAACTGATAGGCAGTCGGAGGTTTGGGTTTTAACAGGCAAAGAAACCTAGATCAGATGAGCAGTTTTGAATGTACCTGTTTCAGCACTCCACATATGTAATATCAGTTGGTGATAACTGTAATAAATGTGCTATAAATTAATTCAAAGGAAATCTAGGTTAAAAAATACTGTTTCATTTTGCATGTAAGAATAAACCATATTCTGTATCACCTGATATAATAAAATTTAATTTAGGTATTCCTTACTTAGCCTCCCTTTAGAGTTAAAATGTATTTGACTGCTTTTTCCTTTAAAATTAGAAGCAAGACATTTGTTAACCTATTTCTTTCACTGTAGTACTTTGGTCATTTATTCTTCAGTTTGGGAATATGATTGCATTTGTAATTCAACTAATTGGGTATATGTTAGGAGTTCCATAAACCTTTGTGATGGTAACTTAGGACTGTGAAGTTAACCTTCACGGTAATGATTAGTGAATCCTGTAATGTCTTTAATGTTTATGCTGTCTCTGTTGAATCCAGCTGCTTTCTGCTGAATGAAAAGGGGCTCTTCTGCCCAGTCCCAGATTTCTTAGGGTTACACCACAGAACTTTAAATGGGTTTTCAGTATCCTTGAGTGAGAGCAGAATTCTGGCCCAGTGGCCCAAACATTCATTTACTTGCTTTTAGAAACGTCTAAATAACATTGTATTTAGGCTTTATACATCACTCAGAATTTTTTTAGTGGAAGTACAAGAGCAAACTTATGTTTGATGGCAGAGAACCTGGCAATTCCATTATGTGATGCATCTTGTCTAAAAAGCATCAGATCACGAGAATTATGCACTTACTTCTCCCTACTGAATGGGAAGGGAAATTTAAGTGACTGTATCAAGTGCAGGGACTGTGGATATCTAATGTTGAGTGACTGACTTCATTGCCTGGTAAGTTCTTGAAACTCCTTGTCCTGGTATCGTTACTGAGCTGGTAATGTCCTCTGTCAGATCTTTCTGTTGGCAGTGCATGGACTGATTTGTTTTTTCTTTCTCTGTTCTCTTTAATACCAGTCCTTAAATTTAATATTTCTCTGTTGTTACCTGGCCCCATAGAAAATTAACTAGTGTTAGAACAGAGTGGTCTCAAGGGTTCAAGGTTTCAGCGTGAGGCTTTCTTCAGGGAGGAAGAAAAGAGCTTCTGCTCCACAGTCGTTATACACATGGAGAATATTGGTGCCTCCTTTCTTTCCAGGAGAACGAAATTGCTCTTTTTATGAAAGGTTGTACTGGACCTTGGGATCTTTGATCGCTGAAGTGCATAAATGTTGTAGTTTGGCATAGAGATGGAGATACTACAAAAAAGACAATATGCTTGAGTGTGGTTGGGCTGTATTTGATAGGTAGTTGCTGAGTTGTACCCTCATTTGGGAGAGCAGAGGTGATCATCTCATTTAGGAGCTTCAGAATACGGCTCAGAAAGCGTATGCCTCAACTCGGAGACTGTTGGCAATAAATGAATAGAATCTGTTTTATATAAACACTTTATTAATGATTCATGTACTGATGTATTGAAACTATTTAAAGCTTAATTCTTTTAAATTGCATGTTGTGCTTAGTTTAAAAATAGGGGTAAGAAAAGAATATAGTATGATGGAATGATTCTAAAATCATATGTACTCACTCATTCCTGCCATGGAGCTCACAAAATGTATTGATTGCAAGCTGTAAAATTTTCTTCCTTGCCTGATACTTGGGGAGGAAAAAAAGAAAGTACCAAATGGGAGAGAGAGCCCAAGAGGACCTCCTGGTATTTTATGTTCTCCCCAGCTTTTGAGACAAGCTCACATCTGGTTAGTAATCACAAAGTCACAGTACTCTCTGAAAGCTTTGCTTGTTTTTATACTTTGTTTAGCGAATATCTTAGCATGTGTGGGACTGTTTGTTCTTTGATTTTATTTATTTTTTATTTTATTTTTATTTATTTATCCCCTTCAAGTGTAGTCCTGAAAGTAATCCTTGACTTGGCTTCCCTCAGCAAGGTCCATGACTTTTCTTTGTTCCATTAGCACACAAAATGGTACAAGTGCAGTCCTGGTGCTCATCATGCTTTCAAGAATGAATAAATGTTTCTTTTCCTTCTCAACTTGGGAATAATTTTTTTCTGCTAGTACTTATCTCAGTTACAGTTGATGTGATACTCTGTACCTAACTTGCCTTGTAGCTTACCTGTACTGGAGACTCGTGGAGGAAAAAGCAGAGTTAAAATTAACACCACAGTGGTAGGCTACTAATTTTGTGAAGGATCTTACTCTGTCTGGAAAAGGAGAACAATGTTGTTCACAAAAAGTAGTGAAAAAACTATGAAAATGCGCAGGGACTTCTTATATTAAAGAGCATTATAATTACCCTGATGTTTGTGAAAGATGCACTGTTGCAATAAGCACAATAATATGAATTTCTGCACCAGCTTTCTTGCACTGAAGGGTTTAACAGAACTTGACCTCTGATTTAAAAAATAGCTTTTAAATCTTGATTGTCTCTTTTCCTTCAGTCTCTCATTCAACAGCACGTGCCTCTTGGATTTTTTTTTTAATTATTATTATTATTTTTGTTTCTTTTCAATTCCTGCAGTGTCACCATGAATAAGCATCGAGTCACAGAAAGGGCAGCAGGTCAGATTGAATGCTTGTCTAATTGTTGTGGGATTTGAGTATATCAGTGAAATAAACTGTAGAGTTGGAAATCTCCTGCTTGTATGGAATTCAGTGTCCTGAAGGAGGAAAGCTGCATAGCTGGAGGGGAAGAGTGAAGGCTGGCTGAGCACAGGAGTGGTGAGCCAGTGCCTTGAGCAAGAGTCCTGCACGGGTGGAGTTAAGGCAAACCTGACTGTGGCAGTGGAGAGCTCTGATTATGTTAGGATCACTCTCCTGCAGTCCCTACCTTAAGTTTTTGTGTGCCAGAAAGATTTGAGCTTTTCAGGAGAATCTGGTTTTGATGAGGATATGGTATTGTCAAAATTCCATCAAAAGTATCCTAAACTGTCTCAGATCCTAAAATCTCACCAATTATCTGCTTTTCAGGATCAAATTTAGTTCTGCATAAATGAGGTTGTGTGCTTTCTAGTAGCAGTTGCCTCTAACTTAACTAAAAAAAACAGTTTCATTTGTCTATATATAACTCCTCCCAGTCCTGAATGGCATGTGATTTATAAGCATCCCCTCATGATAATGCATTAAGAAGATCTTTTGATATAGCACTAAATTTTAGCTAAGAAACTGAATATTGCCTTATACATTGTACATGGAAGTGGCCACCTATGCTATTACTAGACCGTATTTAAAACTTTGTAATCTTCTGAACCAGCTTTAACATCATCTGAATTTAAACTCTGCAGAAATCACTGACATTGGTAGCAAAATTTTAGAAAATTAACACAAGGTTGTCTATTGCTTGAGATTTTTTTTTTTTTTTTTTGAAATATGAGAGGGATTAAGATAAACTTCAAATATATTATTTTTTTTTGTTTTGTAAGTATGTGATTTTTCTCTGTAGTGTTTTCAGTACAAAGCTATAAAAATATTTGTCCTACTGAGGTCACATAGTTACAGGCACTGATACTCTTTTTATTAGCTTTATGTAATATTTACACTTTTTAACTTCTTAAATAGAAGCTGAGGACTTAAATACATGATGAATGTTTTAACATGACATATTCTTTGTAGGGTGTAGACCTGATACATAACAAAGCTACACAAATGCCTAGTTGTCTGTATTTAGTTTCTGCTGTTGTATATCAAGCTGTATTGATTAGGAACTATTGATACAGGCCACAGACTGAAAGAAGTGGGTTTTTTCTAACAGATCAGATGTTAGGAATTTTTACAGATTGGGAGAAGGATTTAAAATTGAATTGTTTCTTTTTGTCTAGCAGAGCAATATATTTCTACATGAGAAATGCATTACTATGAATATATTAGCTATGAGATTTGTTGCCTTCATGGAATTAATTTAATTGGTATTTTCTAGAAGTCTTACACCAACATGAAGCAAATTGGTGTTTGTCAGCATTTGGAATTCGACAGTCATTCAGTACTTCAGGGAAATTAGTTTTATTTTCCATATGCAAGTGTGATAACTGTGTTGCAGTGGAAAGTACTCATAACAGATTTGGAACAAATACAGACACAATCTATAAAACAAAAATTTTTCATAGTTAAAATTTTTCCCTGTAATTCAGATAAGCTTGATTGAATTCCTAATTCTGTCAATACAAAAGTGCCTCACTTGTTGTCTTCTGGAAATTCTAAATCCTTTTAACTTTATTCTCTCTGAGACCTACCTAGTCCTTAGCTCTTCAAGTAAAAATATAAAGCTCAAAACAGTATTACCTGTTCTTGCCACTTCAGTTCAACAGTGTAGATAACCAGGTGAAGCTCAAAGCGTGTAAAGTGCTTCAGGGCTTAATTCTCTGTGTTTATATTGTTAATATTTAATAATGAATAAGCAGCTGCATCAGTATTTTAGATGAATTTCAGTTTATTTCCACTGGTCCTGCCTAAGTAAAAGAAGATGAAGAATTATACATGTTCAGTATCCCACATTCAGAGCTGGAAAACTAATTGGAAAACTCATTAGAAAAATTAACATTGACTTAAATTTATGAAAATCTAGAAATTGAAATATTCTGATATGTAAAAAAAATTGTTCTTCCCTTTTTAACATAGTGTAATAATTATGATTCTCACAAGGATATGTTAGATCATATTGATTCTTTTCATTCTATTGATGACTGAAACTTATAGCAAAAAAGAAAGGTTTAACAAATTGCTAGCCAAAAATGTCTTCAAGTTTAGATGTGGAGTTTCTCTCCTATGTGTGAAAACAACATTTTAATCTCATTATTGGTACATTAATTCAATTTTACAGCTAACTTCTGAACGGAAGGTGGGTTGGAAAGTTGGAAAATCATGAATCAGAAAAGACAAATTAAGGTGTTTCACCACATTGACTCAAAGGCTGTGAGAGTGCAGCGAAATGTTGCAGTTATTCAAACAGAGAATGGCCTCATAATTTGTGAAAGCTAACTTAGGAAAAGTATTTTCAATTTTTTAAATGTTTATTTTTTCAAGTATATTTTTGCAAATTCAATGTAATTTTTGTGGTCTTTATTTTAGTATTATTTTATCCATTATGCTAAATAGAGAGTGTTCTACATACTACAGTTAAAATGTTCATTAAGTTCTTTAATTTAGAGGAATATTTCTTTTTTACTAGACCTAATACAGCTCTCAATTGTCAAAGCAATATTTTTCAATTATGTCTGCCTAATGCTTGTCTAGCATTTAATTAAAACTTATTAGACTAACACAAAGTTAAAACTGCATTATTCTTTTTATTTTCTTTCTGCATTCTTTTTCTGGAGGAGCACTGGTGCTTTTGCCAAACAAGAGAAGTGATCACAGTATTTGATTGACTGCCACGTATTAGCCATGCTGGGAGCTGGAACTATGTGGCACTGAATAATTGTTGGATCAAGAAAGTATAACTTCTCTAAAGGTGTGACTAATCTGAATAAGCTTTTAAGGATAAGATCTGTATTTTAAACACAACATGGATTTCTAAAATTGCTATTTACAGAATCCATTACTGTCTTTTTGACATTGTTTGCCTGTTCCAAGTGTCTGTGATTCCAACCTAGCACAGAAACTGAGTAGGAGAGGGATCATCGACTTGGCAGGAAGAAACTTACTCTATTAGGACCACACAGTGAAAATTTCAGATTTTCTAAAGCAATCAGATTTCTATAGAAATGGTTGTGGGAGGATTTAATTCCCAGTTGGGGAAGGGAGAGGTTCAGGAAAGGGCCGTATGCTGATTTGTAACACTTAACAAGGGAACTGTAAAGTCATTGCAGTGATAAGAATGGGCAATCAAAGGAAATTAATAAATGCATGTGTAAGACAAAAATAATTCTTTTTCTATACTTTTCAGTTTCCAAAAGCAGGGCACAACCTGGTGGAAATCATTGGGAGTGTTTTCACAGCAGAGCGTTTTGCATCTTGTAATACCAGCTGTTGAAATGCGTTCGTTGGGATTCTCTCTAGCACTTTGCTGTTGTGTTCCCCTTTCCCAAAGCAAAACCTCATTATTTGCCTGGCTTCTAGTTTTGCTGGTATGTGAATTGCCATATCAAGGCTCTTGTCAGTAAAAGCTTTCAGTCCAGGAGTGAGATTGCCTCATGTTCCGTTGATGTGGCTCAGCAGATTTTCAAAGGCACAGACCCTGTCTAGATGAAGTGTTTGACACCTTTTAATTAGCTGTTTTTGATACACACTATCCGTTCCTAGTTGCATATATAACCATGGGAGTGAATAACATTGTGGAGCAATGCCACTTAATTCCCAGAGAACTCCTCTCGGTGCCATATGCCTCCTATTAATATGTTCTTCCACAATGTCTGAAGCAAGATACTTCATTTACTTTGCAGCAGCATTGAATAAGACTGGTAGTAGTTGTGTTTCAGTCTGTCAAGGATGTCAAGGGGACAGTATATGAAGTGAGGTCTCCTGGTGTGGTGTGGAGGCTGCCTAAATATGATAGTGTTGAGTGAAGGAAAAAGCCATATTCAGCTCCAAGGAGTTAATTTGACTAGCAATGACTATCCACAGGACTAGCAGCAATTGCTGATATCAATAGTAACTTTTTCAGTAATATGGACATCTCTTTTAGTTAACCTGTGGCATATTTAACATATTGTTGCTGTATATAACAATGACGCTAAAAGGCAGAGAAAAAAAATTTTGTACATGAAAACAAAAGAAAATACGCATCCAGACTTCTGTACTAGTGACTCCAGCAAGCCTTTGTGATTTCTCTGTGTGCGAAAAGCCTTGTTACATGCTCTGTAACCTACCAAAACTTCCAGCTTCTACCTCCAGATGTATGCACTGCTGCTTGAGGGCAAGTCACTTAACAGTTTTGTACCTCTGTTAATTTTAATCTGCTTTGCTTAGTGATTCTTGGGATAGAAATTATCTTTTCAGTGCATGCACTGTGCCTTGTAGAAAATGTTGAGTCTCAGATACTAAATGTTGCCTGAAAGTCTATATATTTTGGGGAAATGTCCACCTGGAGAACAGTGTATAGCTTTGTAGTCTGTATCAGTCAAACTGATGGAGTATCTCTAATGCAGTGAAAATACCCAGCTTCTTATTGACGCCTGATTTTTAAGTGTTGCCCATTTTGATCACTGTATCATCAAGCATGCCAAGTGTTGCCTTTTCTGTCTTGGACTTTGTTACATTAGGATGTTGGAGAGAGTCTCCACTTTTCCTGAAACTGCCCTTCTGAGAGAAATGTGGTGATTCTGTGGTCTTTTGAATTGCAATGTTAGGTTTGGGAGGAAAGAAAATGTGTTTGTGTTTCAATGGGTTTATTCTATATGTTTATTATTACAGACTTTTGGGAAGTTTTCGTGCTCAACTGACAATGTAACTTATCAATTATTGTTATGGAAGACTCACAAGAGCTGTATTCATTCACATTTGGCTTAGATACATGTTAGCTTTGCCCAGACCTCTAAACCTGCCAAAGACCAAATGTGGTATGTGATGAGTATGGTAAAGACTGGACTGGAGAGGAGAAAAAAAGCTATTAATGCAGAAAACTGAAAATTTTGCCTGTAGTTAGAATAATAGAATATTGTTATGTTATGCTTTATTTATGATGGGTTGGCAGTTTCTTACAATTTTTCAGCATGAAAATGAATTTGTTGGTGATTCTGCCTGCCCCTAAAAGGCATATGGTGAAGTCATGCCTTTTTTTTTGATGAGTGGCACGATGGCATGGCTGGCATTTGTCTTCTGCTGCATATGTGTTTCCAGCCCAAATGATGAGGGACCAGTTTGAGTGGTTGCTACTGAGAATGATCTTCAGAGAGGGGTTCCCAGGACTGGACTTATACTAAATAAACAAAGGACAAAAGGGAAAAACTGTGATTCATTAGGAACCGTGGTTTAGGTTAAAGTGATAAAAATAACTGCAGGACATCTTAAATTAGTTTAAAAACTGGAAAAGTGAAAGAATCTAGTCTACAGTATTTTGTAAATTGTCCATTTTTATTTTTAGATTTGTCTTACTCTCCTCTGTTCAGTATAATTAGGTATATAATCCAAAGAGATAGCCAGAAGATTCAGCTGTCAAAGATTCAAATTCTGTAAACACAGGCTTTTTTAGCCAGTGCTGTCAGTACTACTATGTTTATCTTTTCTGTTCTGCCAAAACATGTTCCTGGAAGTTTTCATTTTCTATTCTGGTTTTAGGCAAGATGCAAGAAATAGGATTGGAATACCAGAAAACCCTTCTGTATATTGCAGATAAACTTACTACATTGTTCATTAAAATTGCTTGGGTTATTAATGGAAATGTTCCATAATAGACCAGTGAACACGTGTTGTATGTTTTATGTAAAGAAGACATAATTATTTGACTCCTACCCATATACTCCTGCTAGAAGGTTATGGACATTAATTTTTTCAGTCTTGCACATTGGTAGAGTTACAAGAACTCCACTTTTTGCAGATACTTTAAAAGATATACTTTATGTTTAACTTTGCAGATCCAGAATGCTAATGATGTGCTGATAGCACCGCTGGAGAAATTTCGCAAAGAGCAAATAGGAGCAGCAAAAGTAAGTGGCTGTGGAAGCAATGCTTTCTCATGTTTATTTGAGTTTATCAGTGCATTTTGAAGGCTGGACTGAAAACAGACATTTGTATTCAAACAGACTTGATGCCGTCCTCATTAATGTACTAGTGAATTATGCTAAATTATTTGCTTCAGAGGAGATGATTTAAACACGGAGTTTTAAGACTATGTGCATAGTAGGGTGCAGCTCTTGCTGCTATTCCACAGCCTTACCATCTGGAGTTCTGTTTATCTTCTGATGTCTGCATTTATGTTAGGATGCATCTTTGGTTGACTCAGAACTGCACAGTGGGTTCAAACAGCTGTTATGGGCGCAGTGGCCCTGAAATGGGTTCTGTATGAAAACCAAAATAAGTCAGTGTGCTTTAGGCATATTCTCTTTCTGTCTCTGGTTTCCCTCTCCACACAACTGATGCAGTGCAATGATTCTTATTACCAGAATAATTCATCTTCATATTGCCCAGAGATTTTCCCATGGTGGAAGTGCTCCAATTGGTGATTTAAGCCAGACCTCTGGTGTTAGGTGTGACATCTGTGTTAAAGAAACAGCACAGGTTGTCTATACAAGGGTTCAGTAGTCAGCCCAGGAAATCAGATATATTGAGAAAAAGATGTTGGAATGAACTGTTAGTCTAGGAGAGCTATTTTCAGTCTGATCCTGGAGTCTTAAGTGGTTATCAGTGACTGCTTTGATCAAAATCTCTGAGAGATCCATAAAGGCTGCAGTAGTAAATTAAAGAGATGGTTAATAACAGTCTGTCTGTCTACATAAATATGTTAGTTCTGAGGCATTTTGCATCTTGTATTAGCACTCATAACATTTTCTTGAAAAATTTCCATTTGTAAGGTTAAATGGGTACAAAAAAATCTTTCTTTGATGTTACAGCTGAGGTTGTGCTTTTGCTGTACTCAACCAACCTCAGAAGAAGAACAGAGCTATTGGAAGGAGAGACCAAAGATTTATACTTTTTGTACTGCTGTTGTGAATGTGTAGCAAACAGATGGGACTGCTTTTGCAGAGAAACTAAGTAAGTGCTCAAGAAGGATTTTTACTGTGAACTTGAGGTCAGATTTCTCTGAAATGGTAGTTCTTTACCCTCTTGTTATGTTTTTGTGTACAACTGCATTCTTCTCGTGTCCCACCCCTGTGCTCCTGTGAGGTGCAGCGCTGGGAGTTTATTTATCGCGCTACACAAATGAGAGTTGAATGCCAGCACAATATTATTTATAGTTTTCAGTAGTTTTTAGTTGCATTGCTCAGTTCTTTGTGTTACTGTTGCATTTCATATTCCTTTAATTTAAGGGATATCATTATTTACAGAGCTCTGTGTTTGAAAGCCTAACCTGCATTATTACTGTTGACTGTCCTGGTACATTAGAGAGATGATCCACAGGCAGTTCACAGGGGTCTCTTCAGAATAGTATAGGACATTCATATCTCTGAATATATCACTCAATAGGTGTCAACACATGATCTAATTGAAAGTGACTCCTTTGGTTTTTTTAATCATTAACATTAATGTTGAAGGCAGGGCACAACAAGGCAAGTTGAGTCCTCTCTGTTCAGTATGTTACAACAGCTGGTTTACTTTCCATATCCCTTCCAGATAAAATATGGGCATTTGTACATCTTATATAATTGTAGAAAAAATTATTGGTTTTATTTGTCTGTGGTCACACAACAGTGTACTGAGTGAGTTCAGGAGAGCCTGGCTCAGCTTACCAGTGTCTAATGTACATAATTAGGCAGCACTGTGTGTGTTTGGCGTAGTCCAGGATACTGGCTTGACACACTGATACCATTTAGAGAGCTCTCCCAGCTCAATGTTTTATAAAATGTCAGATAAGCTCAGCAGTACTTGCACTGTTCATTGAGTTCAACTGTCAAGCTCAAAAATTAGAGATTCAGACTGCCTGCATAACCCAGATTGTGATACAAACATTCACCTCTGAATTGATTTTTGTCAACAGAGGCAATTACAGATGGCCTTTAACTAAATGGAATCAACATGAAGAAGTGAGAGATTAATTACATTTAATACTGATTTTCTAGTAATTACAAAATAGCAAAGTGCGGTCTAGAAATAATGAGACCAGTATGAAGCAGCAGAGAAATTTGGGCTTTCTGAAACTCAGTAAAGTAGCAAACAAGGTCAGATCACTTACCTCCACTTCTGTCCACTGGGCTCAGCCCTTGAGCATTTATGATGGGCTCTTAGAAATATTGGATGAGTTGAGCTTGCTAGTTATTTATCTGCAGTTAATGAAGGTTTTTACAGGGATTTGGCTCTCTGAGCTCCTCTAGGGTCATCTGAACTGATAGTCAAGCAAAAAAATGTGGACACTTTGTTGTTGCTTGGATTTCAGCAGCAAGCAGCAAGTTTCACAGAACTGAGAATGTCACTTTTTATTTGAGGTCTTCTCTAAACACGTCGGCTGTATAGACTATGTATCAGCTGTTACTTTTTTATCTAAAGAATCTGGTTTGAGCTGTTTATTCCCCTAGTATTACAGAATCAAAGTTTTGTTCTGGTTGGTAAAGACTCTCACACTGAAAGCATATTTTATAAGCAGTGGTGAGTGTTGGATTGTCTTCCTTATAGCTGGATTTGAAATTATTAAATGTAGTACCCTGTTAACCCCCAAAATTTCTGGAAGAAAAAAATTGTTAGATAGTTGTATTTCCAGTACACATAATAGGAAATTATTTTAGTACTACTGTCAGATTTTAGTGAGGGGAAGATTATGAGAACAAGTGCTTAGAAGTGCTTACTGGGCTTTTTTCTTCCTTTTCTAAACCACCAGATAAAATTCAGCTGGATACAAAAACAATCCCCTCCACTGTCCCACCACACACATGCAATTAAAAAAAAAAATTTAAATGAAAGTGTTATAAATAAATGACAAATTTCACTATGAAAATTGCAATTTTATTTTAGTAATAAGTAACTTGGCGAGATTTTTACAACCGTGAAGAACTACATAGGACCACTACATAGAACCACATTGTTGTGTTTAATACAGATAATGAGAATATTTTATTCTTTCTTCAAAACCATATCAAGTTTAGGCAAAAAACATGATCGCAGAAATCAAAGACAATATGGTGGATAAGTTATATCCTGTTAATGTTACAAAGCTGTATTTCAAATACAAGGACAGCATAAACCCAGAGTGCAAAGTTCAAGTGTTTTTAGAACGTCACAAGAATAACACTAAAAACCAATTCTTCACATGCACTTCAAAGACCTGAAGATACCCAACAAATTAAAGTAACATTCCCCATAAAACATTAGTGTTGGTTATCAAACCAGCAATACACAGTTTTACATCACTTGCTCTTCTTAATTTATACTACTTGCTCTTCTGTTTTTATTGCACATATTTCAGTTCTTCCTTTTCTGTATACACTCAGTTTAAATAAAGTGGAGTTCTCTCCAGAGACTAGACAAACCCAGCTTTGCATTGGATAGCCTGTTGATTTACTCCATCTGAGTTTTAAAAAAATGACCTCTGCAATTATTGTAGAAACATGAGCAAAAGCTGGGTGAGGTAACTGGGAAAGGATTTCAGGCATGAAGCATTTTGCCTTATTTGGTAAATGTGGTTTGCGAGTCCCCAGCTGGTAACTTTGGTGAGATCAGTGTGTGATGTGTTACGTACAATAAAGCCAAACTTCTATATCTCTATTTAGCCACTGAGTACAGTATTTAGAAGCATTTGTTCCAATGTTCGTTGACCTTTAGTACAACTTAAATCAGATCAAAACCAACGGAAGCAATTTTGTTTTTAAGACTTAAAAGGAGAGAGTTTTTTCCTCCTTACAATTCCATCTACTTGTTTCATAAAATTATTTATTTTGGCCAGGGGAGTTAGTTTTTTATTATAATTTACTTTCATTCATTCAGAGCTGTGAATGCCTTTCTACTTGGAAAATCAATCCATGTTCACTGCTGGGATTAATTTTCCTGCATCTATGTTCACATCCATACTCACATGATGTAGGCATGCAGGAGCTGGCACGCTCCCTCTGTGTTTTATTTGTATTGTCCGGAAGCTGAGGAGCATAAAACAAACAAAAAAACCCTCATTTTTAAAACTCTTGCCAGAAATCTGTCAAAGCAGACTTTTTGATAAGTATCTAAAATGAGTTAGAAATGCCAGAATGCCCATTTTGTGAACTGGTTTTCTTGGTCTAATTAAATTACAGCATTTGCTATCCTTTAAGTGAGAAAAATTAATGACCTTGCTCTGGTAGGTATGGTGGATGGTGTTTCATTATATGCAGCATCTGTTACTCAAGGCTTGGTACTTGTGAACACTATTTTTTTAATGTTTTAATGTCTGTCTGAACCATAGAGAGGAATGGGCCAGGGGAAGGGAACAGAAATAAAGCCAGGCCAGGATAATTAATGGCCCAATATTTTGAGCTAAAATGCAACAGTTCATCAAAAATACTTACTACCAGAGTTACCTGATATATCTTTTTGATAAAATAACTTGTTTTGTAGGCAAGGAAACACAGTGGATCAAACCTATTTCTATTTCAGCAAAACCTTTAAAGCACTCTACATGATACATTATAATTTAGTTTAGATGGGGGT
The DNA here is from genome assembly GCF_020740795.1 of Apus apus. NCBI lineage: Eukaryota > Metazoa > Chordata > Aves > Apodiformes > Apodidae > Apus > Apus apus. The sequence goes on from NC_067282.1 coordinate 13,859,516, forward strand.
TCCTATGAGAAACTCAGTCTGTGTAAGAAACTGACTAATGGGGAAAGGGAAATGAGTTTTATTTATGGGAGTGATTGGTTACAGAGAAGTTACTGATTAGAAGATGCCAAGGGGCATTGATGTTGCTTTGTTGTTTTATTTTCAGTAAAGACCAGGTAAAAAAAAATCTGGTGGTTCTGATGGAGATTGGGGTTGCCATAGGTTGAGGGCATTGCCAAGACAGAAGAGAAGAGGAGAACTGCAGGCCTGGAAATAAAGCGTAAAATGAAATGACTGAGCAGGAGGAACTGAGGCTACTTGGTGGTCACTCTACAGCTGCAACAAAAAATCTGCTTTACCAATAAAAAGTGGAAACCTCTTTAGATAGAATTGTCTTAAAGAATCTGTCCTAAGTTTTCTTTTACATATTTAAATTATTGGGCTTTTAATTCAGCTTTAGAACTGTGAAAGAGCTGTAAATTACATTTGTAAATGCAATCAGTTTCAAGGTGTTGGTCCTAGATCATTTTAAATGGAGAAACAATTCAGAACGTGTTGTCCAATATCTTATTTAAACTAGTACTGACAGATGTAAGAACTGAAATTAGGAGGCTAAGTTAAAAAAAATACTGGTTTTTTAATGGTAAATGGTGTTTGTGACAGTTGTAAGAAAAGTTAAAAATTTGGAAACTTCTTCAGATTATTCTTTAAAATGATTGTTATTTTATCTTTATTTTTGCTCTTTCCCTCTGGATTTCATTTTCTGTTCACAGTCTTCTGTGAATTGACTCAGATCCTAAAACCTGGAGTAGCTTGATTGTTGCTGCAGCTGTCTACTTTTCCCTTGGTAATTTGCATTTAATGCAAATGTATAGTATAAACATGATTTTAAACTTTTTTTTTCCCTTTAAAATACAGCTATTTAAGTAAATTTTTGGAAATAGGAAGCTGTGAAATACCTGCATCAATTTGGTAATCTCTATTTGACCTTGACAGGCTGCAGAGGTGGGCCGACGCCAACCTCATGAAGTTCAAGTTCAACAATGTCAAGTACAAGGTCCTGCATCTTTGATGGGAGCAACCCCAGACACAAATACAGGCTGGGGGGAGAATTGCTAGAGAGCAGTTCTGAGGAAAAGGACTTTTGAGTGGTAGTAGATGAGAAGCTTAACAGGAGCCGTCAGTGTGTGCTGGAGCCCAGAGGGCCAATCATGTCCTGGGCTGCATCAAAAGATGTGTGCCCAGGAGGGCCAGGGAGGTGATTCTGGTGAGGTCACACTTGGAGTACTGTGTACAGCTCTGGAGCCCTCAGCACAGGAAAGTCATGGAACTGTTGGAGAGGGTCCAGAGAAGGGCCAAGAAGATGATCCAAGGGCTGGAGCACCTCTGCTCTGAGGACAGGGGGAGGGAGTTGCGCTGTTCAGCCCAGAGAAGGCTTTTGTATAGCAGCCTTCCAGTACCTGAAGGGGGCCTACAGGAAAGCTGGGGAGGGGCTTTTCACCAGAGAGGGTAGTGGTAGGACAAGGGGTAATAGTTTTAAACTGAAAGAGGCTAGACATCAGGAAGAAATTCTTCACCATGAGGGTAGTAAGGTGCCGGAATAGATTGCCTAGGGAGGTTGTCAAAGCCCTCTCCCTGGAGGTGTTTAAGGCCAGGTTGGATGAGGCTTTGTGCAACCTGGTCTAGTGTGAGGTGTCCCTGCTCATAGCAGGGAGGTTGGAACCTGATGATCTTTAAGGTCCCTTCCACCCTTCACAATTCTATGCTTCTATTAAAATTATTTTTTTAAAGTAGAAAATAATTGTAGTGCTACAGTACTCACTAACTAACTACTAGTACTAACCAGTGCTTCTTTTATGGATTTTTATGTGAAATATTTGGGAAGTTTTAAAAATAGTGTTGCAGAGCCCAGTGTGCACACATTTCATCTTTTCAGGCAGTCTTAATTATTTCTGTGGAATGCCAAACCACTAAGCTGGGAGGTATCTCTAGCTCAGCACCTGGACCCAGCGTTTTTTTGAAGTGGCTAATCTACTTGGGACAGCTCTTGTCATTCTACAAATGCAGCAAAATTATTTTCTCATTGCAGTTTACTTCAGTTCAGTATCTGTTTCATTCAAAGTTGAGAAACTTTTAAGAAGTTAAACAGGAATTTTTTTATATATTTTTTTTTTAAAAGTGAAAACTCAGCTCTCATAACTAAAATATTATGGGTGCAGTGATTAAAAACTGTGGGTTCAATTCATTAACTGCAGGTGTTTGTTAGTAAACCAATTAGTATTTTGTCCGAAGTTTGTTTTAATAAATTGTTAAAGTTAGTGTGGTTAACTAGCTGGCTAATAGAAACCAGTTTCGAGGGGAGGGGGAAGCTTGTCTCCGTAGGATTATATTCCACACCTGAAAAAGAGGTTTCAAGGTTGTTGATGAGACTCTTCAAGAATCTCAAGGAGGATTTAAGAGAAAGACAGGAAGTGGGCAATTGCCCACTGCACAGAGCAGGACAAGCCTTAGAGGAAGTAGAGTTTGGTATTCTGTGCCTTGCACAAGATCTCGGTCTTCATTCAGCTAGTCAGAGGCATCTATTCCCCTGCCCCCTGCCTGTGCTCCAAGTAAGACTCCACCCTGAATTTTGGCATCCTTTATCAAACCAAATACATCACGTTTTCAGAAAGGCAGCTGTATTCTCTTACCCTACAGGGATTACTTCAAAGTTGTGCTCATGGATGTTGCACAGTGTCACAGCTATACCAAACCTAAATCATGAGCTTTTTAGACAGGGGTATAAATTAGTCTGTTAATCCTATTCTGATCAGAATCACCCTTGTGGGGTGATTAGACCCCATCTTGGGGTTTTCTTCAGCAGCCTTGGGGAAAACAAAAATAACTTTCTCCATTGCTTCCTTTTCTTCTGTGGTGCATTTAACAGCATAAAAATAATGTTATGTTTCATATTACTCAGATAGTGTTGAGCCTGTGGATCTTTATTCCACACGTATGGCAGAGCTGCATTTTCCAGTCTAAATGGAAAGTCATATGATTGGGACACTTGGCTGTATCACCATAGTTTTCCCTTCGTCCAGTATCTTGTTCTATCTATGCAGCAGGTTCTGCAGGGTCCTGGGAATATACAAACTTGCAGTTTCTTACAGTTGTAGCAATTTTGATTTTGGCAAACAAAGTATAAAATAGCTCTGTTTTAAAGTGTAGTGGGACATAGTAGCTGGAAAGCATCACTTCTGTACTGTAACAAAAGATGGCCATCATAACTTGAAACTTTAACGTTTTTGGTGTAGATACAGGAGATTAAGAGCTCCATCTTTCCACAAGATGACCCAGGTTCATTATTCAGAATCTTTCAGGCTGCAGTAGCCACCACAGAATCATTTGTTCCTGTGGTTCTTGCCAGGAAGGGGTGGTCTCAGATGGTTGTTTTGATGAGAAAATCATCCCTCCCTAAGAAGTAAACTGAGAGCACTGGTCGAGCTTAACAGCGCCACTGGGGAGGTATGACTCTTCACCCCAAAGTGGTAATTTGTGTTCCTTTATCAGTGTTGTAAGATGGACTCTGAAAATAGATGCTTTCAAAACAAAACAAAATCACTTCTGACATTAACCCCAGACTGTTTCCTTTTTTTTTTTTTTTTTTTTTTTTATATCTGTAAACAGCATAGCTTCCACTTGTGTGTATTAATGTAAAAACTTTCTCATAACACTCCTCAAGTCCTTCCTCAGATCCGTTTTGTGGTCCCGTTGCAATGACGTGGAAGGTGGCGTGGGATCATGAGCTGTGCTGAAGGTGCTGCTGGCACGCTGAAATCAGCAGTGACAGCTCATTGGTTGGCATAGGAAGGAGAGAGATTCCCAAGGAGTGTTTTTAAAAAGAAATTATTTTTATCATCTGCTTTTGAAATAAAGCAGTGAGTATGTGATGTTACAACTAATCTGCTGGAATTGCTGTATTTGAGTGGCATTGTGTTCTCTGCAGCTTGTTTGCATTTTCTTTGCTTTAAGTGCACAAAGGAAAGAAGATAGTTGCTACCTGTGCAGATGATGTGGCCTCTTCATACACATTTCAATTTACTGCTGTACTGGTGCGTTCCTGAAATACGCTTCATTTGTGAGGGAATCTAGAATAGGAAAGGAGGCATGGAGAACCTGAGGTGGCAGTGTGCCTCTGTGGGGAGGTAAGAAAGCCAGTGCTGATAGGAAGAACATGGGTGAGGAGAGCAGCAACATCACGTGCAAGATGCCAACAAGGCAGCTGCTTGGGAAATGAGTGATGGCCAGTAAGGAAGAGAGAAGCAGCAATGACAGGAAGGGACAATGCTGGAGACCAAGGGAAGTTGTTGTCTAGTGTAGTACAATTTTAAAAATTGGATGTTCTTTTTGTCATTGGGAAGTTCACTGTTCTGACTGTTACAATGAAAATGAGCCTTACTGTCAAGTGCAAAGATTGTTTTACAAAATCTGTCATGCTTGTACCAGCCCTGTGTTGTGCTTACACAGATGAACTTGAAAGGCCAACTTCTAGCTGTTTAAACATGCATGAAGCTCACAGATCTGTCCCTGCTTAGTCCAGGTGGTGACATGGAAGATTAGACAAAAATTGAAGCTGTCTGTGCCCCATGAGTAAGACCAGACCACTTCAGTATCACCTACTGTAGATGCTGCTTTTCTTCTGTCTGTGCAGTCTATGTGTGGCACTGTTTGCATCAAGGAGTTGGTCACAACCTACCAGACCTATGGAATGGTGTTGTGTGTCTTTTCTCGCAAACTTTCTTTTATGTTTTCCCCACTTTGTCATCAGAACTGAACTGAATTTGATGTGTATGAAAGTGTAGCAGAACCAATAAAACACATTGTATTTTATATATTTTGTAATTTACTTTAGGAAGCTCTGTAAGCTTGCACTGGAATTAGATAATGGGAAAACAAATACGATAACTACTCATGTAGATAATGTCTTCTCTCCTGTATGTTTTTTAAGTGTTAATGTTAACAGGTTTACATGGATAATATTGCCAGCTCAGTGACTTCAGCTTTTTAAGTATTCTAAATAATAGCATGTGTTATTGCTAAATGACTTTTATTTTTTGAGACTTGCATGTCCCATATATGAGTTGGCTTCTTTCCTTTTCTCATTTAAGTGATGACTTAGTATCAGGTTCTGTCTTTCGTGGTCATTTACTTTCTACTCAGCCTATGTAGCTATAGTGATTTCTTAACAAAGCATATGACATGAGCAGTTTATTCTGTATAACTTTTGATTAAGTATACAGAGTTAATTCAAGCTTGTTTCTGAATTCGTAAAGAATATAGGTAACTTTCTTTTTTTAAAACATGAAAAGTCACCAGGTTTTGTACAGGAACAGGAGACCCACTTGCTGTATGCTAAAACATTTTTAACTTCAGAAAACTTATCCTAAGCCTGCTTCAGAGAAGAGTTTAAAAAGTCAGTATCTACTGTTCTAGGGAGCTGCTTCATACTCTTTAAGTAGTAACATGCTAATAACCTAAGTAAGATAGTCCGGCAAAAATACTTTAGTAGACAGTAAAAACAATAAAACTAGATTACGTGTGTAGACTTACCAGTCTTGCTCTTTGGGCTTGGATTTAACAGATTCCTAGACATCTAGCAACTACTCCTGGAATCTGCAAATGCCAAATAAACTTGAGAACTCTTCAGCTGAGTAACAGGGAGTCTTACGTCCTACTTTGCAACCTGCCGTTATTGGCAGGTTTGCATGTGTTTCAAATAGTGCTGGGAACTTTTAATATTTTTTTTCCATTTCAAGAGAGAATTTTATTGAGAGAAACAAGTGACATCTTAAAAATACATTTGTTCATTTCATAGTAACTGCTTCTTAATTGGAACAGAATTTTAGATCTTACAGAAATAGTGAAATTTTTTTACCTGTTTTTTTAGTCTCCGCTGCTAAGTACCTGCTGTCTGCACACATCTGATGGAATAAATAGGGAAGTGTTAGGACATGGCTGTAGGATTCTTCTCTTCCAGGAAGCACTTTCAAAAAAGTACATTACAAAGGGAAAATTTTCTTTAGAATTAATGAACCTGGAAGTAAATATCTTTCAAGGTGAAATATTTTCATAGAATCATAGAATAGTTAGAGTTGGAAGGGACCTCAAAGATCATCGAGTTCCAACCCCTCTGCATGGGCAGGGACACCTCCTTCTTGATCAGATTGCTCAGAGCCCCATCCAACCTGGCCTTGAATGCTTCCAGGGATGGAGCCCCCACAACTTCTCTGGGCAGCCTGTTCCACTGTCTCACTACCCTCACACTAAAGAATTTCCTCCTGATCTCTAACCTAAATCACTCTTCTTTCAGCTTAAAACCATTACCCCTTCTCCTCTCACTACGAGCCCTTGAAAAAAGTCCCTCCCCAGCTTTCCTGTAGGCCACCTTCAGCTACTGGAAGGCCACTATGAGGTCCCCCTGGAGCCTTCTCTTGTTCAGGCTGAACAATCCCAAGTCCCTCAGCCTGTTATATGTGAACTCCATCCTAAACTTAAATTAGGTTTGTTTTTTTCAAAATAAGTTCTTAGTTTTGTGCATTATTTTCTTTGTATTATAGTTATTTGTGTCTTACACCGTATTTTTTCTGCATATTCACAGTTGCCATATGGTTGTTCTTTTTTAGTAAAGAACTGATTTAAAAATTTATAGCTGTTAGGACATTTAATTTTCTACATAATGCATTCAGCTTCGATTTGAAATTTTTTCACTAGCAGTTATGAGGAACATAAATCATAATTTATGACTGTATTAACCCTCTTTTATATTGAGCATGAGTAATTTCTTTATAAACTACAATAGAACTTTGTCCCACTTCATTCTCACAGATTTGGAGAAACCCTATACCCTCATGATAAATTAAATTCTGATTGAGTGGAAGAGGGAAGGAGTTTTATATCTCCTCTTCACTTTTATTTTGGAACATCTCTTTTGGCCTTATCTTGAACTGTGAACGTTCACGTAACAAATCAAAATCTCTACCAAAAAGAAATCTCTCCATCCAGACATCTAAGAAAATGCAGTCTGGGGTCTCAAATGCCTATGGTAATTTCAATTTCAGCAATACCAAACAAAAACCACCAGCCTCCTGACCTACCAGCCACCACCATGAGAATTCTGGGCAAAACCTCAAGCAAAATAAAATGGAAGGTGAAATTATTTGTTTTCTCCTCAGAAGTTTTGAGACGTGAGATTTCACGTTTTCCAGCAAATCCATAGGATCTGAGCTCAAATAATTCTTTCTAACACTAAGTTTAGTTTATTTTCTAGTCTACAGTTCTACTTTTCTTTGTTCTACTATCTAATAAGAGATGATCCCCTAAATTTACAACTGCAAACAAAATTCCAATAACTTTGTAGAAATACATTTTGAATTTTTGTTTGGAAAATAATGAAAAGGATGGCTTTGAAAAATATATTTCAAGTTTAAATTTCCAGCAGTGAAACATCTCTAGTCTGTCATTATAGGGACATTTTTTGCAGTTGTTGTCAGAGAGAAAAAAAAGGGGGGTGGCTTTAATGATCTCAGCAAAGTTCACAGTTGCCTTCAGTTTCTTCCACTGACAAATGTGTCTGACTTGATTCATATTCAAGTATAACTATTGCAATTTTTTGCCAGTTCTACAGTTTCTGCATCTCAGCTTGAGTTGGTGAGAAAAATATGTGCTAATTTTGGGTGGGGGAAAAAATAAATCATCACAGCCATGTTTCACAATGTTCACTTGTTTCCTAATCAAGAAAAGGATTCTCATTGAATTTTTTCTCCAAATAGTTTTTTTGTAATGTTTTCTATTTTAATTTCCTTTCTTGATCCTTTTAAAATCACCTCTTACAAAATATGTTTATTTTATGGTTGCACAAGAATATTGTTATTGAAGATGAATCTGGGCTAAATGCACAGAGTTTTTTGTTTTAAAGATTAGTGTGTTAAAGTTTAAATATGAATTAGACAAGCAAAGAATAGAAGTATTTTATTTAGGGCCTGATGTAACAGCCTTTGCTATTCTTCCCATTTCTTTCAATTTTTTTCTAGTTGCAATTGCTTTTGATGCTACACTTGTCTATTAGCATATCTTAGCTAAGTCTTACATGGAATTTAAAATTTCTAGGAATCATGACTGTGATTTCTTGCATGGATATGATTAGTTACAGCATGGAACTAAAATCTTTATTAACAAGAAAAACAATTGTCTGACTCAATCGAGTCACCTTTTTAGTAACTGATACCTAATTTTTCATGGCCATAGATTTCTGTAAAACAAGAGAGGTAGGAGAACATCTTTTGCGTTGAACTTGTAACTCGCATGTGGTGTCTAGAGCAAAATTTATTTTTGAAAATATAATTTTCTCCTTTTGGCTATTGTCTAATCAGTTTTGAAATAAAACTGTAGAAGAAAGCTAAGCAGAGAGAGAAAACAAACAGGAATTAAACCGTAATCCAGTATTACATGACTCTGTCAAGAGGGTACTGAAAGTTATTAAGACTCCATTACATGCTGGAAGCTGAGCATTTGGTTAAGGGCTTTCCTAATGGGGTTGATAGAAATTTGAGGCATTTAAAATTGTAAATATTTTTGAACTAAGGCTTAGTGACCTGACACACCTGGGAATGGTTAAGCAAGGATAGAGGGACATTTGCAGTGCTTATAGTCTGCAGAACTTGATCTATACAGAAGGCACTGATGACTTGCACATCAGTGTAAAGTATGTCAAGGATTAGTATTCTGTGATTTGTCTTTTTCTGTGTTTAGATTTTTTTTTATCACACCCTCTTAATTATCTCACATGGCTTTTTATATGTTCTAGCTGATATTTTGACACAAGTAATTGATGCACTTCCAAGGCAAAGAGAAAGGGTGAGGAATACTTGCAGGAAGGATGTTTGAGGAGGAAAGGTAGCTGGAGGCTGAAGGGAACAGGAGACGGCACAGAGATCAGGCCTAATGGCCACATGCCTTATGCTTTGTGTCATGGCTGGTGCTGTCTCTTCTGGTAGCAGTACAAAATGAGCTTTCTTACCCAGCCGCATCTCTTTTCTCCTTGGGATTTGATCCAATGTGGAATCTAGAGGCAGAAGCAATCCTCTGTCTTCTGAGCTTTTATGACATAGTTTTGCATGGAAACTTATCTTTGTAAGCCTCCTGGCTTGTGGAAAAGCAGGATTCTCAGTCTGATGGGCACAGATGGCTGGAACCGGGGTTCAGATGATTAATTTGGGCAGCAGCTGTGGATGAGAGAGTGTTTTAAAGGTTGCAAAAGAAAAGTCTAAAGCTGGAATAAGATAAGTCTGTGACTCCACTTAGGATGAGCTTATGTGCTGTGAGTCACCGGCTGAGTGTGCGAGGTGAGAGCTCTCTTGGCATAAACTGAAGTGTTTCTTCTCTTCCAGAAAATGAATCACCTGCGTCTGAGTGTATCTTTCTGTTAGTTTTAAGAAGTAAACAACTTTCAGAGGCCACAGCACATTCAAATACGTGCTTTTTAGCGGCATAACAGAGTGTGTTTCAAACAAAGGGATCTCACTCACCTGTTGGGACCAGTATTTTTTAGGCTTTTCCCAGAAACATGTCTGAAACTGCCAGAAACACTGTCCTGCTGGCACTGAAGCGTTATTTCCAGAAGTATGACCAAGTAACGGCAGTAATGCAGTCAAAACTTCCAAGTGATCTTTATTTTCAGTCTACTTCTGTTTATTCTTACTTTGTCCACTTCCATAGAGATCTTTGTGAAGTCTCACATGAGATACAAGATGCCTTGCAACCACCATGAGTTAATTTGACTATTTTTTTTTGCTTGTTCTTGGGGGAGTTATGTCTGTTTAGATATGATCAGTTACTTTTTGTGTTTTCATTTTTACATATAAAGAGAATAGATAATGTGACACGTAATTCAGGGGTTTTGTTGTAGATGTCAGCACAAAATGTAAGTGACTGGGTTTGGTACAGTGGGAGCCACATTAGATGTGTGAATGGATCCTTCTTGGCATTGACGTACATTTCATGTGCTGTATGAGAAGCTGTTTCAGATGTCCAAGTCCCGTTTTCACACCTTTCACTTTGACGCTCACCAAGCAGTTTAGACTTCAGTCTGATTGGCTAAGGCTGTGGCAGGTTACATTCCAAAGTAGGTGGTCTCCTGGCCAGCAGCTTGAGGCAGGGGTCTTCAATATTGCAGTCAGACAGACTCCTATCCCATCTTTCAGTGACATGGAAAAGGAATTCTCTATGCATTTTTCATTGCATCCATTGAGTTTGCCCTCAGCTTATGGATTTCCTCAGGATGGTGCCACCTATGTCACTTTGTTTTTAAAATAATACAGTTAATTTTTGTAGTTCAGCACCTTAACATCATTGTCTCAGAAGACAGCATGCAACTAACTGCACCTTTTCTTGAAAAGATACATATCTGTGGTGCATGATCAACTGAACTGAATTTCTGTTTCTCACCAAAGGAGATGTTGAGATGCACAGGTTGCACTTACTTGACCATGAAGATCTGGCACAGGAGTATTCCCCAGTAAAACTGTGGCTGTGAAACCAACCTGTGATTTCAATCCCACAGAAGCTGATTTATTGGCTAATTTGTCATTTGCCGAGTCCTGCCTTTTGTCTTTCAAGAATGTGTTTGAAAAGATTGTGGAAGATAATTCACATAGCTTTTCCCTTGCTAGACAAAATACAAGCTTTTATTTTTTCCTTTTTCCTTTTAAATTTCTCCCCCCCCCTCATATCTGCAATTAAATATAGAAGGCATTGGAAATTTTTCTATATTGTTAATCAATATTTTGTTGGATCAAGTGTCTTCTTTTCCCTTTGATGTCTTTTGAAGATATTTCTATTATGAGGCAATGAGAACATTAAATGGTGCATATTTTTCACATTAAATATATTTGAACATTCTGCAGGATAGAAAGTATATTACGTGTTTTATAATCTAATATAATTACCATTGTGAACTTTAGTCACTGGAACTTATCAGTAAGTGGGTTGTTGTTACAGCTGGTTGATACATTTTCATTCATGGCATGAACTTCTTCCTTCTGTTTCTTACTTCTCTGGCTAACCTGACTATCCCATGATATGACAAAGAACAACAGGGTGGTGCTACAATGCAGGCTAGTTATTAGTTTTGTATATAAAAATTTCTATGGAGAAAGGGGTCAGGAAAAGAATTGCTACATTCTGAAGATGACCTGATGTTACCGCATTATGTCTAGTGATTAGTTTTTCCACGATTAATAGCTTTTGCACATGTGCAAGTAGGATTGGTTGTCTTGAGTTTTGTTTTCTCTAAATATTCAACTTGTTATTCATTAGAAAGAATCATCAGAACTTACTTAAGCTTGCAAAAGTCACTGGCAGGGAGTTGCTCTTAATTAGAGGATGTATAATTTAATATAAATCTATTTTTATCATTAATAATACTCTGATGGGATATTTACTTCAATCCCTTCTCCCGTTTCCTGGGATTTGACACTTCTTGAAAGATGGAAAAGCTTCTGAGGAAGGTGTCATTTTCTTAAATTTCAGAATAGCTGATGTAAAAAAATTTAAAGTGTAAATTCTAAATATGAGATTACAGATAATATTTTTTTTTCTTAATTTACATATAGCAGAAGCTTTCTTTTTATTACCATGTATTAAAGTAGTCTTACAGTAGAAATGTGAGGTTTGTCTGCACATGACGGGAAAAAGTTAAAAGGAATGGGAAAGGAAAAAGGATAACTCTTTTAAATGAGAAGCTTAAATATTCAGACACATCAAAACATTATTTGAAACAGACTTTTGGACCAATTTCCTTTTGCAACCATGTATGTACTTTTCCATCATCCTCATATTTTAAGTCTGGGTGGAAAATAACCATATGTTAGTCTTAAATGCAAAGGATAGGCCTATATTATCAAATTTGTAACACTCACTCTTCCACAGTTACTTTGCTCAGCAAAGGCAGTGTGACAGGTAGGTACATTTATAAAACTTGGGGAAGATTATTTTGCATTAAATATCTGCTTATCAAGATACCACCTACATAAAACATCATGTGTATTGATTATGGGAAAATATGAGTCTGTTGGGTAGGTTTATTATTAATGGGAAAAATCCTGCTTAATGCTGCATTTAATAATTTAATCAGTCATCCGACTATCTTCAGGCCCAGCTCAGATTTAAACCTTAAAAACATCAGAACCAATAAAAATGGCTTTATAACCAGGTGTGTTTTGGTACCTATTCTTTCTTTTAATTTAAGTTAGCTGTGATATTTAGTCAAATACTTTAATTAGTGATGTTTTGTTTTTCAGGATGGGAAGAAGAAGTTTGACAAGGAAAGCGAGAAATATTATTCCATCCTAGAGAAGCACTTAAGTTTATCAGCAAAGAAGAAAGAATCTCATTTGCAAGATGTAAGTACTAAACACACCCTTAACCAGTATCACATTAACATAGAGATAATGATAATTATAATGGTTGTCTTTGAGACATACTTAGTTTATGAATGTGAAATTGTGGTGATTACTTATAGTCACACTTGTTGTGAATATTAATTCTTGAGTAGGATTAATATGACTAATGAGAGTTAAATATTTTAGTGAGGCAATGTTCTACATGCCCAACTGTGTGTACTTCAAGTACAGCTAAAGTTCATTGGTTGCAATAACAGAATTGTTACTACAGTAAAGGTATTTTTATAAGGTATATATGGAATATTTGTCAGTCAATTATTTAGGGGTTTTTTTTTTTACTGTTTGATTTATTAAATTTCACATAAATTTCAATTTGGGAGACTGAACTGAGACAATTTGATATTTTGTTCCTTTTTTCCTCTTATTCTGAGATTGCAGCATTATGCCCTGAAATTGTATCCACAGCTTAAATTTTGAAGACTATCTGGCTAATTCTCTGTGAAGAAAACAAACTCCTAAAAAAACCAAACCAAACCAAACAAACGCAAACCAACCAACCAAACAAAAAAATCCACCAAAACACAACCCATGATGACTCCTAAGTTAACAGGAGGATTCTAGGGCTTTTCAGTGTGCTGGTAGAAATAATTATGGTGTGTCTTTGAGGCAAATTACAGTAAAACCAATTTGATATCAATGACAAGTATCCTGTGTATTGATGAAGAAGCAGTTCTGTAATAGGCTAAGCACCAGCTGAGAAAAAAAATATTTCTTACTAGAATGTGGAAGAGGAAACTTAAGCACCAATTTAGTCTAGAATAGAAATAAAGTAAATAGAATAAAATATTTTACTCTTGAGACATGAGAATAATTACAGTCTAAAAACAGCAACTGAAGTGAAAAGTAAGAACTGTGAATCTAATAAACTGTGGTAAAATAACAATGGATTTGGCTCAAGTATATAAACTGATGGAAAACCAGAATAAATTTTTCCACTGTGTCCTTAAGTGGCATCTCTGGATTTTAAAATCTGGAGACAGAGGCTGAGGTTTTTTGCTTTTCTGGATGCCCCACTTGAAAGCATCTAGGGCTGTCATTTCTGTCTCTCCTGATTTCATGCACCTATAGGTGTGTTGAACCAGCAACACAGACTCACCATTAAGTAGAAGGTGCAATAGCAAATGAGTGCCAAAAATGTCAACCAGGGAGACTTTTGGCCTGCATGGCCTCCATAAATAAAAGGAAGCCAAGCACCAATTCCTGTCCCGAAATCTAAGTGTTAGCTGTTGACTTACAGAACCCATCTATATTCAGGATGCCTCTTGGTTGTCCTAAGTATCATTACAACTACGATCTGCTTAAATGCTGTTCAGAATAGAGATTGATTTAATTAGATGTTTAAATACGTTTTCTGAGCCTGCAAGAGCTAATTTCTAAAACTAGATTATATTATTTGCTTACAATTAAATGTGAGAGCTGAGGTGCTTATTGACTGTACTGGTTCTGTTCAGCTATGTAGCACTACATTTGCAAATGTATTTTTGTGAAATAAGACTATTAACACAGACTATCAGAGAACAGTAGCAGAACACACTGTACAAACGGCCTCATGACAGATAATTCTGTGCTAAAGCACTTGATTATTAGAATTGTGCATGCTTGAGTTTTGCTTCATAATATTAGGGTTTGTACCTAATTTCCTGATTTTTTTTTTTATAGGCATGGGAAGGAAATGCTAGTACTGAATCACTTGAAACATATTGTCGAAATCACAGCTTTGAAGTACTGCTAGAGTGCTGTGCTAGGAAAGTGGATCGATATTGTTAAGAGCCCATGCACCCAAATCATGATAGTAGCATGTCCGTAACTAAAGAAGGGATCAAATTATATATGGTGCTATTGACGACCGAGTCCTGCCTGACTTTTTGCACTTGTACTGCTGAAAGGACTAAACCTCTTTTATAATTTTTTTTCTGCTTTAATGTTTGTTAGGGAAGACAACATCTAGCTTTTCCACTTTTCCTGAATTTGTTTTTTTTAAGGCCAGAATTGAATGAGAGTGTATACAAAAGTATCCTGCTACATTTTAACTGGCATACGTAAAAAACAACTGCACTGTTTTTACTCGTACTGCCAATACTTGATAAAATTTCTTTTTGACCTAAGACCAAAATGTAACTAATGCAGCCCAAAAGGGATTTGCTTGAGAAGATAATTTTTTATGTAGAATTAAAATGGAATCTGCATCTCTTCTGTAGGCATTATCTATATGCTACACTGTTTTTCTATTAGGTCCCCCTCCATGGCTTGTTTAAATTTTGGATAAAAGCCTGCTACTCTTTATCAGCTGATAAGAATTAATTCTTTAGTTGTTTAGGCAGAATACTTTGTTTTGGTACCAAGTCTTCCTGTCAGGTGGTATTATTCAGGCACTTCTGACAATTACTGCCTTGTAGTTCTTGCATTTGAAAATTAAAACATGAAAAATAGTTGATTTATGAGGTTAAGGACTTACATATGTTTATATTCCAAGAGCACGTGACTCATACTATGAAATATTAAGTTGTAAGATGTCATTTTAAAGACAGCCTACTTAAGAAGAAAATACCTTTATTGGGAAGGTATTTGAACCAGAGAAAGATATATAATTCAGTGCATGTGATACTCTAACATTTCAATTGAACTTTTAAACTTTTTGTCTCTCCTTAATTCATATCTTACTCTATTTCTAAATTTTTAATATACCAGGGACAGTGTTCCTGCTGCCACCTTTCTTTGTTTCTTTCCAGGCTCTCCTAAAAAATAGAATATTAAAGTGCAAAAAGAAGAAGAAATTAAAAAGGCGTGGGGAAAAGACATGAGGTTAAAATGTGTAATGTTAGCTTCTTAAACTTACAGTTTGTTATTTTGAGTAGGTATTCTTATTTTCAGGAAGAAAACTGAACCCCGTGAAGCTTCTAAAGTAGTCTTATGAAAGGTCTATTTGTTAATGACAAAATCTGTTTTTAAAGCAACCATGAGAGTAAATTAATGTTGTCAATATTTCCTGTTGTCTTTTAGGCAGATACACAAATCGACAGAGAACATCAAAACTTTTATGAAGCATCATTAGAGTATGTCTTTAAAATTCAAGAAGTACAAGAGAAAAAGAAATTTGAATTTGTTGAACCTGTGAGTTTGATGGTTTATTTTCTCTAGAATGCATGCATTTAAAGATGAAAATTGAATTTAAAATACCTGTTTTTTGCTCCTTTTTTAAAATTGTGATTGCAAATTGTTTGTACACCAGCAGACATTAAGATCTTGGCTTGGGCACTTTCCATGTTTATTAAATGTTTGTGTAAGAGTGTCATATCTACTGTGAAGTGAAATGTCTGGTGAATTTGCATGATGAACGCGCATAACATTTCAATGGGAAAAAGTAATTTTGTGTCTTTGCAACACATAATGTGTTGGCTGAAATGTTGATCTTTTTGGAGTTTTTTTATTTAAGTGTTTCATGGAGGCAGTGTACACATAGGGTTTTCTGAGTTAAATATGAAGTGAAAAATTCAGTTTTTCTGTAGGATTGGTAGACTTATTTTTTTGGTCCATGGACTCATTTGTCTTTAGTTTACTTCACAAATTAAAGAAAGCATATGTTGTCATGCTATAAAAGAGGAAGATAATGCTGTGTTTCAAAGTCCACATTTAGATCTGGGATTTTCTCCTAGACTGTTTTCTGCCCCCCACTCCTAACTATGTTCTGTGTCAGTTAATAACAAAGCTGCTTCAGTATGATGTGCTAGCATATTTCTGTGGCATACTAGTAATATTACTACTGCTCATGTCATACAAGACTGGCATGCTGATTACCTTATTTAGATAGTACCTGTAGCCCCTGACAGAGAACTTGCAATGTCATCTGTCGCTTCCCATTAAGCATACTGAGCATAGCAGAGCAGCAGTTGTGAAAGAGGAACATGACAGGTATAACTTTTTTCTTTCTCTCCACACCATCTTCCAGCTTCTTTGTAACTAACTGAAGCAGCACTCTTGACTGTGAAACAGGTTGAATTACATCTCTAACACCCAGTGTCACCAGGAAGAGCTTCTCAGGATGCCTACTTTCCATAAGATGAGAATGTATTGTATAGACAATGTTTGACATTGATGCAAACTAATGAAGCTGTATTCAGCAAGCAGTACTTACAGAAATCCTATCTTCACGGCACACAGCTGCCAAATCTTAGAGACTAAAACTTTGCTCGTATTCCTCAATAAGAACATTTTTCTACCTGTCACAGATTAATCCTGAGCGTCTCTCTCTGTCTGCTTCAAAACTCTTACTTCCTGGAAAAATCTAGTAATCTTGACCTAGCGTTGACCCTTGTATAGTAGCCTTTATGCTACTTTAAAGTAATAGAAACTTTCTGTATTGAGAAGACTGTACATTGGGAAACATTATTATGCAATTGCTTGTAGTTAAAATAGGGCATCTTTCATCCAATGTGATAGACAAAGAAGAAAAATAAATTGGGTTTTAGATGGACATGCTGAGCTTTATCCTTTTGACCAGGAGCTGTCGCCACACTATGTCAGCCATCACAGCAGCAGCTCTGAATTACAAAAAGTGAAGGAGCAATTTAGCAGTTGTCAGTGCTAATACTGAGCCATCAAGCAGGGGAGGTTACTGATAAACTCAGTCTTGTGGACCTGGATATTTTTGTCACCAGGTGTACGCATCCAGTAAGTAAAATTTACTTTTGAGTGGATCGGTTGCTGTCCTGTGTCAGAGAAGGTAGTCCAAACCAATGCAAGTTTCTGAGGATGTTGTAATTGTTAGAATACAAACTCCTTCCTAGAGCTCCACTTTTTCCCTCAGCAATACCAGGACTTCCTTGTACTATAGGAATCCAGGCACAGAGCTCATAAGCAATAAACTATCTGAAACGTGAGGGTGGTCCGCTAAATGTCACGAAAGCCCAGAAGTGTTTATTTAAAGAAAAAAAAAACCTTAAAACACCAACCAACAAACCCTGCCTGTAATTGCATGCAGTTCCGCGAGACTTCACTGTGGACGTTAAAGTCAATTTCCTCTTCCTAGGATTTTCTACGTTATTAACTGCATTCACTTTAATCTGATGGATAAGTACCTTCTGGTGCTATCTGCTTATAAATAAAGTGAAACCAGGGAGACAGAGACTTCTGGCTGATGTGCTACAGGCCAAAGGTTAAATTCCTCCCCTATCCGAAACCTAAGTACAATCTTCTTCCTGTGAGAATGCAATGACCAGGCAGTCTTGAGGTCACCATCTCTACATAAAAATAAATAAAGTCTCAAGAAGTAGTTGGATTTTGTTTCAGGTTTTGTGTTGAAATCCTTGTGGTGCTGGGGTAGTGAGCAGCATTGTATTACCAAGTTCAGACTTCGCTTTTTATTGAGGTGACTGATTAGATGCTTATATTGAAGTAACTATAAATCACTTGTTGAAATGAACAATTGTTGCTAAGAACCCACCAGGCATTGTACATGGTGTTTTGTGAAACAAATCACCTTTTTACATGTAAAGACCACCTCAAAATACACTTCAAAAATCTATTTTGAAAGAAGAGATGTTTTCTTTTCTTTATTATTTAATAAAAATCTCTTCACATTTATGAGCCTGCCTTTAGCAGCAGTGCCACTTGTAACACCAGCCACAAGAAAACCCCACTGTGAGCATAAGCCTAGGGCAAAAGTCCTTGGCTCCATGCTTTCCTATGTCTGTAAATGTCCTGATGCAAGTGGTTATGAAGATGCCTTAACAGCCCCAAGCCCCTTGGGTACAGGGGTTTTCTGTGTTCTTCCACCACTAGTGACACGTACGCAGAATCAAATACCATCCTCAGTGTCAGTTGTTTAAACACAGAATTTGAATAAGCTGGTCTAACACTTGCATAAAATAAGCATATTTTTACTTTTATTCCTTTTTTTCTAAGTGCTCGGAGAGTATTTCACCAAGATAACTTCAAGGCCAGATCCTCTGCAATGCACAACTGCCAGAATACCTGACAGAATTACCTTTAACTAAAAGGCATTCTCATTTTCATCAGGGTTTTTTTGCTTTCTGATAAATTCAGCTTTGCTGCCATCTTGTGTTGAATACTTTCTTCCTCAGCATGTCCCTGTATTCATTTGGTGTGGTGTAAAGTTGTTTTCTTTAAGCATTGAAGCTGAAATTTTAACAGTTTATACTACATTTGCCAGAAATGCCCTTTAAACTGGTCTTTAAAGTTCAGGCCTAAGCTGACCTACTGAATCTTTTTCCCACTAACTCTTTTATTGTAATTTTGTTGTCCTCTAGCATTATGCCCTGGCTGCACTTCTGCTGAGTGCTAATATTCCTCCTGCAGTGCTTCTTTACCTGAAAGGGGTGGTTTTAGCAGCACGTTGCTTATAGGTTAAGTTAATCCATGTCCTTTTGACTGAAAAACAGTCAGTGTAAGCTCAAGAGTACTTACGCTGCTCTATCTGAAGGAGCTGTAGTTTGAGACATGGATGAGTAACTGCTTCTTCCCTGTGGGAAGGGCTTTGCACATCTAGAGCCAGAGCAAAGCCTTGGTTATCATTTACTCTTTTACACTTTATTCATAAAAAAGGAAAATTAGTGTTCTTGCTTTTCTTTTACGTAATTCTTTCTAGATCCCTAGGTTTACATTATAAACCCTAAAATTATAGAACCCTTTCCATCTGTTTATATAATTGGAGATTTTAAGATAAATTGTTGTATTTGGACCCTCTTCAGAACCACTTGAATAACCAGGAAGATTTGCGGAGCCGGGTCCTCAGCTGAGATAATGATTTTGGCTGCACAGATGATCATTTAAAGCTGAGACAAATTTCACAGGCAGTGGAGCCCTTCACTTGACTCTTTTGCCTTCATTGTTTGCTTGATTGTGGGACGAAGTTCGGGTTTGCCTCCTTATAGAGGTCCACTTAGGCTTTTATGCCTAAGTATCTTCTCATTTCTTCAGGCTCCATGACTGACTTAGAGGGCAGGCATGGGTTTTCACCACCTTTGCCTGAGGCCAGGGTTTCATATGATTCTGCAGTACCAGTAAAAACCAAGGGGGAAGTCCTTCTCCCTTCCATGCCTTCATGCTTCTGTTTCTGTCAGCACTGACAGAGTTAACCTCAAACCACTTTAACTTAGTAATGCAGCAAAACAGCAGGCTTCCCAAGGCAGAGTTCACTGAAGGGCTCAGTGGTGGCCATGCTTCTTTTGATGCAGTCCAGGACCCAGTTGGCTTTCTGGGCTGCAAGCATACATTGCTGGCTCATGTTGAGCTTGTGATCAACCAGCACCCCTGGGTCCTTCTCCTCCGGGCTGTTCACAAACCATTCTCTGCCCAACCTGTAATTGTACTTGGAATTACCCTGACCCAGGTGCAGGATCTTCCACTTGGCCTTGTTGAATTTCATGTGGTTTACACGAGCTCACCTCTCAAGGGTGCCAGGGTCCCTTGGGCTGGCCTCATCCCTTCCCTCCAACATACTGATGACACCTCACAGTTTGGTGTCATTGTCAAACTTGCTAAGGGTGCACTCAATCTCATTGTCCCTGTCACTGACAAAGAGGTCAGTGCACCCTGAGGTGCACCACTTGTCACTGATTTCCACTTGGACATCAAGCCATTAGCCACAATTGTCATGCAGGAAAGTGTTAAATGCTTTGAGCTAGTAGCTGCAAGTCATCATGTTAGCTCCTCTGCCCAGAGAAATTCGTCCTTGATCTCTCATCTCAAGCTGTGGAATTTTGCACATTAAATCGTGTGGAATGTCTTGTGATGCTGGAATGGATGGGGCTCTCAAGTTGCAAAATCCTATTTTAGCTGTACTCCTAAAATATATATGTGTTACCTTAATACAGCTGTCTCTTAGTGAGCAATAGGAAAGAGGGAGGCATAACAATTTAACTAAATTTCTTCAGGAAGGGATGAGTATAAATTTAAAGAAAATATAAACATAATAAAAGGTATATTTTTAAGCTGGTTCACTTACAGTAAGCTATGGTACTACTGACACAAAGAAAAGTGCATTTAATATGAATAATGGCATTTTTGTTGCCTGAATCTAGGCTACTTCAGTAGTCGATGCAGAGAGATAAATGTTTCGATTGGATCTTTCATCCCATCCTGAAAGGGAAGTCTGAAAACAGAAAAAAGAATTACTCACTTGAATACCAGTGGTTTTTTACTAAGTTGGGCAGCCTGCACAGCCAGC
Source organism: Apus apus (assembly GCF_020740795.1). Classification (NCBI taxonomy): domain Eukaryota; kingdom Metazoa; phylum Chordata; class Aves; order Apodiformes; family Apodidae; genus Apus; species Apus apus. Next base: position 13,880,177 of record NC_067282.1, read on the forward strand.
TATGTAGCCTAGATTATTAGCTTTTCAATGTCTGTAATATACTAAGATAAATCTGACCTGTTTTTACAGGGTTTTTTACTATACATCCAAGTTAATATATCTCTTTTCTCACTTGTATGTAAGCAAAAATATATATACAAAGAAAACAGTCCATAATGAAAAATTAAATACTTCTTATTTAATAGCAGATGAGAAGACTTACGGCAATGTCAAAACATTTTTTTAAATTTGGAACAGAATAAGTTTTAAGGCTTTTAAAACTAATAGGTGGTAGGAATGCATTCATTCGACAGCTAAAATAAATGTTCAGAAAATTTAATTGCACTTTTTACTGCTTAAACATTATTTTAAAGCAACCTTTAAAAAGAATTTTCAACTGGATACATACAGACTTCAACTGCTCTGTTGGAGTCAGTCACAGACATGCCAAATAGAGTTTGCATTTTGTTCAGAGCAGGAAGAAGTAGTCTGGATTTCTTGTATTGTATTGAGCTGTCCAAAACATACTTTGAGGAGTTTCATTTGTGGAAAATAGGTCATAGCCCAAGCAATTACTATGCAGAAAGTAAAAAAATATATATATTTAAGAAAAGGCTCTTGAACTCTGAAAGTATGAACTTGGAAAATGTACCCCATCAAAGGCTACAGCTGAACGAAAGTACTATTATGTGAATGAAATTATTACAGAAATGACAGTTTCATGATGCAAAAGCCTGTTTCAAACCTCTTTCTCTTAAGGTATGGCCATGAATTCCTTGCTTAGCAAAGTTTTGTTATTGCATGTAAGGAAAGCTGAAAATGTTCCAGCAGCTAAAATGGAGAATGTTTTTTGCTTCTGTTTTGCCATATTTTCCTACTGAAAGTAATAGAAAATTAGCTGTTCTTAGTTTTTTCTTTTTAATATTCACCTCAATAGAAAAAGTGTGTAACAGTTACTAAGAACTATTTTTCACTATCACAGGTGATACCTACTCTTATAACTTAGTGTATGTTCTATTCATTTTATATAGCATTAACAGCACATGTTAAAAATATATAATGCTTCTCAATTTTACCTTTTCAGCTCTTGGCCTTTCTTCAGGGATTATTTACATTTTACCATGAAGGATATGAACTGGCTCAGGAGTTTGCACCATACAAGCAGCAGCTGCAGTTCAATTTGCAGAATGTAAGGATGATTTGTATTTACACCAGTTTGTTCTCTAATTTAATTTCAGGATATTAAAGTAGACTTGTAGTAGTTTATTTGAGCTCTAAATCTTGCAATGTTTTAGTAAGCTGAAATAAAATTAATGTACGAATAAACAAAAGTTATTTTTGGTAAGTTAATGTAATGAAGATACCTGTCAACAAATAACTGGAAAAAATAATCTTCAGATAGTCAAATTGTGATTTCCAGGTTAAAATGTTGGGAATGAGAATCAGAAAAGCAGCATAGGAGCCAAGTTTTAATTAGAGAACACAATTGTCCAGATAGGTTTAAACATGTGCATTGGACCCTTGTCCTTTCAAATAACTTTGCTACTTTTGATTTGCTACTAAGATTCTCTCAAATAAAGGCACAAGGGGTCAGTGTTGTTGCACAGCACAATTTCTGTGAAAAGGTGAAAAATGTACTTAAGTCTAGAATTTTATTTACTTCAGTATAACAAGTTCCAAGAGGAGGATGAACCCACAGCACAGACCAAAACTGACAGTTTGAGTCAGAAGATGTTAGTATTTTCTATGCTCGTATCTTCAGAAACAGAACTATATAAGGATTTTTTTTTCAATTTCAGTGTCAATTAAGAAATAGTTAAACTTAATCTCTTCTTAAATATCATAGAAGTACAACTAGAAGTTGTAAACAGACTGCAGAGGTAGAGAGCAATATAATATTAGGCAGAAGGCACAGGGTATTATGATATTTTTATTCTATTTGTACATGAGATAAATACATATATGAAGATATATTGAGAAACAGTACATCATTCACTGCTGTGCAAAGGAAGTTTAAATTCTGGCTCCAGACCTAGATTCACAGCTTCCTTTTGCCAGCTGGGCTGTCTACCAGCTTGTCACTCAGAGCATCATCCAACCTCAGACTGAAGTGAAATAATTTCTTTGGGGAAAAACAAATTAAGGACAGTGTTCAGGGAAAATTGTGTTCAGCCTGTCTGTTAGTTGTCAAAAGTACTCCTCTCCATTGCATTGTGTGTTAAGTCTTAAAGAACAGTTGATCTGAACTGCTGTTTCTGTTCTTAAAATTGTCCTACAGGTTAGAGCAGGAGCAGTAATAATTGTAGGAGTAGCAGAGTAGTGGCAGATCAACAGCTCTTAGCAGGTCACCATGTCCTTAACCTAACCATATCCAACCTAACCTAATCTAACCATGACCTATTGTTACTTTCACTGTTTCAGTTGGTATTTGGTCATTGGTATACTTTGTATTTTCATTTGGCTTTGTTTTCTAGAATTTGATTGAAAGTTCTGCTTAAAAGTAGTAATTAAAAACTAGATCAAACTAGATAGAGATAAGCTCTCAAAATGTCGACATTTCTCCCTTCAATGGCATGTCCCTCTGGAAGGTATCAATACAATCTCTGTTAAATGTGGTCTGAACTGACACTGCATCCTAAACATATAATCTGAAAAGTTCACACAAGAATTTTACCTCCCTCTCTAGTAGTAATTTTTGTCTTCAAAAAGAAGCTTTAACATGTATATTATGGTACTACTGTGCAACTCCGTGAATGGCCCACAGGAAGGGAAAAGTATTCATCAGTTTATAAAGTCTGAAAGTATCTTTCTGACTAGTCAGGATTAGAGTCCATAAGATGACTTCACAAAAAAATTTACAATAATCTTCTTTTCTGTTACCTGTAGGAACAAAGTGTTCAACATCTGGTATATTAGTAGCAACCTATCAAACCACTCCTTAAATTAATTCTCTTCTACTATACTGTGCTAGGTGTGTGCTAGGTGTGTGAAGGTCTTCATTGTATTCAGTAGGAGAAAATGTCCATGCATATATATATATATTAATAAATTTTCATAACCTACCTGTGTACCTAGTTGTTTGCTTGGCCAGATGCCTGGTTATACACATGATATTTAGGACAGACACACTCCTTTCATGCTTTTGGCACAGTTCTGCCATTTCTGAAATGTTTCTTAACTAGCCTATTTATGTTATACTTAACTGTGGTGTTTGCATAGTCCTATCAAAAATGTTCATGACATTAACCCAAACTCATGTTTTCTGCACTGTACTTCAAGTGGTTCAGTGGGACTTAATACTTCAGGTTTGGGGCTCTGCTATCAGCAGCTTCTCATTGTGTGCTTAAGTTACTCCTAGGCTTCTGGAGTAATGAAGAGTATTATTCTTTATTGCTTTTCTTGATTTCTTTTTATGTCTCTGGCAAATGTTTCTTTTCATCTCTGATACAGTCTCCCTGGCATAATTAGTTCTTAGTTCTTAATTTTTTTAGTACTTGTATGAGATAATGTGGGTTTTGTTTGTTTCTGGTTGTTAGACCCGGAATAACTTTGAAAGCACTAGGCAGGAAGTGGAGAGACTCATGCAAAGAATGAAATCAGCCAACCAGGATTACAGACCACCAAGTCAATGGACAATGGAAGGCTATCTCTATGTGCAGGAGAAAAGTGAGTAAAACAGATGGACCTTTTAATTTTATTTGAAAGACACAACAGCAAAGTTGAGAAAATGGTTTAGTTAGCAGGACAACACAGCAGCGCAGCGTTTGAATATCTACGGACTTCTGCTGTGGTTTTCCAAGTGATTGAGAGGTTCAAAAGAAAAATAACTGTTAACTTTTCACCAAGCACTCAGAGTAGCTACAGTCAGATGGAAGGGTGATCAAAACACTTGTAAGCAACTCAACTCCTTTGTGTCCTTATTTGTATGTGCCTGCTATTGGCCACCCTTTTGTCTGGCTGGTAGCAAGCTCTGCCCTGGCTGGCTTCCCTACAGTTTGCTGCAGAAGCTACAAACTCCCAGAATGCTGACTTGTCTCTGCCTGCCAAACCTTTCTGTCTCCTGTAGTTTTGCTGCCTGAACAGGGCCTATATTCACCCAGCAGGATCAACTTTCACCTTTTACCAGAGACCTCCACTGACCCAGCCACCTTAAGAGTAAATGAATATGCACACAATGGAAAACAAAGGTGTAAGAAGAAGAAAAGTGATCCAAATATAGTCTGTCAGCTTAAAAATGGCTGCAAGCCTATCCTATGTTTTATTCACTACATGAAACATGAGAATGAAGTGTTGAACTAAATGAAGGAATAAAACTAAAGCTGTTGTGTCTGAAATGACTTTGAAGAGCTTAGCAATACAACGTGTTAGAAATGAGAACAGAACCCGAAAATAAGTGAAAAGTCAAATGAGATAATTTAAAACTATATATCACCTGAAATGTCAGCAGCCAGTGCTTTACACTGTAACCAGTGTAGAAAACCAAGCCAAACTAGCTGCATTAGGCAGGATCATGCAAAATCCTGGGCCTGATTTCTCATTCTAAAAATAAATAGAAGGCATCTGAATATAGAGTTCTGGTGTCAGACTTTACCCCAATCGACCTCAGTTTTGAGGATATCTTCCTTATTGCTCCTCTTTTAGATGATAACTCAAGAGTTTACATGGAGTCACAGATAACTGATTTTCTGCATAACATCATGAAATTAATCTTTATTCTGTATGTAAGCTAAAAGAAGTAAACATCAATGATCATCATAGTTAACCTCAGCCACTTTTACCCTCGGCAGCACTCAAAGTTTTAAGAAGACTGTCTATGTTTTAATTGTGTAATAATAAAAGAAACCTGTGTGAAGTGGAAATTACACTGAGCACTGCTAATGGGGGTGGGAGAAAAGGAGTGAAGCGTTGGGCACATGCTGTGCTTCATTAAACAGTGAGAGGACAACTTGACATCGTCTCACTGAAAAGAAATTCTTTCATGAGTTTATTCTGGAGTAAGAGTAACAAGATCAGTAATCTCTGTGTCAGTGGGGAAGGTACTAGTGTATTTCCTTGTCATGCAGTGTTACTTTCCAATAATCATCATCCCATAGGCTCATGTAAATTTTTTGACAACTGGGTTAAATAGTAGCTATTTTTGAGAGTAAAACTAAATACTAAAAAGTATGTATTTATTCGTGATATGCATAGTGGTGAGTATTTCTTTTTTTTTAAATGGCAGTAGACTATGAATTATTTTCGGATGGTCTTGAGTAACTTGAAGTTCCAGTGTAGGTGTCTAGCTACAATTTTTACTGAAAAACAGGTTGCTCCTTAAACTCATCCAAAACTGCTTTAATAATTCTCATTCTTCTTACATAGGCCAAAAAAGTTAATGAAATGGCATCTAAGGAAATAGTGCTTTAGCATTGCTATAGATTTTGTTTTGCTAAGTGAAACTAAGTAACAAGAGGAACTGAACAGCAAACTTCTGAGACTGGTTACCCAGCTGACTTGTTAATTCATGACATTACTTTCCTGCAAAACATAGGCATTGGGAGAACTTTCTCCAATTCAGCATTACAGACTATGTGAATTTCCTCAGCTACATTTGTGGATTGCCGGACATCTGACTTATATGACCAATGCAATCTCTTGTATATCCACCACCTTTGTAGAAGGCTACATTTGGAGGGCAAAGTCATTGTATCTATAGCAAAACTACTAGGTTTGTTTTTAACAGCTTCAGTTTTTATTTACCTGTTTAATTTTTTTTTAAAAAAAAGCAAACACAAAACCCTTAAAACACATTTTTTTAACTCAGAGGTCTTTCATTTTAAAATTAATTAAAAGGTCCAGATGCACTATACTTTGAAAAATCAATATAATATTTTCCTCATTAATAAATCCCATGGAAATGAATTGGAAAATCACATATCCATTGAAAATGTAATCTAATCCTTTCCCATTCTGACTTTACACAGTATTTACAATACTGCATTATGTATTTATGTATTTTACTTTGGAACCTACATTTGTGGTGGCTCTACAGGGAGGGACCATGTTCGAATGCCAAGATCTGAAGAATAATGCTGTCCAAGAGAAAAAAACCACTTCCTTCTCGATATCTCTTCACACATAACTACTGTGTTTGGTCTCTGTGACTGAGTAACCAGAAGCTGTGTCAATGATAGTACAAAAAATGGGTCTATACTCTGCCACTGAGATAAGCTTGCCCAGAACATCCCACCCTCTATGCCAAATTTCCTATCCTCAAAAATCCAGAAGCTTTGTCTAAGTTGCCTGTTGACTGTGTGTTGCCTATTGACTGTTTTATTAACCAGTGCAGTTATAGCCATAGTGTTCTGGCTCAAGGGGGAGTACTCACACGGCAAAACCTGAGTTATCCTGTCCACTGTGGTGCACTAGCCCTCCAGATTTATCTGTAAGAAACTTGGGAGCTTATCTTGTTCTCTGTGCTACAGTAAACAAATTTATTTATTTTTTCCACAGAAAAATTGTGGGACATCTTGGCTGTACTTCTAGGTTGAGAGAATTATGGAAATGGTGGGAGGATTTACTCTGTGTGCTCACAGCAAAGAAAACATAATGAATACCTGTATCTAAGCTAGGTTAGCGGCCAGACTTTAAAATACCATTGAACTTAAGCTCAAGAGGGTTTTGTGTTTAGATTAGTAAATAAAGTTTCATAGCAGTGCCTCAGCAAAGCTCTGGGTAATCAAGGAGGAAAAACATCTTCTCATCATCTGCATCAGAAATGCTAGGCTTTCAGTAGGTTAAAGAGTAGTGCGGTGTGACCTCTCCATGATAAAGCATACATACATCCCTTGGGGGTCCCTGTATATTTCATGTACGGTTGTTTGACTCAAAGACTAGTAAGTCCCTAAGTACATTATACTTTGGTCTTGTGAGTGTGTGCAATTGTCAGTTTGTGGACATGTCAGTTGTGCACCACTGTTACAGCCACCTCTTCCCCAGCAGGAGCCCTTCCAAGGCATAAAAGGCCAATGTTTCTGGCTGAAGGCACCATCTCAGCTGTCCAGCGTTTTACCCTTCATGTCTAAACCACTGTTGTTTTAGAGTCCACTCTTCCTTTCCTTCCTTTCCTTTTCCATAATGAAATTACTCTCCAGCGTTCAACTGTCCAAGATTGAATCTATCTCTGAGCCAATGCTGTTTTACCCACTCCCTTAAGGAAACAGGTGGAAGAATATTGTTCCAGTGATACTACAAAAAGTTACGTTTGACCAGAACTCTAAAAGCATTCTGACTTCATGACTTTGTCCAATTTTCTGGATCTAATAAGTCTCCCTCAGAGAAGGGATGTAATACAGAATCCTAGTGCTTCACTGAAGTTGATAAAATATTCACTCTTTGGATAAAATCTTTCCTAGGCAGAAAAATCCTCAGGATCCTGCCTGTCTCTTGCCTGTTTACCCTGGCAAAATTCTGTTACCCATCCAGTTGCCAAATAATATCAGTCTGCTGGAATTTTGTTGGGCAACCTCATCAAGCTGCGATATTTGAAAATTATACATGGACAACATGTTCACATAAAAAAATTAAAGGAGATTTTTATTTTCTAGGCTCCATGTGGATGCTTTTATGTTTCATTTCTCTACTCTATCCAACTCCAACTAAAATAGCAATAAAATGCTGAAATAATTATTTCTAATATAATCTCTCTTTAATCTAGGACCTCTTGGATTTACGTGGGTGAAACATTACTGCACTTATGATAAAGGAACAAAAACATTTACAATGAGTATAGCTGAAACAAAATCTGGTGGAAAAGTGGTGAGTTGCACACGCATTAATGCATGCATGAATTGTATATTCTGTCTTCTATATAAGTCATTTTGGAGCTGTTAAAAGACAAAAAAAATAGTAAACAAATCAGGAGGGTGTTTTCATATATGAAATGCATGCCATATAGAATAGATGCATATTTACATAAAAATATTTATTTTAACAGATATATAAAACACATTTTAATAAATGCTCTAATATGGTGGTTGCAAATACATAGGAAATCAATCACATTTGAAAAGAATAATAGAATGGAAGAAGTTTGGAAGGAAGCTCTGAAAATCAACTAGTTTAATCTCCATACTCAATGCAGGGTTGATCAGAGCAGGTCAGTGAGGCCTGTGTCTAATCAGGTTTTAGACACCTCCAAGGATAGAGACCCCACAATGTCTGTGGACAACCAGTTTCAGTGTTTGACTCCCATAAAAAAGCTTTTTCTCAAGTTCATATAACATTACCTATATTTCAATTTGTGCCCATTCCTTCTTGCCCTGTCACTGGGTACACTGAGAAGAATCTGACTTGGTTCTTTTTACTGCCTTCCATGTGTTTATAGATAAATCACTGATATGATCCCCCTTCTTCAGGCTGAACAGTCCCAGCTCTCTCAGCCTTTCCTCATATGATAGGTGCTCCAAGTCCCTAATCACTTTGCTAGCCCTTAGCTGGACTTGCACTTAGTTAGACATCACTCTGTCCTGTGATGGTGACCCCAGCACTGGAGACGGAACTCCAGATGTGTCTCACCAGTGCTGAACAGAGGGGAAGGATCATCTCCCTTCACGTGCTGGCAATGCTCTTGCCTGATGGAGCCCAGGAAGTTGTTGGGCTTCTTTGCTGCAAGAGCACATTTTTGGCTCATGGTCAACTTGTTGCCCACCAGGACCTGCACATCCTTTTCTGCCAAGCCATTTTCCATCCCTTCAGTCCCAGCCTGTCCTGGTACCTGGGTTTATGCCTGTTCGTGGTTAGCAGTGCTGACCCCAGTGTTGGTACCCTGGGGAGACCGGTAGTGACTGGCTGCAGCTGGACTTTTGCAGTGAGCTCAGCAGTCTGGCCAGCTTTCAGTCCACCACTTCATCTACGTAACTAGCCTGTACTTCACCAGTTTGTCTATGAGGATGTGGTATGGAACATCCTACTGTAGTAGGACATGTCGAAAACCTGGCTAAAGTAGAGATAAATGATATTTTTGTTCTTCCATCATCCACTGAACCATCCATAACATTGTAAAAGGCTGTCAAGTTGCTCCTGCATGATTTCCTTTTCATTAAATCCATACTTCCATTACTTCAAGTCACCTTTCTGTCTTTCTATATGTCTGGAAATGCTTTCCACTTCATCATCTTCCCATGGATCAAGGTGATGCAGACTAGCCTCTAGTTCCCCACAGGATGAGAGGAAATGGCCCCAAGTTTTGCCAGGGGAGGTTTAGATTGGATATTAGAAAAAATTACTTCACTGCAATGGTTATAAAGTACTTGAACAGGCTGCCCAGGGAAGTGGTTGAGTCACCATCCCTGAAGTTCTTTAAAAGACACGTAGATGTGGCACTTGGGGACATAGTTTAGTGGCGCACTTGGCAGTGTTAGGTTTATGGTTGGACTGGAGGATCTTAAAGGTCTTTTTCATACTTTATCCTTCTTCCTGCTCTTCTTGAATGTAGACAGAAGTGACATTTGTTTACTCCCATTCATCAGAAGCTCCCCTTATTTTGTTACCCTCTCCAACCTTATATAGAGTGGCCTCACAATGGTGGTGGCCAGAACTAGGAGTTGGTAGGTTTATTCTGTTTTCTACATGTCAGAGTTGGCAGAGTTATGATATTAATTCTAACATGTGACAGACAATAATTTTATGTATGCAGATGTTTGTAAAGTCTTGAATTCAGAGAGTGTTCTGAAATGTAATTATTAGATAACAAATATGCAACAGAAAGCTATTAACTATAGTCTTGCTTTACATACAGAGACACTGTTGTATATGTTCTTAAATAATTTTAATCCCTATCTTAAGGCATATTCTTTGGACTGTTTCTACAATTATATTTAAGATGTGATGCCAAGGTATATCAGCATACTGCCTGTGCTAATTTTGCTTTGTTTTCTTTTATAGAATGGCCTTGTTACAAGCTCGCCAGAAATATTCAAGCTAAAATCTTGCATCAGAAGAAAGACAGATTCAATTGACAAACGTTTCTGTTTCGATATTGAAGTATTTGAGAGGTTTGATTATTTTTTTTGTTGTTTAACAAATTGAAAATAGTTGAAAATAGAATCACTTGCAATATGTAATAATTGATCCTGTAACAGGGACACGTATTTCTCAATATACTTTCATCCAGACAAACTGTGCATCCAAGACTTACTAGTTGTTTGTTCAAGCTTCTTTTTCTACCAAAATTTACTACCTTGTATTATGTGTTGCCTAAATTACATTGTGTTTGCATGCAGATACAAGATGGATTCTTATAGAGCCTGTAGCAGAACTGACTTACCTCTTTTAGGAATAGATCATAAATATTTTTATAAATACTTACTAATAGCATATTCTGTACCAATCTATATTTCTTTAAAAAATGTATGATAGCACATCATTTTTTGAAAATTACTTCTACAATTTTTTTTTACTTATTCCTGGATATTGTACAAGTAGGCAAAAACAGCTTTTCTGTATTTGAAGTATATATACACAATACTTTAATAGAAGAGTATTTGTTCCATGCTTGGAAAAACAGATAAATATTTAAATTGTTTTCTCCCTTGAAATATGATAAACAGATGGATTTTTGTAGTCATTCTCTTTAAAATACGTTAGGACTCTTGATGTCATTTTACATTCCGTTCAGAACCATCGTATTTACATTATAACTTTGAGGCTACTTTGGTGCTTTCAGTTATTTTCTAAAATAGACTTTTGAGTGAGTTCAGATTTAAGAAACAGAAACTTGGTATGAACAAACGTTGGGACTAATTGATTTTTTGAAAGCCCTTAAGCTTGAGTTGTCAGGTTGAGTTTGAAACTGGTAGTTGTTTCTTTCTAAGTAGAATTGATTAGACAACATCTGTTGCAGTACCACTGTAACATGTTCCCAAGTGAGTGCTGTCCCTTCTCTCTCTTACTCTACCAGAACATCCACAGTTCAACAAAACTGCACAGAACAACTAGTTCCATCTGCAGTTCTTCAAGTTCTCATCAGAGGGGCATTTTTTACATATTATTTTATTCCTTTGAGACATTTTGATAGATTACAAATGTGCATTGCCTGTAAATTAAAGACATTCTGAAAACTCAGATGATCGAAAGGGGAATAAAGTTATTTGGTCATTTCATGGGTGCATAGAAGGTTCATTTTTCCAATTGATTTGGTATTCAGCAGGGAAGCAGTGAATTTTTGTTCAAGTCAGCTGAAGAGATAAATTGACAAGAAATACCTAGAAATATTTGGCGGGAGTTCATATACAAGGGAAACATTAATCTCTTCTGAATGTCATGTTAAGAGAGAGAAGATGCAGTGGCCTTTACTGATATCAGTAATGACTAGGAATACGAGCGAGTTCATGTAAATATAAACATGGTGCTGGAACACAGAGGATTCAAAAAGACTGTGATAATGATTACACTTGAAATAATTTTGAATTCAAGACTTAGTATTGTTTACTTGAAGTATAATGTTGGACATCACCTGCCAAGTATAGAAAACTTTGAAAGTAATTTACATTAGTAAAAGATGTTTCGTTAGTAATGTGAGGGTATGACTTGTAATCACAAAAGAACTCTTTCTTAAAAATGTGCAGCTACACCAGTCTTCAAAATTCTGTTGCAAGATTTTATGGGTAACTTCTGTTTCCAATCACGTTATCCCACAGAGCTAATTCTCTCCTTGCATTATTATATGCAGCATTGCATGAAATGTTACATGTAGTAGTATTTTATTAAAACATTAGAAACCCATGCAGACTGATATGCACATCTCATTTCATGAAAGAGCCATATCATCTGAAAGAAACCCTTGTGAACAACTAATAGAGAACACACACTGCCAGCCCATCTAATTGACATAATTAATTTAAAATTTGCTTAGGTGTTTTTCACACCTAGATTAAGTTCAGACTTCCTGTAAAAATTATTCTGGAGGTAGTACCATCTTGTTTATACTGGAGCTATATAAAACGGTAACATCAAAGATTGTTTTTTACCTTGAATGTAATTTTAATTTCTGAGATATTACCAACTATTTCATTAGTTCAAACATGGTAGAGCTGGCGTGGGCTTTTTTCTTTTTTTCTTTTTTTAGGAAACTACTAATATTTCAGGATTATACCCTTAGATATTTCAGTGTTAAAACATGCTATACAATGACTGCAGGCCTGGCCAACTGGTTAAATCAGAAACTAAAGCTAAAAGCAGATACCGCCAAGCTTGAACTAAAATGACACTCAGACATTTCTGTTTTTTCTGTATGTGCTGACCCGGTCACTGTGAGTACAAATGCAATTTCCCAAATGAAATATTAAGCAATAGTCAATTTTTTTTCTATCTCCATACTTGAGATGTTATCTCAAAGAGCTCTTTTTAGGCAAGTGTTTTAGGGCACATTTCTTTTCGCCAGCTTTGGATACCTATTTTGGGTTTATGAAGACTTTTAGAAAAGTACCTCTTTCTTTACATTTCTTACGAAAGCAACACAGATAATCATCTCAGGCATAGACATATTTACTAAAATTGAACTGATGTATCTTGCCCTTAAGTTTTCCAACCTAAACATCATCCTGCTGAAAAATGGTTGTATGGGATCCTGTTTGCAGGTGTATAACTCATCTTGCAATATGGAGGTGCCTAATATATATTAGAAGGTTGTAGCACTTATTGCTAGGCATCTAAAACTGTGTTGCATTACCAGACTTTTTTTAAAAATAGACCTGTTTTTTAATCTAGCCCATAGTTACTATGTTCGGTCAGAAGCAATCAGCTTTCTTTAGCTTCTCTCTGTCTTTTGTGTCTTCACTTCATGTCATTATGATTTTGGATTCTGACTTCGGATGTTGTTTGAGAAAAATAAATTAGTAACCAGTGTATGTGCATGTTTTTGACAGACCTGGAATCATCACACTACAAGCTTTTTCAGAATCCAACCGAAAACTTTGGCTGGAAGCTATGGATGGAAAGGAACCAGTAAGGATAGTTTTTAATTTTCTTTTCTTTTTACAGTTTTGTGGGACACATATTAAAGAAAGAAGCTATTATGCATTTCAGAGACTCTGTTACAATAGAGGCAAATACACTCCTGTTATTTGTGAGGTACATTGCAAATACACAGTGAAGATAGGTACAAAGTAGAAAGCAGAACTAGTAGTGAATTTAAGCCTTCATTTATTTATTACTGTTTCGTCACATAGGATATTTAATGTTTAAGTAATGTGATAGCATATTGTCTAATAGGATTCATGGTTCAGATAACATTTGTAAAGTGTTAGTTTCTGCACTGATAAAGACAAACCATCTTTTGGGCTGTGTCATGGAGTAAACAATTAGCACCATCTTGAAAGGCACTGCAGAGGGCATAAAAATGTGTTGAAAGCTACTGAGACAGGCTTGTCTGAGATTTCTTCCCGCTAAGTCACTGAACGACGATAATCCAGACCTGTGTCCAAGGGGGAAAAAATGGTTGATCAGTTTTAGAGAAGTGTTTTTACAAGCTTCTTGCTTGACTGAAACAGTACAGAAATTGAATCAATAGTTGCACTGAAATTTAATCCATTTGGAGACAGCAAATCTGACTTCTGTTTTAGGTGCCTATACATTCAATGCTAATAAATTTTTAGTCAATCTAGAATCTCAAGGCTGACCTGAATAGGCACATCCCAGAGGTGAAGATGATCAGATGAGTAAAACTGTGAACACAATAAAAACAGTGGATTGTTACCCTCTCCACCTGCCCATATCCTAGCACAGGGCTGATAACCCAGGTGAGTGCTCAGGGGTAAATGTCAAGAGCAGGTGGAAGGCAAGGTTGGCTTTCTTCTAGCAGCAAGCTAATACACAGCATGTTGCTGCTAGCTACCAACAAACCTGGTGATAAAGAATTTAAAGCACAAACATTGACCTGTTATCATTTTGGTTTTTTTGTAGATCTACACACTGCCAGCCATTATTAGCAAGAAGGAAGAAAGTAAGTTACCAAATATTGCTAGATTTCTGTAATGTCGTGGTTTCTAGATATGTGTCTGAGAGAGAGATTAATAATTTTATGTTTTCCTTCTATTGCTATGAAATAAATGTTTGTTGAACTACATGATTGGGTTACAGGAAGGATATCCTAAGCTATGCAAACTGGGAATGTCTTAAAAAAAATATTGGCTCCAAAACTACAATATATTTAGCAAATCTGTAAGAAGTTTCCATCAGTAGTCTGTATAACTAAATATAATACATGCCACTGTGTTGAAATAATACCCCTATACAGAATCATAGAATCATTTAGGTTGAAAAAGACTTTTAAGATAATTGAGTCCAACCATAAACCTAACACTGTCGAGTCCTGCTAAACCACATCCCTAGGTGCCACATCTACATGTCTTTCAAAGACCTCCAAGGAACGTAACTGAACCAGTTTGCCACAGCTTTTCCAATGCTTGATAATATTTTCAGTGATTTTTTCTGGTATCCAATCTAAACCTCCTCTGACAAAACTTGGGGCCATTTCTTCTAGTCTTATCACTTGTTACTTAGAAGAGGAGACCAACACCCCCTGCGCTCCAGCCTCCTTTCAGGTAGTTGTAGTGAGTGGTGAGGTCTCCCCTCAGCCTCCTTTTCTCCAGGCTATACATCACCAGTTCCCTTAGACGTTCATCATAAGGCTTGTTCTCCAGACCCTTCACTAGCTTCATTGCCCTTCTCTGGACATGCTCCAGCACCTCAATGTCTTCCTTGTAGTGAGGGGCCTAGAACTGAACACAGCACTCAAGATGCAGCCTCACCAGTGCCAATTACAGGGGGAGAATTACATCCCTTGTGCTGGCCACACTATTCCTGAGACAAGCCAGGATGCCGTTGGCCTTCTTGGCCACTTGGGCACACTGCTGGCTCATATTCAACAAGCTTTCAGACAGCACCCCCAGGTCCTCTTCTTCTGGGCAGCTCTCCAGGAACTCTTCCCCAAGCCCATAGCTTTGCATGGGGTTGTGACCCAAGTGCAGGTCTTGATACCTGGCGTTTCTGAATCTCTTACAACTGGCCTTAGCTCATCACATCTTTTTGATTTTAGGTTTATATGCAGCAATTACACATACACTGAGTAATAAAATAAGTATATTTAAAGATACTATAAGATTTATGTGTATAATTGTATTAACATTATTATTAACACATACAGGTTATTGACATTATATTAACACAAACACATAAAAAGAGTTTAGCTATATATGTGGGTGTATGTATCTCAGGGAGAGAGACATGTGTCTCAGATATGGATATATATCTTCATAGGAGGTATATCTGCGACTGGAAATAAAAAATTTAAGCCACTACATCAGTTTTTTAATATGATGGTGTTTATTTTAATGATGACAAATACGCAGCTTTAAGATCTTCTTTATTTAGCTAATTAGAGCACTGAGCACTGAAGATAAAAAAGTTAATGAGAACCATTCACTTGAAATAAGCGTGACAATTAAAGTTAATAGCAAAGATTGTTTTTTACCATTTTAGAGCAGTTATGCAAGGAATAAAGAATGTTGTTGTACTAAAACCAATAGTTTTATTTGGTTCATGATGTAGGTGTGAACTCTTAAAAGCATTTTCCTTAGCAGAGGGAAGGGAGTAAAGAAGTCTCCTTTTAAAACAAAAGCTTTCAGCTCTGTGTTTAGAGGGGCTACTGATTTCTGCGAAAGACAGTAGAATATTCTGCTCCTAATGATACACTAATGATTAGAAAGCTGGATTTTGAGTTCTAAGGATATATCTACAAAAATACTATTAGGAAGTAAGTATCAAAATCCCATGGATAGATGTGTGCCTTCTTGGGTAACGTGAATGTAGCTAAACATGGAAATTTTGTGTATTGACAAGGTAGAAAATAATTACAATTTTTTCTTATTTTTATAGTGTTCTTAAATGAAGCAGGTTTCAACTTTGTGAGGAAATGTATTCATGCTGTAGAAACAAGAGGTGTGTATTAAATCACAAATTATGTATTAAATTATTATGAGCATTTTTTCTCAAATATTACTTTGATCAATTCTACATGTTTTACAGCTGTGCTTTGGCTTGTGTGTGTTATCTAGTTTATACTTTAAATATATTATTTGTGTGTTTTACACTTAAAACTGTTGCCACAAGTTCCGACAGCAGTTCTTAACATATCATTTAAGTGGGTTTTTTAAAACATTTTCTATAATTGTGTGTTGTTTAGACAGCTTAATACACAGTGGCAAACATCTTCATCTGTATGCACCAAATTGTGCTTTCTCCTGGTAAAACTGTTGGGAGCCTCAGCTCCCAGCTTTGGTTTCTGGTGTGAAATCTGAAGATCAAGAGTGGCATGAGTACTCTCTGTTGTAACATTGTTTTTGCACAGCATAACTCGTGTAATTTTATCCACTCATTTTACACATGGTTTTAAAAATGTTTAGAAACCCATTTTTGTGTAAAAAGAAAATAACAATCACTCTGATAATGAGGTGGTATCATGCAACTCACAGCAAGTTTTTATTTACCTCCTTTCAAATGAAAAGGTATGGCTGTATCATCTGCCATTAAAAGAGGTAACCTTTCCATTTCCATGCACTGAACTGTCGGAGTGCAACTCTCTTCTAACTCAAAATCTATATGGTCTCTCTGTGCAACATTGAGCTCAACCTGAATTCAGTTTCTCAGATGACAGTGTTATGTAGGTTTTGAGTCACTGCTGACTCAGAGCTTGCTGGTTTTTGGCAGGGGGAGGGAGTAAAGAGGGAGGTTTCAGAACAAAGCAGCTAGATTGTCCCTAAGTGAGATCATATTTTGAATGTTGTTTTCAAAGGAAAAGTGGACAATTTTTAAATGGTAAGGCCTGAAGTGGAGAGAAGGGGAGACTTTTAACTCCTGCTGATTTTAAAAGGCAGTTAAAACCACTAAAATTATCATAGCTGGAATCCTGAAATATTGCGTTGTGAATGTCACACTTCAGAATTTATTTGTTTTTAGTATCTGTGCTATTATAAAAAACAAACCATCACAGAGCAGCAGGGGTTGGAAGAGACCTCTGGAGATCATCTAGTCCAACCCGCCTGCTAAAGCAGGTTCACCTAGATCAGGTTGCACAGAATTGAATTGAAACTTATGGGTAAATTGGGACTTCACTGTCCCTGTTTTGCATGGGGATCCATGCATAACATACACATTCTCAGCTGCAGTGTTGCAGCAGTATGTGTTTTTATTTTGTGTACAATCATCATTTCTCCCCTAAATGTCAATCAGATATTAATTGGAAGAGGTGATGGTCTAAGCAAAAATAGATGCATTGTAATTCCACTGAAGTCTAGTGAAGATAAACTTGTTAACATGAAACATGTTCTAAAACTACTTTCAAGTCTCATTTTTCACTTTCCTCAGCCATCTTCTTGTTGTTTGCTCACATGGGTGATTTCTATGCAAAAGGGTTGAGTTGTACAGTACGGTGTGGATTCAGTGGAATGCGTTTGTTAACATTCTAGAAGATAATTCAATAGGACAAAGCAGTACTTAATAATGTAATAGTACAATTTTCCATAAATACATTAAGAAGTTCTGAAAACATACCCTAAGCATGCAGCAGCATATATTGATATGAACATATTTTCATTATTTTCATTGCACTTGCTTTCCCAATATAGGAATTACAATCCTGGGACTGTACAGAATAGGTGGTGTAAACTCCAAGGTGCAAAAGCTGATGAATACTGTATTTTGTAAGTACCTGAAGTGAACCTTTGTCAGTGTGTAGCGTGTATGCTGTGGTCCCTTTTGCCTTAACTGCTATGCTCAGAAGCGTGTATCATAATATTGACAATTTTGTATGTGCACTCACTGCCCCTAAATTGAGTTTGCAGTCTTAAAATGAATGATCCATCTAACTAGTTCCTTGTGTGTATTAGTATTCAATTTATGCATTCAGTCATTGATATACATGAGCAAAGTCCTGATAAAATTTCTTCTTTGAGCTTTGAAGCTCTGTAGGTATTTATTTGGCATATTTCAGAAGTGTTCCAAGGCTTAGTTCTGTAACACAGCATAGCTAAGTTAAATAGACAATAGTTCTAATCTGTCACTTTTCTTGCTAATTTGGCTCTCTGATGCCTGTGTTTGAATGTCTAAGCCAAATATATTCATAATTCTAGGTTGACTTGCGCTTACCTTTCACTTTGATACAGTGCATATCATTAATTATTACATGTACTAAAGATGAGTGCTAAATTCATTTTTTTTTAATGCTTTGGTAGAGTTTCATATAGATCACATTGGTAGTTAATGTCTGATAAGTAATCACATCAACTGAATGACCAATCTATTATCTTCCCATTTGCTTTTCTAGTTAGTGTGTTAGTCAGACTATAATAAAATTATAATTCAAATTTCTACCAGCCCCTAAATCTTCTCCTGATATGGATATTGATATGGAACTTTGGGACAATAAAACAATAACAAGTGGACTAAAAAACTACCTCAGGTAAGTCTGGTCCTACACAAACCTCAATATTCCTTTTCTGGCCCATTAATCTTTTGCTTATTAATATCATATTACATTTCTTATATCCATTAATGTGGTAATAATTGAGTATATTATTATCTTGCTTAATATCCCTGTGAATATCTGTAATAATAAATCTAAAATGAGTCACATGCTTTCTGCCTTATTAAGATAGTCATGCCTTCTATATATAAATCTAAATTTGCCAGAATTTAAGTAATTGCATGTTTTTATTTAAAATCTTTTCCTTAAACCACAAAGCATGTTTTTTTCACTCTGTCTTTTCTGAATAGCTCTAAGCTTTGTACCATGAGGTTTCATGGCGTCACTGTTGGAGCAGAATAAAAATCTCTGCAAAGCCATAGATTTTTATCCTGGGCTCTTGGTATCTTCACAAACACAGTATCCCTTCCAGGGTATCATTCTCTCTTATTTTTTTTTCTAATAAGAGGCAGAATTTTGAAAAATTATGAGACTTGTGAGATAACTCTTTTTTGGGTCTAAGTATATTAACAGTCAAAAGAAACGTAAAAAAAAAACAAACATTAAACCCAGATGATGGTTGTTCAATGCCTCCTAAAAATCTAGATTTCCTTGACTAGTCACCTAACAAAAGGCACCATCAGACATCCCTACTCACTCTCAAACATATGCCTAGGACTTACAGTGTGATGCTCAGGTGAATTTCATTGAAAAGATTGGCTTTGGTCATAGAATCACAGATTCATAGAATGCCAGGTTGCAAGGGAGCTCAAGGACCATCTGATCCAACCTTTTTAGGTGCTACTATACTTTATATGAGATGGCTCAGCACCCTGTCAAGCTGAGACTTAAAGAATGCAAGGGAATCTACCACTTCCCTTGGGAGACTATGCCAATGCAGCCCAGCATCCTGTTGGCTTTCTTTGCTAATGTAGCACACTGTTCGCTCCTGTTGAGGCTGTTAGCCACCAAGACCCCCAGGTCCCTTTCCACAGGGCTGGTCTTCAGCCAGGTGGATCCCAGTCTGAACTGTGCTCCTGGGTTATGTGTTTCCAGGTGCAAGTCCTTGCACTCTCCCCATTGAACTTCATAAGGTTCCTGCTAGCCCACTCATCCAGCCTGTCTAGGTCATCCTGGAGGGTGGCTCTCTCTTCTGGAATGTCAACCTCTCCCGTCATCTTGGTATTGTCAGCAAACCTCATCAGGGTGCTCTTGATCGCAACACCCAGGTCACTTATGAAGGTGTTAAACAGCCTTGGGCCCAATATGGATCCCTGGGGGACCCCACTTGTGACTGGTTTCCAGTTTGAGGAGTAACTATTTACTGTCACCCTCTGGGTATGGTCTGTCAGCCAGTTCCCCACCCACCACACAGACCATTTGTCAAGGCTGTAACGAGTCAGTTTCTCCAGGAGGAGGCTGTGGGGACCATATCAAAAGCCTTGGAGAAGTCCAGGTAGGCGATGTCCACTGCCCACCCTGAATCAAACTAGCAGGTTACTTTGTCATAGAAGGTGATCAGGTTTGTCAAGCACAATTTGCCCCTGGTTAATCCATGTTGACTTTTCCCAGTCATGTGCTTCAGTTGACTTGTGATAGTCCCCAGGAGGATTTGCTCCATGACTTTCCCAGTGACCGAAGTAAGGCTAATGTGTCTATGTGGGAAACTGTTCTTTTCTTCCCCACATAAGTCTAATTACTCCCACAATTACCATAGTTGGTTGAAGAAGTTTATAACACATCTTCAAAAGCACAAATCATTGAAGATACTGTATTTGTGAAATTAGCAGGTCATGTAGCAGTAGCTGTGTGTTTGTGTCTGTAAGGCAATTCACAGTCTGCCTTTCAGAGGATGCTTCTTGTAGAATTTATCAGATCAGAATTTTAATCCTGAATTTCGTCGTGTTTTCATCGTTGGGCAAAAGATTGCTTCTGCAGCCCACTGTCCCATGTATTGCAGCTGCATTTATTCCTGTTCTACAGTATGGAAGCCAGAAAACAGTGAGTCTCTGCGCTGAAGTCAGTGCCAGTAGTATTTCCCTTACTAACCTACATGGTAATACCAGCTTCAACTCCAAGATTTTCAGACTATGTGTATGATTGAGTTGTATACTACTTGCACTCATCGCTGAATAGAGTTTCCTACAACATACCAATATATATTATGCAGACGTTGAAGGCGATCATAATCACACCCATAAAACTTAAAAAAGACTTTCAGTAATGCATTTGTTTAAATTTTCTTTTTAATATTGTTTACAACCAGGTGTCTTTCAGAACCGCTGATGACTTTCAAGCTGCACAAAGATTTCATTGTTGCTGTCAGTAAGTAAAGAAATAATACATTTTCATTAAATTAATTCTATTTTAAACCCTTAATCTCCTCCATTATTATCCTTTTTTTCTCCTTGGTCTATTAGTCAGTGATCCAGCCATGGATCCGAGTTCTTCCACGTGACAGTATGTGACAGCCCAGTGCCACATGAAAGCCCTCAAAATAGAGATGTCACAGTAGATGAAGCTGTTCAGTGGTTGGTTCTGACCCTTTTAGAGGTTCTGTGGGACTGCCCTCTGCATTAAATTTTAAGCCGTGATTTATGTTCATTTGTTTGTTTTATATGGGTGGATAAATCTTTGATAGCATTCATTTTTCTCATCCAAGGACATTTATTTTCCATGCTTGCCTTGAAAAATTTGAGGGGGTGATAATTATCTCCTTTACACAAATGGAGTAATTAGATAGAGAGATAGTAAGGCTCCTTTTGTAATTACTCCAGGTTAGAATTTGAAGCTATTTCCCTGTTTCCTCTTGCCTTGATAAGAATAAAAGAGAATTTTAGATACTTTAAAAACAAAGAGGTAAAATCCTGGATTTCACTGAAGTGGCACATTGGGTCATAATTGTCACAAATTTTGTTGTTTCTGGTATCAGTGGTAACTGCTTACAGCAAGTTACTTGAAGTACAAATTTAAGAATCTTGTAATAAATATAAACAGATTGTTCTTATCATATTAAAAGTTCATTGTGTTTGGCTCCTTGCAATGCATGTGTGTATTAACATAGAGGCACTGGTGCTATCTGTAGTCACATCTTAGCATGTGTTCTAATTTATCAATGATATTTGTTTTCTGTGTAATAGAGTCAGATGATCAGAATTACAGAGTTGAGGCAGTGCATGCACTTGTGCATAAGTTACCAGAGAAGAACAGAGAGATGCTGGACATCCTTATCAAGCACTTGGTCAAGTAATTCTTTTTTATTTTTCTCTTTGGCATTATTGTAAGATGTAATTGTTTCTGCCTTAAATTTGTCACTGTTGCTTAATCCATTTGCTTTGTTGAAACAATGCCACTTGAAGTTACATTGACTTTCTAAAATGCTGTTCTCAACATAGATGAAGAATACTGACTGTAGAAACAAAATAAAAAATAACACCATAAAGAGTCACCAAGATACCAACTATGTTTATAAAATAAACTCACTCAATGTTTTCATTCACATTGTTACCTACTACAGGAATTGGCACTAATTAAATTTAAGAAGTGTCTAGAACTATGCTCAGCTTGATAGGAAATGCTCTTTTTAATCTGACTCAAAGTCCCACACTGTTTCAAAAATGGAAAGTAGACTAACGTGATAATAATTGTCCATGTTTGATCTTACTTTTCTCTCTAAAAGCTCTGAAGTGTAGCATCATTTGAAAACACTAATCTGAAGTATTATTATTTATATTTTTGGTATCTATATAAATGTCCAAACACACTTTTGAATCTCCCTTGTTTCATCAGCTACTCTGACTATTAATTAAATGTCAGATGGAAAAGATTTTGCATTTCATTCACATTTTTTGTTGAGCTTTTGTCTTCGCTGAATTACACTTAGCATGTGCTGTGAGACAAGGAAGTTTTTATTCTCTTCTGTCTCTCTGTATCAGTAGCTATGACTATATAGCTTTATTACATTGTAATTTTTCCTGTTTCTGCATCAAGCATCACTCATGTAAGTTTTAGTAAATGTTCAGTCAGTTTTCACTGGTATTTGCTGAATACTTTTTAATACATATTATTCTTTCTGAATCAGGATGCTGTATACTTTTTAATACATTTACCAATGATCTGTGAATGTGAATAGTTGTTCATATAAGGCCCACATGACTGAAATATGTAGAAGGCACGAGAGATCCATATTGTTTTCATTCCGTTCATTACATCCCAGCAATTTTGCTTTTTTGATCACAGCTTGAGCTACAGCCTGCAGTAAACAGTCTACAGTGGAACCTAATGCAGTTTTGCTTCCTGTTGTAAATGTGAGAACTCTGAAAATTTCTTTGATAGGAAATAATTTAGACCTAGTAAGTTATTTTTAGCCCTTTTTGTCCTTAGCCCCTGGAGCACTGACATGATAGGGAGCTGCTGTGAATGCTTCCATTGCAAAATCTGATTAGGGAGACATTGCATCTTGTTGCACACGGAGTAACCTAGAGAACAAGGTGAAAGCAAGTTTCCTAGGTTTCCTTACAGAGCTGTTTGATTAGCTAAAAAATACAGTATCTACTGCTTTCTGACTCTCTAAAGAGTTTAACTGTTTAATGAGGGATTAATTATTTTGAAAAAGCTGCTAGTCTGGAAACCCCAAAATTAGAAATACGTATACATAGGAAGTGATGTATTTCTACACAGAATTAGTTATAGGCAAACATTTCTTTCTTGACCTCTGTTCCTGGCCTTTTTATTCTCAATATTACCTTAGATGCATTTCCAGGAAAAAGCATGCTGGCAGTTTCAGTTGTTCTCTTTAACTCTTTGCCTGTCACATTTCTGATAAATTTAATCTTACAGTTTTGTACTAAAAACTTTCAGTTCTCTTCTTCCCAACATTCAATTCACCCCTTCTAATTTCTGATATAATTTGCCAGCTGTTGTTTATGCTAGCAATTCTAATGAGACTGAATAAAATTAGTGCCTTGAGTGTATTAGTTGTCTTCCTTCCTCATCTTTTTCCTACCACTGTGTTGAGATTTTTCAAGGAACAAATGGCAGATAAAGTACCTAATTTTATATAAAAGGAAAAATAGGACAAAAACAACAGCCTCCTGTTGCTTCATTCTTTTGTTTAAAATCCAATTTCAAAATGTGCATCCTTTCTTTTAGCTGCTCAATTCCTTGATGTGTGCTTTTGTGTCTAGATGATAAACTGTGCTTTTAAATATGCATTATAAAGTAAGGAAAATAATATTTTTTCTTGGTTTAGGTCTTAAGGTCTTTATGTCTTTGCCTACCTTGAGATAGGTGTCACTGTGCAAAATTTAATATGAGCTACATGTTGTGGGATGTAGATCATACTAAAAACAAATAAACAAAACTAGCATATCCTAAAAAGCACCTTGCAGAAAGGTGATACTGTACAAGTATAAGCTCAGTCAGCTGCTTGGCAGACAGGGAAATTCTGTTATTTCAGATAGATAACAATTTTTTTGTTGTTTTAAAGCTTCCTAGTCAAAGGAAGCTAGTCAAATTACCTGTCTGCTTTAATGAATAAACTATTCTTGGGTGTGATACACTAACAGCACAGTCGGACAGTATCAAAACTGTACTGGTGATACATCAAAGGAAGAGATTTTAAGGAGAAAGCAACTGCACGTTAATTAATGCCTTACAGCTACCTGAAATGCAGTTTTACCTCGGCCTGTATGTATTCAGTAGCCAAGCAACAGCAGGACGAGGTCAGGGGAAATTGTTTCTCAAAATGATCCATTCACAGTCCTGGGTTTTTTCTCTTTTGCAAGAAATTGAACCTTCAAAATGCTTTGTATGGAGTCCTTCCTAGTTACAATGTTATTAAATCACCATTCCTTTTATAACCAAGCTACCAAATTTGTAACCAGGGAAACCCAAGCACAGGACAAACACTAAGCTCTTCCTTATGCTGTGAGACTATAATGTTTCTGTAAGAGACCTTAACAGTTATTGTGCAGCACAAAGCAGAGTAACATTGCAAAGAGATACTTTTTATAGGTTTTACTATCTAGCCTAGAACTCCTAGAACCTAGAACTCATAGAATTCCATTTTCAACAGAATACTAATGGACTTCCCAAACATGCCTTAGTCACCTAAGCCAAGCATAACATCTGTTACAAAGAAAATTAGATTAAGATAATTGGCTGAAAATGCGCTTTAACAAGGTAGTAATTTTCCATTATATGACTTCTAAATAACAGTATCTGCCACCACGTCTGTCTGAAATAAAATTTTGGAAAGTATTTTTTTGCACAACTTAATGAAGCAACATAGGAAACATATAAGAAGATAGGCATTTTTTTTCCTGCAGTATATAATCATGTTGTCTCCCATACAAACCCCTTTCCCATATTTTTCCTGTTTCTCGATGTAAATGGAGTGCTAAAAACGTTACTGTTCCAAATATGAAGGGAGCATTACTTCATTATAAGGAATAAACCTGATTGCTCAAGGCTGTCAGAGAAAACCAGAAAATTTTTCTCCTACTTGCTGGTCTTCCAGTTTTTTACAGATTTTACTCTTTCTTAATTTTTAAAGGTGTGTTATTTTATGTAGGAAACGTCTAAAAATGCTCAGCGTGACAGTAGTAGCAGACAGCAGTGAGGAGAGAAAAATATGAAGAAGTGCCTCAATAACTGATACTATTTGGTAGCAGATTCATTAAATATAAGGATTATGACAGTTATCAAACCTTTACTTGGCCTGTTATTTCTTAGACATGAGACAATAGGGCAGCTGTAACTGAGGAATCACTGGTAGTTGTTTTGAAGGCTTTATGATTATATGATTTTTTTATTTGACAAATCATATTCATAAGAAGACAAAAGGGGCATTGAGGATTACTGATTGATGTTTTTCATTTTACTACCTGATAAATTATTGGAAAAAATAAGTTTTTAAGTTATACATTAAGAAGAAAAATTAAAGAAAAGATACAGTAAGTGATAACAGAATATACAGAAGCAAAAGGTTAATATATTTTAAAGCCAGAATATGTCATTACGATCACCTAGTGTTATCTATACCACAGAAACACTTGTTCCATGGATATCATTGTTCTGGTGTTTTCAATGAATTATTAAATTGCAGTGCATGTGTTGTCGGTGACTAAATTTCTTGCCTTTACATGAAAGCTAAGGTATATGGTTGACCTCCATTATATCATAGTATTTTCAGTAAATCTGACATCCCATATTCAAGTTCCTATATAATGACTGGAGAGATATATCTGCCTAAGACTCCTAAACGTTAGTTTGTCTGGATCACTCTGTGGACACCTTCAAAGATAGTTGCTTTTCCCTGTCAATTAAATAAGAAACATACACACTCTAGGGAAACGTGCTCATTATCTATTCAATTATTGCAGAATGAGATCCATAGCAGAAATACAGTAGTTGTACTGCACTGCATTTTAACTCTAATAAAAGTTGAGAAAAGGTTTTTAAAGGGCAGGCATGGACTTAGGATCCTGTTAAAGAAATAGTCTTTACAAGTTTTTTGCTTGTTGATGTTGTAATTTAGCACAACTATTTAATTGTATATTGTTTGTGTTCATTTAAAGGGTATCGTTACACAGTCAGCAAAATCTAATGACTGTATCCAACCTTGGTGTTATCTTTGGACCAACTCTGATGAGAGCCCAAGAAGAAACCGTGGCTGCTATGATGAACATTAAGTTTCAGAATATCGTCGTTGAAATTCTCATAGAGCATTATGAAAAGGTAGAAAGACATTATCTGTTTTGTGATAGAGCTTTATCTTAATTTCATTACCATCCTGGAGATCTTACAAATAAGAAAACTAGCATTTGTAGAAGGTGATTGACAAGAAGAATACCTTCCTCTCATCCCATGCTATGGATCTGGATTCCTAGCAAGTCTTGTGGCTGTGCAAGGTACAGATCCAAGGCTTAATCTATTGTGTTTTGAAGGAGTTGCCCTGAATCTTCAGTTGCTCTCTGAAGATTGCTGTCTTTCTCATATCTAGAAACACAATGAAAAGGTCATGACTTTGCTCCCAGCTCCTCTGTCTCTCTCTGGCTAGCAGTGTATGAAGGTTCACTCTGGGTGAATGCATGGGTTCTCCCCTGAGTACATCACGTCAGACTTTCTGAGCACTGCTACCCTTTTGGGATTCATCGGTGGCTCAGTGGACACCTAGTCCCACCTAATGTCATGAAACCCCAACTATCCTTCAGTTCCTCTTTTCATGAACAACATGAATGTGGATCTCCAGCACAAGCCCCATTTCTGTGTGCTGTGTCAGTTTTCATGTGTGTAGTATTAGATCAAAAGTAAAAAAGAAAAAAAAAGAAGAAAAAAAAGTATCTTAGATGAAGTTTTATTCCTGTTTGCAAGTTTTAAGCCCATCATGTCTTTGTGATTTAAAAGCTTTTAAAAGTTCTTGAATAGTCTGGAACATAAAAACTTCTCTAGGTACTTCTTTTGCTTTGGAGAAAGGCATGTTTGTGACTGCCTGGTTTATTTTGTTTTCCCCAAAGAGACCAGTGACTGCAAAGATCCATCTCAAACTATTTCCTGGAATATTTAATAAGACCTGTTTCAGGCCTTGAGAAGGAAAATCCATGAAATCTTGAAACACGTCCAGTCACTACCATTGCAGATATCAGCTTCACTGAAAAGTCTTCTCAGATATTTTATTTTAAACCATTTTATTTCAGAACTCAGCAAAACAGTCAAGACCTCCTTCACTTGGTCATCAAAATAAATTTAATTTGTGGGATCTTTTTTTAATTTATATCACCTTCTCTGATGACTACCGAAACAAAAACCTTTGGGTTTCTTCCATTTCATGTTACTCACCTAAGGGGCAGTTCTTGGTCAGTACCAGGATCCCCTGCACTGATTGGTCAGTAAGTACTGACAGTACTGCTTGCTATCCTCAGTTATATTTCAAATACCTCCAACTGGTATGATACAGGTAGCCTCCTTGCCTGTAACTCCAAAACATATTGCATTGTTTCCAACACTGAATTTCCCCTCCAGAAAATTACAAACCCATTCAACACAAAGATCATGGCTACACAACCAAAATAACTCTTGGACTATTTCTTTGTCTACAGACATATTTTTATATTTATGTACTACTCACTAATGCCTAATACAGTGTTAATGTACTTCAAGAGCATCTCAGTATGTCCGTTAAAGTATTTGCTAACATACAAGTATGTTTACTTTCTTCCACTTGTTTGAGTGGCATGGAGGTATCTTTTCATTGTTCACTTCATCCTCCCCTGGGACTGCCATATTGATAGGGGATCCAGAAATCCTCACAGAAGTGTATTCTGGCATTGCATGGTATTTAACCTATGACACTTGACCCTGTCTACACTCTGGAGATTGGACACTTCTGATTCCTTCAGTAGCTTGACTGAATAGGCAGTCTTCATCTGCAAAATCTCTTCTGCACTCCTCAGAGCTAATTCTACTTTTTTCCACAGAAGACCATACTCAATAGAGTTTACAGTCTACACTGGGAGTAATAGATGAGAAAGGACATCCGAAAGAAAAACATGCATATTTTTTTTTGTTATATTTTTGCTTTGGCCATCCTCTAAAGCAATTATCATTTTTACTAGAGTATCCAAGAGGGCTTTTGGGGTCTTTAAAGACCTCTGCTGCACATCTTGGATATTGTAGAACAGGTGATACAAATGAAAGTCACCCAAAGTACTGAACTTTCTGTACTGTCCATGCTGTCAAGCTTGCCATGCTTGTCAGCAAATAGTTCTTTAAAACCTCCTGTGTACCTGTGTCAGATTGCAGTAGTCAAATAACCCCCAAAATCTACTTTTTTCTGCAGTAATGAAGTCCAAAATTAACCAGTGGTAGCAGTGGTATGTAAAAGATTAAAATCAGGAGATGCTCCAAATATAAAGATATTCTTCATCAAACTTTACACATTTGGCAAAATAAAGTGCTTTTCTGAAATAAAAAAAATGGATTCTAATAAGTTACAACTGTAAGAAATTTCTGTGACATACAAAAGTTTTCACAGGAACATAGAGAAAAAATTCAATCTTTTCATAATATTTATAAAAATGTATTGCTTCTTGGACAAGAGTTAGTTGTAAGCACATATCGTGTGTTTCACAATTTAGACCATTACACACTTAACAAGGGCTAGAAAAAATAGAGCTATTTAAACAAATATTTTAATATAATTAGTATATATTTTAAGTACAAGTCAGTATTGTGGCTCTTGGATTGTAAAATGAGATCAGAGCAAAGCTGTGAATTTATTCTTTTGTAATGTATGAGACTATGACAGCATTAATTTCAGGTGCAGTGGTGAGGAAAACAAATGGATTAGTAATGGAAGTATTGGTAAGAGAAGAGTATTGTTTATGTAATGTTTTTTCCCTGTTTTCTTAATCATACAGATATTTCACACTGCACCAGACCCCAATATTCCTCTTCCCCAACCTCAGTCCCGATCAGGTTCAAGAAGGACAAGAGCAATTTGTCTCTCCACAGGTTCACGTAAACCAAAAGGAAGATATACACCATGTCTAGCAGATCCTGACAGTAAGTTTGTCCTTGTTGATTCATTATCTTACTTTTTATGTCTTAAGTTTCCTGAATAATATCCAGTAAGTATTTTATTCCAACAATTACAAGTGTAACAGATGGAGTTTTGTCAGCTTCTTAACCTCTGTGAGTCACAGCTGCACTGGTGAGTGACTGCATTTCTGGCTGCTCTCAGATGAGGAAGAATGTTCCATTTTAGGCAGGTCTTGTATTTCATACAGTGTTCAAAAATCTTTATGGACTTTATATTCTAATCTAAATGTAATCTGCTTTAAAACTCCAAGGAGTTTGTTATATGGAGCTTCTTACAAGATAATTGTTAATTTTGGGAAACCGTGAGTAGAAGCTTTCATCTCCTCCTGTAATAAATGTAATTTAGTCAATGTCAGCAGACCAAAACCATTACTTGGCTTTTTCCACCTACATACTTTGGGGAAAAACAGTATAGTTATCATATGACTTAATGTTAAACAGTAGGGAGTTATGTGTGTAATTACTTACTGCTTAGAGTCCTTATTCATTTTAATGTAAATACGTCTATTAAAAACTTTTAACTTCATTCATTTTCATCTAGTTCGACATTGCTTTTTTATTTACTGGCTGTACCAAACAGTAGGAAAGATTATGTTGTTAATAGTTTTACTGCTGCAGCAGACTTCCAAAAGAACTTGTGTCCTTTGGTTGCTCAAGATTTATGTGAAACTGGTACACCAAATTAATCGACAGTTAAGGTACATCTGTTCCTGAGGATCTGTAGTAATTCTTCAGTCTGCAATTTTCCATAGGTTTTTATTACATGATTCCTACCAGTGACAGTTTAATAATACTAAATGAGAGCCTGTCTACATGTCAACTGCCAGTGGGAATGGTGTGGGATCCTGAGTAAGAAGTTACAGGGGAACCATCAGTTTCATTCACCATATGAGTAACCGTGCTAGTTTCAACTTTTTTTTCCACTGTGTAACTACCATGGATGCCAGCATAAAAAAGGGGCATTTCTCTGCAAGTATTTTGTAGACCATGTGCAAGCTCCCACTTTTTTATTCAGATAGCTGTCTTGTACTGGCATTTGGATTGAAACTAGGCCTGACCCAGGGGCTTCTCTGCAAGTATTTTGTAGACCATGTGCAAGCTCCCACTTTTTTATTCAGATAGCTGTCTTGTACTGGCATTTGGATTGAAACTAGGCCTGACCCAGGGGCTCTCCACATGTGCTTTGCTTATAGCTCAAGCTTAACACTTTCTACACAAGTTCCAGTTAAGATCTCACTTATGTCTGGAAGGCTGAGAAAGGCAAAAGAGAGCCTTGGCTTCTGACAGTAGCAAATTCTGAAGTATTAGATGGTTTTAAGTCATAATTTAAAGGCAGCATAGACAATTATATTGCAGGAAATTAAGGAATCTGGTATGGCATGGCAACACGAGATTTCAAATGAGGTTTCAAACAGTGGGGAATAATCAAAAATCTATCTGACAAAGTTAGGCTTCAGCCAGTCTTGCAGTTTTCAAGTGACTAATGCTCTGTGAAGAGACAAGATAGGGGACAATCTAATCTGGAATACAAGAATTCTGGCCAGAAATTAGCAGAATATTTCAGATTACTCTACCACTGGCACTACTCTTGGCAGATCCACTATACAAGGTACTGGTATTTGTGGACTTACCTGTAGTATTTTGTGTGGTTATGGTCACTTATTGCCAAGGTGTTAAAAAAAATGGGTAGACATGGTCCCTTGGGAGGTTTAGTGGTCACAGGGTTGTAGGGCTGATGGTTGGACTTGGTGATCTTTAAAGTCTTTTCCAACCTTAATGATTCTATGATTATATAATTATATGAAACATGTAGATGGAAGTAGCTGTATCATGTTTGTATCTTAAAACTACTGTGTGGTTGAAGAATATATAGTCTCCGCTTCTTGTGAATTTTGTGAATTACATCTCCTAGCTTTTGGGAACAAATCCTACTGTAAACCGGTGTATGACGCACTGGACAGAATCCAGTCTTCAAGGTAATTCGGCCCTCACTGTATTTATAGGCCAGATCTTCCTCAGTTCTGATGAGTGTTCCTTCCTTTATATCATCAGATAATTTTGTTAGGGCATTCCCACTTTTTGTTGCAAAAGTTTGTTGTGTAGGTAGGTACATTTCTGTAATACCAATCTAATTAAAGAAATTAATCAGATATTCAAGTTGTAAGGAATGAGTTGTCCTTCTGCAGGATAGATATTTTGTGATAGGTGTGACAATTCAGGAAACAGGATATCTATTGATAGACTTAGGGCTTAGTCTTAGACTGCAGAGATGCTCAGCACCTTGGTAACCAAAGTAAATTTTAATTCTTGTGCTTGCAGGCAATGCAGTCATGCATTTAAGAATATAAATGTGACAAGTATCATATTCACCTTCTTATGGAAGTCCAGCAAGATGCTCACCACAAAAATACTGCAGAATTGTAACTGTTCGTATTCCTAAGCATATTTATATTGCAAGCAGTTCTTGGAAAATGCAAACTTTAAATGCCACGTACTTTAAACTGTAGAGCATTATATTGACCAGCTCTAAAGAAGTGTCCACAAATGCAGCTCTTCCAGGTTAAATATAAGAATATATGTGAAATTCAGAGTAACTAAATAGATATGTTGTCTTAAGAATCACTGCCTCTGAAACCACAGATTAATTAATTTGATGACAGGTAAGGTAAAAGGCACTGAAGGTAGCATGAGAGAAATGCATATGATTAGAGAATGTAATTGGTTTTTTGTTTGTTTCCCTCTCCCCTCCTCTCGCTCCTCCCTAGGTGACTCATACAGCAGTAGTCCAGACAGCACTCCCATGGGCAGCATTGAATCTCTCTCTTCTCACTCCTCTGAGCAGAACAGCACCAGCAAGTGTGTGCCCTCACAGCCCAGAGAGAAGTCAGGAGGGATTCCATGGATTGCCTCGCCCCCTTCTTCTAATGGCCAGAAGAGTTCGGGCCTGTGGACTACAAGTCCAGAATCCTCATCAAAGGAGGATGCGACCAAAACAGATGTGGAGTCAGACTGCCAAAGTGTAGCTTCTGTCACTGGACCAGAGAATGCCTCTCCACCAACAGACCTGACCAAAAAGAGTTCTTACAGTCTGTCTGGGTTGAAAAGGTCTTCAGCTTCTTCCCTCAGATCAATTCCATCAGCTGAAGGTAATTTCCAAGGTCTTTTAGGACCTCAGTGTTTACTATGAGGTATTAGAAAATAAGAGCTGCATCTGAAACTTAATGATATCCATTCATCTTTTATGGGTTTGATTTTTTTATTATCTTTGTGGCATGGTCTTTCAGTTTTCAAACTACTTCAGATGTTTTTCCATTGTCTATTAACTGCAGAGTTCACCCAGCTTAAAAGCTGTCAGTGTTTCTCAGAATATAGAGTGCTCTATCCTGCTGTGCCTCACCTAGACCACTGTAAAGGAGATTGCTGGTTTATAAGAGGAGTTGGTAGCTATGGTTTATCACTGTGTCAAAGGAGTGTTTTTTTGCAACATGATTGATAATGATCAAAGCTAGCATTTAAATTTAAAAAGCAATAGGCTTAGCATGTCTAATAAGTAACAGTTTTGTCACTCCATGTCTATCTCCCTGGCTTTTGGGTGATTTTTTTTGTTGGTTTTTTTGGGTTTTTTTTTTTTAAGTTATGGATTTTACAGTCAATGCCTTTAGTTGTGATAGGACTGGTCAGATGGGATAAAAAGGCCATCCCTGGCATGAAATTTTATGGCTGAATGGTCCTGTGTATGGACATGATGTCCAAGAACAACCATAAGTTTACAAGCCCAACTTCAGGAATCCAATTTCAGTGAACAAGTGCACAAGAAGAATGCTGCTTCAAAACACCTGACCTGAGCCTGTGTTCCAAATATGCCTGTACAGAATGCTCCTTTACAAGACAGAGAAGCTTAAAATCATAGCTTCTTAATTTAGACAGTTCTGCTAAATGCTAAGTTGGCCTGTGAATCCCCTGTGAGTACATGAGGTGATACAGCATTATATCGGGCCTACAAGAAAGCTGGGGTAGGGCTTTTTACACGGGTGTATTGTGAGAGGACAAGGGGCAGTGGTTGAAAGCTTAAGGAGAGGAGACTCAGGAAAAAGTTATTTTGCTGTGAGGGTGGTGAGATGCTGGAAGAGGTTGCTATTCTAGTTTGGTTTGGTGGGTTTTTTGGTAGTGGGGGAAGGGCCCCAGGAGGGGCTCTGGGAAGAAGCTGAGAAGCTCCCCCTGCTCCCAAACCAGCCAAGGGTTCATTAGAGGGACAATAGATGCACCTCAGGGATTAACATACAAAAGAACAGCTATAACACCTGAGCAGAGAAACACTTAGGGGAGCAGAGAAGCTGGAGGAGAAGAGCTGTGCTGGAGGAGGAGAGTGGTGCTGGTGTTTGGTGAGGAAGAAGGGGCAGAAGGTTCCCAAGCAGAAGTTTCCCTGCAACCCATGGCGAGATGGCAGCTGTGCCCCTGCACTTGTGGAGGAACGTGGTGGAACATTCCCTGAAGGTGCCGGGAGGGGTGAACTTGGCCAGTGGACTTGGATTTTGTGGCCAGAGGATTTGCTGCCTGTGGACTCTGATTATGCAGCTTTGGAAGACCCCGATGCCAGGGGACGCAGCTGTTCCCAAAGCAGCCCGTGACTCTGTGGGCAGCCCAGGCTGGAGCAGCTCCTGACCTCATGGGAAGGACTCATGAAGGAGAGGTTCGTGGAGGACTCTCTCCCATGGGAGGGACCCCATGGGGAAGCAGGGAAGGACTGTAAGGAATCCTTCTTCCTGAGGATGAGGGAGCAGCAAGAACTACCAGCCTGTGAACTGACTCTAAAGCCCATCCCCATCCCCCTGTGCTGCTGGGGGGAAGGAAGGAGAGAAATCGGGAACAAAGTGATTTGTGCCCGGGAAGAAGGGAGGGGTGGGGTAACATATGCAAGCCCTGCTCTTTGTGTTGTCTATGTCCTGTGTGCATTTGATTTGTGTGAAATCAACTTATTATTTTTTCCCCAAGTTCAGTCTGTTTTGCCCAGGACCTTAATTGGTGAAGAACCCTCCTTGTCCTTTGTCTCAACCCATGAGCTTTGTCCTCATCCCAAAGTGTGTGTGGGGGGGGGGGGGGGGAGCCGGAAAGTTGAGTGAGTGGCCATGTGGCTGTTCCTTTGTTGTCGTGTTGTCCTAAGCCACAACAGTTGCCCAGGGAGGTTGTGGATATCCCATCCCTGGAGGTCTTCAAGACCAGGTTGGATGGGGTCTTGAGCAACCTGATCTAACAGGAGGCCTCCCTGCCCATGCAGCGGGGTTGGAACTAGATGATCTTTAAGGTCCCTTCCGACCCAAACCATTCTGTGATTCTATGACAGTTATGTGGAAATGACTTTAGAAGAAACATCTCAAAAATCAGTATATTTGCAAGTGTTTTGAATTATGAAGATCAACAGCCAGCAGTGAAACAATGAGCTTGAGTGGACTGAGTTTGCCACTGAGTTGTCAGTAGTCTGTATAACTAATACAAGTACAGGTAGGGCAATTATGTGATTATCTGCAAAGTCCTAAAAGTTTAGGAAAGTTCTCTCCCCTCTGCCCACATGGACATAAAAGATTTTGCCTAAGACAGCCATAAATTAATTAGTGTCATATTAACAGTATGAATAATGTAAAATAATAATAATCATTATCAACAGTTTATAATACCATAGAATCATAGTGTGGTTTGTGTTGGAAGGGGCATTAAGAATCATCTAGTTCCAACCCTCAAATATATAGAATAACATTATTAGCAATACATATTTTGGGATCTCTTTGTATTATGCCAACTTTTTTAAGCATTATTAAGCATCTGTTGTTCTTGGGAATAAAGAAACACAGAAGCAATGCAGTTATTGTCTTGCAGAATACATATGCCAAAAAGGCAGCATTCCAAAAACAGGTAACTCACAGGTGACTCACAGTTAACTCACAGTAACTCAGTTTTAGGTAACTCACAATCATTAATTCCTGTTTATTCTGTTTTGCAAATGCATGAAGCTTCTGTGGATACTGAAATAATTTCTTACAAATTAACGTAGTCTGATTTCATGATGAATGCTGCTTTGAGCAGGAGTTTGAACCAGATGATTTCCTGAGATCCGATCCAACATGATTTTTTTCTACAATTCCATGCAGTGCACTACTTTAAAGATGTTATTTTTATTGTCACTTTTTACTGAATGTCCTGTCTAGCCATTTAAGTACAATGTAGTTTTTTAGCCTTCACAATTTAAATATTATTTCTTCATTCTTGATGTTGGTCCTTTTCTCCTGGCTTTTCTTTTCTATCTTAGTACGTACTTTCTCTACCTATTTTGCTGCTTAAAAGCAAAACAAAACCCACACAACAACAAGAAAAACATTGTTTTGCATGTTACACTTGTTGAGAAACAACTTCAAATTAGCTCTAATATTCCCTATAACTTGGTTGCTTTCTGTAGGTAACAAAAGCTGCAGTGGATCTATACAGAGCTTATCTTCAACAGATAACAAAGATACACCAAAGACTCTACCAAACCCTGATTTGCCTCCCAAAATGTGCAGGAGATTAAGATTAGATACTGCATCAAGTAATGGCTATCAAAGACCAGGATCTGTGTAAGTCATCAAGACCCTTTGGAGATAAGTGTTGTTACAGTATCGTCTACTATGAAGTGATCCAAGAGAGCTACATAAGTTGATGAAAAATCATTACTTTATTTGAATATTTCTGTATTTTTTATTTATTTATTTAGCTTCATTGAAATTGGAAACAAAGGAGACATGGCACAAAGTCTGTTGAAGTCAGTTTAAAGACTCTCATTGACTTAATTAGACTGCAGATAAGGTCTATAACAAAGAAATGTATCTTTGGAAAGTTAGTAGTATTATCTCTGGTTCCTCTGGAATTTAGTGTTTGAAGGAGCATAAATGCTGCTTACTCTCCATGCTGTTATGTCAAGAAGATCATCAGATTTTATTTAAGTCCAAAATTAGAGAAAGGAAAAAAAAAGCCGAAAACTTCTGCTCTGAAATTCCTTTAGTTGCTGCGTGTTAAATAGTTGATATATTTGGGTTTTTCTAACATTTGTTTTTGGGTTTTTTTTTTGGAGGGGGGTTGTGTTGAAAGGAGGATAGTTCTAAGTAATAGATTTTTAATTTAGATTGTTGAGATCTGGGTTCACAGTGTTTCTCAGTGCTTTTAGCACAAATTGAGAGTCAGAAGATCTTTGCTTTAGTCCTGACTTGGACCTAGCATTTCTCTGTCCCCATGAGCAAGAGTGATTTCCAGATCTGCAGAGCACTGGGAAGTTCCCCAAATACTGCATGACTTTATTCAGCCACTCCACTTTTTAAACTGGAACTGCAGTTATTTCTCAGACTGTTGTGTCTGCACAAAAAAAAAAAAAAAAATCCTGCACAGCTCAGAGCTCCATTGTGATAGTGTCAGACTGGCAGTAAAAGCATTTCCAATATATCTATTGTCCATCCATTAATAGTATGTTAAATACAGGGTGTTGAGATTCCCTTGCTGACTCAGCAAGGCCCTAGAGCATGTGGAAGTCAGGCCTCAATTAGGTTATCCTCTCAAGAATTCTGTTTAATAGGGAGTTGAATTCAGCTTTTTCTCTAAGTTAATAATTAAAACAACTTTTTAAAATATATCCATGTCTTCAGATGATTAAAAGTGAAGTTAGTTTGTGTGTTTTATTAATGGGCAAAAGTATAAAGGAAGGTCTTGCTTTATTTACAGAGTGGCTGCAAGAGCCCAGTTGTTTGAAAGTACTGGTTCAATTAAACAGATTTCTTCAGGACGGTAAGTGCTTCATAGTGTTTAGCAATTTGTAAAATCTTTCCTCTTGTGCTGGCTTCAAAAACTGAAATAGAAGTGTTGGAGCTTTGTTCTGTGTCTTTTTGATAGCATTTGGTATGCAAATTTTTTTGTGGTTTATTAAACTCATTCTTACTCAAGAAGGAAACTAAATCTAAGAGAGAACAGCAGCCTATCTGTCCTGTCATCTGGGGGAATCGCAGTTAGAGGTGCTCAGGTCAGTGATCTGCTTTAAGGACACAGCTACAAGAGTAAATTAATAGGATTTAAATTAGGATGAGTGTGCTGTACTTACTCCATACAGCTGTTTGGATATACATGCTTTCAGTAGAGTGCTAGTTTGTGGTAATTTGCTCATGTAAACAAGTCCTGAGTACCAGCTGCTTTGGAAAGTTCAAGATTAACTTGACCAGAATTCCTCTCCTTCCCATCATACCTTCCATGCTTCCGTATCTGTCTGAAGAAACTGTTTTCCTTTCTTCTTGATAGTTTGTAGCAGGAATTATTTACATTTAATTTACAAGTGCGTGCATTTATGTCGTGGATTTGATTCATTCTTATAAGTTAAAATGTTCTGTTAAGTGTTCATCTAGGAAGCAGTATCTTCTATACATTACTAACCAGTCGACTTTTAGTAGGCTAAGGCAGATAATCAAATAAATGGATGTGGGAAAAAGTCTTGTCTCTCTTGTAAGTGTCCCTGCATTTTGAGACAGAACATACCTTTTTGTGCATCCCTTTACTCACTGGTGCCAGGAACTGTCGAGCTTACTGGAACTATCAAGTGATAGGAAAAAACCAAAAATGTTAATCCATGAATCCAAATAGTAAACTAAAGTAGCACAGCTGTAAACAAAGATGACAACGTCTGCTGAGATGTGCAGCAGTAGAAAATGGCTGTCCTCTCTGCCAGATCAGCAGCGGTGAGAAAAAGAAAGCTGACCTGCAAAGACCCGTTGATTTATTCAAGGGAAGCAGCTTGCATGAATCAAGGCTGTTCTAGCTTTGTGTTACATGTAAACTGTAAGGAGACCAAAAAAGAGGGTGACAGGGAGGAAGGGGAGATGGAAACAGCAGGGCATTAATTTAAGGAAGAAAAGTATGATTGAAGAGACTGGAATGTTCTTAAACTGGTGCCCTAAGCAGAGTGTGTGGACTGCTTCACGAGTCCCACATCATTTCAGCTCCACCACTGTTCCTGCTTTTATTTTGTATTGCTCCTTTCTTATAAACTCTCCCTGTTGTTCCCTCAGAGCCTGTGCCACATGTATCTGTATATGAAAAGCATGTAAGAAGCAAAAATCTGACAAAGGAAAAATGTAGCAGTTTGATAATGGATATGAAGAGCAGATAACAAAGCCAAAAATGTTGAAAGGCTTAATAGCTACTCCAGCCTTCCTAAGAAAGCGGAAGAGCAGCAGTAACAAGGAGGAAGGAAAACGAGAAGTCAGCAGGCAAATTGAGGAAGAAATAAGAAGTAGCTCAAGCTGTTCTCATAGTGCTACTCAAGTCTGAATAAGTTTTTTGCAATCCAGAGACAGTTTTTATTTACCTCTCATGCATGTTATGAGCCTGAAGGCTGATTTAAAAATTTAAGATAGTCTTTTTTTTGCTCTCAAGTATCTAGAAATCGTGGTAATTACATCTTGATCCACCAAACCGAACGGCCTTCTGAGTTCAAAATTCTAATGACTAATGAATATATGCAGCACAGACTATAAAACAGAGAAACTATTTTTAAGTTGTCTGATTTGATACCAGAATTATCAAAGTCAAGATACTGCCTAACTCTGTGCAGGGGTAGTTTACCCTGCTAAAAATAGCTAGCTTTGGAATGTTAAGCTACTTCTTACCTATGTATTACAGTATCTAAGTAGCTTCGTTCTTGCTTGAAGCATATGTTGCATTTTGTGGTCATTGGTACAGTAGACAGATCAAAAGTACCTGTATGGCTTTGCAGTCTCACATTGTCCTCTGTATTCCAGCAGATAATTTTGTGCTCTGCTTTACCACCACAGTGGCCCACTCATACTTAATTCCTTCTTCCAACTAGCTTTTGCCGTCCTGCTTTCTGACTTTGTATAATGTGGTTTCTCCAATATGAGTGAGTGTCTGTGTCCCTTTTTTTTTTTTTTTTTTTTTTTTTTTTTTTTATGCTGGGACAATTTTACACCTGGCTGTTTTCTCTCCTTGTATACATGAGTACATGCCCCCACGGCCCTAAAAGACTGAACAGATTTCTTTTAGGCAAAAAGAGAATGAGAAGTACACATTTTAGGTTTGGACAGGGAAGACCTGTGCTCTCTTTTTCTGATTCCAGAAGTACTTTGACATCTCAGTCTTGCCATACCTTCCCACCTGACTAAGAGCCATTTGTTGCACTCACAAGTAGGCATCTACCATGGCAGAAGCCAGACCTGGAGAGTTTGTGGAGCTTGGCATGTAGGTTTTTTATAGACATCTAAATTTAGGTGGCTGAAGCTGACACCCACCCCAGACACCTGATTTGAATCTCCCTTGCTGAAATTTTAACCTATTTAAGTCCTTTTCCCAGTCATTCTGGAGAAGAAATTTATCCTTTTTTTGGGGCGCATATTTACCTTCTATGTATTATTTTCTGCTGTAGACTGATCAACTGCATTTTCTTACAATTCATGCTTTTAGACCTTCAATGATCGTTTTTTAATTGTCTCCAGGCAGTCCATCACGTGTGACAAGCAATAGCCTCAATTCAGTACTCATTTGAATGAAAAATTAAACTAGAATGAAAGAATCCTTTTCAAAGTTTTAAATTATATACTTCTTTAAACTTCTAAGTAAGATGTTGGTCTCTTTTCTGCAATGACATGCTTGTTAACTCCAAGTAAGCTTGAAGTTATTGTCTGCTGTAATTCTACTCCTCTGAACTACGGTGTTACTACTTATTACCATCCTGTATTTGTGCAATTGATTGTTCCTGCTCTTCCCAGGTTTTAATTTCATTTCTTTATATGTTTTTCGTTGTTACCTTATTCATTGCAAGCCTGTATCTTTTTCCTTTCAGACAAGCAAAAGCCATGTATTCTTGTAAGGCTGAGCATAGTCACGAGCTGTCTTTCCCACAGGGAGCAATATTTTCCAATGGTAAGATATGCTTTACATTCTCTTTTTACATTAAAAAAATATTTTAAAACTGATCTATATCCACAAGATAACAGAGAGCAATTCCGTTTTCAACACTCATTTTTTGCACAGATTTTTTGGTTGCTCTTGAATCAATACTGTCTAAATAAGTATATAAACCATATATAGGATTTTTTAATAGCTTTAAGTTATTGTAAGTGTGTTTTGTTTGGTTTCTTTTGCAGTATATCCATCAGTGGAACCAGGCTGGTTAAAAGCAACTTATGAAGGCAAAACAGGACTTGTACCTGAGAATTATGTTGTCTTCCTCTAGTAATCTTTAGTGGACAGCAATATCTTCATGGTATCCATGGTAACAAATAGTAAGCACTGTGATTTTTATCTGACACAGATATGGGATCAACCCATTAGTAGATTTCCTTCAGAGACTGCAGCTGCAGGTGATGCAGCTCCCTATCTATCAACGGAACAGAATGTAATGAAACAGTTAACAGTTCCTGTGCTGAAGACGGTACTCTGTTTAAATAACTTCCATTGTTTGCAAAAGGTTGTTCTGTTCTTCTTTTATGGGTAAGGAACACTACAGCAATAAAATCAAAAAGTTACCATTTAGCTGCAGACCTTCAGGTCCTAGGGTTTGGCTCACAGAAGTGTGAAATTTAGAAGCGATGCACTCAATATTTCTTCCAATCTATAGTTTTTAATATAAAAAAAAAAAATCTTTTTCATAATATAAGTTATATTTCTGTTGTCATCTGAATACTCCCTTAGAAAAATTGGTTCTAATCATTTCAAGTAAGAAATGAGTTTTCCATGAATCATAAGTTTGAACTCCTGTCAGTCACTGAGATTACAGTATGTTACCGAATTTATGTAACTGATAATGAAATCAGTTTCTACACTGCCTGAGCATCAAGCACTCATTCAAAAGGTGCTGTCATAGAATCATAGAATGGTTTGAGTTGGAAGAGACCTTGAAGATCATCTACATCTAACCCCTGTATTGGCAGGAACACCTACCACTAGAACAGGTTGCTCAGAGTCCCATCCAGTCTTGCCTTGAACACTTCCAGGGAGGGAGCATCCACAACTTCTCTGGACAACTTCTTTGAGTGTCTAATCACCTTTACACTAAAGACTTCCCTCCTAATGTCTAACCTAAATCTCCCCTCTTCCAGTTTTAATCCATTACCCCTCATCCTCTCACTACAAGCCCTTGTAAAAAGTTCCTCCCCACCTTTCCTGTAGGCCCCCTTCAGGCACTGGAAGGCTGCTATAAGGTCTCCCTGGAGCCTTCTCTTCTCCAGCCTGAACATCCCCAACTCTCAGCCTGTTCGCATATCAGAGGTGCTCCAGCCCTTAATCAGTTTCGTGGTCCTCCTCTGGACTTCCTCCAGGAGCTCAATGCTCTTCTTATGTTGGGGGCTCCAGAACTAGACACAGTACTCCAGGTGGGGTCTCACAAGAGCTGAGTAAAGGACCCTTGACCTGCTGGCCACTCACATTGCTGGCTCATGTTGAGCTTCTCATCCACCATCACTTCTTAAGTCCTTCTCCTTTGGACTGTTTTCGATCCATTCTCCACCCAGCCTGTATCTGTGCTTGGGGTTGCCCTGACCCAGGCGCAGGACCTTGCACTTGGCGTTGACTGAACTTCATGCAGGTTGCACAGGCCCACCTCTCAAGCCTGTCAAGGTCCCTCTAGATGGCATCCCTTCCCTCACTGTGTCAACCTCACCTCTCAGTTTGGTGTCATCAGCAAACTTCCTGAGGGTGAACTCAGTGCCACTGTCCATGTCACCAATGAAGGTGTTAAACAGCACGTTTCATTCAAATACTTCTTAGATGTATTTCCTCCTTTCTGTATCAGTATAGATACTATCAATAACTTTTATTTCTGTGATACCCATCATCAGGACAAGATTCTTAGTGTATCTCAGAACAACATCTGTAGAAAACAAGGAAATGCTGAACCTGGAATGATTGGAAGTAATGTGAAACAAACAGTGAAAAACAGCAGTGTGTTATGAAACCTGAGATGAATTGTAACTGAGTCGTTTTCCAACTTTTTTTCGTCGCAGATAATACAAATGGCCTGTGAGGTAGCTGATTTTATAAGCTATGAATGCTGAAATCTCCATGTAGCAATAGAAGTGTTTAGCATTAGTTCTCCTGACATCTTCTGAACTATTTGACAAAGATTTCTCCCCTTCCACAGAATAAAAAGGCCTTATTTTCAGAGATTTGCTAAAGACCCATTGATTGTTCCTGCTAAGACTGAGGGAAAAAAAAACACAAAAAAACAACAAAACAAACCTCAGAACAACCCCAAACCATACGAGCATCTTTCTTGCACACCTTGAAGGAAAACTTGCACTGCTTGCTTGGCTACTTACCATGCCCAATTGAAAACCAAGCAATTTAAGGTCCACATTAATGACCTTTCAACACTAACAGTGCTACAGAAATAATTCACTGTTTCATAGACCTATCTGGGCTTAGTTTCATAGACCTGTCAAGGCTGAGTCCTCTCTTCAGTAATAGGAATCAATATATAGAACGTGTGTTGTTTTCCAAGTTGTACAATATTTCCAGAAAGTTTAAGGAAGAACTTTTGTTAGAACTAGAAACAACAGTAATCTTTGAATTGCTTCTTTTTTCTTTCCATAGCCTTTGTCTTGTTTAAATTAGAAAACAAGATTTATTGTCAACATAA
The DNA here is from genome assembly GCF_020740795.1 of Apus apus. NCBI lineage: Eukaryota > Metazoa > Chordata > Aves > Apodiformes > Apodidae > Apus > Apus apus. The sequence continues at coordinate 13,922,914 of NC_067282.1, forward strand.
AGGAGCACATCAGAACCTTTTTACTTGTATGTGTAGTGTGTGATTTCTGCAGAGGAATTCTGTGCTGGAATTCAGGCTGGTGGCAAAAGCCTGCAGGATTCTTCTTGCTATTTGAAGTATCAAGTAGTGACCAGGGAGGGAAAGAGGATCTTACCAAAATGTTCTAGCTTTTCAGAGGGGGAGTCTGGGTAAACCTGACTGCAGGCAGTTGAGGACAGACCCCTTGAGTTAGTGACTGAGTTCTTTCTTCACTCTAATCAGTTGCATTTACGTCCCAAATCATGCTTCACTCCACCTTAAGACCAGACTGTGTTCAGCACATTGTGATGAAGGGTTGTTCCAGACATTGTCACAGGCAGTGAAAGCAGACACACATGTGCTCGTCTAATGTGCCCTGAGCAGATGTGAAAGGAAGTGAAGGTCATTTCTCATCAGACTGAGCCTTTCTTATTTCTAAGGCAAGCCAAGATTTCTTAGTGTAAGCTATGCCTGAAACTGTCACTGCCTTGAGAAGACCAACATGGTTTGGTTGTGGTTTTGCTGTGTTTCACAATCTAAGAATTGAAGAATGTTGAAAGAGTTACCTCTGGTGACCTTTCCCAGGAGTGCTGCTGCAGGCAAAAAGGAGCAAAAAGGGAGACAGAGCTTTGAGCAGAGGTTGAAGGCCCTGAACGTGTCTCACACAGGCAGAGAAATGCAGTGGTCTGGGGAAGAATAAAACCACTTCTTCTATTTGTTGCACAGGGGTCAGTGGCAAAAGGACCTTTGTTGAAAATCCTTTGATGACCTCTTATATGCTTAAGAGGAATTTGTGAAATTCTTGAGCAATGGTGAAACAGAAAATGCTTGCTCTTGTTTCCTTTGCTTTAGCCTGATTTTAAAAGAAGGGGGGAAAGGCTAATCTTAGGTAATCTCACAGCCTGTGTATATGGCTGGGTATTCTCCAGCATTGTGTTTTGAAACCAGCTGAATGGTGTGCAAGCTAGAGGGCTCAAAAGATGCTGCATTCATTTAAAACTTTGTTAAAACTTTGCAAAGTTCAGTTACAGATCATGTAAGTGAAATTTTAAGTGCTGAGGGAAAGGTTGTAGAAAGACCTGGAGGAATCCCTGTGGAGGAGAGGCCTTCTGTCTATTCCCATGCATTCATCTCACACGAGACACAAAAACAAAATGCAGAAGACAACTTCATAAGAAACTGGATGCCTTTAATTCTGCTGCTGACAAAACAAATCTCTATTTTCCTCTGTGAGTCTTGGCACTTTTTCAGGCCTTTCTTCTGAATCAGCCATGACAATAACATAATTTTAAAGCAGCTTAGCTTTAAAATGGCAATTGCATCTGAAAAAAGGTTATGTCCATTCTTAATTACAGTTAAGCACCTGCTACCAGTGAAATGAGTAGGGCTTGTCATTTTTTTTAATGTTTTGTTTTTTTCTGTTCCTCTCTTCTGTGATAAGTAACAAGCATTTTCTGTATGATCTCAGTGCTGGGTTGTGGATGACCCAGCTCTTCCCTGGCTTTCCAGGAGGGAGTTCATCTCTACAATAAGCTGTACAATGAACTGGAAAGTTAAGTAACTAGGTGTTGAAAGACTGAAATGGGGGAGAAGACAGCACCAAAGCTTGTCAAATTATGAGACTCTCAGGCCAAAAACTCCTTCTGATAATTGTAAAGGATCGGAAATCCATATGACATTTAAATGAAGATATATCATTTTGATAGTGCCTTACCAGAAAATTAGGCAAGCTGAACTAAATTAGTTCATAGTATTGATTTTTTTTTTTTTTTTTTATGAAAGTCAGATTCCCTCTACAAGCAGACACTGTGCAGTTTTTGTAATTATTATTATCCTTCCTAAAAGGATGCAGCAGGCTTTTCCCAAATATCACTGTAGAACTCAAGGTAGGTGACACATTGTGATTTTTGTTTGTCTCGTGGAAATAATGTCTGTACCCACAACTTATGTAATTAGCCATGTTTTTTCTTTGTTAAACCTTTTCATAAATGTTGCAGCACAACATGAATCAAATTAATAGTGTGAAGGATTGATACATTGTATAATAAATATGTAAAGTATAGTAATATTTTATATTCACACTTTTTATTAATGATGATTAAGATGAAAAATATTTTTGGTGTAATTCCTATGAATTCAGTATTAAAAAGTCCTTGCTTTATTTTGGCATTTAGAGTTCTATCACACAAAACTCTTAAATTAAGGCATAGTTATCACTTATGTCCCAAACTAATCTGTAAAGTTCATTGTTTGATTATTTCTAGAAAAAAGTCATGCAGAGAATTACTGACCAGCACTATTCTGTGATAGTAATAGTAAATTATTTTCCTTTTATATATTGTCTGGTGCTAATCTCTATTCTTTGCCTGTAATTGGATTGAATTGTAACGTGCCTTTAGGAAAGCAATGGTGGGAGAGGAAAAGTTGCAAAATTCAGCAGCTGAGAACAATAATTACATTAAAAAAAATATATGGTTATATTTCTCCACTGGCCTATTTTCTACTTAATTAGATTGCATCAGAATAAATAAACTACAAAGCATATTGTTCTTCATGCTTCTTTTCCTATGGCAGTGGTTGGTGCAATTTTGGATTGAGCAGCAAGAAATCTCAGCAGGAGAGCACATCCTCCTGCCTGGGTTGGATCTTCTCCACTGCTGGAAACTTGCAAAGCTCCAGAGAAGTCAAAGACAGACCTTTGGCAATTTATAGTGAGGGTTTGCTGGCCATAGGCCCCCAGAAAGTAAACAGAATATTCTGTTAATGGGGTAACATATGATCCAGCTTGGCATTATCATTTTTTTCAGCAGAGTTCCCTATCTGAATCATCCCATTACTGAAATCAAACTCTAGGCAAAGTTCAGTCTTGTTCTTTGTGGTCACACAGCCCTGACAGCTGCTGCTGTGGCAGCCCTTCCAGGTACTGCTCGTGTGAAAGTCAGACTGTTGGTCAGGCTGTTTCAGTACAAGTTGGGAGGTCTCTTTTTTGGATAAGATTTTGCATGAGCTTTGGGAGTTCACTTTGTTTTGTTTTAATAAGGTGCATGGTGTCAAAACAGCTACTATACCATGTTGTAATTCACTCATAGATGATCATAGCATTGTTTTTCCTATCCTGACTGTGGCAGTATTTAATAAGCCATTGAATTATCCTTGTTATTTTAAGTATAAGGAATTCAACCCTTGGATGTGTCAGCTGAAAGCTATTCTGCATCTGAGCTTTTTGCAAGTGTTCTGTTGGGAATTATCATTAAAGTTTTGGCACTACATTAGCACCATGATCTCAGCACTACAAGTTTCTAGGGCAAAGCAGCTGCACAGGGCACAATTTTCAATCATATTTATAACAATTTTGGGGTTGCTTTAGATACTATATGATATTTTAATAGGAAATTATATACAATCAATAACTATATATATTTAATAAGATCCTACTAAATTATCTTATTGAACTCTCTGTTTATTTTGTAGTGTGGTTTCAATAATTATCTGCACTCTGTATATATCTACATGTAAATAACTGGCATGACATGCATAAGCTGACTTGCAGACTTAAATCTATGTTCTACTTCACACTGTGTTTCAAAAATTTGAAAAACTGTTTTTCAAAATAAAAAGCCTTCCTACACAAACCAGTGTCTTTGTTGTTTTCAAATTTGGGCTGTGGTTAAACATTTTCTTTTTTTCCAAGTAACACTTCAGTGCTTCTTCCATCCATACCTGCATTTTTCAGTGAAGATTCACCCATGAGGATGCTTTATGTAGAGGACATTGCACCTCAGGTTGAGCAATGGGCATGTGTGTCAATACCAGACAATAGTATATGTCACCTGTGGTCCTGGTCACACAGAAGTCTGCAAAGATGTAGCTTTTGAGGAAAAGAAAATTGCAACTTTGCACGTTAGGTGACAAGAAGCACAACTCTGGTGCACCAAATTGTCACTAGGGAGCTATTTGCCTCTAAACACTAGCAAGTGGGCAGCTCACAGGGGGGGGTTTGGTGACCCAATTGAGAAATGGCTGCCTGTGAGGGAAGTAATGTGAGTGGACTGGTTTCTGCAAGTTTAATAGCAGCCCTTTCGTAGCATTTCTCCAAGGTGTTTCACCTCAGGACATGCAGCTTTTCTAGCCCTCAGAAGGGTGTTATTTCTATTGCCAACTGTGCCCAAGGCAAGGGGAGCTGTGAGGTGTCCTGCCTTTCTCCTGAAGGGACTCTCCAAAAACCCAAGAGGCTTTTATACCCCGGAAACAATCAGGCTTTATTATGGTGTTAACTAAAAATAACTACATATCTTACACAAGGAAAACCAAAAGAGCCAGCTGATAAACTGTTCACTGTGTGGTTAGGCTGGGCCAGTGCAGGACACTGCTCCATCAGCCCCAGGGAAGGTGGGTCCCGCTCCACAGGCCTGGCTGTCTGGTCCAGGCTCCTGCCCATCTCTGCTCCTGCCTGCTCAGCCTCACCCCAGGCATGTCTGTCTGTCACCCAGGCACTGCACCTGTCACTGCTCAAGGTGATCTCAGATGTAACTGAAAGCAAAACATAGATACTGTAGCCATAAATAAAACATTATGTCAATAGAGAAGCAAAAATCAACACAGACCAGGCAGAGAAACAGGCTGTTGTGTTGCTTTCTAACAGCTTCTTCTAAGTGAAATGTATACTTCACAGGTCTCCCTGCTCTAAGATTTTAGAGATAAGGAGTCAACTTCTGGAATGAAAAAGTGACCTGCAGCCTGTGGTCACCAAACACAACCTGTACCTTGCTCATGTCCCAGCATCCCACACAGTACAGGGTGAGGGAGAAGGAAAAAGTCTCCTTATCAGGACTGAGGGACACAACTGGGCTGATGAAGTGACTTTGGGCTGTATTAGCTCTGCTGGAAAACCCTGAGGAGAAAAGCTGCAACAAGGGGGGGTTAAAGCTGAACTGCCACTTACTGCCCTTACAGTTTACTGAACTAGAGCAGAGATGCCAGGAGACACCTGCCCTGTCCCACTACTCTCTCATGCCCAGCAGGTTGGAACAGATCTCTCAGCCTGCCCCTGTACCCATATTGGCCTGTGCTGAATTCAGCTCTGCTCCTGTTGAGGACCATGCAAGAATAAGTGGGAAGAGCTGCCAGAGATGCCCATCTCTGCATAGTGAGTAGGCATAAGGGGAACGAAAAATACGTGCATTTTTATTGTTCACCCAACATGATAGTTCATCACAGGCTTTATGTTAAAAATCTGAAACAAAATGGTTGGTTTTCTTAGAGCTCTCTGCTGTTTCCCATGGGGATACAGCCTTAGCTTTCAGATCCTCTCATCTGCAGGAGTGAATGAGTTTGGAGTCTAAATTACACCCTAAAATAGATCTCAACACTCAGTTTCCGAGGATCTGTTAGGCCATTTTACTTGGCATCATGGAATAATTAAGATTTTTCTCTATTTCTGGGATACAATTGTTCTGGCTTGCTCTGTTTTGACATTTCAGTGAACATTTAAATGTAAAAAGACATAAATTCATGTTAAACTAACTCAGTGTTACTTTATCATGACTGAAAACTCCCAAGGATGAGACACTACCTGTGTTTCTTACCAGAAAGGGTAAAGAGGGGCTTCATTATTTGGTTGCATTAAAGCACCTCCCGTAGTTCTCCTCTGTTGACATGTGGATCTCCCAGCCTGCAGCTTTATTGCTTGACAGGCCTACGATGTGGACTAGAGAGCAGTTGACATGTGGAGAAGTCCTGGTGTAAAACAGACATGGGTGGGAGCCTCAGCAGTGCAGGGCCCCTGCAGTGCCCATCCCAGGGGCAGCAGGACGTGAGCAGGGTCTGCAGCAGCACCAGCCATAGCCCCCGTGCTTGTAAAGAGGAGACTTTTCAGTGATCCACGGACATGGTGTAGGTCTAGACTGAGCAGGCTGCAGAGTGAGTTCAGGTCCCAGTTGGGAACCTTCTCTTATGAGCTGAGCATGATTCATTCCTTCAAAACTTACCTGCCTTTCTAACACCAACATTATGCTTATTATGGTAAATAAGTTGTCTCCACTTTCACCTTTAAACGTTTTATTTCACATTTATAAAGCTTTTCCTGTGTGACTTGGATTGATGACTGATAGGGGAAAAAAAAAAGAACTGAAAGATATTCTTGGCTTCTTTTGCAATGGTTGGCTGCTTTTCTATTGTATTTATGGCAACAAGCTCAAAAGCTGAACTAGCCTAGAGCAAGTGCCTTTGCCAAAGATCATGGTGTGCTTTTTTAATGTAAACATGCAGCAATTCATGGGAACATTGAGTGACCTCCACAGCCAGTACAGAAAGGAGTCTTAATTCACTTGAAAGTACTTTGGTAATTGGAATACATCTTTCTGCCAGTATAATTGAGGAGCTGGTTAGACTTAGCATGGGTGTATTTCATTTAAAATTACTGTTAATGGCTCTTGGATGCCCTTAGAAGGGATTAGAGTCCCATCTGAATGAAAAACATCAGCGATTTATTTTTGTTAATGGTCATTGCTCTTTTCTTCTTCCTAAAAAAAAAAAAAAAAAACACAAAGGGAATCATGAGCCTTACCTGAATTGTGGGTATTTTCAAAACAAGATTTGAAATGGCCAGGAGCTCCATCCCACCAACAGACTAGGGGCTGAGGAAGGGTGGTGGGCTCAGGGGGACGAATGGAGAGTGTGTAACGTGTCCCAACACAGCATAGCTCAGAGCAGGAGACACAGGCTCCAACCAAGCTCATCTGAGGGCTCTATAGTCCAGAGGTGTTCATATGCTTATGGCATTGCTGGGGTAAAGGCAGCATAGTCCATAAGCAGGTGAGATGGCTGCACACTGGGAAGCCCCATGAGAAACCTTTCAGAGGACAATTTACAAACCCAGGCGGAAGAAAGATAAGAAACCTGAGCTTGATCAATCTATACAGTGTTCCTCCAAATAAATGAACTGGTGCACAGGATACAACTGGTTCCTAGAATGAAACAAATGCTGTTTGCAAAGACCTCACGAGAAGATAACAAAGATTAGATTTCAGTGTGCCTGGCTGGGAAGCTGAACATAAAACACTCGAAACAGGCTGTGAAAGCGGTGATGACTGAGCCCTGAGTTACCACAAAACAAGCAGGATGCCTGTCCACAGGAAAAAATCCACGAAAAAAATACCTGCATCTGGGGGCTGTGGTGGCACCCTCCAGGGACACCTGAAGGAAGCAGAGAAGACCTCAGAGACTTACATGCAAGCAAATTGTTTTGGGCGGTGGTGATGCAAATATATCCTTACATAAAACCACAACTCAAATAGTCATTTTAAGTTTGTTATTTCCTGATGTTGCTGTTGGTTGAGGGATACTTGGGTTTGGCCCTGAAAAGTATCATTTTGTTTCAGTAATTATGACAACTTGTGCCTGGTTTGGATGGGAAAAATAGTAATTCTGCACAATGTCCTGTCTCTGTTACAGGCTCCATATAAGGTATCTCCCCAGGCCCTTCCTAGAGAAATCTGCAGGGAATGCCACATAAGTGCTTCACTCAGCTTCCAGCTGTGACTTGTAGCACCATTTTGTTTTGGAATGGGTCCTTTTCTCCTCCCTCCCCATCCCCCTGTGGTTCAGACAATGCAAAACAAACAAGCACAATTCATTTCACCTCTGGAGCAATGCAGAACCAAGTTGTACAAAGAGGTTCCAGGTTCTATGTCCACTGAAGCCTTTCCTTCATAATTTTTTCTCATCTTTGTTTAAATGATCCTTTGAACATTTCCTGACTAAATGCTCTAGGAAAGCCAGATGTCCAGGTATCTACAAGTGCATAAGCAAGAAAAATTCAGATGAGTATTGTTGCAGTTTTTTAGCTAACACATTTAGCTTTCCTGGATAGTTGTTATCCAGAGAGAAAATCAAGAAGGGGTCTTTATCATTATGTTATTTGTGTGTATCTCTCATGAAGAGCTCATGTGCTCAGTGCAGCAGCTCTTGGCTTTTCACACTTTGCAGAACACTCATTTGGGTCAGCCTTCCCTTGTAGGATGCATCAGGTTTGAGTAAACAGTGGTAACACTGGTAACACAAAACCTTTCACAGCACAGTGGGTGATTTTGGACAGTGGACCTCAGCCTTGGATTGCTTTGGTGCCTTGTCCAGCACCGCAGCATCTTCATTGTTGACACATGGAAAAGGAAATGATGGTTTCATCTGAATTACTGCATGGCAGGATCTCTGACAACACTTACTTGTTCCACTTAGATAACACAAAACGGCAGGGCTATCTTCCCTGAGAGCAGCAGATGATTATTGCATGAACTCATTATTATGTTTAAGAAGTTCACCTGTGCTGTGCAGACATGAGTCGGTCTCTGTAGCACTTGTATCATTACAGAGTCTGAGATGTTGCAATGGAAAACCATCTTGTTTAGGCAGGGTTGGTATGAGCTAAAGGTTAAAGCAAAGGCTTCTACCCCAAAGAGCTCAAACACCAGATTTCAAGTAATGAGTAACATTATTTTGGTCTTTATACCCTTCCGCTACTACAGCTTTAAAAAAAACACCTCAAAACCATTTTAAAGCAATAGAGGAATGCATGCAGACTGAATTTGGACATAGCATACTGGTATGAAAGCATTCCACACAATCCAGAGGAACATCATTGCATAAATAAATAACTGGGGATTAAACAAGGGTAATAGTGCAGATGTCCTCACCTGAATGCCTAAATAGGAGCAGAGTCTTAAATTTTGACAACTTGATGTTCTTCAGTGCTTCAAAAAATACTTTTTTTCTTCTGTGTGCTAGCTGGTAATGGGACTTCAAAAAATCATGTATGTTGTTGAATTGACCAAATGCCTTCCACTATAGTTTAATACTACATGGAATGTTTAAACCTACATTACTTAGAATTAAAATAATCTATGTGATAAACTCCAGCCCTGTCAAACTGTTCATGATGTGTACCTGGAGTACTGATAATGTCTAAGAGATCACTTCACAAGAACAAGAACACTCAGAAATGAAATTAAAATATCACTTTCAAGATGTACTGTGTTCTGTGGAAATAATGTGGAAAAAAACTGTCTCTGTTGGTATGGTTAATGCTTCTCTGAGAGCACATTATCTGTGACTAACATCACAGTGCATCCTGTAAAGGATGACAAGGGGTGACATCCAAACCACTGCTCCAGACCTGAATTACCAGTGCTCCCTTAAGAGGGGGGAAAGTTGGTCTCTCCTGTGGAAGGAAACCTCTCATGCCACCCAGCCCTCTGCCTGGCAGCCGTGCCCCTCGCTGGGGGGTAAGTCTGGCTCCTTGCCCAGCACACACCACATTGGAAGGCAGCAAGGTGGGAAGTGGGATGTGTTGAGGATGAGGAAAGGATCACCTGAGTGCTGGAGGCAGTTCCTCAAAATCCAGAGGTGATGTTCCCTTGGTGCAGCCAAGAAAAGGCTGTGCCAGGCCAAGTCAAGGACTCACAGAATCACAGAATCTCAGAATTATTGAGGCTGGAAAAGGGCTCTGAAATTGTCGAGTCCAATGTCTGACCTAACACCTTGGCTAGATCATGGCACTAAGTGCAACATCCAGTCTCTCCTTTAACACCTCCAGGGATGTTGACTCCACCACTTCGCTCGGGCAGTCTGATCACTTTTCCATGAGGAAGTGCTTCCTAACACCCAATCTAAATCTCCCCTGGTGCAGCTTCAGGCCGTGCCCTCTCGTCCTGCCACTAGCTGCCTGGGAGAAGAGACCAACCCCCACCTGACTACAACCTCCCTTCAGGTAGTTGTGGAGAGTGACTCCTCTGTGCAGTGGTGACAGGGGAAGAGCCTTCTCCCCCATGACTGGAGATCACAAGGTGGGAACATCACATCCTGCAGTCCTGCATCTTCCACCTCTGGAGTCTACTAGCCTGGACCTGGTTACTGCCCATCCATGTGCAGTTACACTCGGTGCTGTTCTGTACCTTTACCTTCCATCTAGTGGTTACTTAAACACTTCTCATACTACTACAAAGTAAGCACATCTCCAATTTATTGGACATCACACAATGTACGTAGACAACACCTTTACAAAAATACTTGAAAGCTATTGTTTCAGATGTACAAATATATAGATGCAAGCTCCTCTTCACCAGAAAATACAGAAACCTTATACAAGTCTCTTTAAAAAAAAATATATAAAAAAATCATAACAAAACTGTAAATTATGCCCATCATGATCTTGAATATTAAATGAAGAGAAATAGTAATGGCAATCCAAGTATGTCTCAAAGTTTAGGATTATTTGGCTTTCTACAGAATTTTCCAGCTACAAAGTGCTCATGCATTACACAGAAAAGTAATCCTTGGGCAAGAAAGTGTGTTAAGGGCATAGGAGGGAGGGAAGAATAAATATTCTACAAATATGGCAACTGGGATGTAAAGTTTGTGTGAAATTCAGAAACTCCAAGAGGACTCTTGTGCTGCAAGAGTCCCCTGCTAATTTTTAACCCCTAGGTTGTGCTTTTCTCTATCATGTAGTTTTTCTTGAATTAATGGCTGTCTTCAGGGAAGGCTTTAAGGAAATTTAAATTAAAACCTGCCTAATGTTTTCAGAATTTCAGGGTTTTGTTGGTTTTGTTGGGTTTTTTTCAGTGTCAGAAGTTTATAACCTTGCTTTGTGAGCAAACAGACACATGACCTGTATTACTAACCTTGAGGAAGGATGGTGGCTTCTGTCCCCCAGTACAACGTAAACTGGCTGTGACTGCACATAACAGCAAACCCAATGCTGGCACTTTTGTGTAGATGACTGTAAGATGGGAATTGGCCAGTGCACAATATGATTGTACTGCAAGCTGAGCTTTGGGATGCAAAACCTACAATTAAATCTTTAAGTAAAAAGCCTCATCATCCTCAACTGGCCAACCCTTCATGTGCAGTGATGACAGTCCCAAAAGATGATACTCTCATCCATTGTGCATAATGACATCATGATAGATTATAACCTATGGCCACCACACCCCAGCTCCTTGGGTATTTCAGGTACTGTGAAACTTTATCAGATTCTGCTGTCATGTTTCTTCTATTTAATAGCGTATCATTTCTAGCAAGTATGTTGTACTTTGTTGATACAAGAACATGCTTATGTAGAACAGCAAAATCCACATTTTACTGTTAACCAATGTTGCTGCGATCTGGGAAAATGGTTGGGAACATTTCTTTGGTCACTATTTTGAAAGGGCAATACCACATTTTAGATACACAATCTCTGAACAGTTGTAGAAAAAAAAAAGGTTCCTACTTGTAAGACTGCCACCCACTAATCTGACCTTTCAGTTCCTTCACCAAACATTTCAGTTCTGATCCTTTTTCTGAGCTACCGGTGTAAACTCATTTCTTTCAAAGAGCTTTTGATTCATGATGATGCAAAAAGTGAATTATATTTTTATAAATGCATTTATACAAATGACATATATTAAGCTGTCCTCACACACACTGGCTCTAGTTGGACACGGGCCTGCTAGCCTAACAGCATCTGCACGTTTCTGTATGTGTGCCTGCATATGTGTAATCTTAAACTAGGTATTTCAGCTATGCATGCCCAGTGTTCCTTAGATGTCAGAAAAAGTACTGTGTGAAACACTGTAAATTGCAGTGATGGACTTAAATTTACTTTTAGGTAAGTTTGGTAATAGCTGCGATCAACTACCCTTTAAATAGATGTGTTCGTTGTGGGGAATTTGTAGTTTATGGATTTATGGTTTTCTAAACTTATGTAAGACTCCTTGGAGTTTCCTTTTTTTGGAAATGAATTAGAGATCTTCTTACATTTTAGTATTCGATCAGCCCTACTAAGGCACTATATAATATAACGTTATCATTCTTTGAAACAAAATTTACTTTTAAAACTGCATAGTGACTGGAGGTCACAGGGTGTTTCTTTTTCAAGCACTCCTAGTCAAAGCTTTCACCCATCTTTCTGAACACACACTGCCAGGGATGTGGCTGCTGCTTTCTTTATTCACGCTCCATATAGACTCAATGGACCTGCCAGAATAAAACAGGTTTTTTGAACACTGTTCTCAACTGGAAGTCTTGCAGATTAGATTGTCAGACTGGATGTAAACCAAAAATACAGGGCATAAAGTGTAAAAGCATTACTCTTATTTTCATCTAGTATAAGAAAAATAGGCATATGTGAAAAATGTACATCTGAGATAGAACAAGCAAATTGCAGTGACATTCAGACAAGTCTCACCTGGATAACACAAAGGTGTCTGTACTGGACTGCCCACGTATTTCTGATTTGATGGGAAATACACTGTGTGCACCAGATGCTAAATATGGCCGAGAGTGATGTACACTTTGCTGGGTAAAAAACTTGCAGGACAGCTGGGCCCAAAGAGTTGTGGTGACTGCAGTTAAATCCAGCTGGTGGCTGGTCTCAAGTGGTGTTCCCCAGGGCTCAGTGTTGGGGCCAGTTCTGTTTAGTATCTTTATCAATTATCTGGATGAGGGGATTCAGTGCACCCTCAGTAAGTTTGCAGATGACACCAAGTTGGGTGGAAATGCTGATCTGCCTGAAGGCAGGAAGGCTCTGTAGAAGGACCTGGACAAGCTGGATTGACGAGCCAAGGCCAAAGGCTCAACAAGGCCAAGTATCAGGTCCTGCACTTGGGTCACAACAACCCCATGCAACACTATAGGCTTGAGGAGTGGCTGGAGAGCTGCCCAGAGGAAAAGAGCCTGGGGGTGCTGGTTGACAGCTGGCTGAACATGAGCCAGCAGTTGCCCAGGTCAGTTGCCCAGAGGCCAAAAGCATCCAGGCTTGTCTCAGGAACAGTGTGGCCAGCAGGAGGAGGGATGTAATTCTTCCCCTGTACTTGGCACTGGTGAGGCTGCACCTTGAGTGCTGTGTTCAGGTCTGGACCCCTCACTGCAAGAAAGACATTGAGGTGCTGGAGCATGTCCAGAGAAGTGCAACAAAGCTGGTGAAGGGTCTGGAAAACAAATCTTATGAGGAGAGCCTGAGGGATCTGAGGTTGTCTAGCCTTCTACAGCTACCTGAAAGGAGGTTGTAGCAAGGTGGGGATTGGTCTATTCTACCTAGTAACCAATAATAGGACAAGTGGAAATGGGCTCAAGTTGTGCCAGAGAAGGTTTAGATTAGGTATTAGAAGAAAGTTCTTCACTGAAAGAGTAGTAAGACAGTGGAATAGGCTGCCCAGGGAGGTGGTTGCATCACCATCCCCAGAGGTGTTTAAATACATGTAGATGCGGTGCTTAGGAACATGGTTTAAGCACTGGACTTGGTATAGTTAGATTAATGTTTGGTAGAGTTAGCTTATGGTTGGACTCAATGATGTTAAAGGTCTTTTCCAACCAGAACAATTCTATGATTGGCTGATGCAGAGCTCTGGATTCCTGTAAATTATGGATTTCTTTTCCTTCAACATAGCAAATTGGGATTTTAGTATTAAACTAGCTGGGTAGGTATTTAAATTAAGCTGTGGGAAAATGCAATAGAGTGAAAACTACTTAAATGACACTGTGAGAACTTCCTCACTGATATGCCTGAATGATAAATTGGTGAAACTATTGTACCTGTAGAAGTGAAAGGGCAATTTAGTTTTCATGTTCAGAAAAACACAATCTATGACTTGTGATAGTATTTTTACACTGAGCACACTTCACACTGGCAATGAACTGAAATGCTGACAGTTTTTAATTATAAACTTACTTTAAGTGAAAGCTGACCACTCCTTGATATGCTTTATATTCTGTAAATACCTTGTATAGAGCACTCTGGGCCCAACCCAGGAAAAAACATGTTTAAATGTGAGAAAAAAAACAGACCAGGGGAGCAGCACTGCTCATGTACTTGAACTTACGTAACTGCTGCATTAGTTCCAACAGAACTGAAGGATTGTTTTCTGAGGGTTATTTTCTCTTTAAGGTAAACAGTCAGCTAATTTTTAACTTAGTTCTTATTATCTGTGCAGTCGCCTTCTTCTGCACATGTCTGTCCAAGCATCTGAAAACCTACAGTACCCTCTGCATGCAAATAACATCAATCTAATGAATTACTAGTATTCACTGAAAAAAGCTCTCATAAATTTTAAGATAAAAAACACCTAAAATAAAGACTTTTTTTCCCCCTTTTCATCTTCCAAGGGGGAAAAGAGAAAGAAATTAAAAACAAACCCTCTGTTCAAGTCAGGTCATCATGACACAAAGCAGTACAAACCAATAAATCCAGCAATGCTGACAGTCTAGCCTGGCAGTATGCACACAAGCTTTTAAACCCTGGAAAGTTGGGAGGGATTTGGATATTGGCTCTGTGGCTGCAAGCTGACTTATCGGAAGGAAAGAAAGGTCAGCGTGCCACAAACAGCATGTCAGGCAAGAAATGTGTGTTTGGAGTTGCTCTGCTGCACGGCTGAAGTACAGCCCCATCTTCTCCTACTCTGGGAATACACTAACCTTAAATCTGTGCAGGTAGGAGAGTACAGGGAGGAAGGATCTCTACAGATACTATTGTCCATGCTACTGATATGCCACTGATAATTGAGATAAATATTTGGTTTTAGATGGGAACACAGGAAAGCCTCCCAATAAAGACAAGTAAGAGAGACATGGTACTGTACCTTGAAGGTAAAAAAAACAACCAGAAGGTACTAATGAAGCATTGACTGGTCAGGAAATCCAAACTGGACTCTCAGCTTCTCTACTGTAGATGTAAAACAAGAAAACGTAACTGCAATGCAGCTGGAGGAACAGCTGGAGTTCAAATTTACCTAAGCTTCATTTTTTTATGCATACATATGACCAGACCATTCCAAAGTGCCATGAAATAGATGGAAAGTTTCTCAGACTATGTTTCCCTCTGGCACGGACTAGGTTTTAAAAAACCCAAATTCCCCTTTCCCTGAAGGCTGGTCAAAACTGTTGATCCAGCTAAGATATTTGAAAACATGAGCCAAGTGTTTGACCTCTTGTATTTCTTTCAGCACAGCAGATACAACAGGGAAGCAACTTGGTGTGAAAGAGCAGGACGGGCTGCCAGGGCTCCTCTTCTCTGCACTGCACTGTCACAGCTCTCCAAATGCAGCTGGGACACCACAGCCAGGCACTTCAACCTTCAAAGGAGCCTTTAAAATTACAAAGATGATGCCTCTACAAAGCTGAGTAACAACAGTAGAGCTCAAAGGGAATGTATGACTTTATGGTTTTGTTTGTTTGCTTCACTCAAGTACCAGCAGAAGGCAACGCTAAGGGCCTTCGGTCAAAAATACCTGAACTGTAGGGAATTGGAGAGGCTTAGCTCCAGGCACAGCTTGCATTATTTAGTGTACGATGAAGAACTTCTAGTGACAGCTCAGACAAAACATTATGTCTGCATTCTGCAGAAGATGGCAAGGTTTCTAATTACTACAACAGGTCTAGTACCTTTAAAATGTAATCAGGCACATTGTGTATGTCAGAAAACAAAATCCATCCTCTTCTTTCTAGTTTTCAAAATGCAACATAAGAAGATCCAGCATTGTTATGCCTTGTCCAGCATATTGAGAAGCACTATAAGATGTTTTATTTAGACCTATTTGTAAAGCACAGTTAAAAAAAATGCCACCATCTTAAAAAAAAAAATAATAAAAAATGCAGAGAAATACAGGCACCTAAAAAGTCTTGTGCTGTCTTAAAAAAAACCAAAAAACAAAAAAACACAAAAACCCCCTAGTTTGCTGGTGGCTCTCTGGACACTGCTGCAGTGTTGAAAATCACAGTACAAGAGCTTTCCACAGGGAAGGAAACAATATTGTGTTTTGATCCCTGTTCACGTGTCTGTGCAGTCTAAAGCAAACAATGTGACAGCATCAAAATGGAGACTAAAGTCCATTTTATGAACTGGCCTTGAGGCTGGAAGTTCTGAAATTAAAACAGCTTTTTCAAACTTCAATCAAGTAGAGAACACAGCACTTTCAAATTCATACAGCAACCATGTTTAGCCAAACTTGTTCTCTCTTACATAGTGCATTTATCATGACCAAGAAGTTCTGGGGATTTTCTTCTGTAAGAGTAAGAGATATTAAAGAAATACAAATTGAAGCAATTTTTAAACTTTTTTTATCTATTCCCAGAATACATCTATTTTTCCTTTTTGATTATGCCTTTGAAATGACACTTCAGACTAGTCCACCATATTTATGGGACACAGTGACATCAGCCTACTTAGCACAAACTTTAGGAATTGAGTAAAAGACAGAGGTATGTTGATCCCAGGCATTCCTAAGGCAAGCATACTGTCTGGTCTGTTTTCCAATTTCAGAATTAGGGTGCCAAGGAATATATTTTAGTGTTGGAAGTTTCTGTTAACAGTTTAATCTAAAAAGTAACATAGACAGTCTGTTTATTCAATTGCAAATCATGTGGCAATGCTTAAATTACCAAAGAATGCATGAAAATACTGAAGTGGAATGGCTAAAATGGACTTTTTTACTAAGCTCAATTACGGAATGCAAATACAAAGTAAAATAAAGAAAACAAAACTTCAAAATGTAGAAATAAAGAACTTTGTGTTATTTATTAAAACGTAATCACTTTAAAGATCACAGTTAGAAGTGATATGAAAGAAATTGCTTGTCTCTGGGCAGTTAGAAATGACAAATCTAGCCAACTAACACAAAATTCTGCTTATCCAGAGCTGCATCTTTGCACCAGCTCTTGTGGGTTTTGCACTGCTATAAGGGAACCTCAAAAATGTTTTTATCCCCAGTACTCATGCAGCTTCTTCTTGATTTTCTTTAGGAAATAACAAATAGTAGGATACCTTTAGATCTAGTTGCTGGTTGTCCACGTTTGTCAAGATTCAGGACTTAAATTTTATGGACAAGTAACACCATTTACACTTTTAATGAGGGGCACCCTAATTTTATCAGGGATACTGAACTTACACACAGTGAGCCTTCGCTCATGTGACAGGAACACAGACCAAGTTACACACCAGCAACATTTGCCATCACACCACAGATGCACCTAGTGTGTCTTGGGGAAGAGCAAAAAAGCATATGGCCAGCAAGTACCTAAGAAAGACTCACCATTTCCTACATTGCTGGAGAATGTGTATCACTTTTAGTGAAATGCAAAATCTCTTGTATTCTAATAAAATCTTCTTGGGCTTTATCCTTTTCTCTGTTGTTTGAATTTATCAGCAATTTACTGCCTTGAATGCATGGGTTGCTTCATATCTATACCAAGTGCACAAACAGAACCACACTATAATTTTTCAGTCTTCTTGAATTTATAAAGCTAATTTAGTCCAATTCCCATTTTACAGTTACCCCAATTATAATGGCATGCCTTTAAAATATAAAATATGTAGCTCCACTAAGTAGTACTGAAATGAGCCTGATGTGTATAAAAATGTTTCTGGTAATATTTTCCATTTATTTTTGCATTTAATCACACTATAATTTTATGTTAATGGCTGATGAGTATTCAGCACTGGAATTCAAAACATTAAGATTATTAAAAGTTGTAGTCAGTGAAAACATCTCTATTTAAAGCTTCTGAAACAGAACTTTCAAGTCACTCAATTTAAGACAGCTAAGTGATTTAGCTTTAAAAAGTGCCAAACTTTTACCAAAAATAACGAAAACCAAAGCTGAGTGGCTTTGCATACACATTAGTTCTGGAGTACAATGAAATTTCCCTAAGCTTTCCCATTTTTTGCAGGAGGGCTGCACTGAATGCTGCAGGAAGCAGTACCCTGGAACTTGAGAGTTCCAATGCCATATAAGCACGGACAAGAATATGAATGTATATTTTGTGGCTAGAACTTCAGTTACTCATGAAAGTCTTGCAGAAACATCTACTTCTTTTTGGATGCTGAGTTTGAAAGGATATTTCGGTGACACAGATGAGTTAATAAAAAGTGAAATATCCAAGAGAAACTGTGGGCAATATTTCGTTTAATTCCTCAAAAACCTTGTGTAATGCACATGCTTCCATGTACCCATAGGCACAACGTACTGAAGGAACAAGTTTACAACATATCGTATCAGAAATTTGAGAGTGTGTAATATGTAAGAAAAATGTATAACTGTTCTTAGAAACCTGAAAACTCTAGTAATTGTCATTCTTATGCATATCTAAAAAGCAATCTAGCCAAGTTTACAAAACACCTCTTATGACTTGTGATTTTTGCAATTAAGGAATCAGAACCCACAATATATACATCAAGCATCAATGGCTTCTGTATGTTACAAGTATAAAGCAGTAGGCAGAGTATGACAAATATACTGAAGTCCTGACATTGCAAAATCTTGACCAAAATAAACAAACAAAAATGACCCAGAAATCATCTCTATGATAAGAGAAACAACATTTTCACTTTTTGTGAAAGAGAAGAGGTTTCACCATCCCTGCCAGAATCTTGGGTAGCTGGGCAGCAATCACCTCTGACATCATCTCGGGGAATTCAACACTCAGTGCACGGGACTGGAGAAATGTGTTCAGACAGAAGAGATGGAGCTGTTTCACTAGCTGGATTTAATAAAAGACAAACATGATGAATCAGGCTAGCAGTAATCCAGCCTGATAAACACGCTGTCAATCACTTATCTCATACATCCATCAGCTGACATAATTACGTACCTTCCTCTCTTATTCTTGAATCAGTAATGTGGGTACCTGTCATTCCCCATTAAAATATCCTCCCATGCCAAAAAGTCACAAATACAGCTGAATTGTATGTCACATAAAAAGTGCCTCACTAATGTTAGAGTGTTATCCTCCTCACTCATGACAAGCACCATGAATAATGGCAATTAATAAACAATTATTCAGTCTTTGATTTTATCCTCTCATTCAATACGTCTTCATGCCTTGTTTAGTTTATGCTATTTAACCCCTGCTCTGATGACAGCATTTGCTGTTTCCTTGTGTGCTGTTCCATGGTTCTGATGATGCTCATGTCTGGATATGCTGCAAAATATTAAGCTACGTAAGCCCCAGTCCTTTCAAAGCAGCTACTCGATGTATGTGACTACATCTCTTCTGTCCTCTCTGAGAAGTTATAATGATATAGTTTTCCTTTAAGATCTTTAATGTTGCTTTTATGTTGTAGAATTTCATACTATTTCTGTTACTGTAGGCTTTAACAACACACATCTCCAACATTATTATCCTTTCCTTGTTATCTGCCATCATCTTACCAGCCTGAGCTAAAACAGGGACTTGAACTAAGATAACCTATAGACCAAACGCTACCCTAAACTATCACTTCACAGGGTATCTCACAGCAAGCCTCACTCCCTTGCTTCCACTGAGGCTATTTTACTTTGTTTAAGGATATGAAATGAAGAGACTGACCTTACAGCCCAGTACTTAAAAGAGTTTTCCTCTGGATACTGTTACACTCAGATTGCAAATTATTGCTACATGTAAGGCAGGGAGACCTATCCCAAGCAAGACAGATCCAAGAGGTTCATTGAGGACAGGGCTACTATGAGTAGTAGTATAGTGGGCAGAACTTGTTTTTACAAGTAAAAGGTGACTGACTGAACTTCAGGGAAGAGTTTAGCACTGACAGTCCCAGGAGACAACTGCAGTTGGACAACCAGGCAATACTGAAAGTTAAGCTCCATATTGTCCCTTTAGAATTTCCTAATGTCTACCTTTACCTGTAAGGGTGCTTTTCATACTTGTCTAATTCTCCTTTTGCTGGTATCTCAGATGATGTAATAGCTAAATGGTTAATGTGAGTTGTGTGGTTAGCAGAAGCTGATTAAGAGGTCAGTGCAGTGGACCAAAAGACCACCTGCTGAACCACATAATTACCAAATTGTGACCTCTGAAGGGGGCCTACAAGAAAGCCAGAGAGGGACTTCTTACAAGGGCATGTAGCAACAGAAAAAGGGGTAATGGCTTAAAACTGAAAAAGGGAAGATTTAGGTTAGACATGAGGAATAAATTATTTCTTGTGAAGGTGGTGAGACACTGGAACAGCTTGCCCAAGGAACCTGTGGATGTGCCCTCCCTGGAAGTGTTGAAGGCCAGGTTGGATGGGGCTTTGAGAAACCTGGTCTACTGGGAGGCATCCCTGCCCATGGCAGAGGGGGTGGAACTAGATGATTAAGGTCTCTTCCAACCCAAACCTCTCTATGATTCTTAACTCTCATAAATGGGATCTTCAAAAGGTGTTGGTTGTTTTTTCCCATCAGAAAGAGAGAATAGTAACAATGAAAGGTTTTGGATGTATAAATGTAATTACTCCTGAACAACTAAAATAAATCACAGATTTGCTGACTGCAGAAGAATACACACATGCAAAGATCCCATCCATCCCTGAACTCCCTGCAAGTTCCTCACAACTAGAACTGAACTCAAAAGCACTCTTCCTAAACTACCAGTGCCGCTTCCCCAGTGCTTGCTAAACCACCAGGTATGGCCCTGCGCCTCCGCTTTTTGCTTCTCTTGAAAAGATACACAAGCCATTACACAATTATATTCACGTGGGCAAAGGTTTATATGAAATGTCATTTGTTAGTTTTAATGGATGTTAAGCCAATGGAATACATGTGGGATTCTCAGAGATGTGGAATGGATTCAGCTGCATCTTTTCAGACTCTTACAAATCTCTATGATATCACCACTAGAGTTCTCAAAGATTACTCATCCTCCAAGTACAGAAAGATACAGAAAACAATGGCATGGAATATACATATAAAGAAGGTTGCAGTCTTGGTTTTCTTTCTTCTTAGAAGACTGACTTTGCAACTTGAATTGCTTATTCTTTATAGTATTTAAATATTTTCATTAACATGTATACAGACACACACACACATACATGCTGCCTCCTACCAAAAACCATAGCTGTACCAGTGCCATTAGAGAAATCACGAAGCAAAATGTAGCATTCAAATCTTGTATACCATATAATATATATACAATCTATAGATGCTGAATATATAGTTATCTATTCACACAAATATGCAAACTAAAGGAAATATGTAGGGGGTTTCTTTTGTTGTTTAGAAATGTTGACAAGCCACTTTCCACAAAATTATTTTAAAGAAATACTAGTTCCTTCTTACATAAGAAGCAGAACACACTAACAAGTAAACTTACATCATGCATGGAATCCATGAGTTTTGTAAGTTGATAGAAACGTTGCGAGTTGGCCACAACGCCCTTCTGGCGCAAACCAATCGCCTTCACCAGTTCTCTAATGTAACTCGTTCTCATCTCATCAAATTGGCTTTGGCTTCTTAGACCTTCCAAAGGAACTGAAAAGGAATGCAATTCATTGTTATATGCCAGCTACTTTCAGTTCAACAGAAACAATTAAACAACTTTTTAGAAGGATATACCAGCAACAATCAGACAATCAGACAATTCTACTAATTGCTGTCATCCAGAAAGAGCCTTAAGCTTCAGCTATAGCTCTCTGCTGAAAAAATGGCCTAAAGAACCAGTCCTCTCCTTGAGGAAAGATACTATAGAGTAGCTCACATTCACACTGCTAAAGGTCAGCCCTCTTCACAGTAGTTTCATGTTTAGAGAGATCTACCTGGAATGCTTCAAAATGGAGTAAAGGAACGAACTAACAACTCTTCAGTGTAGACAGCAAAACACCCAGGACCCAGGCCTCTCGTTTGGATCTCTTCAACTTCACAAATCAGATGCACTACCAGAGTCTTAAATATGAATAAATGGTTGAACTCACTCTCAATGGTCAGCCATGAGGGCCAAAGTGAGGACACAGAGAGAACATCGAGAGATGAACCTGCAGTGACAGCTAATGATAAGACCATATTTGATCACTGATGATAAGTGCTGGTAGCATTGAAAGGAAACAGACATAAGCTCTGGACTCTGCTTCCCTTGATATGATACAGTATAATATTCTGTTGGAATTTAGGGTTAGGTGGATACTTTCTTCGACTGACATCTCCAAAACAGCAGTTAAGCCCTTACATTTCCCTTGTGAATTAAGTTAAAAGTTCTCTTCTAGCAATGCATGGCCTGTTTCCCAGAATTCTGCAAAAGCACAGTCACACTGCCATCTAATCACAGGAGGTTCCACTAAGCTATTGATTTGTGTGAAGAATTATGTCTTACATACACAAATGGAATTTGAACACAGGTAGTCCAAATGCTCCTTCCCCCTAAACATATGTAAAGAATGAGGATGTGGCAAGAACCCAACCATAATCTTATGCAACAGGATTGTGCAATTCCTCTAAATCTAAAGCCTGGGATGTGTTAGAGCTACAGCTGAACCTGCTGTTTGATTATTTCTCTCATTTTTTTTGCATAGCTCTGCCTTCTAAATCACAGTATTTCTGAACTGTTTATAGTATTAATTCCTAGATCTATGTGGCCTCTGCAAGATAGTGCCCTATTTAGATCTTTTGGGGCACTGCTACAAGACTGAATACTACATACAGTACATAATGATCTGTAAAATGGAAACAACTGCAGAAAATAAAAATGTTCATTGACTTTTTGTGAAGACTAATTCTGATTTCAAGACAGCTTTAAAACTAGTACAAGTACAATATAAAGAAAACATCTAAGCCACAGCAAACTCAAAGAAAAACTGTAAATAAAAATATTGTTAAAATTTAAACTTGGGTTTCCATTCAGAAGTAGAAATGTATCAAGGCTGACATTCAGTTATGTTATGTTTAATACAAAGTACTGTTTTATGAAATTATATAAAAAGTAAAAAACAGTGCATCTAAATAATAAACCAAATACATGACAGAATGAGAGACTAAAAATTCAGACTTGATTAAGTGTTAGAATATGAAAGCTTGAAGTGACCATACTTTCACATTTGAAGAGGATTAAGACAAACACCATGACTAAAATAAAAGTAGTCTTAAAAAACACTTCATAGTAACAATAAGGTTACATAATTTTTTGAAAAGAGTTTTGCAGAATGACATTTACACAGTACCAAACATTTACTAAACATCTCAGCAACTATGGCTAGGTGTGCATCTTTTTCCAAAGATCTGACTAATTGTTTTTGGCTATAAGACATTAAATGCAGACAACAAAAAGCAAAACTCATCAGCATAGGTAGAAATACTTTCTTTACCTCATTTTTTAATACCTAAATATATATATATATAACAAAAAGATTGTATATATAGATATAAATGTATAAATATGAGTTTCTGAGGGCTGTGCAGTTGATAAAGAATGGTAGCTTGATGAATATTGTTAAACGGATGCACTCATCAGAGGGATTGGACTACTGCAATGATTTTTGAATTCTATTTGAACTTGTGGAACAACAATAGAGCTGGAATATCACAAACATATTGGAATTTCACTGCAATTTAAAACTTCCCTCTAAGCTTCAAATAGACAAGGGTGTTAATTTTGTGATGAAAACAAGGTGGAAAGCATTTAAAAAAGGAATATGTTTAAATTTCAGCAAAGCAACTGGAGTTATATCAGAGAGGGATTTTTGTCCACATTATTTTTATTGCTTCAGCAGAGTGTATGATATTTTGCTATTATTTTAGTAATTTTATGTTCATATGAGCTAAATTTAATCTTTATTGCTTATACTCTGCTGATGCTTACGCAAATACTAGCCAAGCATAGCTGAAGAGGGAATAAATTTTCGTTCCTTGTCTTTTACTGAACTTTGTCCAATCAAGAAGCAGGTTATGTGCAACATGCCCATCTCCTCTGACTCCCTAAGTATGTAGAGAACCAAACTTCAACATTTTAAAAATTTTATTTCTCACAGGTACCCACTCTTATTCTAATAGCAAATGTACCATTTTAAAACTTTCTATTTGTGGATTCATAACTAACAGGTATGGCCTCAAAAGATGTACATTTTATTATTTTAAAAAAGGTTTTGGAAGATAACTTCATCAACTATCACATTTCCCATATAAAGTGCAATGCAGCTGTATGCTGTGTTCCTTAAAAATGGGTATGATTAAAAGTGACCATGGATTTTGTTCTGAAGAAACAAACCGAAGGAAAACATTTCCATTTGTTTAAATCTGTGTTAAACTCAACCTATTTATAACTATAAAAAGTCAAATAAATTTTAGTATTGTTTGCCTTGTCAAGTTCACGAATTATTTTGAGTAAGCATGCTTTAAGTTCTTGGCCAAGATAAAGCTGTCAGTCCTGAAAATTTATTAAATATTTTTTAATATATTTCCAATGCTTGAAAGGTTTTTTTTTTAATCTGTGCAGAGTCATTTAAGCCGAAGAGCTTCCAGGCAGATATACTGCACATCTGATTGGATGCATAACACAGTATAGCTACACATCAAATGGGATCCAACATTTCCTCGGTGCTTTTAAACAGAATAAACCAAACTCCTAATTACAAATTATTTGTTCCATATAAACACTAGAAAAAAATATTTTTAGTTCTTGAAATGCTATCATTCCTCCTAAATAAGTTTCCATTTCTTAAGCCAGCATAGCTCAGCAATTGTCAAGTTAAACAACATGGTTCAAAACTCTTTTCCTAGTGGTATGTTAGACAGAAAGAAAAGAACCTACTTGTGTTGAGAAGTAACAGTGCTTTCATACAAAGGAACTCTTCTTGGCTAACTTGAAGTCTGACAAATTCCTGTGGGAGTTGCCACATGGATAGACACAGGGAATAGAACGAAGATTCTTTCATCCTCTGTCTTACACCCAGAAAAGGTAAAAAAAATAATTAAAACATGAAAATAAAGAAAAGGAATGGCTCCAGTACTCATTGCTTGAGGAAGTGACTTGTTATCCGTTTAATTACCACATTACAGAAATTAAAGAAAGAGGTTATACACATAAACAATTTTCTGATTTTTTTGTACCTACACTAGCTTTTTAAGAGTAATGAATGTGCTATTATTTTGGAAGTTTAATCGGTTACTGCTGCCTAGAAAAAAAAACACCTTGGAGATTATCAAAGCTGAATGCTAACCACCAAAAAAGAAGGGATTTTATTAATTAAAAGCATCCTAATAATTAACTATTTTTCTCTTACGAGATTGAAAGATTTTTACCTTCTGTGAAATTATTTCAAAGTATAAAATTGAAGATGAACCTGCAAGTTTATAGAAAACTTGTTCTTAGGTTTTGCAAAAATGTCTGCATCAAAATACTTTGTTGCAAGTCTAACACTGTACTGCTAACAGCAATGATAGTATTTTGTAGCATTTTATGCCATTAAAGAAACAATTAAAAATGTTAAATGTAAATATATACAAAAGTATTTAAGTAAACTTGGACGGTAATTCGGTCTTACCTATAAAGTCCTGTAGAACGAAACAGAACAAATCACACAAGGAAATACATAAGACTATTTAGTTTTTTGTGGCACTTCAATATTTCTTTTCTCTTTGAGATTTCGGTATACTGAGTATATTTTATTGCACATAGTCACTGGGAAGGCAGTTTTCAATGGAAATTACTGAAACAACTTCTACATTTGTAAACTGAAGTGAATGCATTGTACGTTAACCTGAAGATCCAGCACCATGGGCTAATTTTACAAAGCTGCATCCTGATCTAAATGACTCAGGTACAACAACTACAAGATTAAATTTTGCCCATCCCCATTACAAGGTTCAGATCAGTGTTCCAACCTGACTCCAGATAGTACCCTCAACAAGGAAAACAAGGTATTTTCTGTGAAAAAGACTTCTCTCAATGGACTGTTCATTTTCTTCTTCTACTAATTAAAGTGCTAGTGTTATCTTTAAAGAAAATTATTTCAGCTTTGTTCAACATCTGGTATCTTACACCAGCTCTTAATGTGGAAATTTGATCTGTTAGATCTAAAACTACTGTTTTTTTCCTACAGCTACTTGAAATCTCCCTTGCTATTCCTTTCTGGCAGTCTCTGTTCCTAAGTGATATCTATGAAGGGTGACAGCAGCTCTCAGAGTATTCTTAAATACTGTTCTTAGTCATATTTTTCAGACACTGCAAAGTATAAGTAGCAGTAAATCCTTGTAGGGTTTTAATACTAATTGATTAAATCATTGTAAAATTAACACTTCTGGCTTCATTGGTCTAAAATTGATGCTACCAAGCAAATAATTCCTAAGGAGCACTACAACTGTACAACTGCAGTTCACTAAATAACAGAGTGGCAGTGGAAAAATGTTCAGACTGTGGTTTCATGGTCATTTTGAAACAACTGAAGTGTATTTTGACCCACAGATGGAATTTCCATCATCACTTTCCACCTCCAGGTGTGCACTCCTGCTACTCTGGCATCAGTACCTGATTATCTGCTAATTAATGTATTTTTCTGGGGTATTTCTCAAGCATATAACCTCCTTATTTGCTTGACAGTGCAGGCAGATACTGTTTGATACAGCTTTTGGCTGTGTTCAGCACTTAACCTTTGCTTAAAGAGATCAGGAAAGTACAATACTAGACATCATTGTGGACATCGAAGTTGCTTACATTTTACTGATCTAAAAGCGAACTGATTTCCCAATAAATTGTTTCAGCTATGATTTAATGTGCCAGTTACTTTTCACGCCTAACTCTTTGTTTAAGTTTCTAATATGACCCTGAGAAGGTGCTCTACAACCAAAAGAAGGGTATTTTGCCAGTCCACCTCTTTCTCAATGCAGATGGGCTACAGCTGTAAACAAGAAGCTGCGTCTGAAGGATTATAATCAGGGTTTGTAAATCTCAACCCTACTCTTCAGAAAGTCTTCTTCACGAGGTGGCAGCAGTGGTCCACTTACAGGCTAATACCCCAAGACCTGACATTACTGCCTGAAGTCATCTCACTCTGTTTCTTCCTTGGAAGTCTTTCAACTTGTATAGCATAATTAATACACATGTGAGAGGAAAGGATTCATTACCCTATAACCTCACAGTCATTTACAGTCATCTGGAAGAGAAAAGGTCAGGAGCTACAGGGCCAGATCCACTGGATATTTTTAATACAGAGCTTCACTGGCAAGAAGCTGCATATCTATAGATCTCAAATTCAGGTACCTTCTGCAAATCCACCTCTTAATACTTGAAACAGACATGTCTTAAAAGAAAACCTGATTAAGAATTTTTAAACAATAAATGCACTTTAGAAAAATTTTACCAGAGAATGTCAAAAACAACTATTTTAGACTAAAAACAAACTATTTGCAAAAAAACACCCAAACAACAATGACAAAAGAAAACACTACTTAGCTCCATTTATGCAATGTGAACTCATGTCTTATTCAGATTAGTTCAGGTAAATCTTCTGACAGCATTTTTATTTTTTTTCTCTTAGATAATTAAAAAAAGTTACTGAACTTTATTATGACCAGAGGATTTTCCTCTGATCTTAGATTTTAAACAGAACAAACAATGAATGAAATCTTAGCCTTAAGGAAGTTACATACTCATTGACACAAATAAGTAGAAAATCTCATTCATGCTATGCAAACAGCAGAGTCTACTTACTCATTTAGAATCAGATCTGGTGCAAAATATAACATCTGGCCACTGACATGTTTATATGATCTCCATCCCATTGCAAAAACCATTAGACTCATCCAGGAGTACTGGATGAGGGTTATCTGATCATCAATATGTAAATTCCGAAATCCTGGAAATTAAATTAAAAGTTAAAAAAACTTTATAATTCTCATTTAAACAAGAAGTAATAAGTTGTTCTGAGATTTACTTTGAACTATAAAACTGAGAACTCTGACAGTTAACCTTGTCTTTTTGTTCTGGTCCAGTATTTCAAAATGGTCAAACGAAAATTAACATTACGAGTCAGAAGTGACTATATTAGGAAAAACTAATGCATTTCATTTTCCTTTGGTAAAAATAGGGCAGTTTGAAACATGACCTCTGTAACCAACTCTTTATTTAATATAGGTATCTTGGACGTCAGTGTCCTTAGCAAGAGACAACTGTAATACAATAAACATCCACATATAAATATCTCCCATATAAATATCTCCACATATAAATATCTCCCACAGCATCCTTGTAGATAAACTGAGGAAGTGTGGTCTTGATGATCAGGTAGTGAGGTGGATCATGAACTGGTTGAACGAAAGAAGTAAAAGAGTTGTGGTCAATGGGACAGAATCTAGTTGGAGGTCTGTGACTAGTGGAGTCCCTCAGGGGTCGGTACTGGGACCGGTGCTGTTCAGTGTCTTCATGAGCAACCTGCATGAGGGAAGAGTGTGCCCTCAGCAAGTTTGCTGATGACACTAAACTGGGAGGAGTGGCTGACACACCAGAAGGCTGTGCTGCCATTCAGCAAGACCTGGACAGGCTGGAGAGTTGGGTGGGGAGAAACTTGATGAAATTCAACAAGGGCAAGTGTAGAGTCTTGCATCTGGGGAAGAACAGCCCCATGTACCAGTACAGGTTGGGGGCTGACCTGCTGGAGAGCAGTGTAGGAGAAAGGGACCTGAGGGTCCTGGTGGACAGGAGGATGACCATGAGCCAGCAATGTGCCCTTGTGGCCAAAAAGGCCAATGGCATCCTGAGATGTATCAGAAAGGGTGTGGTTAGTACGCTAAGGGAGGTTCTCCTCCTCCTCTATTCTGCCTTGGTGAGGCTGCATCTGGAATATTGTGTCCAGTTCTGGGCCCCTCAGGGGACAGGCAACTGCTTGAAAGAGTCCAGTGCAGAGCCACAAAGATGATGAAGGGAGTGGAACATGTCCCTCATGAGGAAAGGCTGGGTCTCTTGAGCTTGGAGGAGACTGAGGGGTGACCTCATCCATGTTTACAAATATGTTAAAGGTGAGTGTCTGGAGGATGGAGCCAGGCTTTTTTCAGTGATGTCCAGTGACAGGACAAGGGGCAATGGGTGCAAACTGGAACACAGGAGGTTCCATATAAACATCAGAAAAAAACTTCTTTACCGTGAGAATGACAGAGCACTGGAACAGGCTGCCCAGAGAGGTTGTGGAGTCTCTTTCACTGGAGACATTCCAAACCCACCTGGACAAGTTCCTGTGTGCTGTGCTCTAGGTGATCCTGCTCTGGCACAGGGGTTGGACTAGATGATCTTTCGAGGTCCTTTCCAACCCCTAAGTTTCTGTGAAGATTCTGTGATCTTTCTTGCATTTAACTACAGAGAAGAGTATTCAGCTGTGCATTTGCCTTTGATAACTTTTGCTCTTTGACAACTTCAATGATTGCTACGAGGCACCTGGGTCAATTTAACAGCTTCCTGCCACTGAAATCAGTGGTCCAGTTCTTCATTACCTGGCCCTGTTACCTCCTTCAAGTAAGCTCTGGCATTCATGCCACCCATCCCTCAGTGAACTCACTGGTTGAGCTCATGAAGCCATGAGAAAACTAGAGAGGGTAAAGAAAGCAAAAAAAGTCTGTTTTCTTTATCACTTAATTTGATGAATCAGTTCAACCAAGAGGTGTGACCAAGTACAAGCTACAATAGGGAACAGCAGGGATAGGGATTACCCTTTCCTGCAACAGTGAAGTGTCAAACCAAGCTGACATGAAACTGTATTTCTAGGCTTTCTGGTCAATATGTTGATTTTTATATACACCAGGATCAGATTCCTTTGACCATACAAAGCATGTAATGTATATATAACAGGCATTTTTTCTGGAACAGTCTTGGATATTCATAAATTCAGTTATTTCTCATCACCAGTCTATTTGTGAGCTGGTAAGTCCTAACTGGCATTATTTGTAACAATTTTTCTCTGTTGCTTTCAAAAAAAAATTGTAATACGAATAAAGAATATGCATAAATTTTTTTAATACCAAAAAATGAATAATAGACTAGGAGGGATTAGGGTTGAAAGGCTGCTGTAACAGTCATGTACAGAAACTCCTTAGGCTTCTGTTTTTTGGAGTGAGTCTAAATAATGCATTTTTTAGAGTGCCCTCTTATTAAATGTATTTGACTGGTGCATATATCTGATAAGAAGTGGAAGTTTAATATTTTAGAATTTGTTAAGAATTAATTAACAGGTAGATGAGAATGTATTTTCACTGCTAGTCCTATGACATATTTGCTTAACTAGAATTCACTACAAATAAAAAGTGTTATTACCTGGTAGCAATTTAGACCACTTGACTACACAAAGGAGTTGCCTCTCACAAAGATGATTTAGACTGGTCAGCAAGGAACTTGGTGTTTCAGGTTTTGTATTGTCATAACCAGCATAGACAACTTCTGGCTCAATGCCTCGTAGAACACTTATCATTGGGGGAACAAACTGTATTTCTTGATTTGGAGAAAAGGACAGCCTTTGGGCTAGAGACTGGCTTTCATCTTGAAGGGTTGCTGGCTGCTGGAGTGCAACATCTAATGTTCTCACAACCTTCATTTTGTTAAATTTTTTAAATTTTCGACCTGAAGAAGAAAATTGTTGATCTGTTAAAAAGAATTAACCAGAAACATTCACATTTTCCAGTAGTGCTGGATTACAGTTTTAATCTATACAAGGAAACTAGAACCGTCTTCAGAGTGAGTTTTCTATTTTTGACTATTTATATAATTAAGAAACAATAATGGAAAATTTTTAAGAGTTTCTCCCTCCATATCCTCCTCCCTTCACACAAGATGAATGGTACCCACCCATTAAAATTATTGCCATGAATTCTAGGTTACAGTAACCTCATAAAGTGTTTTATGGGTCAGTTCCCACTGTTCCATCATATGTCGACAGCTGAGCCAGCTGGGTCTACAATCCAGTTTCTATTAAAAGTTAATTAAGGATACTGGTTGTTTTTTTCTCCCTAATATTCAGAAACAAAAATGCTAGTAATTGATTACTACATACAGAAAATCCTTTCCTCTAGTTCCAAAAAGACTTATGGCTAAATTATTTTTTGATGAGCTGTAATGTAGAATTCCTCCTGTTTAGCTGAAAGAAAATAGAATTCAGGGGCAAGTGAAAAGCCAGCAAATACTGTAAAACCACACGTCAACAAATAAAAAACTCTTCACTTTCTAGAGAATTATTTATCTTTCTTAGTATTTGCAATTCTCATTTCCATACTGTAGTGGTTTGAAGAACTCTAACTGAAAAATAACTACATAGTTTAACTGTCCTCCCAAAAAATGAACAGGTAATACATCTGTCATGGATATGCAAACATACAGAGCTCTAGGTAGCAACTCTTCAAGTCTCTTTCATGGAAACAATCTGGAAGTGTACCATACAGACACAGAAAATCTAACCTTTAGAGACTGGGAAAGACCACATGCCTCAGTAACATACCATACTACACCTACCAATAAAAAGGCAAATCCATGTGGAGGTGGCTGCATGGAACACATGCACTATAAATAAACCCTCAAATATTATGGAAACCCTGTTGGATCATTAAATTCCTCAGCTCTGCAAAAGTTTTGCTTAGTGAAAAAAGAGTGTCACAACAACAACAACAAATTTAGTAAAGATACTGGTATTTATGGTCTGATTTAGATGACAGTGGGACAGTAAGAGAGATGCAGTCTGACTGCCAGCAAAAAGCAAATCATTCTGCCAACACTGAAAAATAAAAATTTTACATGTCTCAACCTTAAAGAAAACTATAAGAAGGTCCTGCTTCAAGAAAAGATGCATTTTTTCTTGTTGAGGTTTTGCATGCTTTAACAATGATAGAAAAAGAGATGCACCAAATTTCACTGGATGAAAAGAAAAACCATGCCTATTGCTGAACCACTAAGAAATTGCATTATAAAATGGCAATATGCAAAAAACACTCTGTAAGTACAGGAGGTGAAAGGTCATAGAAGCATAACATATATATGCATTTGGTTGAATAAAATCCAGCTTATTACATACATATAAAATTGTCTTTTGAAAAATTGTACTTGTATGTACAAGTGAAACGTTACATGAGGGAACTAACTTACTACATACTGAAGGAAGCAAAGACTTCCCCATCTCTTACTGCCTTCTTATTTTAGTTAAAAGTGCTGTCAGAATGCAACCAGGGCACCAAAGAGGCCCTAGGACACTGCATTAGGGGAGCCCCCTGAACTTCAGCACATGCTCTGAATCCTTTCTCAGCTGTTTATGGAAGGAATTGAGAGATGCTAGCATAGTCACACTCATCTGTTACTTTATTCCTTGGAAAGTCCCTGTCTTCCAAACTATGCTCTAAACCAGGAAGGTTCCACAAAAATATCTTTACTTAGGAACATGACTATTCCATTTTCTTGAGGTGCTCCTGTATTGTAGAGAATAGCAAATTTTATGAAAATGCAGTGTCTCTGTTTTGAAAGAGCTAGGATGTACACTTTAGAGAATTACATTGACCTTTTCAAAATATTCATTAGTACGTGGGTAGTATAACTTTAAGCAAGATTATATGTCAAACATGGAAAAACTTATTCTATTTCAACGTATTTTATATAGAACAAATTCAATTAATTATTCTTAGTGTATATTAACATAACTGGAGGCAGAATCAAACTTCTTGTTTGTGAACATAACAGGATTCAGCAGATGAATACATTCTAAAAAGCAAAAATATGCTTTTAAAAAGAATGTAATTTTGTGTTACCCCATCATAATTAGATGTTTATCCATTTTGCATATAAACAAGCAAGTTGTACACAGAGTGAAAAACTTCAATTTAAATTTAAGAAGTGTTCAAAATCCAAAGGGTTCATACTAAATAGAATTTCAAGAAGTGCACTTTTATTGGTAGTAAAAATATGGGTGTTGGGACTCTTCAGTAACATTAATCATCCAGCGAAGTCAGGGGTCGAACCCCCAGTAACTTAACTGTGAGCTTAATTAGCTTAGCATCAAGTCCCCCAACAATCTTATGCTGATTTTATCACGCATGGTAAGAATATAAATAATTCTGATTAGTAAAAAACGAAACACAAATTTACACCTTATGCTACAGCTGAACTGAAAAAACCACCCCAAAGAATAGACAATATATTATGATAAGAGACCTATCACAACAAACTATACATAGTCCTAAAAAACATGCTGGGAATTTCCCACTAACTATTGTTTAGGCATGAAGGAAAACAGAAGGAACAATGCATCTAATAGTTCATAAATAATGATTTCAGGTATTTTCTGCAATAATGGCTTCAGATACTTTTACAGTTCAGAGAACAAGTAAAGAAAGAAACCAAACAGAGTGCTTATCACATGGAAATGTTAGTAGTTAATAAGTACCCATGTTTCCAAGTGATTTAATGGATCAGAATTAATGTCACACTGGCTTGCAGAATTGCTTATGTGTTTATTTCTAATTATGTTGCTTAACAGCCACCAGTAAAGCAACTCCACTTGTTCCTCATCTCCCAGAGAGGTGACTACTAACCCACAGGAAACCATCCACCACAAGGAGACCATGTCTAATTAATTAAAACTCTTCAGGAGATGTAGAAAACAACAAAAATGTAATGACCACTTTCTTTTTCAATTGCTGCTAAATAATTTCCTGCTGTAAGATAAACAAATGTCTCCACTTAGTCCTATAATGTGTAACTGCTAGTAATCCTCTCTGGCAACTATTCTTCTAAATACTAAAGCCCATCTGTGTGTATTTAGACAGCACACCTTTTCTCTGTTACATTTTCATTATTTTTTTAAGATAGCCAACTACTCAAGCAGTTTATTAATACTCACAGTTTCCATACCCTTGATTACTATAAAGAGCATGTGTATAGTGTTTGTGTAATATATGTAGCTAGAAAACATCAGGAAACATAAAAAAAAGAATATGTACTTAATCTCATCATCAAATACAGTATGATTTTCTCCTATACAGAACCATACTGCCAAACAGACAGTACTGATAGTAGATATTTCATATTAAAATTTCTGGGTTTCCAGTAAAAGTAAAACATCTCACCATTCTTCTCCATATCCTGTAATGAGGTGAAAAATGTCAATGATTTATTATTCTTGACAGAACACGATGGCTCTGACTTTAAGGTCACTATGCTCTCATGTTTTGTGTAGAAGAACAAGCTGTGTACACCATAGGAGGGTGCATACAAAATAAAGGAACAACACAGCAAAGCAGAAATAATACATCTTGGTTTTAATATGCCCTTTGATGCTACCTCAGAAAATACTACCTGGAAAATTAATTCAAATTTGTCTCCACATAATCACTGCAACATGGACTGAAAGCTGATTGAAACAATGAAGAAAGCAGTAATTTAGAAATACAGCAGAACAAAGAATCTGTGATAGCTAGTCTGGGAAAATTAGATTCTCTGATAGGAAATTAGAAAGCCAGGTATTGGTTTATTCCAGGAACTGACACAGTTACCTGCTAGCCTATTAGGTTGAAGATTAGAAAGGTGATAGATTAACATGTCCAGTTATGAGACGATAAAACTCTGAAGACAATTAACACTCCCACACAGTATGATAATGCAGGTATTATGAAATATATGTTTGCTTTTATATTTGTATACTTGTATATATGAAGAAGAAACAGTCCATATAGTAAAACTCAGTTACTAAAGCCATCCCATAATATACTTACAACTACTAACAATTTATTTTAAAACAGTGCCAGTTCATTTAATTACTTTGAAATTTGGGTTGGAAAATGGAACTGTTGTCAATGTACTATCATATTATTCTTTACCTACATGGTTGTTACTCAGTAACATTCAGTGGAAGTGTACTTCTCATAGCAGTAAATTTAATCACTGCAATAGCAGTAATTAACAGTTAATACCCTGTATAATCTTTGTCTTTTTCACCTTGATGAAGCAATATTGGAGGTCCACATTTAGTAACTGAAGGCTAGCATTAAGAAACTAATTTACAGGAGTAAATGTTGTTCAATATCTTCATCAACGACCTGGATGAGGGCACAGAATGTACCCTCAGCAAGTTTGCTGATGACACCAAGCTGGGAGGAGTGGCTGACACACCAGAAGGCTGTGCTGCCATTCAGAGAGACTTAGACAGGCTGGAGACTTGGGCGGGGAAAAACCTGATGAAGTTTAACAAGAGCAAGTGTAGAGTTTTGCATTTGGGGAAGAAAAACGCCATGCACCAGTACAGGTTGGGGGCTGACCTGCTGGAGAGCAGTGTAGGTGAAAGGGACCTGGGGGTCATGGTAGACAGGAGGATGACCATGAGCCAGCAATGTGCCCTTGTGGCTAAGAAGGCCAATGGCATCCTGGGGTGTATTAGAAAGGGTGTGGTTAGTAGGTCAAGAGAGGTTCTCCTCCCCCTCTATTCTGCATTGGTGAGGCCACATCTGGAATATTGTGTCCAGTTCTGGGCCCCTCAGTTCAAGAAGGACAGGGAAGTGCTTGAAAGAGTCCAGCGCAGAGCCACAAGGATGATTAAGGGAGTGGAACATCTCCCTTATGAGGAAAGGCTGAGGGAGCTGGGTCTCTTTAGTTTGGAGAAAAGGAGACTGAGGGGGGACCTCATCAATGTTTACAAATATGTAAAGGGTGAGTGTCAAGACGATGGAGTTAAGCTTTTTTCGGTGATGACCAGTGATAGGACAAGGAGTAATGGATACAAGTTGGAGCATAGGAGGTTTAAGATGAATATCAGGAAAAATTTTTTCACTGTAAGAGTGACAGAGCACTGGAACAGGCTGCCCAGAGAGGTTGTGGAGTCTCCTTCGCTGGAGACATTCAAAACCCGCCTGGACGCCTTCCTGTGTGATGTACTCTAGGTGACCCTGCTCTGGCAGGGGGGTTGGACTAGATGATCTTTCGAGGTCCCTTCCAACCCCTAGGATTCTATGATTCTATGATTCTATGAAAAGAATAAAGGATATCTGTGTAAATTCTAAATGGCAGAAACCAGATGATGCATAAAAATCTTAAAACACAGTAGGCTGTAAACATACAAAAAGGTTTTAATTATTATCAATTCTGATTGGTTAAAAATTCAAGGATGTATGTAAGTATGTAATTTGTTCCATGAACTGGGTATTTTTTGTTACGGACACTTACATCCTGGAGAAAATTATCTATGCTCAGTAGTATCCCATATATGAATCATATTCTGTTACCAGCACAGCAAGTCATGGGTAGGAAATACTGTTCATGCGATAAAATACAGCACGCACACGAAATGGCAAAACAGAAGTGAGAAAGATGACAATAACAGCAGAAAGAGTATTGTGGTTAAACAACCTGTCTTGAGTATTTTTGTTCTTTTGAATTTTACATCCTCATTTGCAAATAATATAAAGCAACTCCTGTTTCCTCTTTTTAGCTTCCTAATCCTCCCAGAACTGTTGACATCACTAAGATCACCTGAAATACTACACTCAACCCAATACAGCTAAGAACAAACTAGAGATGCCACAGTCCTAGCTCCATTCGATACTTCCTTTTTTCCATTGCCTCAATGTTTTCTTCTTTTTATCTGCTGCCAGATCACTCATTTCCAGAAGATGGTTGCAAAGGACTCTGTCCTATCATACTATATTTGATTATGACATAAAGTAGATATTTAATTTATTGGTGTTTTTCTGGGTACTTTTCAGTAGGTGGTAATACCAGGGCAGAGATCTGATGAGATCCCATGCACCTATGAGACTAAAACAGTCTCCTCAAAAAATGGAAGTTAGCTTTGAATCAGCATGTTGAGAAAAGGGCTCAAAAACACAATAAACTGCTTAGATAGAACAATTCAGCTCTAAATTCAAATAAATTGTTCACACTTGCTTAGTGCTAGATGAGAAAAAAGGTAATCTAAAGAGAAAGAGGAAGTTTTTACTCTCTTTATACATGACGGTAAAGAATGAAGAATAGGAGCACCTTTACCCTCAGGTTTGGTTTCAACCATGAGTACACAACATCCTCATATAAGGACACAATAATGAGGATACACCATCTCATAAACATTGCTAGCAAAAGCATCCAACTTTTTCCATTTTAGGTACCTACATCCAGAGCTAAATGTATGTATTAAAAAAAAAAACAGGAAAACTAGCATCCATAAACATATGCAAAACGTAGAATAATGTCAAGCCTTCTGGCTACTTTTCCTATGTAGAATTACTATGTAGAAGAAAGCTGAAGCAAAAGGAGTAGATGATGCTTGTGAGCCATCTCACTTTTCTGCTTGTTCAAACTGTGATGCTTGGGATGTTAAAATAATTGGGAATTAGTTATTGGCACTATCCAGGCTATCATATGTGGAAATACAGGTCAGATCACCAAAATTTTGGTTTTGCAAAACTCACAGCCAGGTATGAATATTTACCTGTATTAATTTACACCAGTTAGAATCATAGAATGGTGTGGGTTGGAAGGGATCTTTAAAGATCATCTAGTCTACCCCTCCTGCCATGTGCAGGGACACTTTCATATATCAAATTCCTCAAACCTTACTAGACAAACTTACAAGTTGTCTCAAACTTTACAACACAGATGCTATACCTGCCACCTTCTCCTTTACTGAGTCTCCATTCTTACCACACATTTTCCACAGCCCACTCTGGACATCTGTCTCCTTGGCTTTCTTCCCTTCCAAACCTGGGAGGACTTTTCCATTCACCTGAGCACACAATCCTCCAAGGTGCAGGAAGAGCAGGCAGAGACAGTAACGCCAGTTTCACCAGTACAGATTAGGAGCTGACCTGCTAGAAAGCAGCTCTGTGGAGAAGGACCTTGGAGTCCTGGTAGACAAGCTATCCATGGGACAGCAATGTGCCCTTTTGGCCAAGAAGGCTTATGGTATCCTAGGGTGCATTAAGGAAAGTGTGTCCAGCAGGTCAAGGGAGGTTCTCTACTCTGCCCTGGTGAGACCACATCTAGAGTGTTGTGTCCAATTCTGGGGTCCCAAATTCAAGAAGGGTAGGGATTTACTTGATAGTGTCCATCGGAGGACTACAAGGATGATTAAGGGACTAGAACACCTGTCTTACCAGGAAAGGCTGAGAGACCCCAGGCTGTTTAGTCTAGAGAAGAGAAGACTGAGAGGGGATCTTATTAATGTACATAAATATCTGAAAGGTAGGTGTCAAGAAGGAGGGGCCAATCTCCTTTTAGTTATGCCCTGAGATAGGACATGGGGCAATGGACTCAAACCAGAACACAGGAAGTTCCACCTCAACATGAGGAAGAACTGTGAGGGTTACAGAGCACTGGAACAGGCTGCCCACAGAGGTTGTGGAGTCTCCTTCACAGGAGAATTTCAAGACCCATCTGGATGTGTTTCAGTGTGACCTGCCCTAGGCAATCCTGATCTGGCAGGATCTGAAGGTCTAGGGAAGTTCAGAATCATATAATCATGATTTTATGATTATATTAGAAAGAAGGAAGTTTTTTGTCCTTCCTTTTTTTTTTTTTTTTAAATTCCTTTTGAGAACATACTCATTCTATCATCTTAGAGCAAGAACTAGTACAAAGATGGGAATTCTCAGCATCTAGTATGCAAAGTCTGTAGTGTTTGTGCAACTACTGCTTGACCCTGTTCAGTGGAACAGAGGATGTGATTTTGTTGACAGGCACTCAAATCAATGATGGTGAGAAGGGGATAAAAGAAAAGGGGACAGTAATAATTCCTGATTTTACTGTCAATCTCAATTTGCTTCTTTACATCTTACCTAAATCACGTTTTCTGATCCAAAATTATTAATAAATACACACCAATACCAAAATTCCTACCCATTCAAGAAAATGAGTATAAGGGTACACATCAGGAAAGAAAGATTCCTACAGAAAGACATTTTTGTTTCAGATTTCCAGACTCATTAAAGAAAAATCGTAAGGAATGTTAAAATATCAGGTAATTCTTCCAGAAATAATATTTTAGTATTTTTTTTTCCTTTATGGTATCAAAACAATATTGATCAAACTCAACAGGTTGAAGGTAGTGTTCCTTACTGCCTTATTTTCTGCATCAGATTTGAAAAGCAGCTCACCTCCCAGAACCATCCCAGCTTGACAGCACTTCCTCAAGCGACATGCTGGGCAGTTCTTTCTACGAATTTTATCAACTATGCAGTCATTTCTTCCAGCACATAAATAGTTGTGCTGCCCTGTAAACAAGAGAAAAACAGGATTAACACTATGTTTTCTAACATCACAAAATTATTTCTGTGCACAAATGTTCCAAAAACAACAGATTAAAAAAAGATATACTTGAACCATTAAAGGACTCCTTTATTTTATGCTAACTTTCAAATAGTCACGTGTTACTATTTAAATACAATAATCTACTTTACCTGTTTAAGAATGAAGCTGCTCATCTATGAAATTTCAAAATAATTAGCAGGCAGGATGAACTCTTAAATTATTATATTAACAACATGTCTTAAGTAAATCAAGCATGCAGTCAGACTGATCCATTTCTTTCAAAATTAGTTTTTTAAGTTATTGTACCTGATTTTAAATAATTTAAGCAATTTTTGCTTGGATTGGTGTGGAGTTTCTGACAGACAACTGAATGAAGAAGTTTGGGACAATGGCAAAAAAGCCATTTAAGCAGAATAAATAAACTCTGATGGAGAAGCAATTCTGTCCTAGACCTGCTGAAATACCAGCTGAACAGATGCAGCCACGACAGCCAAAACAGACAAACAGAAAAAGGCTTTATCATTTTAAGGGGTTTTTTAATTCTAAAGGACTCCAAAGAGCCTGCCATTCTAGCATTAAAATGGAATATTTTAAATTACATTAGCTTCAAGCAGAGCAAAAAGTTAAATCATAGAATCACAGAATCATAGAATCACTAAAGGTAGGAAGGGATCTTAAAAATCAAGTTCCAACCCCCCTGCCATGAGTAGGGAACCCTACCACTAGACCAGGTTGTGCAAAACCTCATCCAACCTGGCCTTAAAAACCTCCAGGGATGGGGCATCAACAACCTCCCTAGACAACCCATTCCAGTTCCTCACCACCCTTATAGTGAAGCATTTATTCCCAATATCTAACCTAAATCTTTCCTCTCTCAGTTTAAAACCATTACCCCTTGTCCTATTACTATCTTCTCTGATGAAAAGCCCCTCCCCAGCTTTCCTGTAGCCCCTTTCAAGTACTGGAAGGTGCTATAAGGTCTCTCCAGAGCCTTCTCTTCTCTAGGCTGAACAGCTCCAGCTCTCTCAGCCTGCCTTCACAGCAGAGGTGCTCCAGCCCTTTGATCATCTTGGTGGCCCTCACTGGACCCTCTCCAACAGGTCTTATCTTTCTTGTGCTGAGGGCACCAGAACTGTAAACAGTATTCCAGGTGGGGTCTCACCAGAGCAGAGGGGCAGAATCAGCTCCCTGGCCCTGCTGGCCACATTTCTTTGGATGCAGCCCAGGATGCAGTTGCTCTCTGGGCTCCAGCACACGCTGGCGGCTCATGTCGAGCTTCTCATCTACTAGCACCCCCAAGTCCTCCTCCTCAGGACTGCTCTCCAGCCATTCTTCCCCCAGCCTGTATTTTTGTCTGAGGTTGAACAGACCCAGGTGCAGGACCTTGCACTTGGCCTTGCTGAACTTCATGAGGTTGGCACTAGCCCACCTCTCCAGCTTGTCAAGGCCCCTCTGGATGGCATCCCTTCCCTCTAGGGTGTCAACCACACCACAGAGCTTGGTATCATCAGCAAACTTGCTGAGGAGACACTCAATCCCACTGTCCATGTCTCCAACAAAGATGTTAAACAGCACTGGTCCCAATACTGACCCCTGAGGGACACCACTTGTCACCTGCTTCCATTTGGACATTGAGCCATTGACCACAACTCTCTGGGTGTGGCCATCCAGCCAATCTCTTATCCACCGAGTGGTCCATCTGACAAATCCATGCCTTGTCAGTTTGGAGACCAGGATGTCATGTGGAACAGTGTCAAATGCCTTGCACAAATCCAGGTAGATGACATAAGTTTTTCTGCCACCATCCACCATGTCTGTAGCCTTGTTGCAGAAGGCCACCAGATTGGTCAGGCATGACCTGCCCTTAGTGAAGCCACGTTGGCTCTTACCAATCACCTCTTTATTTTCCATATGCCCTAGCAGACTTTCCAGAAGGATCTGCTCCATGACCTTGCCAGACACAGAGGTGTGACTGACCGGCCTGTAGTTCCCTGGCTCTTCCTTTTTCCCCCTTTTAAAAATAGGGGCTATGTACCCTTTTTTCCAATCAGCAGGAATCTCACCAGGCTGCCATGGCCTCTCAAATATGATGGACAGAGGCTTAGCAATTTCATCCCCCAGCTCCCTCAGGGCCCGTGGGTGAATCCCATCAGGTCCCATAGATTTATGGACCTTGATGGTTACGAACCTGCTCTACACCTATGGTGTGGGGTAATTCACTCTACCAGTCCCTGCTTTCACCTGCTGTGGCCTTTGTGTTGAGGTTGGAGCACTTGCCAGAGAAGACTGAAATTCAGCTGATATCCTGACATTCTTTTGAACATAAACTGATGATACTTCCAAAGTTCTCTTCAATGGAATGAAAAAAGTATACCTTTATGCTGTAGTATAATATTGATAATTCCTGTGATTTAATTTTGAAGAAATAAACAAAGTAAAATACATATGTAAGAAGAAATCAAAGCTAATTTTCACCTATCCTTTAAGCCCAGGTTTGCCCTATAAGGTTTAACATCCTGCTTGTTTGTGCTCATTATCTCCTAATCATTTCTGCATTTTCACTTTCTTACCAGTACCTGGCATGAAAACAAACAAAAAAATATTTAGTTTGAAAGCAACAAAAGTTACCAAAAAAAAGTATGGACAAATTATTGAAATACCAATACCATAGATACTTCCTTCATTAAATACTGTGGATGTGGACCTCTAAATACAACAGACGTCAATACCAAACCTTTTTCACCAATTTCTAGATAAGTATTACTATAATTGAGCCTTCTGATGTCATCAGGAGCAAGCAAATCCAAGATGATTATTCTACTCAGATGCTGTTACTCAACTTAGTTTATAACTCCATTCTGTCCTACTTCTGCACATCGTAAAATGACACACTGGAGGAAAGGGATGCTACCCAGAGGGACCTTTACAAGCTTCAGAGGTGGGCCCATGCCAACCTCATGAAGCTCAACAAGGCCAAGTGAAAGGCTCTGTACCTGGATTGGGGCAACCCCAAGCATAAATAGAGGCTGGGTGGAGAATGGATTGAGAACAGCTTTGAGAAGGACATGGGGGTGTTGGTCGATAAAAGGCTCAACATGAGCCAGCAATGTGTGCTTGCAGCCCAAAAATCCACCCACGTCCTGGGCTGCAACAGAAGAAGTGCAACCAGCAGGTCAAGGGAAGTGTTTCTGCCCCTCTACTCAGCACTCATGGGACCTCGCCTGGAGTACTGTGTTCAGTTGTGGAGCTGCCAACACAGGAAGGACACAGAGCTCTTGGAGCAAGCCCAGAGAGGGCAATGAAGATGATCAGAGGGCCGGAGCACCTCTGCTATTAAGACAGGCTGAGAGAGTTGGGGCTGTTCAGCCTAGAGAAGAGAAGGCTCTGGGGAAACCTCATAGTGGCCTTCCAGTGCCTGAAGGGGCTACAAGAAAGCTGGGGAGGAACTTTTTACCAGCGTGTGGTAGTGATGGGACAAGGGGTAATGGCTTTAAACTGAAAGAGGGGTGATTTAGGTTAGACATTAGGAAGAAATTCTTTACTGAGAGGGATTGTGAGACACTGGCACAGGCTGTCCAGGGATGTTGTGGATGCCCCCACCCTGGAAGTGTTCAAGGCCAGGTTGGATGGGCCTTGGAGCAATGTGGTGTAGTGGGAGGTGTCCCTGCCCATGCAGGGCAGTTGGAACTAGTTGATCTTCAAGGTCCCTTCCAACCCAAACCATTCTATGATTCTATGAGACACTGTTCACCAATAACTTCTCTCCACAGCAAAAAGACAAACTGAAAACAAGTACTCAGATGAAAATGCAGAAGAAAGAACATTCTGTCCTAACAAAACAGCTAGTGCTAAACCATGTCAGACAATGTATTTGTTTCTGTGCTAACATTTTTTTTTAGATAATTAATGTATCTTTTTCCCATACTTTTAAGAACTTGTTCTGTTTATTGAAAGAAATCTGATTGCCCAACATTCACTTTTGAAACAGCTGGAGTTTTTTTTAGAAAACAAAATGTAATAGCTGCAAAACAACTTTTAAACTAATCACAACTATAAAAACTTATCTTCTATGTTAATAAGTTCTATAGTTTAAGATTAGAGAGGATTAAATGATCTCTCTGGCCGGTGCACATCATGGAAGAAATTAAGTCTGTTATTGGAATCCAGGCACAGTAAGATTTTGCTTTAATCTTCAAAAACTGAGTATTATTTCATTCCTATTCATTTCATAAATTGTATTTAAATATCTAATAATGACCAATGACCTAATCTTTATTATGATTTCACCAAGTTTATAAAGCCTCCACAATATTAGCATTAAAAAAAGAAGCACTAAAAAGCCCAAACCCTGCCAACCCAACCCTCCCATGAAATTATCCTGATAAAATCTCAGGCAGCTTTTGATTCTTACTGTTGACCATTTCCTTGTTTTCAAGACTATGAAAAAATCTCAGTCATATCCTGAGCCTGAATTACACCTTCATTTGAGTTTTTTCAGTCTGGTCACCTCTATCCAATTTCTAACAGCTCCTCTCCAAAAGTGTACTCCATTCATTCTGATTCAACAGCAACTTATTTGGAAAACACTTAAGTTCAATTATATGGTATATTTCATAGTCTCATCTGTCAGAGATTTTCTTATGATCTCATTCATGTGATTGGATCTCATAGCTGTAGATAAATCAGAGTCAATTTTCTCATCTGAAACCATTTTTACTACTATGCCAAACTGGCATCTGAGAAAATGCTATTTGCTTGACATTAACATTTAAGTGGCAGCAACCATCTGAAGGACAGATTATGTATGAAATTGAAAACATACCAGGTATTTGGTTAATTTCACAATTATGGGTTAATATTTAGCTAGATGAAGCTGTTTGGAATGTTTCCATGGGATGCTAAATCATTTATTTGAAAATATATTTGTCGTATCTCAGCCCTGCCTTCGATATGGGAGCATTGCAGTGACATTAAATGCATACACTAATGAAGCATCTAAAGAAACTTG
The DNA here is from genome assembly GCF_020740795.1 of Apus apus. Taxonomy (NCBI): domain Eukaryota; kingdom Metazoa; phylum Chordata; class Aves; order Apodiformes; family Apodidae; genus Apus; species Apus apus. The sequence continues at coordinate 13,966,895 of NC_067282.1, forward strand.
TCTTGAATTCCTGTTAAATCGATTGGTAACTTGCCATTCAGTATATTTTATGTTACTACTGTTATTACAATCACAAAAAAAACAAACAACAACCACAACCAGAGAAAAAACAGGATAGCAGTTTAATCGTTAGAGCACAGGTAAGAAAGCAAAGCCTGGCATTTGTGTTTTTAACAAAAATATGAATCTGGCAACTTTATCGCAACTGCCACTATCTCAGAAGTCTTCACCCAGTGCTAAATTTCCTATACATGTTTACTTTTCATCTCTTTTTGAAATGGCACTTTGTAGCTATCTCACCATACAAATTTACCAACTTGTAGCCTAGATTTGACCGAGAATATGGAGAAAATAAAGAGGGATTTTCATCTGTTACTCATACGTTCCAGATTCCTGTAAGATAGCGCTATTCTTAACATCCATTGAAGTCCATTGTGTTAGCAAAGGTGGAAATCCTAATACAAACAGGTAAATACAATTTTAAGTACTGTAATGACCATTGCTAAGCTGGCAGGTTTTCATCAGGAAGTGGTGAAAATGCCAATGGTCCACACACACAAATATAATCACAGGTTGTGTTACCACTAAAGCTGCACAGATCGTACTCTAGCACTGACAAGTTTTAATCCACATACTGCTTGAAGTAGCACGCACAGCATCTTTAAAAACTGCACTATTAACTTTCTCTCAGTGACATGCTGTAAGTGACTTAAAATCACTTGAGTAAACATGAGTTCCAGAGACTTTGCAGATGTGCAAAATATGGAAAACATAAGGCTTTATCTAGCCCGGGGGTATGAGATGCAAGCAGTTATTTGTACTAAGTGCATCTGTGCTGAACTGCTGCCACCATGCACAAAAGCAAAGCACTTGTTTGCAGACTCGGTTCCTGCTGTCTGCAAATAAAAATACTTTTTCAAATCTTTCCTCTCCCTCATATGCAATTCTGCCTCCCTCTATTACTCTTAACTGGCAATATATTCTTATAAAATCATCCTATCCCCACCACTGGAGGATTATCCCCACCACTGGAGGATTGTTCTTTGCAAAACATATGATAGTGTTTTCTTTAGTCTAGTTTTAGATTTCTGTCTAAAAACTGCAGATACCTATTGCATCTCTTTGTAAATTCTTTTATTGCCAAATATCTCTCAATATTGACATTTTGCTTCCTAAGAGCTAACCTCCAAGTTTTGCTCAATAATCTACTACCCAATATGCTTTACTTCTTAAAATATTTTTCAAAGGTACCAACTAAATCAGTAGGTTTAAAAAAACAAAGGAATTATACTTTTAACATAACTAAATTGGATACTCCTTGTCAGGGGTTCTTGTGGAAGCCAGAAATACAAACTGTTTCAAAATAAACAAAAGGGGAAATAGGTTGACCTGTTTACCTATACTAAAGATGATGGTGCAGATTGAGCTTTTGAGGGAAAAAAAAGTCAATTCTGGAAGCTAAGGCAATATATTAGAGTAAGGACTATTCTGTTCTTGCTCTGACAGGTTTTCCATAACCAGGCAAATAGTCTAGCCAAGTTCATAATCAGAAATGGGAAACACAGCTAACAACCTGCGCTGTTATCTAAATCAAACATTCTTCTATTTACACTGTCCGAATGTGCAAAACAGCAAATGTGGGTTGAATTAGCTTCTTACTATGTGGTTTATATGCTCTGGTCTTGGAGAACTCAGAATCTATTAGAACTCAGAATACTTAAGTATTACGGTTTGTAATACCGAAAACATGCCCTTTGTGTCCTTGTGTGCCATTACAAGCCTTTACAATCTCCAAGATTTCACACACCTCATATAATGTTTGTATCATTATTTAATACCAATTTAACTTCTGTGCTAACATTTTCTCTAAAAAAGTCTCTGAATTGAAACTTAAGACTCTAAACACTTAACAAAAAAACATATCCCCCGCTGACCTTACCATGCATTATCTTTTTCACAGAAATCACAGAATTGCCAAGGCTGGAAAAGACCTTTGAGATCATCAAGTCCAGCCTATGACCTAACACCACATCAGCTAGATCATTTACCCTCAACACTTAACTGTAGACCCTTACCCTAGACCATTTAATCTAGACGCTTACGCCTAGACCCTCAAACCTTGACCCTTAATGCTAGAGTCCTAAGCCTGGACAGAATCGTCCCAGATCATCTAGTCCAACCATAACCTAACTGCCCCTACCATAACCTAATCTACCCAATCAGTGCTTAAATCATGCTGCTAAGCACTATATCTATATTTCTTTTAAACACTTTCAGGGATGGTGACTCCACCACCTCCCTGGGCAGCCCCTTCCACTGTCTAATCACTCTTTCAGTAAGGAAATTCTTTCTAATATCCAAACTAAACCTCCCCTGACGCAACTCTAGGCCATTTCCTCTGGTCCTGTCATTATTCACCTGATGGAAGAGGCCCACTCCCGCCTCCCTAAAACCTCCTTTCAGGTAGTTGTAGAGAGCAATAAGGTCTCTGCTCAGCCTCCTCTTCTCTGAACTAAACAATCCCAGCTCCCTCAACCTCTCCTCACAGGGCTTATTTTCCAGACCTTTCACCAGCTTGGTAGCTCTTCTCTGGACTCACTCCAGCAGCTCTACGTCCTTCCTGAAGTGAGGGGCCCAGACCTGGACACAGTACTCGAGGTGTGGCCTCACCAGTGCCGAGTACAGGGGCACGATTACCTCTCTACTCCTATTTCAACTATCATGAACTGCAAAATCTGGATTACTATTTCGTATTGATTTTCAGTTGGTTTGCTTAGATTGTTTAGTAAACACTGTGACATCTTGAAAGGCATGAAGTCATTCAGTCTAAATATGGGAACTAAAAATAGTATAAGATTTTCCACAGTAATAGCTTTTAGAAGGAGATTCTGGCTTCTGTAAGTCAGTATTTTCAGTTCTTTTAATAGCACTGTGTCACAGTTCCTCTTTGGTCACCATTTTAATGTAACTACATCCGTGGTATAAATACGCAAAATGATGGAACAGACGGATTTTTTGTCAGTAAGGCATCTATTTCTTATCAACATAGAACATGGGATTTGAACACAAAACCTACTTTCAAAGTAATTCAGCTACTTCAGAGGTATACCTAATTAAAGTACAATCTGTTGTTCTTCTCATCCTTGAGTGTTGTATTCTTTTATGAATGTAAGCAACATTTTAATTTGTATTTCTGTCATATCGTCATTCTGATTTTAGTGAAAGCACTACAGCACATTGCCATGATAAGCTTTTTCATATGTTCTCCTCTTATTCTTTAATTTGTCCTACATCTGAACTTGTGGGACAGGGTCACACATTTACTCTAAGAGTAATAAAGGTAGAAACCCAGGAATATTAGTAGCAGGAAAAGGCAACATACAAAAAAACAGATATTGCTGCCTATTGATCAGAAGACCCAATGGACAGCAAACTGCTAACAAAAAAAATAATAAAGAGGGGATTCATTTCACTAACTAGATTCTAAAGTGTAGTCATTCAGCAAAACAAGTAGCATACACTCCCTTCTCGGGCACAAGAGTAAAACCGGCACTGTAGGATGCAATTTATCCTGAGGAGATGTCTAAATTTTGGGTTTTCTAATAGTCTGCTGCATGTTTACAGTAACTGGCCAAAATATGGGCCACAGTGTAAATGCCTACACCTTGATCCAACAATTCCACATAAAATACTGCCTTCCAGGACAAAATGAGATGGTAACAATTAGACACGAATAAGGTAATATTCTCCTGGATCTAAATGCTTGCACGTAACTCACTCGACACTTTTAACTACAAAATATTCCAAGTTGCTGAAACATGCTCAGATGTTAAGTAATATTAAGCAACAGCCACTTGAAAAGCAGGAGTTGTGACTAGGTATAACCAGGAAACCTCTGAAGTGCAGCCATAATGGCAGATTATATCATACAAATGACCATTTGTTAAGTCTTTCCTTCAGTAGTTTCTAAAGAACCACCTCTTACTGGTACACCATCAGTTCTGACCAGATACAGTGTAAGGAGATTTACACCATCAAATCTAAGTCTGTTTTCAGCAGGTAATAGTTTGACTATGAACACTTTACTTTTATATACTTACATTAAATAATTTGTAAGTATTTTAATAGTTAAAATAAGTATACGTATTTTTATATCTATTTTTTATATAATATTATCTATATAATACTTAAAATACTTGTAAAAAATTAAATACTCAAAAAAAAAAAAAGTTTCTATACTACAGAAATTTATTAACTCCCTTGGTGATATGGGTGGAATTCATATCACCAAATGCAGACAGTGTGTCCTCACCTGACACTACTTTATAAACAGTGGTGAAACAGTAACCGTTATATTACTGTTATTTCCATCCGAAAGAGATAACTAAAATAAGTCAGTGAATTACTCTATAGAAGTCCCTGTTTTTCTCCATTCACTGTAAAGTGAATTTCAGATGAGCAGCTTAGGTTACTCACATCGTGCACCTTTAAAGTTAGAACTGAGGAGTACCCAGCAACACCAAGCAGTCAGTTGCTGCTGTCCTTTAATGCATGCAGTTTGATGCTATCTGAAACAGTTTCTATTTCACCTGAAAAGATGTTTAACACAGTATTTGATAGCTTCTAAAACACTACATAAAGCAAAACATTTTAGTAATTCACAATTCTGCCGCTGATTACGGTCTAAGTCACGTCTGCTAGTAAACTAGTAACAATCACAGAATCAGAGAATCATAGAATCATTAAGGTTTGAAAAGACCTCTATGATAACCAAGTCCAACCATCAGCCCAATACCACCTAGCCAACTAAACCATGTCCTGAAGTGCCATGTCTGCACATTTTTTTAATACCTCCAGGGATGGTGACTCAACCACTTCCATGGGAAGCCTGTTCCAATGCTTGAATGCTTCTTCACTCTCAGTGAAGAAATTCCTCCTAACATCCAAATTGAAATTCCCCTGGTGCAAATGGAGGCTCTTTTCTCTTGTTCTATCACTTGTTACTTGGGAGAAGAGACCAACCCCCACCTTGCTGCAACCTCCTTTCAGGTAGTTGTAGAGAGCAACAAGATCTCCCCTCAGCCTCCTCTTCAAACTAAACAACCCCAGATCCCTCAGTCACTCCTCATAGGACTTGTGTTCTGGACCCTTCACCAGTTTTTTTGCTCTTCTCACCCCAGCACCTCAATGCCCTTCTTGTAGTGAGGGGCCCAGAACTGGATACAGTACTTGAGGTGCAGCCTCACCAGTGCTGTGTACAGGGGCAGGATCACCTCCCTTCTCCTGCTGGCCACACTATTTCGGATACAAGCCAGGATGCTATTGGCCTTCTTGGCCACCTGGGCACACTGCTGGCTCATCTTCAGCAATGTCCTGGTTTGAGCCAGGATAAAGCCAGTTTTTCTTTTGCTGATTCCTTTTTTTTCTTTTCAGTGAGCTTTCTTCAACTAGCAACTGCGTGTCAATTAATACCCCCAGGTCCTTTTCCTCTGAGCAGCTGTATCATTGCAGGACCCAGCACTTGGCCTTGTTGAACCTCTTGCAACTGGTCTCAGACCATCGATCCAGCCTGTTCAGCCCCCTTTGTAGAGCCTTCCTACCCTCAAGCAGATCAACTTAGTATTGTCTGCATACTTACGGAGGATGCACTCAATCCCCTCATCCAGGTTTTTGATAAAGATATTTAAACAAGACTGCCTACTGGCCCTGGAGAACACCACTTATGACCAGCCACCCACTGTATATAACTCCAGTTAAAGTCACAATGAGAGCAGCAGGAAGCCCAGAATTATCACAATAAGCCAAAGCACCAGATATAATGCAATCCTAGCTCACTCAGTTGTTGTGCCTCATACAAATCACTTAATCAAATTAATGTTTGTCAAGTGGCTGAACAACAAATACTTCTGAAGTCAGAACTATGATGAAATAAACAATTATGCATCAATACCGATTTTTCTTCTTTCCCTTTCAATGATGCAAATTATTTGTTCTCACAAAACTGACATTTTGCACTTGAATTTTAGGACCCTCGATTAAGTAATTTGTACACATGAATTTGGAAATACACTTAGCTTACTGTATATGAAAACACTTTGATAATGTGCAAAATAAGAGAGCATTAAAAATATTAAATGTTATATTAAGTGAAAAGCATTTTCATCTCTCTTATTTGCCATATGTATGCTTTGTATGTTTGTATGTCTTGTACTTAGGGAAACTCCCATCACTATTGGGTTTACACTGCACCAAATTCTAATCCTAAAATCCATCCTGGAAATTTGGATTAAAAATTACAAGTCCCTGCAGAGTTAGGAGAAAAAGGAAATTTTTACATTTGCTTCATAAATTTCACAGCTGAAATTTATATTCTCTATAGTCTCTATAGTATTGCATTTCACTCTGTTTTCAAAGAGGACTTTCTATTAGCAGTTGGCAACTTTTAAATTATTCGGCATGCTGTGCCATTTTACATTCTTAAACTATGGAAAATGCCAATTGTTTAGTCCAGGAATTTTCCTTATACATAGTATTTCACTACTTACATAGTGAATCGCACTGTCATCACAAAACTGCCTACACACAGAAGTCACATAAACTTCATCAGAAGGTTTGGTTGCAGTCATGGTCAGCCTTCTCACTGTATAGCTGTAGCTCATCTTTAATTCCTCCACTTGCCTCCGCAAGTATCCTTCCCTCTACAGACAGTGAAAATTTCTGCTCCTGTCAGGTTGAGTTTGCCCAAATTCAGATCTCAGAGAGACAAAAACTTCTCTTAACTCTGTCTGTTAAGTGTTGGCTACTTCATACAGTTGAGCTGTTCCCTGATGCTATTATGTTCAATTTTTCTGGTTCAGGCAACTACTTGTCATTAAATGTGAATAATACAAACCAAGTACAAAGGAAGGCAAATGCTATACATATAAATATAGAACTAAAATTAGAAATAGGACTTCATATAGTAAAACACCACACTTACAATTTTTTTTAAGATTTAGGGAAATCTATCTTTTCATTAGTAAAACCACTGCAAAGGAGAAGCTTTCAAGAAAAAGGCAAGTATGGAAGCCACAAATAAACCACATCAGCAACAGAGTAACTCTAGAATCCTAAAACTCTACACATTGGGCTAATGTTCAGCACAGAAATTTGACCATGGTGCTCCACAAGCTTTTTGATCATGGTTGCCCTGCATGGTTTTACACGGAAGTATCATCACCTTCATGTAAGATGTGCCATCTTAATGAAGACAATATTAATTAATATTTGACAGTTTTCTGCTAAGAGTTCATTTCTTAATCTTCATTCTCCAAAAGCCACATTAGAAACATTATACCTAATTTTTGTTTCAATGAAATAGATATATTGGTAGCACTTAAAAAAATGTTTGATCATCAACAGCAAACTACTCTGCAAATATAGAAATTCTACATATTTGAAAGCCTTTTAAATACTACTTCTGAAATTTTTTTGGCTGGTCACTCCAAACTGCTCAACAGCTCAGAGGAACAGCATAACCCCATCAGCATACGGAGTCCAGTTTTGTCTTTTCAAATGTCATAACCAACTTAGATTTCTTAAACAAGCTATGTTGTTTTCATTATACTCAAAGGAAATCTTTAAAACACTTTTTTAAAGCCTTGTAATTTGTTACAGTAAGTGAATCAACGGACTAGTAAATAAGTTATTTGTAAAGGAAAAAAGGGAAAAGGTGCAATGTCTAAATGCAACTAAACATTTCTAAAAAATTAAAAAATGGTACCTGGGACGAAAGAAATAATTAAAATAGAAAATAGAAAATAGTAATTTTCCAACAAATTTAATACCACTATATTATGTACTTTGTTATCTACACACTGGAAAACCTGGTAACATATGAAAAAGAGCTCAAAATCCAAGAAGTAGCAAAATCCATCTATTTCCAATGTTTGAATTTCTCATAGCGACCAGTACTTTACGGAGTGTGTATGAAAAGTAGGGTTTGATCGTGAATTTGCACTCACAAGTTCAGTATCTTATTTGAATTGATTATTATTTAGAAAAAAATAAAACCACGTATCTGTAGGAGTACTAAAAATTTTAAAAGGTAAATAATGCATTCTCACTCAAAGAACTGATGGGCAGTGGCACATCTTGCAAAAGAAAAGTGTATCAATGTATACAATTGCCATTATGAATTTTTAAACACTATTTTCTGTTGCACCTACAAGAAAAATACTGTTTCTTCTTACAGAAGAGTAATTCTTCACATTTATTTCTGATAAGAAATAAACAAAAATACTTTAAGTCGAAACTAAATCAAGTATCTACCCATAAATAGGATAATTCCAATGCCAGCAATGATGTCCTATGCTCTCATTAAAATAAGAAGTCCATCTCTTCAAGGAACTCTCTTTCGAGTTGCACCTTCTGTATTTGTTCGTTTTGCTCATGCCCACACTGCTCATGCCTGTCACTCTTCTCTCTACAACTCAAGAACCTGTATTTTTTCTTATTACAGCCACGTAGCCTGTGGTCATTGTCCATTCTTTGAACATTCTTACTAAAAAACTTAAACACACCTCCTCACCATACTTTCAGTCTTTGGAATAATTTAAAAATGAGAAGTATGAAATTGTTATGTAAAACATAAGCATCTTGTTTGTGTAATTGTGTAGACCTCTTCTTTTTCTGTATGTCCGTATTCTTAATCTGGTAAGATTCTGCAAATACACACTTTGACTAAATAGTCAATGAAAACAACCTTCAGCTATTCTTCTTCATTTATGTGTCTTCTTAACATTTACCATTAAAATTTTTTTGCTGAACAGTAATAAGATATTTTTCAGCAGGTTCATCTACTGCACAAACACAAACAGTTACTAGTTTAGGAAAGAGATGAAATTCAAAAGTGCTGGAATTAAATTAAATTTTAAAATTAACATATTACTGTATGGGTGAAAAGTGAGTAACAAACTTATTTTTAAATATAGCACTCATAAATGACACTAGACTCATTCTTAAAACTTAGCTCCCTGTCTTTTCTAAAAGTATATGGCATATTAACCAAAATAACCAAAGCAAAAACTGCAAAACCAAACCAAGAGACCAGGTAACACAGCTGGTGAAATTGAAATGTATTCCTCTGCATGCCTTAAGAGACAAGTGTTTTCCTTGCAACATAACACATTTTTTTCTAATGGCCTTCTAATTAATTCTATTACATTAGCAAAAATGAGGCACTAGATCAAAAGTTCATCTACCCACCTAGTCTACTGTTATCACTTTGCAAGTAACTAGTTTGTTAAAGAACATAGTAACAAAAAAACAACAGCACACTGAAACAAAAAAATTGAGCTATATTATTTTGCTAAACTTTTAGTTTTCCAGTATTTGCCTTCACATCTGAACAGTAATAAGCTCTGTAAAGCTGAATAAACTATGTATCATAAGAAAATATATTACGCTTTTTTTTTATTTTAAGGAACCCTAAACACTGCAACAGTATTTTTTTAAGTACTTGCAGCAGAAATTTGAATTCCAGTTTTGACAGAACCAGATAAAAAACAAAAAAGGAGACAAAACATAAAATGTAGAAGTATTTGCTTCATCTCTTTATCAGTTGAACTATATAAAGCAATCAACTCATTTAAAATCTCTGTGAGCATTTACAGACAAGGCATATAATAGAATCAAAAAAGAGAAAAAATAACACCATAGACATTGCTGCCAATTTATTAAATGTGAAACTTGACTTTGAAATTTACTGGTTATTCAATTTTTTGGCTATTCGGAACAAAAGTCAAAGCCTTTTATTATTATTATGACTTGAAATAGTTCAGTGAAACTTGAAATACTTCCATATTATCTCAGGAAGACAAATTCTGCATCTTGCAAGCAAGAAAAATCCCAAGACTTCAAAGCCAAGATGAAGCCAAAATAAATTCTTATCTGCCTATCATTAGTTCATACCCACAAATCTTCCTTTGAATAGCATTTACACATTTTAAAACAAATTGTGTAATACACAAGATTTTTATGAAACTCCACTGACTTGGAAAGACTAACTCATAAACAGTAAATAACAGCAAATAATGGAAGTTAAACAAATAATACTAGCAATATCAATTAAGAAAGAGTGTAGTTAGCATTCACTGTAGTATTTAAACAGTTACCAAAACCTGGTAACTGCTCATGGCAGGGGAGTTGGAACTAGATTATTAAGGTCCCCTTCCAACCCAGACCATTCTATCATTCTGTGAAAACAAAAAACGTTACTAGAGCAACAGCATTATTAAACATCAGCAATAAATGAAAGAGATGTCTTTAACAGTGCCTAAGAACTTGTATTTCAGATAATTAGGAACAACAGCATTATATAGTACCTTCCATTGCCCTTTTAAAGAAGACTTTACAACTTCCACAGGTAAGTACTCCATAGTGGCAACCAGAAGCCTCATCACCACAGATGAGACAAATCTTCTGGGGTAACGATTCAAAACCGTACTGATTACTTTGGCTGGTTTCTGTATCTGGCCTTCAAAAGAAAAAAGAATTAAGAGAAATTAAATACCCAGTTTTGCAACAACTAACGCCTTACCTGTATTAGTTGGGTTTATGCTGAAAGCTTCCTTTTTAAATTTGCAATCATGCTACTGAAGGGTAAGAAGAAAATAAAGTATGATTGCCTGTCTGCTTAAGGGTTTATCTCCACTGGGGTGAAAGGCACATTTGTAACATTTGACTAGTCAATAAACAGAAAAGTAGCAGGGAAAAACAGCATAGTAGTATTTTAATCCATTTTATCTAAAATAGGTTCAATCTAGGAACTCTTTGTTGAAATGTTCATCTTCTTCCAATCAACAACTCATGTGAGTGAAGTCAGACTGACTGATACTCTTTTTTTCCTGTAGACAGAATGGTACAGCAACATAATCAAACAGAAGCCAATTGACTTTCAATAGCCCCTTTCACATGGGTAATTAAGTTTCACCTTTGCTAGAAAAATCTTTAATATTTGTTGCCTCTCACTCAAGAGTATTCTCATCGATACCTATGAAGGGCACACTGAGAAAAGCAGAAAGTACTTCCAAATTTCTCTCCACGAAAAGATGCAAAACTACATACTTAAACATTATATTTACAAAAAATCAATTATTTATGTTGAAACTGTAGCACTGCATATACTTACTTTTGCATACATTTCTAGGCAATGCATAACATCTTGTTCATCATAGTAAGCCAATTTATTCTAACTAATCAATATGCCAGTGTTTCAGTTTTCTTTTTCGTTTGAAATTAAACTGGTAGATGTTTGGATTTTTTTCCACATCGGGGATAATATTTTTCAGAATATCTAGGCATTTGTGAATATTGTCTCGCTGACAGGACAGCCTGGAGAACGCTCTTCTCCCCCACCCTGGAGCCGGTCACCTGCTTAGACATCAGATAGCACTGAACCACCACAGAGACAAAACCTTCATTCTGCCTGAGCTTTATCGTGCCAAAATGATGCGAGAGGTGCCCGCTGCAAAGTTCACGTTGTGCTGGGAAAGTTAACACACCGACCTGGGACACCCAGACGTCCACAAGCAACACAGAGAAAATGGAAACGCAGCTGCAGTTACAGCCTAAAAAGTCAAACGGGGGGACTTTTAACTTCGCCCGTCTTTCTCTCGACACCTTCCCGGAGCCCTTCCAAGTGCCAGCCCCTACCCCCGCGGCACAGCCGCCCCTCCTGAGGAGAAACCGCGGGAGGACCCCGCGGAGCAGCGCGACCCCGCGGCCCGTCCCCTCCGCGAGGGCACCCGCAAGAAGGGACCCGCCGCCTCCCTTACCGAACGTATCCGAGGTAGGGCGGGCACAGCTGCGGCAAACCTTCCTTCAGCACCGCCGCCGGGAAGCCCAGGGGCTGGTGCCCGTTGAGACCCAGCGGTGGGTAGAGGGCCGGGGGCGCGGCCGAGGTGGAGGGCAAGCTGTCGGGGGCCGCCGCTGCCGTCGGCCCGTAGGCCCCGGCCAGGAGGGTGGGCTCCGTCTTGTAGAGGACGCACTCCAGCGAGGAAGGCTCCTGCCCGGCCCGCGGGGGCTGCGGGTAGTCGGCGCAGCCCGCCGCCGGGGTAGCCCCGCCGCCCGAGTAAGGGGTGGGCAGGCCGAGCCCCTCCTCCTTGATCTTCAGAGGGGGCGAGAAGTCGCCGTAGGCAAAGTGCCCCTCCTTGGCCTCCGCCGGCGGGTAGACGTAGCCCGCCAGGTCCGGGGCGGCGGGCGAGGAGCGCGGCCCCGCGGCGCCGCCGCCTGCCTCGAACTCCGCCACGTCCAGCAGCTGCCGCGTGCGCGAGGCCAGGTAGGCCGAGTTGAGCGGCAGCAGCGGCACGTGCAGATACTCCTGCCCCGGCTCCCCCGGCCCCGCCCGGGCCCCGCCGGGCCCCGCCGGCAGCCCCGGGGCCTCGCCCTTGGTGGCCGCTGCCGCCGCCGCCCCCTCCGCGCCGTCTCCCGCCCCGGCCGGCCGCGGTTTAGCGGCGACGGTCACGGCGTGGCCAGCCGGCCAGAGCGGGGCGGGCCGCGGCGGGGGCTGCGAGGGTCCCGGCGCCCCCGGGGCGGCTTCGCCCGCCTTCTGAGACGGGCCGCGGCTCATCGGGGGCTCGGACGTCTCCGCGGCAACAGCCCCGAAGAAGGACCAGGGCGCCGAGGCCACGGCGGAGCTGGCATGAGCGGCGGGCGCCAGGAAGGTGTCGAGGACAGTGTCCAGGGAGTCCTTGTCCGAGACGGAGCCGCTCCCTGGCCCGTAGGAAAGGGAGTCCCGGTCCTCCTCCTCCGGCTGCTGCTGCAGTCGCGGCTCTTCCTCGTCCTCCTCCTCTTCCTCCTCCTCGTCACTGCTCTTGGGGTAGAGCAGCCCGTCCAGGGAGATGTCGATGGCGTCCGTTTCCCTGCAGAAAGGGTCTCGGCCGGGCTGGCCCTGCAGCAGGACCGCCCCGTCTCTCGCAGGCGGAGGCGCTCGGGGCTCCTTGGCCTTCACCTCGGTCATGCTGGCTCGGGGCAGGGCTGGACGCCGGCGGGTCTCCGGGGGGGCGGCCGAGCGGCTCTTCACATCCTGGACGTGCCCGCGGAGGCGGCGGCGCAGGTCCCGCTCACATGGCGCTGCCTTCGGGGGGGGCTTCGGCCTCGGCCCCCGCGGGGCTGAAAGGGAACCGGGGTAAGTGATGTGAGCGGGTGGGAGAGCGGAGTGCCCCGCCAGGCTCCGGCGGCGGCGGCGGGCTGCCCCCCAGCTCCGAGCTCCGCTTTTCCCTCGACTGCTTCGCGCCGTCCCTGCTCGGCCCGTGCGGGCTGGCCCCGGCTCCCCGCCCCTCCCGGCCCCTCCCCGCCGCCAGCCGCGCTCTTACCGAGGGGCTGAGCTGCTGCTGCCGCGCTCGGACTCGCCCCTCCCGGCTCCCCCGCCTTCCGCCGCTCCTCTCTGCGTCCGCGGGGCAGCCGGTCCCGGGCGCCGCGGCTCCCCCAGCAGCGATTCCACCGGCTCCTCCTCCGCTCCGCCTGTCCCGGACCGTCCCTCCCATCGCTCTCCGTGCCCGCATCCCTCTCCCTCTTCCTTCGCGTCCGTCTCTCAGGTCTGCGCTTTCTGGCCTCTCCCCTCCGCCTGGCTCCCCGTCTTCTCATCCCTCTCCCTCCACCTCTTGTGCAGGTGCTCCATCCTCACGCTTCAGCATACCGAGGAGTGCAACTCTGGACTGAGCAAAGGCTACAAGCAGGTTTGGAGCTGTTTTGGAGAGCAGAGAGCAAGACAAGCTTTAGTTATTCACAGTGACGACAGTATAGTCTTCTATTTGTCTGTTTTCCACCATTCCCTTAAGATGTTCACAGCAATACTTCAGGGATTAAGCTCTGTCCCTATTTCTCCCCTGATACAACAGCCACTTTCCATTAGCAAAGAAACCAAGGCACTCTAAAGCACTTTACATTACATTGAGGGACCTCAGAGTATCCTGTACACCAAGAAAGCACAACATTTTTTCTACCAAATGTTTGGAAAGTGACACATTTTTTGCTTCTAATATTTTAATTACTTTGTCAAGTTGAGTGAGAAGACATTTTAAATGGACCTGGTTTACAGGGGCTACCTGGCCAGCCTGCATATAGCAAGTTACAATCCAGCCCAAGTTAGTTCTGACCGAGAAGCTGTCACCAGCTAATTGCTGCCTGGAATTTTGTGTAAAATGCTAGCTTTGTGGCAGGAGACATTCAGCTCAATAAGACAATGACTAGCTGGAAAAAAAAACACCCCAAAAAAACCCAAAAACAAACCAAACCAAAACCAAACCACAAAACAAAAAACCCAACCCTTAATATAATTTGCATTATATAGCAGTCTCAGAAAAGGAACTTCTGTTAAAAGATAGAAAAAATAAATGAGTGTAGGGGTAGTCCTTGTGACTTTGAGTAGGATGAGTGTATCTTTGATTCAGAGAAATGTGAGCTGCTACATGATTATTTATGATCTGTCAGTATAACATGCTTTGAAAAGACATATTTTTTCAAAAACTGTTCACAAAATAGTTGCTTTTGTTATTTTACTTTCAGATATTTTCAGACTGAAAAGGGCAGCTTCTTGGGAAGAAAAATACAACTTTTTGAAATTATTTCAGTGTTCTGAAAGCTAACATCAGAAATTGTACAGGGCAGGTTTGTAGAAGCAGTAGCTTCACATTATTATTCAGTCTTGTGTGTTCTTTCTACATTATTCTTGACAAAATACTACTGGCTTATAGACTGGAAGTCTGCCTTGTATTCATTTAAGAAGTAGGAGAAAAAAAGTTAAATTTTATTTTTAAAAAAAGAATTATGGCATTGTGTTAAGAGCTGACGTTTTAACACTTAGATGTCATGTAGGCATCTCTACACACGTTTGGGAGGTTCAACAGAATGATACACATCAGTGTATATTTATGATGCATAGGAATATTTCTTGAATATCAGTGTTTCACACTTCTGATATTGCAGGGGAAAGAGCTGTTTGACCAGCAAGTGGCAAGATGGAAGGTATCTGCCTAAAACCTATCAGTGGAACTGTTGTTTAAAGATTCTTTCAAACTGTGCCAGCCAGTTTTGTTACAACATGACATTAAAATAAATAATTTGAAATGCTTCTCTGGATACTGATTTTCTGTTTTTCATACTACAATATTTCTCCCTGTGCCAAGCCTTCCTTTTTTCCAGCACTGCTCACATCCATGCTGGTTTTGGTTTTCCCCAGATGGTTTCATGCTTAGTCAGCTAGTTGTCATCCCTGTTTGTTGCAGTTGCCTTGCTTTTTCATTTCCACTTCCCCAAATGCACGCAGTATTTATGACCTGCATTTTCACAGAAATATGCTCCAAAGATTTGTTTCCTTAAGTTTCCTTACTATTGCTTCAGGACCCCGAGAGATGAAGAGCGACAGGTTGCAGGAGTAGCGAGGGTCCTGAAAGGAAAGAAGCACTGAGGAATTTTGACAAGACCAACTCACTGCTGATGATGACTTGACTGCTAAAATTCTCCACTAACAAAGCCATGTGACTGCTAATACCTGTAGATTCACTATAAATGTTTACTACTTGCATTATTTGTCTCAATGTTAACAGTAAAATATTGTCCAGGTTTTCTGTTGTCCTTCCTAATTTCATTTGCACGACCTGCCAACTATATTCAGTTATTTAATGATAACAATATTCTGCTGAATTGTTGTTGTTTAAGGAAAAAATTTTGGGTTCTTTATCTATAGAACTTTTATTGGACTTGATGTTGGCTTCAGATTATTTCTATGAACTTTCACGGAAAACTTTTGCTATTTTCTTAATATTTGGTCAATAACCTTCACACCCCCTCCTTGGAAGTGTTCAAAGTCATGTTGGATCAGTCTTTGAGCAACTTGGTCTAGTGAAAGGTGTCCCTGCCCATGGAAGGGAGGGGACTAGTCTCTCTTTAAAGATCCCTTCCAATCCAAACCATTGTATGATTCTGTGATTCATTAATTTCCTTTTCCTGTCAGATTTTCTCACATACTTTGGATGTTTTCCCTGATATTGCTATGGAATCACATTTTTTTCAACAGGAACATTTCAAAGTATGCTCTATATATAGTGTTGCTATTTAGTAATTTTTAATTATTCGTTTTGTTGTTGTGGCAATCACCATTGCAGAAAAACAGGTTTTCATATGCTATTTCCCTCTCTAATTTTCATTTACAAGCTATTAAAACTGAAACTGACTTTTTCAATTCATATCAAAAAATGACATTTTTTTAAAATTCAGTAAGCTTTTACTAAATATAAAAATTTCAAAAAACAAACAGCATTAATATATTTGTACCTCAGAGTACTATTTTCAGTACTATTTTGAACCAAACAGTAAAACTTTTCAGGGTTTTATTAACAGTATTGTATTTTAAAAATTCAATCAGAACTTGAAAATATAATACTTGAGAGTTCAAACTATTTTGTGTCTCTTTGCTTGCTCTGTTCAAAAACTGGACAAGTAGAAGCTGCACTTAACAAAATTCCTGTGTAAAGTGCCAACAGGATAGTAATAGAATTGTATTGAGAACTCTTATTGTGATGATGTAGATTTGAATTTAGTTTTTTAAGTAGTCCCTGAGTATTTGTTTGACCATAACTGATTGTTTTTATGCAGTAAAATTCCTTGATAGACCATTTAAAATATTTCTCATGTTTGTTGGTTTAAATAAAAACTGCTGTAAGAGAAACAAGACAAGTACACACCCTTCTCAAACACTACAAATTTCAAAATTACAAATCTTTTCTACAACCACTTTTTCTTAAAATAATCTTGAAGCATTGTCTGAAGACTGGCAAAATCTAAGTTCCATTTCTCAGAGTAAAGTCTTACTTTTGTGTGACTAGAACGCTCCATATAAGCAATTCCATTAAGTTTGTGACTCAATGTTTAAATCTGGGGAAGGACACACTAGTGGTTTAGTGGGAGGTGTCCCTGCCCATGCACGGGGATTGTAACTAGATGATCTTCAAGGTCCCTTCCAACCCAAACTGTCCGTGATTCTTTGATTCTATACTGTTTATTCTAGAAAACCTGAATTAGTGTCTTAGTCCACATAGACCTTTCTTATAGTGACCACAAATTTGTTATGCACAGGCTCTTTGAGAAAAGAGCTTAGAAGTTAAAAATAATGTGTGTTTTCTTCACAGTTAATCAATGCCTCACAGTTTTGTACTATCATTGTTTAGGATAAGATACAACCAAAAATGTGATTCACCTTCTATAAACAAAGAAAAGAGAGACTGCTTCAAAGAGCTTATAAGCTCATAGTAAAAAAAAAAAAATAATAAAGCACCTCAAGGAAGGAAAGGGCTGGAGGCTTATGCTTCTATCACAGAAATATTAAAAAAAAAAAAAAAATTGACCTCTGTAACTGCATTTTCCAGTTGCTACACAACAAAACACACCCAACCCCCCCACACACACATTTTCAGCATGTAGTGTAGAGAATAAAAAAATAGTAGTGTTGTGCAAATAACAGCACAGTCTTGATATGTTACAGTTCTTGAATAGATGTACTTCTGTGATTGCATCCCTATTTGATTTAGGCCCATATTGAGCATGCTACATTTCACTTAAATTAGGATGCTGGCAGACATTAAATATGCACTTCTCAGAGATTTTAATTTTGAAGTACCAGCTAAGTCATGAAAGCACCGAACACGAGGGATGTAGTCAGCAAATGTTCACATCTGAGCCAGATTATTAGGTTTCTGTAGTCAAGTAAGAGTCATAGATATCTGTGGAGACAGTTCATTTTACCTTCTGGAGCTCTTCAGAGACACTTAATATCTTCTTATTAAAGATACAAAGGACATCTTCCATCTGAAGCACTCTTATTATGAGCCGTGATTTTTTGGCAGTGCGATGTCTAAGATTGATACTTAAAGTAAGAGGTCTGAATAGAATCCTAAATCCTTAAAATGCAGTATCAATGTGGTCTACTACAATGGTTAAAAGCATTAGAGGGAGTCATAGTTTTGGAAACTGCACTGTAAGCATACTTTCTTTCCCCCAAGCAAGAGCATGCCACAATGTAATTAATATCTGTGGTCTGTTATCAGGTATTTGCTTAGCTTAAACTAAACCATCAGATTAAAAAATAATTGTTGGCTTGCTAAATACAAGGCTGTTTTAAAAGAAATGTAAATGCAAAAGGGACCTGTAAACAGGATGGTATGTGGCAAAGAAAGTAATCAATAGAGTTATTAAAGGAGATGAGGGAAAGGAAGGTAATGACAGTGCACATTACAGTATTTCTCTCAGGTGCTAAAGTTGCCACAGGGATAATGTTGATACAGGAGGTGAAGTGGGCTCTGAGACACTTTTATCTTTATAAATGATCCAAATGGGGGAAATAGGTGGGTATTGAGTTATATTCACTAAAGTGATGGCTGTTCCTGGGACAGAAGTAATGTATTATATTTATGATTCTTTGTTTACACTTTGACTAATGCTCACTGACTGGCAGAACATAAGATGCTTGAAGCTGAGAAAATAAGCAGGAGCATGAGAAACAAGAAGAAAACAGGAGAAGAAAGATGCTTTCTGGGTTTAAGCTCATTGCTTGCTGGATGACAGCAGCAAAAACTTTCTTGAATATTTTGTCCTGTGGCTTTCAATGAATCCATCACCTCAAGGTGTCGAAGGACACATGCCATCCCTCAAAGCCTAGCTGGGAGATCTTTACCCACACCCACCATCTACCTCAAAGTGGCTATATTGTTTAGCCTCAGGACAAAGAAATACAGGTTACCTTATATAAAATATGATATTCAGTTATCTGTATACATGCAATACATATTTCATGTAAATATGTAAAGTGGCTGTACCCACACAACTGAACCTGGTGCTAGGTGGAATGAGATGACTCCAAACAGTTTAGTATTCATGATAGTCAATGTATTGCAACAAGTCTTGTTTGCTGGTTGGAGAGTAGGAATTTTCAACCAGTGATACTAAACAGATGTTAGCATCTGTGAAATTCAGAAATAAGATAACTCTTCAGAAGTCTTAAAACAAATATTCTTATTAAATTTCGTGTCCTAAATGATCATAGAAAAGATGATAAAAACTGGATAGAACCCCAGGAATCTTAAAAGTAAATTTGGATATCCAAACTGATGTGAAAATGCTGTTCAACACAAAGAAAAAGCAAGGGTTGAATTGAACTATGACACTTCATAAGCTGGATGGAATACAGCTGACCTTCAAGCTGAGCTGCACCGTAAGTGGAAGTAGGCATGTTTTTCTCTTACTTTTGAGTAGCCTTTGCTGACAACTTTAATTTCATAAAAGACATCCTTCCTATACAAATTGGAATTGTCTTAGCAAGGATTAACCTTGCACCTACTTGTTATATTCCCAAGTTTTTTTCCTATTCCTACTCACAGTCTAATTTCCCATCACAGTCTTGGTTATCCCATGAACTCAAAAAGTTGACCCTTCAGTCTTAGAATATTTACAGACTCATCCAAATTATCAGTTAATAACCTCAGGTTAAAGGCATATATTAATTTTTATATTAAATACAGTATTGAGCAGTTGGATCATAATTAGCTATCCCAAAATTAACTGAAAAAAAGTTAAATGGCATCATGTTAAGAATGTAAAAAACAATCTGAGTTTATTATCTTACTATGTCCTATCACTGCTAGGTAAAGACTAAAACATTGCTTAAAACTCCATCGGCTGTGTCACAGATTTCCAGAGAGTTTTGGTTCTTAGCAAGTTCCAGGTAATTTTATTTACTCTTTATCTCTTGTCTTACGTGTTGTTCTGGGTCCAGCTCTGTCTACCTCTGCCTGCTGAAGCACGTGGCTTTTCACAGATGTACTTCAGAAAGCAGAGAAACCCAATGTACCTGTACCTAGCTGCCCACTTCTTGCACAGGTGTCTGTGCAACAAGAGGCAGAGAATAGTAAATTTTCTATCTCAAAACAGAAGCACAGGCAGGGTTTGATACTACTGCAGAGGAGGTTGGTCAAAGCATTTGCAGTCTTGAGCTCCTGATTCAGACTTAGCTGGAATTAAAGTGTTCTGGGTGCCCAGGTGTGGGCACATTGTTTTTTCACATTTCTATAGATGAACTGACTTGAATTAGATTCCTCTTGGGTGACAAAAGAGGGATCAAAACCAAAAGCTCTGTTAAACTTTTATATTAGGCAAGTTCATGTGAAGTTGATAACTGTAATACCAGTTATAGCAAAAAAGGGCACTGCTTTGCATTGATGTAACCTGAGATCCTAAGTTTCCTTTCATTTCTTCTTTTATTTGTCTCTGAATCAGAAAGTCATTGGGTTCTTCCTTTAATTATCTCCTTTATCATTTTACTTCCTAATTAAGGCTCAGCAATAAAATTATTCAAAGCTTCCAAAATATAACTAGTTTTCCAGAATATATATGGCCTTTTGTCATGGTATAACCTATACAATCAATGTAATGAAATAAATCTCAAAAAATTGTTCTAGCATTCTGCAAGATCAAATTTTTTAATAAAATCAGTCTGCCATACAATCTGAGGAAGGCAGAAGCATTTTGGGGCATTCTTTGTGTATTAAGTTACACCATATTAAATCTCAGCTGGGAATCTTTGTTTCATTAGATGCAAACTTTCTCAGACTCCTTAGTGAGAGTAAAGGTTCTACATGGATACGTACATTTTAAAATAGCATAAATATTTTCCTTGTCTGCTCACCTTTAACAGATTCAGCATTAACATTTCTTAGTTTAAAATATTAGGGTGTTTTGTTGGTCATCCTGCCTACCTAAAGGTCAGACCAAGCTACTTTCTGTGCATGAATGAGCTCCATTAATGAAACTTCTGCTGTGAGGACATGAGACGATGCCAGTGACAGGAGTTAGGTACTGGACTCTGCGTCCAGTCTGTTATACTGGCCGTGTATATAGGCTCTCCTCAGCCTCTTGAAAGTATTTTGATAAGTATTTTCCTCTTCTTACAGTGTTTCCTCTGATGAATTCATCAGTTTACTTGACTAAAGTACACTGAATTAAACAGCTAAATCAAATTGTGCTATAGTTACTCATTACTATGAGAACTTAAACTGGTTAAGACAGTATATAAGGAACTATATTGTGTAATAGTTATTATCTTATCTATGTAGGAATGATTTGCTTGTTGAAAACAGGTATGTTTATGAAAAATCCATTTTCCTAAACAATTATTTATAACTGTGCATTTCAAATACGGAACCGCTGGTGGGTGGATATCTTCTAGTTTCAACCAGAGATGTAACTTTACATTGCTACCAAGCTTTCATCTAATCATCCTTTTTTATGGATTTTTATTTTTTGTGTCATCATAAATATATTACTGTAGAAAAATAGTTCTTCACCTTATTGTCAGTGTTGAAACAATTCTTATCTTCCCCTCTGCTGTGTGTTGACATTCTTGGCCGGCCTTTGCAGATCATGTCTTACAGTGTTCTCTGTCTATATTTAGGGGATCCAATTTTCTCACTGGATAAGATAATTTTAAAGAATCTTTTCTTTTTAGAGTGCCATTTGAGGAAGCCAGTTAGGAGAACAAGAGGAAGATTTCCTTTGCTTGCTTTCTAATTTCAAGAATTATAGGCAAAACAGTGTTTGTCTTCAATTAGTATTTCCAGAAAATAAATTTGTTTCTTAATGGTTAAACCCTCCTCAATCTTCATCACTGGGCATGTGGTATAAGGAGAATCTGAGGAGGAAGGAAGGAGGCCTGCATTATGGCTGCACAGCAGCATGAAAGTGTATCGATTAAACTGGCTGAGTTACTTGGTTGAATTAAAAGCAAATTATTATCTCATGATGTCCAGTGACAGAAAAAGGGGTAATGGTCACAAACTGGTACACAGGAGATTTAACATGAATATGAGAAAAAACTTCTTTACTGTGAGAGTGACAGAGCACTGGAACAGGCTGCCCAGAGAGGTTGTGGAGTCTCCTTCTCTGGAGACATTCAAAACCACCTGGACGTGTTCCTGTGTGATGTGCTCTAGGGGATCCTGCTCTGGCAGGGGGGTTGGACTAGATGATCTCCAGAGTTCCCTTCTAACCCCTACCATTCTGTGATTCTGTGTGTGATGTGACAAGGAAATATTTTTCCATAATTCATAGAATCATAGAATCATAGAATCATAGGGGTTGGAAGGGACCTCAAAAGATCGTCTAATTCAAGGAGAACAAGACAAATTTAACCATGAGGTGAAGAATGGGGTGCAATGTATGAGGATTAGCTATAAAGGTGCTCATGATTTAGGCAATTCTGCAATAGAAATCTTAGGATGCAAAGGAAGGGACCCTGCAATGTTAAAATTAAGCAAAGACCAAGGTAGAAGTCCTTCACCTTTTGAAAGGTGTAGTTCTATCCAGATGGTGTATAACAATGAAATCTACTCAAAGTTTTTCCAATTGTTTCAGAATTTGCTACGCATTAAAGAATGAAAATATTGCACTCTGCATTTTGTATCAGATACTCCAGTTCCATAAATCAGCACAGCTGCATTAGATCCAGTGAAGGATTTCAACTTACAAACTGTCAAGAGACTAATTTTCTTTCATTCTCCCAGTTCTAAAGTTCCTTTAAAGTGTGTTGTTTAAGGATAATAAATGCCAGGAAGCCTAGAATGACTCTCACATTTGTACCTTTGGATCTGGATATTTACCTAAATAGTAAACTGCCCTCAAGGTGTCAGACAAAAGCAGTGTTTCACATCTGGCTGATGAAAAAGGGCTAAGTTATTGGGAAAGGGAGCATGACTAAGAATTGAGAGAAGCAAAAAGATGGTCAAGGAACCCAGAAGTGGAGATTTTCCTTGCAAACACCCCATTTAAAACTCAGGAGATTTGAATTTATTACTCACTGTTCAATCAAATAAGCCAGAGTTAAGCCACAAGCCTGCTAGGCACTGATGTGGACGTGGGATATTTACTAACAGAAAGGAAGTGACGATATACCCCTGAGATATGGTGGTTGCTCAGCTTCCCAAGTGAGTCAGAGCAAATTAAATTTCATTACTGAAATTTGACATTACCACATGCCCTTTATAAATGAAATCAACAGTGAAACTTGTATGGAATATGAAAAATAAGGTGGCACCACTTTAATTAAATGGAATCTTGTAAAAGATAAATTCTGGGCTGTTTAACAGATTGAGGACATATTATTTGCTACAAAGTAAAACCTTCAAGTTACACAAACTATTTTTCTGTTCCCCTGAAATGACAATTTGAAGATGAGTCCCTTAACTAGACACGGATATTTTTTTTCTATTTTTTTTTAGCCTAACACTAAAGAAACAAATGTTTTAATGTCAGTAGAGAGAGCACAGACTTTCTAGTCCTTGATTTTGTAAAACTGGCTAAAATGTTCCTTTGTCAAATATCCTCATTAGTTCTGTAATTACTTGTAGTTGCTGGTGTTGCGTTCATCCCTAGAGGTGTCTGTCACTGAGCAGAGCCCCCAGTTCTATGTTAAGTATATAACAGATCAAAAAGTGTCTTGGTAACCTCTCACAGAAAAAGGCATTCAGTTAATCTTATATAAAACAAAAAATAATTAGGTGACGGTGTAGTTTGCTACAGAAATATGGACAGATGTGAGGAAGATGTGCATTTAATCACAGCCCCAGAAGCCTGCTAGACCTGTTAATCACTCAGCTCTAAAATTAATCTCCAGATATGCTGGCTTTGAAATTCCAGCCATAAAGCATCTTTACAGAGATATTGTAGGGTGTGATTTTCTCATGACTCACTCTGCTCTCTTCTTGTTTTAGGCTAAAAAATAATAGTTACTTTTTCACTCTGAGGAGCCAGTCACTCCCAAGGAAGTGTAATGACAAAAAACTTGCACATTGAGGTGCTGTCTGTAGTGCTGTTTGCCATAAAATTAAAACAACAACACCAACACCATTATCACTGGTCATGGAAAAGTAGATTAAGGAGGTAGGAACTTTTACCAGAGCTATGCCCAGAGTGGTGGCAGCAGGTGGCAGGAGGGATGAAGAGAGCGAGGAATAGAAAGGAGAAGGCGTGGCAGTGACACCAGTGCCATCATTACACTTTGGGCACCAGTAGGAGCCTCTGCTGCAGGGACAGAAGCCTGGCTGGCTTTGCTTTGTTATAGTCTGTTCATCCTATTCTTCATCACTTATTCACAAATCTCATGGTAACACAGAACTGCTAGATTTCTGCAACATTTCTAATAAATAGACCACCAAAATCTGCTAACATTAGCATACAAATTTGAATAAACAGATTAGATATAAATTATGTTGAAGATAGGGTATGAGCTTGATTCCTAATAGAATACAATAGATAATTGAACAGGAAATAGCTACAGGAAGTTGCCTAGAACATATTATTATTATTTATATTTTAATATTTTATTATTATTGCATTAATAATTCATTTTAATAAATTGTATTTTTGCATAAATATGTTTATTATATATTTTCTGTAACAGTTTATATAAATTACATAAATGTATTAACCCCCCAAAAAATATTTATTTGGATTTAAGGAGTGTTATTACTACCCTGACTCTATCCAGTGATGTCCAAACAGTATCATTCCTCTCTAGGAATGATAGGAGAATAGCTAGAAGAATAATTCCCTCCTAGTCCCAAATCCCAGACTCAGCAATATACACCGAGTATGTTAAAATCTACTAGCAAATAAACGAACATTTAAATTTAAAAATATAAACCAGTCTTTCCTTATTAGACTTCACATCTGTTCTTGTATCAGTAAGTGGTGCCTTTTCAATTAGTCTTCAACCCTAAGCTATATTGGATGGCCATCTGCCATGAGCTGTATTTGCTCAATCTTTTAACGTCTTTGCCTTCTGAGTTCCCTCCTCATTCTCTAATCTTTCAAAACCCCATGGTCACTCCTGATTTTTAAGTAATGGAAAGTGATCAACTGTGCATTTGTGTGAAGGTGCTGTATCAAGATGGACAGAAAACAAAAAGCATGACAAGATGTGTTTGATACGACAGTTATCAAAAAGTCATCATATTCTGGAAAATTAAGTGTGGCAAATTCCAGGGTAATATATGATGTACTTTACAAAACCATTTAATTGTCATGTGTCTATTTATATCCAACCTTTTACAAGTAAATGGGGAAAAAGAACATTACCAAAGTCACCATGTCTCTTCCAAAAAGCCACAGTTCTGTGCTTTGGGCATCATTATGAAATCAAAGCAAAAGCAGTTTTTGACTAAACAAAGCATAAATATGAAATCAGTCCTAAACCAGAAAGTGATAGTGACTTATATATAGATGCTTCTCATAGACTGATATATCGCTCATCAGAAAAGGTTTCTGTCTCCGGTATAAACCTCAATCAGTAAATGTTCCAAAGCATTAGCAGTCGTTAAAAAAGGATGTGAAGAATGTTCCGTATCATCAGACCATTAAAAAGCTTTCAAATAGTACTGAATGGAACTACCCAAATAAGAAACAGGTCACAGCAACAGACCTGCTGCCCTGACCCATGCAAAAGCAGCAGCTCGTTGTTATTTTTTTAAATGGTGACTGATACTACAGATGTGACATGGTGACTCAGTTGATATGTACACTGTGCAGGAGAGGATAGTTAAATGTCATTTTTAAGGAGAAAATTAAAAATGGTGATTAAGCCTTGCAGGTTTTTTTTATATAGATATATTTAACACTCTCAGGCCTTGTACAATCAAGAATGCAAGAATTATGAGGACAAGGAAAAAGTAATCAAGAGGTAATTTGGTCTATCATAACAGTAAGGAAATGCAACGAAGAGAGCACACTTGAAGTTTTTCCTTGTTTTCCTCTCACTCTAGTGCTGGCCCTGTGTTGACCATAGTCTGAGTTTTAAATTTGTGACAGTTCATGGCAGTTGGGAAGTCACCATAGTTTTTTACTTATACTGACTGTGTTATTTTAAAAAGACAAGAAATTAATCTCACTGGAAACTGCACTTTCTTGTCAAAGGTAATTGTCTCAAAGTTGAACAAAACCACCCAAACCTTTCTTGGAGGCTATATTTTCCTTTTAATTTTAAGTGTTTCGTGGTGTAAAGCCTTTGTTAGAGCTCACCCACTTTGAGCTATGGGAAAGCATCCTGTTAGTGGAAACATAACTCACAGACCAGCAATGATGTGGTAGGGAACACAATGCATGTTGAAAAAATACATTTAGGCAGGAGATCTGCCCAAACTGGTAGCAGGTCTGAAATTTTTTAACAGAGCATACTGGGAGTTGAAGATGTAGGATAAGCTCCAGGAAAATCCTGCATGTATCACAGGACCACAAATAGTCATTAAGTAAGATCTACTTGTTGAAATGATACCAGATACCAGAACAGTTTGCTCTGGGAGGCTGCAGGTTCTCCATCCTTGGAGGTGTTCAAAACTCCACTGGACAAGTTGAGGGGGGTTGGATTAGGTGGCCTCTAGATGTGCCTTCCAACTGAAATTATTCTATGGTTCTGTGGTTCTGTGACTGCCCTAGCATCTCAGAGATGGATATAACTGCTAGATACACTTGAATAGGGATAAATTAAAGCTTTTATTTCTTTAAAGAGGTTATATTGTGTGTGTGTGTAGATAGCATATTTACACAGTATATATATGAATATATAATATGTGTATTTAGGCTACATGTACAGATATATATATTTTAGGACAGGTAGACTTGCAATACAATACAAAAAAAAAAATTATTCTAATACCATTAGAGTTCTGTTATTTCAGCTGAAGTGTTTCTGTGTCAAGTCCACAGTATAGATCATAACATCCAAGTCATCAGGTAGAGGGAAATGTATCAGGTTATGGTGGAAGTTTGATCAGATAATCAGTCAAGATACACCTAACCTGTGGCATCCAGAATAATCTTTCAGGTTCTTTCATTCACTCTAAATACATCCTGAGTTCATGTTAGGATAAGTCTGTCCCATGACTCACCTGTGCCCTCTTTTTCTATTGGAAAAAAACAGGAATGTGGGCAGAGAAGGATCCACAGTATGATTAAGAAACTGAGATTAGGAGACATACCATGGCACTTTTCAATGCAGTGCAGGGAACATGAGTACATGGACTGTGAGGGAAGATCACATCTCTTCCCTTTTCCAGAATGGAAAAGTGCTGGCAAAGAAAGAAATTAAAATTCTGTAAGCAAGCTCCTGGGAAGAACTGAGCAACCAAATGAATTAACTAAAATTATAATTGATGAACCTGGGAGTTTGCAGAATTATTTGTGGGTATAAACCATACTGGGTGTTCTTCCTCATATCAATATTTCATTATTGTTTTTCTTTTTAAAAAGTTGCAAAGACAATTCCAAGGCCTCTTAAATATTAGATTGAGATACTACATTGAAAAATTGATGTTTTGCCAAAGAATTGAATACTATTGCTAAATAATAAGACCATTACAGTAACAGGTTCTCTGACTTTTTGTATTGTTATTGCACTTTTCAATTGTTTTTTATAAATTGCTTCCCTAAGTGAAATATATTATTCTTTTTTAACGCTTACATTAAAAAGCCTTTTGTGGCTTAATGAACAGTTTAGTTTTCCTTTCCCTGCTTTTGCCAAAGGAAATAGTTGGAATTGTTTTTCTGTTTTTGCTTCTTCTTCATGTTGATGATCTGTTTTTGCTGTTGCACACTTTTCTAAGTCAAATTGCACATTAGAGAACTCAGATCCTTTTAACTTGCAAGAGCATGTAACAGAAGCCACCAGAAAAAACTTTTTTCACAGACTGAGACTGCACATATAGAAGATCAGCAGACATATTGCTGAACAGATTGTCTTTTCCCTTGTATAAGATCTTGAATTACCTGTAAGTACTTAGATGCTGAGAGTAAGAGAAAAAGATAAGGGGAGTATTCCGTTTTATGCAAACTGATTCACTTCAGTCCTGTCCAGAAGACAGCTTAGTCCTGAGAACTACTGTCTGTGCTTCAGCTCCTGTGTAGCCAAAAAGATCTTTTATTGCTAGAGATTTGCACAAAACGTACTCCAAAGTAATGTGCCAGATTCTGTCTGCTCTTCAAGATTCCAGAACCTGTGGTATCAGCTAATGCACATTGTCTTCCAAAATTCCTCTGCTAAATATTTGTCTTGTGAAGAGTAAGACCTTCCAAAGCCTAGACATTAAATGTTTTTGCAGTCTGCTATTTCCTTTGTTCTGTTAGCCACTTGAAAAATAACCTGGTTAGAACTGTAAGCAAAGCTGATAAACCAAACTCAATTATGCTCACAGTAGGAGCTGTGGAAGTCATCAGTTCTGCTAACCATAGCTGGTTTTGCAGTCTGTCTGCATATGTGTAATTATGAGAATATGTAGGTGTTTTGAACACTGAGAATATAAAATGACCCTGTCAAGTTTTCCAGCTTGAATCTGAGAAAAGTAGGTTGGGAGTGATAAAAAATTGTGGTGTTTTTTTTTTTTTCCATTTGTACATATGCCCAAATTAAGGATCTGCTGCTTTTAGCATCTTTTCCATAAGTATTATCTGACTCATATCTTCTCATCTCATAAGTGAGATCCTGGTTAGTCGGTCTCTTATTGGGCACAAATCTTAAAAAGACTGCTGTGAGACAAAACATTTATGTGTGTTCTTGCCCTCATCTCTTGTTAGTCATAAAAGCTAAGATTTGAGCATGGCAAAGACAGACATTTTATGATCAAAATACGTCTCTGCTTTGTTGTTTTTTTTTTCTTTTTATTGATGTAGGTTTGCTATTTATGGCTGATCTTACGCTTTTACTGTCTTAGTTTTTAAATATTACATTAGTCCTTACATATTGTGTAGTGTGCTATGAGCTGCAGCTAAAATTCTGTACAGCCATCTGTCAGGTCTTCTAAGGATGGGATATTCAGCTTACTTGTCCACGGGCATGGACAGAGGTGCAATGCCAAGCAAACACAATTCTCTGCTTCCTGGAATAGACTGGTTCTGCAGGAGTACCACCAGTTCCACCAGTGTGAAGTCCAAGGTCATAAGCCCTCCCAGGACTTACCTGGTGCCCCACAGGAATTATAGTTTTGGCAATTGAGTAGAAAAGATGGGGGACTATCAGAGCAAAGGGAGGGAGACTTAGGGTTTCAGGACAGACTCATCCCTCTCTCCTGGGTGTCAGTAGAATTAACTGGAAAGGCTCTACCCTGTCTGCTCCTGTGTTTTAATTCCTCAGACACTGTGTGTGAGTCCATACAGCAATTAGTACTACACTGTGAGAAAAACAGGCTTCATCTAGTTATCTTGAGTGTAAACACCACACAAACATTGTAGTAAAGATACAGTGTACTCAACACCACCTGGTAACTAACCTTGGCCATCTTGGCAGCCATAACTGTCTTGTTTTCAGTACTGCTGCCATGAGCTGTATAGTTTGTGCTGTTTTGATTACACCTGCATAAGCTGTAGTGATATCTCCATATGCACATGTACAATATGAACATATGCACAAAGCATGGCTAGGTTCATTTTCACCAACCAGAAAAACAATATGCCCTTGTCTTATTAATATATTAATAAATGTTAAGTATAGATAAGTTTACGATTTGGAGAGCTTGGCAGCCTATATTTTGTGATTTTGGAGACTGGCCTTCTTTGGGCAACCCTTATTTACTAAAACATGTGAGGTACTTTTTGGGTCAGAAGATACTGCATATTTTCAGCTGATGCGTTAGAGCTTCTGTTTTCACTGTTTCTTGATGGTAACTTAGTCTGCTAAACTCTTTGGATCTGATAACTCTGAGATTGACTAAGACAGCTAGGGTAGGAAATGAAGTTACAAATATTTGCAAAGTACATATTTGTGAGTAAGAGCAATGCTGACTGCTTTGGAAGCAGGGAAGGCAATACACACACAATGAAGCATTCTGTTTTCTTAATGGAGCGTTGCACAGATACAAATCAAATCATCCATCCCCACTTTACAATTTTTGCACCAATCAGTCCAGGTCACTTATATTTTCACTCCATTTTGAGGTGCAGAATGAAACACAACTATATGATTGCTGTTAACCAGGTCATGCCTTCATCTCTGTGCCTGCTAGAACATCAGTATCACTCTGATGCTCTACTCAGACTTGTATGATAAAAATATTTAGTAGTATCAGAATATTGTATTAAGTCCATGTGCAAACTCCATCATCACATATTGCTGTATAACATCCCTGCATTGCAAACATCCCCATATCAGACTGTCCCCATAAGTGTGACCACATGTGCTTATCTATTTTTTCAAGAGTGGGTGTAATATTCCTGTTTGAGATATTAGCGTGTCTTGAATATGTTTTCTTTTAGCCTGGAGAAAAGATGGCTCCAGGGGGACCTCATAGTGGCCTTCCAGTACATCAAGGGGCCTATAGAAAAGCTGGGGAGGGACTTTGTTCAAGGGAATGTAGCAATAGGATGAGGGAGGGATGGCTTTAAACTGGAAGAGGGGAGATTTAGTTTAGACATGAGGAAGAAATTCTTTAGTATGAGGGTGGTGAGACACTGGAACAGGTTACCCAGGGAAGTTGTGGAAGCCCCATCCTTGGAAATGTTCAAGTCCAGGCCCAATGGGGCTTTGAGCAACCTGATCCAGTGGAAGGTGTCCCCGCTCACACAGGGGTATTGGAACTAAATGATCTTCAAGGTCCCTTCCAACCCAAGCCATCTTATAATTCTATGATTCTATGATTCTTTGGTTTCTAGTGGTTGGTTTGGGTTGAAAGGGACCTTTAAAGGTAATTTAGTCCAGTCTTCTGCAATAAGCATGGACATCTTCAACTAGATCAAGTTGCTCAGAGCCCCATCCAACCTGACCTTGAAAGTTTCCAGGGATGGGGTTTCTAACACCTCTCTGAGCAACCTGTTTCAGTGTTTCACTAGCCTCAGAGTAAAAAAATTCTTCCTTATGCCTTGTCTGAAAATATGTGTTATCAATAATGATATAAGAAATGGCACATTCAGGACATCTCTACTGCAGGCTAGTGAGAGGAATGGGACTGTCTTGTGTACACATGGTGGAGCAATGTGAGCAAAGCAAGGCCTGGGTCCTAGCACCTGCCAGCAGCAGGGGAAAACTGACAATTGTTACCACATCCACAACACAAAAAAACCCACATCACTTTTTACAGAAACCAGTGTTATTCCAAGCAGTCTTTCCTGCTTTTTGATATTCCCCCTTGCCCACAGATTGGTGATTACAGGCATCTTGTCACCCACTAAATATAACCCATCGTTTATATTTCATGCCATCCAGGTGATAACTTTTGCCTAGCTGATGCTGCCAGGGAATTCCAAACCAACACCCTAAATAAATACAAATGCAAACTCTACACTGGGACTGTCCTCATGGCCAGCAGTGCTCTGCTGTCTGCCCAGGACCTTGAATATAACCTTTGTTCTCTATTACTTGTGTATTTTTCCACTTGGCAGAGGAGTGAGCTGAAGCACTGGCCAAGCTGGATTTGTTTCATTTATGGGCTTGTTTATGCATTAACAACATTAATAATATCAATACAACTTTAGGAATAGTGTTTGCTAACTTGTTCTGGCTCTGATACAACATATTATAAAATAGAATCATAGAATCATAGAATCATCTAGGTTGGAAGAGACCTTCAAGATCATCAAGTCCAACCATCCACCCTACAACCCCTAAACACGAATCTATCTTATGAAACATCATGTCTGCCCTTTTCTGAACACCTCCAGGGATGGTTCTCCGTCAGCCTCTCCTCATAAGAGCTGTTCTCCAGACCCATCACCAGCCTAGTTGCCCTTCTCTGCAGCCTCTCCAGCACCTCAATGTCCTTCCTATACTGTGGCACCCAAAAATGCACACAGTGCTTGAGGTGCAGCCTCACCAAGGCTGATAGAGGGGCAGGATCACCTCCCTGGTCCTGCTGGTCACACTGTTTCTGATGCAGGCCAGGATGGTGTTGGCCTTCTTGGCCACCTGGGCACACTGCTGGCTCATGTTCAGCTGGCTGTCAATCAGCATCCCCAGGTCCCTCTCTGCTGGGCAGCTCTCCAGCCACTCCTTCCCAAGCCTGTTGTGCTGCCTGGCATAGTTGTGGCCCAAGTGCAGGACCCAACATTTGGCCTTATTGAAACTCATGCAATTGGCCTTGGCCCATCGATCCAGCCTGTCCAGATCCCTCTGCAGACCCTCCCTACCCTGAAGCAGACACTCCCACCCAGCTTAGTGTCAAACTTACTGAGGGTGCACTCTATCCCTGCATCCAGATCATCACTAAACATGTTAAACAGGAGCAGCCCCAGCACTGAGCCCTGGAGAGCACCACTCGTGACTGGCCACCAACTGGATTTAATTCCATCAAACACAGCTCTTTGGACCTGGCCATCCAACCATTTTTTTATCCAGCAAAGTGTGTGCACATTCAAGCCCTGACCAGCCAGTTTCTCTAGGAGAATGCTAGATACTGTAGCATTTTCATAAAGTTGTATTTCCTCATTCAGCAATAGATTGAATATAGTGCTAATATTTTAAAAACAACAGGATACTCCTCACTAAACAATAGCAGTGTGGGTTGTCAAAGGTAGGCTGGGGACCTACCTGCGTCTTTGAATCTATGACTAGCTCATATATTGCTTATTTTTGTGAGCTAGGCATAGTCACATATCTTCACTCATTCCAGAATGCAAAACTACCACCACAAAAAGGACTGCTGGTAGGAGAAATGTGTATTTATAAGTTGAGAGAGTTTGTGGGAAAAACTATTGAAACTTTAATAAAATATGAAGTAACAATATAATAAACACTTGTTTTATATGATATGATGTGATATTACATGGTATGATTTTATACAGTATATAATAACATAAAATAATATAATAAAAACCCTATAAAAATTCTAGAAAACTTTTCGGAAAATGTAACTTTCTAGATGGAAAGTAATTTTATGTGTGTATTCACCTTAACTGAGCAGTCACTGTTCTGTGTATGTTGATTTTCTCATGTGTCTGAGAACAGGATGTTTTGGGATGTGGTCTTTGTCACACTCAATATAAGCAAGTGTAAATGTTTCATTTCTGTGGTAAAATGGGTATTGAGAATATCTCCTTTTGCACTCACATAGTTTGTAACTGTCCAATATTCAGTGTCGAGCCTTTGAGCACCATTCCGGATCAGTATTTTAATAACTCAAGAAGTAGTGGCTGCCTGTACTTTTGTACAGTACTCTGAATGAGAGTCTACAAACTCTTCACACAGAAGTGTAAGTCACTTCAGTTCTGCTCCATGTTGGAGTCAGACGAAGTCAATAAAACAGCTAGGAGAGCAGTTAGGCAGAGGTGGTGATGGCATCCGCGAGCTAGGTGTACCAGGGCCTGAAGGCACCTGAGGCGCATCCTAGTCTTAGAAGAAGGGACCTGCTGGTGAGGACAAGGCTGGTGCAGAGGGCAGGGTGCAATGCCTGGCATTCGTTTGCTATTTTACTGGCACTTAGGGGGTGCAGTGATCTATCTACAAGATTACAAGCAGAGACCTGGCAGATAAGATGGCAGGTCTGTGGCAGGGCATGCACAGGGGGTCTGTCTGGGACACTGCTTGGGCTGCTGCTAGCTGTTGGAGCTTGCAGTTTCCTTTGTAGTTGGGGCTATGCTTCTACATCTTCTTGGTCTTCTGGGAAAAAACTGCTGGAAGCTTTGGAGAACTAATGAGAACAGTTGGAGTGTTCAGGAGAGGCCACTGAGGTGGTGGGGCTGGAGCACCTTCCCCATGAGGAGACACTGGGGAGCTGGACTAGATCAGCCTGGAGCAGAGATAGCTTAGGGGACATCTAACAGTAGTCTGATAATATCAAAGAAGAAATTACCAAGAAGACAGAACGAGCCTCTTTATTCAGAGGCACAGTGAGGGAAAAATGTTCTAAATGCAGACAGGAGAGGTACAGACTGGGCTTAAATAAAGCCTTTCACAGTGAGAACAGCTAGCACTGGAATGGGTGGCCCAGTGAGGCTGTGCTGTCTGCATCCTCAAACGTTTTCAAGACCTGACTAGAAAAAGCCCTGAGCAACCTGGTTTGAACACAGTGTTAAACCAGCTTTGAGCAGGAGGTTAGACTAGAGATCTCCAACTTGAACTATCCTATGGTCTTAAGAACAAGTCTCTTCTGAAATCTCACCAATACTGTTGCAATTTTTTCATGTATGTATGTATATAGTCATATTCCAAATGAGACAGTGCCTCACCTAGCATCTTCCAGGCCTAAGAAAAGCAGTGCAAAAAAAATGGAGTGGCTTTACAGGTGATAGTGGCAGTGGGTTCAAAATTATGAAGCTGAAAAAAGATTTATTTTCTATTCAGAACAAGACAATTTCAGACGTACAGATGCTCAAGTAGTATTTTAGACATTATATGCAAATCTGAGTGAAAGTAGACTGAAGAGACAGGACATAATTAAACTAGCTCAGACTATAACCTGTTATCCAGACTGCAGAGACATTTGCAAGCTCAACCCTGAATCGTTTGGAAAGACTTTCTGTTTCCCTCTCAAAGAGCTGGAGCTATTGTCACACTTGATTCTGAACTCGATGAATGGGTAATCTGATCTCTGAGGCCAATTACTGTGTTCCTGAGGCACTGAATGAGGTCTCAGGGACCCAGTGCAATAAATTTAAGTAAATATAAATGATTTTACTAGACTGTCCTTGTATCATCTCAGCATGTTTGGATCAATGGCTACTGTGAATAGTAAAAAGCAAAGGATGTTGTAAAAATGTACAATATTGCCTCACAATCTTATCAACTGAGTTGGCTGGATTTTCTTCTAGTGTTAAATAATGTGATGTACTAACTTCTCAAAGTGAGTCCAGGTTGCAGTATTAGCCTTGGGTTTCCACATACTAGTTCCTGTGCCTTGTCTAACTCTCTCCAAATCTGCCCACATTTCTAACATCTTTGCATCCTCCCCATGACCTCCACACCTGTGTACTTCATGGACATTCCTTCCTTTTTTTCCAGGTCACTTCCCAAACCTAGCTTTTTCCATGATTTCACAAACCAAGAAACATTAATATACTTGAAAGAAACTACCTGCATTGTTTGAATACTACGCCTTTGATCTGCGGACCTTGTGCTTTAGTAGTCTTCTGGGAGCTTAAACACACTAACATGTTATCAGCATTCAGTAAATAATTCAGGGGGAAAGCTTCCAATTCATTATTTTACTCAGTGAAATATCAGCTTTGAATTACAACCAGACTGGTTTTGGTTAGAAAAAAATACACCATGTATTAGTAATCTTCTGACATCAGATTATATTCTTTTACTCTAGTCTCTTAATGTCATACTTCAGCTACGGCCTTGTATTTATTTAAGCATATATGTGAAGGACTGCACACTATGTGCTTAGTGAAGAATAAGGACAGGAATTTTTTTGTGTGAAAAAGGAACTTTTATGTTTTATGCTGAATTAGGATTAGAAAGAATATTTACATGGCTTGTCAAGTTACTCCAACTTATTTGTTACATAAAAAGTATCCTGAAAGACTGTGAACAAGACATAGAACAACAAACAAAGCAATTTCTGTTTGTTTTCTTGCTTACAGAAGTACACATAAAATCACCTTAGGGTTCAGGTGGACATTTTAGTTATTAACATGTTTTCTATAAACAGAATTAATGATAGTAATAAATTAGGTAGGTTTTTCACTTGTGAAAATGAATAAAGAATCTTCATCAAGCATAACTCAAATGCAAATTTTCTAGCACCACGTAATCTGCTGGCACACTATCTTGTACTAAAGAATCCTGCTTGTCTAACCTTGATTTAATTGTGCTCTGTGCATAAGCAATGACCTCACTTGGGTCATGAATCGCTGAATCAATGGAGCAAAAAGTACCACATTTGACCTTGCCATTAATGGCAAAGCCTTAGAGAGTACTGCATTATGTTCTTTTATCTAATACGTGTATTTTCCTAACATTATAAATCAGTTTTCATTTATGAAAACTAATTGAAAAAAATACAAATTACATTCTAGGTACTGCCCTTTCCCTCCCCTCTAACCCCACAGACAATCCCTAAAAATACTCAATTTTCTTAATTAAAAGCTGGGATTTATCATCTTAGTAATTTTTTATTGGAGTTGTGATTGCAAAACTGCATGTGCCAGGAATTGTGTTAAAAATGGAAGATAAAGGGCATATAGCGTATTTTAATTTGTAGTTAAATCTTTCAAGTCTGTTCCACAGTTTTACTGGAGTGGGATTATATAGACATTTAATGTGGCAATAAAATCCAGCCACCCGACAATGAGACGATTTAGCAATATTGCTGCTGCGGTATTTGTCCCTTCAGAAATAAGGTTATACTTTAATGTATAATGTATCTTACCTATACAGTGATAGTTTCTTAATAAAGACATTAAGATAAAATTATCTCCTACCTTTCATTTGTTCATTAGTAGTAATTGATGTTTATTATCCTAAAACTTAACCTTGATGAAGTTCAGGTAGACAACACCCACTGTTCTCCCAGAAGTAAAGCACACCTAAAATCAGATAAGCAGCAGTAACAACATACCTAAAATCAGAGAAAAAAAATATCAGAAAATCATGATCTGTCAAATAATCAGAAAATCAAGATTTACCAAAATTAAGAAAGCATAGTATAACATACCAAAAATTAATTAAATTTCTCGGGTGAAGGTGGTAGGCTTCCACACTAGTAGCATCATTACTGACTCAAATTTGAACTATATATGGAAGTTTTCCCAATCTTTAATATGCAGGGAAACACAAGTAATGCTGTGAAGGGGAGCATAATCACACCTGGTGGGTAAGTAATGAGGTGGACATCAGTGAGCAAATTCCAGGTCTTGCTGCTGCTAAAGCAAGATCTCACACGTCTCTGCTGTTCTGCCATGCCAGAAGAAGACATACTGTGGAACATGATCTAAAGGAGTATAGGTTTGACACTCTGTGTGAATAGATCATCTTTGGCCATAAACTAGTGTAGGTGTAAACAACTGCCTGTGGTGATAGGCCAGGTATGATAAGCTTTGCTTATACTGCAGAAGCATCCACTGCAGGTACAGATTTAACCTCTGGTCAAGAGGTGGAAACTGGTGCTTGTCCGCACGGTTCAGGGATAGGTGTGTGTATACTCCATGTCACTTCACCTTTGTCACTGGCTTTTTTGTGGCACACCAGGGGGTCTAAGACATCTTTATTTGCTTGTACTCAGTACAAGTATTAAGTAATTATACAAGTATTACAGTACTTAATAAAAATACTTATGCAAGTATTAAGTACGTTATAAAAACGTCGGAGTGGTTGCTTTATATAATCTGACCCCAAGAACACATTACATGTCTTGGGATGTGGTATGAGAACACATGGAGGGGTCTGATGTGTTCGGATAATGCTGGAGGACTCTATTGGGGCAGACTGTGCCAAATCTGAAGCAGACTGGCCTACACTCTTGATGGGAAACAGCTGTCAGAGGGAAATGCCCCTAAAACCACCTCTGGATTTTGTACTGTACGGAGCTAGGAGTTCACCCCAAAAAATCATAGAATCATAGAATCATAGAATCCTAGGGGTTGGAAGGGACCTCAAAAGATCATCTAGTCCAACCCCCCCTGCCAGAGCAGGGTGACCTAGAGTACATCACATAGGAACGCATCCAGGTGGGCTTTGAATGTCTCCAGTGAAGGAGACTCCACAACCTCCCTGGGCAGCCTGTTCCAGTGCTCTGTCACTCTTACAGTAAAAAAAAATTTTCAGATATTCACCTTGAACCTCCTATGCTCCAATTTACACCCATTACTCCTTGTCCTATCACTGGTCATCACTGAGAAGAGCCTAACTCCATCTCCCTGACACTCACCCCTTACATATTTGTAAACATTGATGAGGTCACCCCTCAGCCTCCTTTTCTCCAAGCTAAAGAGACCCAGCTCCCTCAACCTTTCCTCATAAGGGAGATGTTCCACTCCCTTAATCATCTTAGTAGCTCTGCGCTGGACTCTTTCCAGCAGTTGCCTGTCCTTCTTGAACTGAGGGGCCCAGAACTGGACACAATACTCCAGATGCGGCCTCACCAATGCAGAATAGAGGGGGAGGAGAACCTCTCTTGACCTACTAACCACACCCTTTCTAATGCACCCCAGGATGCCATTGGCCTTCTTGGCCACAAGGGCACATTGCTGGCTCAGGGTCATCCTCCTGTCTACCAGGACCCCCAGGTCTCTTTCACCTACACTACTCTCCAGCAGATCAGCCCCCAATGATTCCACCATGTTCAGTCAGGAGATCCTGCCCCAGCAACCAGCAAGGGGAGTTCAGTTATTGATGCTGTACCTGATGTCAGTCCTGCATCATGCTGTGGTATATTTTGCTTCATTTAGCAGAGTCAGATATTAGGCTGAAAGAAATAAAAGAGATTGTGTTCTTATCGGTTTACATTTATCTGATTACTTCAAATCATATTTGTTATTTTGTTTTTGGATGACCCAGCAGCGTAGTTGGGAACTGTGAGGACTTTCAGGATGACATGACAGTGACACAGCTGGTAGGAAGCCACACTGTGTAAGCACACTATTTCCTGTCAACGTGCAGTTGATCAAAACAAATTCTCATTCTGAGTGTGAGCAGAGCTGTTTTTTCCTGGACAGCACACAGAGAATGAAACAGTATATTTTTGCACTTCTGTTTTGCAAGTGGACAAGGCTGCTGTCAAGTGACCTCCAAAGGGATACCTAACTGAGCAGCTTCAGAGACTTCTCTGATTCTTAAGCTGAAGCCTAGAGAGGAAAGTAGATTTAGAGGCTTTCAGTGATTGATTGAAGGAATTCAAAGAAGATCTCTTTTTACTTTTGCAAGAATTTCGTCTTTAGGCACAGCCTTCCACAAATAGCCCAAACAGCCAATGGTCTCAGCACTGGGCACCCCATGGATTCCCTATGTGTCATGACTTGAGCAGGAACTTCTAAATTTTGTTCCTTGCCACATGGTTATTTCTAGTACGGTTCCACACTGATGATTTTATGAGCTGAAGTAGTTATGTTAAAATATTTGGACCAAAAATGGTAGTAAAATAGCTTTCTGATTTTTAGTCAGGATTTTTAGGAAGACTGAGATGCCATCTTCTTTCATCATGGTCCCCTTTGAGGTCTTGGGCAGCATTCTGTGGTGAGCAGCCCATGTGAGAGAAACTGGTGTCTTGGAATAACATTTTTGTGCTATGCCAAGAGAATGCATACATAGTTCCGACCAAATTCAAACCTACCAAGCTGAAAATGTACTGCTGAGAGGCAATAAACAAGAAAGGTTTCCTTCCTCCCTTAACATTACAGAATATTACCTGTGACAAAGGGTTCTTTGTAAGCATAATACCCCAGCCCCTCTCTATTCCATCTTATCACTTCAGAAGTGAGGAAATGAGTAGAATTTTTCTCCAGGAGAATGGTCCTAGTTTGAGGATTTTTATTGCGTTGTAGAGGTCATGCTGGCATTTCTAAGAGCTACTTCAGACTTCTCTAAAATGTTCATTATGTTGTTTTCTGCTGGGAACTATAATTCTTGAAGCTAAAAACAGGCTGATACTAAAGCTCAAAAATAAAATCATGGGCACAAAATTCATATTCTTATGATAGTTCCCTGAAATATGCCACAGGAGTGCTCCACTGTTGTCATATGAAATGTAATTTAAAAGGAGTTTACTGTCATTCAGTTCAACATCTGTAAATGTAGCTGTCTTTACTGTAATTCTATTCTGCAGTTCTTGTTAAATTTATTGTAATTAACACTAACAACTTGCATCACTAAAACAGAAGTGATTGATGATGGCATTTTTACATTGAGCTGTACATAGTATTTGGACAATTGTGCTTTGTAGATGGAACATTAAATTCACTGGAAATGGTTTAATTTTGAGATGAGTTCAGAAATGAAACTTCAGAAATTGCTGAAAGCATCATTAAAAATTTACAGACAGTCTGGAACCCTAACATTATTTTCTACAAAAGGACCAAGTAATTTTCTCTCATCTTCAGCCTGTCTTTTTTTCTAAGAGAATCTGCTATTCCATTGAGGCTGCCAGGTAAGTAGAAAGATAAAACTTCAGGACTACACAGAATTCAGCAAAACCACTTAGTTACAGTTGCTGCTAAATACTTCACTAGGAGCTAAACACAAGAGCAGAGGGACTTCTCCAAGTCATGCAACAATCACAAGAAATTGATGATCACAAGCTAATAGTTCGTACCATTTAGTGCTGTACACATCAAATTCCCTCTTTGCTTTAGCAATTATGCTTATGTTATAGTTTTCCAGCATCCCATTTAGAGCTCCTGCACATTTATCTAGCAATTTCCAGAAGTAATAGCAAATATACATCAATCCAGGTATACTCTTATTCTTGATATATTAACTGTATCTAAGCCATATTTACATATATACTTAAATAACTTATTTCTCTTTCAGGAATTATATAGTATCCTCTTGTATCAGTATAAACTTTAGTGATCTGCTGTCTCTTCTGATCTAAGTTCCACAGGTCAATTACTCCTTGTGTAAAGAACTACTTGTGTGCATTTTGAGTGGGGGTCCTTCTAGTTCCATTTGTATCCTGAACTGCCTCAAAGGAAGCATGGTTAGCAGGTCAAGGGAGGTGATTCTCTCCATCTAACCCACTCTCATTAGACCTCACCTGCAGTACTGTGTCCAGTGCTGGAGCCCCCAACACAGGAAGAACATGGTACTGTTGGAGCAAGTCCAGAGGAGGGCCACAAAGATCATCAAAGGGCTGGAGCACTTCATCTATCAAGAACGGCTGAGAGAGTTGGAGTTATTCAAGCCTAAAGAAGAGAAGACTCCAGGGAGACCTTACAGCAGCCTCCCAGTACCTGAAGGGGGCCTATAGAAAAGATGGGAAGGGACTTTTTATAAGGGCCTGTAGCAATAGAACAAGGGACAATGGTTTTAAACTGGAAGAGGGTAGATTTAGGTTAGACATCAGGAAGAAATCCTTTAGTATTAGGGTGGTGAGACACTGGCACAGGTTGCCCAGGGAGGTTGTGGATGCCCCCTCTCTGGAAGTGTTATGTCCAGGTTGGATGGGGCTTTGAATAACCTGATCTAGTGCGAGGTGATCCTGCCCATGGCTGGGAGTCGTTGGAACTAGATGATCTTGAAGGTCCCTTCCAACCCAAACCATTCTATGATTCTGTGAAGACCAACACATTCAGAAGTTTCCACACTCTAGAGAAAAACAACTCCATAGCTATTGCCATGGCACCCTCCATTTCCAAAACTGTCATTTAGCTAAACCAATGTAAAGAAGAAGAGGAGGATCATTCTAAGAGATCTGACCCAAACCCTGCCCTTAGGTTCAGAAGTGCAATTTCACTGTCAGTGAATAAGCTCTCCCTTTTGTGAACTAGAAATTAGCATTTAGAATCATTATCAGAGAGTGCTTAAAAATGGAGTGCAGCTGAGGAAAAGACCTATTTCTTACTTGTGCTTTGTTATTTCAGAACTGAATCCAAGTTCTTGAACAAGAACCAGCAGTTGATGAGCCTGGAGTTGAGTTGCAAGCCCCAGGTTTTGGGGTAATTTCCTGTGGCTTTCACAAAAGCTGTGTTCTAGTTCTGCAGTAGACGTGCAACCTTGCATTGCTTGAACTCTAGCCTACTCTGCAGAGGCTAAAGAAAGAACTTGAAAAACATGAGATGATTCAACATCAGTTTCCACAGGTCCATGGAAACTTCAGATTCACTGGCTGGAGGGTGGGTTTAATATGTGGTTGTAAAAGTCACATCCTGGCCCAAGGCTTTCCTTTGGCATTCATACTGCAGCAGAGCTGTTACAGCACTGTATCACTGAAAATGTCCTTGACCTCTAGGATTTACAGCACAGTGAAGTGTGCTTTTTAATCTCATTTGATTAGTCTTTTTAGATAATTTCTCTATTCTCCCCTTCTTTT
The DNA here is from genome assembly GCF_020740795.1 of Apus apus. NCBI lineage: Eukaryota > Metazoa > Chordata > Aves > Apodiformes > Apodidae > Apus > Apus apus. Next base: position 14,008,861 of record NC_067282.1, read on the forward strand.
CTTAGAAAGGAGAATCAAGTGTGATAATTTAAGTAGCACATCTGTGAACTCTGTGTTACAGGAACAAGCAGGCATTGCCAACAGCAATAGAGAAACAGGAAAAAAACCCAGAGGTCAAAGAAAAACAATAGCACAGATGAAGTTACGCATTTTTGCTTTTTATCTGTGCCTCTTCCAAAAAAAAAATTTAATCCTGTCCCACAAAACTGACTCCCATGGCTTTATGGAAACAGTTTGTATCTCACTGATGAGCCTCTCCAGTTTTCAGAGACAATGGTATTTAGGGCCCATAATACTGTTATTTATAATAGATTACAATTAGCAGAGATAGTAATACTACTAGTAATAGTTATGAACAAATTTTGGCCTGAGAAGCCATGGAATGTCACAGAATGTGAACAAGGGTGGTTTTTATTGCTTATACCTGTACTTAGAGGGGTTTTGTTGTTGCCCAAACACCCAGCTCTTCGGTGTCTAGCCCTGGAGAAGAGTTCCCTGTCCAGGAGAAAACTAACTGTGTGCTCAGTGTCAGGAGAAGAGAGGGTAGCCTTGAAGAGGCTACCCAAAAAACTCTCACACTGAAGTGTCTGCTATGGTTGACTTTGCTGGTTGTAAACCTACCTTATACAAAATACACTCATACACAGGAAAACCTTGGGTACTTCTTTATATTAAAGAATCAGAACAGGTACTTGGGATAACATGGCACTCAGCACAAAACACATCAGATTAAATAAATAGCCAGAATAATAACAAAATGGAATGAATGACAGTTTTTAAATGTCTGTTTTCAGTTCCTTTTTTTCTCTTTCGTATTAATATGTTTCATCTGAACATTAACATTTTACCAGAATTAAATTGTTCTCTCTTAATTTCATCTTCTTGCCATGGTGATGCTGAAAGAACCATTTTGTCCAGAAGAGCATCTACTCAAATAATAATGATTGGGCAGAAAGAATTAGCATATGACTGCTTTCCTCTAAATTAATAATTAAATTTAATTAGAGTTGATTAAATCAACAACTCCTGTGTAGAATATTTTCTTTTAACACCTGCCAGGACTAACACTTACAAGAATAACTGCCAGTTCCTAGAACAAGTGATTACATGCAGTATATGAAATAATTGTAATAATAGCCATATAATGAGTATCTCTTTGGGCAAAGTCTGTTCTGGATTTGTGCAGTATCCAGCAAGGAAAGTCTGAGATGTCTATGCATTACTGTAATAAAATTATAGAATATATTCAGACTTATATTATTTTAACCTGTCCACGTTGGAGTGAGAGAGTACAAAGGCAGTATCCACCAATATTCTTTTTCTTGGGCAATGTTGCAAAATCGTAAACGTACCCTTACCTCTCTTAGTAGCAGTCAGAATTAATGATTTAATGCAGTTTTCCTTTTCCTGCAATAAAAGTCTACATTTTTAAATCAGGGTATATTAAAAGACAATAAGGTGGTTTTATTCTTTATAGCAGCTTGCTCCTTGTACCACTCCACCATCTGTTCATTGATAAGAAAGGTGAAAACCAACAGTTGTCTCAAGGCCGAGGGGTTTCTGGCACTGTACTGACTGACAGTCAGTTTTTCAGTGCATAACCAGTTAAATTAGAAGATGTAGTAAATTCCAAAAGTACAAATGTTAACATCCTGTTTTGCTTGTAACAGCCAGTATCAGTTGCACGGCTGTTTGTCAGGACTGCAGGTGTGGTCAGGACTCCAGCATGGTTACAGCTTTCTGCAGTAGGGTGGTGGTGATCCTTCCCTGAATCCTTAATTGGGTAGACTAGCTATATAAAGTATTGATTGCTGCTTATATGACTTCCAGCATTTTATGTGTGTGCTGCAGGCTGCTGAGGTCTTAGCCAAATTAAATTACTTTCTGCACAGCTGTCCTTATCCTAGTTAGAAATCTGGGGTTTTGCCGTTCTCTCTCGGTGACAAAAAACGATGAACTAGATCTGAATCTCCTCTGAAACATTCAACTGAATAAAATAAAACATCCACTGACATTTTCCAGCAGTCTGCAGTGGCAGCATTTACTACATCATCCGCTGAGAACCATAATCCAGAATCTAAACATTAATCAAAACCATACATCAACAGTGCAGCTGGTCTTCTAGATATGAAACTAATATACACTAATGATTATTTTTGTTCTGCGTGACAGCCTGTAGCAAAAACACTGAGTCGTATAAATGGTTGTTCCTAACAAGTCACTAGCATTTACTACTTTCTGTGCTTTTTAACTGCAGATTATTTCAGTAGAAAACCGAATATTCTTCGGTGGATTCTTGGAGTGGCTACAAACATAAGGATGGAGTTTTTTGCTCCAGGTGTTGCCCGCTTGAAGTTGAGTAGTGGTTCAGATATAAGGGAAATCATATTTCTGGGTAAAAGAAATGTGTGAAAGCTTGAAACTTGCAAAAGTACTAACTTTTAAAAATATTTTTCTTTTCAGGGGAAGTTTAAATAATGTATACCTTGTGCTCCAGGGTTACAGGAGATGTTTTACAACTGTGAACACAAGTGGTAGAGCATATGCTTGGTAGACAAGACTGGAAACTGTGCTTCTAAAGGCATGGTCATTCTGGAAATGCCTCCCTTGCTGCAGTCTGAAACAGCTCTCTATTCTGTGCTGCCTGTTTCCTGCCAACACTAGAAACATGCAGAGGATTCGATTTAAAGCATTTTACAAGGGCATATAGATAAAAACCAAACAAACAAGAAATGATAGCTCTGTTCTTCACTGGACTGAGTCAAAATAAGGGGACAGGGAAAATCTGCTGTTTGATTTTTCTATATCAATCTATACATATTTAAAGTCTACCCCCAAAGACACTTTCATTTCAAATTCCAATTACTGGAATTTTGAGTCAGGATTGGAAACCAAAATCAAAAGTGCATTTTCTTTTTCCTTCTAATTAGTCAAGAGGATATTAATAACAAATTGATCATGTATGTTTTCTATGTGAAATGTACTCTGAATTCCCAAATAATATTACAAAATAACAATACTATGATGATGATGTTAAAATCTCTGTATCAATAACACTCACTTTCCTCAGGCATATTTTATCTATAAATCTAGCTGAATACCCTCATCAGCAATCTTACAGCATTCAGCTGTACCAGACAGACCATTTTTTGTTCTTATAACTATGGAAAGCAAATAATCCAATCTACAGATAAAGCCACAGGCTAAAGGGAAGAGAAATTTATGTCTGTGTGTCTGTCTGTTCTCATATAAAACTGCAGCTTCTGTGGCTTGAAGTTGCTCAGACTATGAGTCTAACAATTTCTCTCCTTAACTATTTCACATTTAGTTTCATTTCTAATTCTAGAATTAGGTTACAAGCACAGGTCCCCTTTTCCTCCCTCCCCTTCACAGGCCTTTTATATCTCAGTATTACCAGGGTTATTCTCTTTTATCAAAATTTTCATCCTTTAAAGCATTAAAGTATTTTCACTTCTGTTTTGTCACCTGCAGCTGGTTCATGAGGTGAGATCACTCTGCCTTACACTCTGACGAGTGCCAGGAGTTAAACAACTCAGAAGCCCATTTATTTTTTCATACTCTCCTGTCCATCAAAAGACTCTTCTCTATCTAATATTCAGTCAGTGCAATTGTTGCTGCTAGATGCATTTAGAGATTTATTTCAGACCTACAGTCTGTCCAGTCTGTCTTTTTTTTTTTTTTTCCCCTCCATTTTTCAAGTCCAAAAAATGTAAGATTAGGATGATTCAACAAAAGTTTAACATAATTTTTTAGGGAAATTTCATAGAAGAAGTCACTAATATCTGCTAAAAGCTGTGCAAGGCAGAGAATAAAGGCAGAACCTTCTTGCAAGAGTCAGAGTGAAGAATCTCAGAAAAGCCTGGAAACCTTATTGTAATTTTATATATCAACTGTCCAACTATAATGCCTTAGAGACCTGAAATGAGGATGGAATTATGCCACAAATGTATGTAAAGATAGAATTAATCTTCTAAAATGCAAATTGCAGGCAGTGTTGTCTGAGCTACTGACACTGTAGCCTGGCTATGGTTAAAGGAGAGTAATAAACACTTTTAGGGCATGAGTCTTCTCATCCTAAAGCATATATCTGAACCAGGACAACTGAATCCCCCCTGAAGGTGCCAGATTCTCTGTATTGATTATGGAGGGAGCCTGGGGTGACTGCTCAGGTGTCACTTTTCCACTGCTGCCATTTAAGTGAGATGAATCCCACCCTGAAGCAATAGCTTGGTCCTTGCAGAAAAAGTGTGAGGAAGGACAGAAAGGCACAGATTAGGGAGGTGATTTGCCCCAGTATGAGGGACATCAGAGCCAAAGCCTGAAGGAAAACCAAGCCTTGTCAACTTTTGGTTTAATTCCCTGGTAACTAGTCTACCCAGCAGACTCCACATACATGGTTTGTTTCTCCTTTCTTGAAACTGCTGGGGAATACTTCACTTTTTATGAGGGTGCTGGTGATGGATGGTTACTAAAACCACAGAATCAGACCATGGTCATGATTCATTTCTTATTCTCCATATTACAAGAATCTTTACCTATAGATTGGAAGACGTATTCTTCTTGGTGTTCTTCATATTTATCTTGGATTCTATAAGAGATTTTACATGAATCTGTACAAAATAGAAATGTGTATCATCTTAACAGTACTTGGCTATAATGCTCTATACTATTCCATTTGTATTTTTTGTCCACTTGATTAATTTTCTTCCATATGTGTCTTGAAATATGCAACTGTGCAGTACAATGTCACTATTAAAATCCCCTCCTTTATGGCTTGCATTGCTTCCCAGTGAAGATAATTTAAATCTTCATGCCTTTGAGAACAACCTTCATGTACTTTCCCTTCAGTTAATTATATACAACTCTTTGCCTTTAGATACAAATTTAAGTTTATATACCTGAAGTTTTACTATTTGAAGTAATGACAATATCTATTTGGAATTGGATGTGATTCATTTTTTGCACCTCTAAATTGTATTTAACTGAATTATTTTGTGAGCTTGTTTTCCATGGAAGAGTTATAAACTCAATATTCTTTAAAAAATACATCCTAATTTTATCTGTAACCATCAACTTACTCCACACACTTATTAGAACTAAAATATTTGTCTTTGAGTGGAATGTTGAAAATGTACAGTTGGGCAGAAGAACAAACCAGAAAAAATGTACTCTTTGATTTACTACTGTGTAGTTTAAGTCTCAGTGACATTTCAATCAGGTCAGTAGTTCAGTCTATGTTGAAAATTATTTTTATTTGTTTTTAAAAAACTCTGCAAGGACCTTAAATTACCTTTCCTAAAACTGTGTGTATTGCTTTGCTTATAAAAGACCCAGTATAGTTTTAACACTATTTTATAATTTTTAATCTTCATCCTTACCAAGTACTTGCTGAAAACTCTGTGCTTTTTTAAGTGGTTTTCACTATCCAAAGGTAACTTTACAGTCACACTCAGCTCTTTGGGAGAAGGAGAATATAAGGCACTATTTGGAGGAAGAATGTGAAGAAAAGGAAAGAAAGATAGGAGAAAAAAACAGGTCCTCACCTGGTTTTGCTACTCTACAAGGGACTGGTCCCTGTGCACACTCCTCCTCAACTGGGACAGAGAGATCATCCAGACACCAGTCACTGCAGACAGGCAATGGAAAATTATCTTTGTGTTTTGTGCACTCTACACTTGCCCCAGCCCGAGAGACATTGGGGGCTGATCAGGCACATGGGCAGTATGGGGGCAGCATGAGCACATTGGTAGGTCAGGAATGGATTTGTGGAGAAAAAAGAAGTTTTCCCCTTGTTCCACTTATTTCTGCATGTAGGGGCTGTCTACATGGTAAAATGGGTTTTGCCCTGGACCACCCATCCCAAGATATCCCCTGCTGATGCAGGGGGGGTTGGAGCTAGATGGTCTTTACGGTCCCTTCCAACTCAAACTGTTCTATGATTCTACAGCAGGGCAGCATTTCCAGATGCCAGGCATTGCCTGTCAGAGGTGGAGGTGGAGGGAAACGGAGAAATCTCCTGAGTGGAAGATTCTGGCATTATCTTACTGTCATGGGTGTCACCCATAAAGTGACAGGGAGGCTGGGAGAAAACATAAAGATACATGGAGTCTTTCATCAGAGGGAAAAGTTGCTGGCAATGCCCAGATCCACTGCTGGCCAGCTGTCTGCTTTTATAAGCAGCTGCTTATGTTACATTCACCCTAAGCTGTAATTAGACACAAATACTTACTCATTTCCCATCTACTCGCACCATTTTCTTAAGGATATTGATATAAACCATTTCACTCCTGTCTGTATTAATAATGCTCTGCAAATACAAATGTGAAAATTCAATTTCAGAATGGCAACAGGTCTTTTCATATAGTCCATCTTTACAAGGTTACTGCACGTCTCAAGTGGTTGATGTCACACCACCATCAGCTTCAAGAGCACATAAACCTTCCAGAGCTATGCTGTAATTATCTAAAAATATACTATCAGGAATTTCCTCCCGTTTCCCAGGAAGTGCACAAGCACCACGGCCACAGCTGCCCCAGCATCCAGGGCGACTGGTCCAGGGCGGCTTGCGGGCGCCTGGAGAGCCTCGCCTCGCCCTGCGGTGTCCCGCTGCCTAGCAACGGTCACGCTGACCTCCTCAGGTTACCATGGTGACAACTCCAGAGCGAGTGTCATCGGGTAGGGGATCCGAAGCAATTTGCTCTTGAGAAATAAAGTTCTGGTAATGCTGACCTCCAAAAATGGGTAATCTGATTGCTGTTGTCAAGGAACTCTGCTTTTTAGAGACAAACCAGATTACTAAATTTCTTGGTGAGAAGTTGCGAGGTTTTTAATAAATTCAGGTTCAGGGGTGTCCCCTCTCTGCCAGGGGTCAACCACTACCACAGTCTCTCAGGAATGTCACTGCACCAGTGTGGGTCATCAACGGCCACAGTTACGTCCCTGACCCAGTGTGGGTCACCCATAGCTGCAGTTCCTCAGGGTTGTCCCTGCCCCAGCGTAGATCACCCACAACCACAACCCTTCAGGAATATCCTTGTCCCCTCAGACTGGAGTGTCCTCAGCAGATGCCCATTTCTTTGTGAAGGAAGTGGGAGCAGGGGCACTGAGTTCTTCTGTGTCTGGCTGAAGCTCAGCATGTGGTGGGTTTCGTTTCATAGGGTGCAGACCTGGTTAGAACAGCTTTTGCCTGGTACCCAGTGGATCATGACTTCTCAACCCACATCGAAACTGCAGTTCCTGTCTGCACCGACTCTTTCACCCTTGCCCATTGAAAGTGCAAAGTTTTCTGTCCCTCCTTACCCCAAAGCCTAGCACCAGGCCTTTGTCTTGACCTTGGCTGAGCCTTCTCCAGGTTCCCAGCCATAACAATCTTGCACAAGTTCTCAGGAGAGATTTCTTCTTGCATCCCAGCCCTTGATGATCCCCTTTGCAGACTCACTCCAACTGGAGATCAAGGATTTGTCATTCTTCTAAACTTTGACACTAACAGTAGTCCAAATCTAACTCCAGCCTTAACATAAATCCACAAAAGCTGTCTAAGAAAAGGGTGGGCTGCAAAAAGGATTCTTCCTTGAAAACTAGTCTAAGAGTTCAGTTGTGGCTGAGCGATTGGTGCTAAGGCTCAGCTGTTGTCAAGAATTAGGTTTACACTAAGGAAAGGTTACAATATCAGAAGATGCAAAGGGTTAAAAAGGGAGGAGGGATCTACAATAAGGTCTCAGGAGAAATCACTCCTGAGGCTTTGATCAAGAGGGCCATGACTAAGGATCAGCAAAGGCCAAGACCTACTTACTGTCAGGTTTAGGAGAACACACCTCAGGCTGGAGTGACAGTGCAAAGCAGATAGTAAAGAAAGAGCTGGGCTGCAAAATCAATCTCCACAGAGAACCTGTACAACAGGGCAATGGCTCAGTAATGTTGGGGTAAAGTTCATCCCAGGTGAAGAGCTACAGTGGGGCTAAGGGTTAGCGTTCAAACAGAGATGAAGCCTTAGGCTACAGCTGGATGCAAAGGTGGCTGTCCAAGGGAGACGTGGTACACAAAGGAAAATCCACACTGATGACTTGTTCAAAGTTAGTGATCTCATGTTAAAGAGATGCTCAAAGTAAGTGATCTCCATTGATTGATTGAGAATCTTGGGATACGGCTGAGCCAAGACCAAGGTCTTGTTGTTTTGGTTTAGGATTAGTATTATGAAAGCCAAGTTCCCTTACAATGTCATTAAAGCAACTGACATCCTGAGTTAAAGCTTAGCCAAGCCAAAGGCAGATTTAGGGTTAGATTTACATTTGGAGTTAGGAGAACCCCCAAAGCCTAGGGCTCAAGTGTCGGAAAAGCATAGGGCTATAGGTGGAATGGGGCTGCAAAGGAACTGTGAAAGGAGGGGGTGGATTTCAAAAGGGAATAGTTATTGGGAACTTGACTGAGGATCTTGGGGTGAGGCTGTCTCTGACAAATCACAGAATTATTTTTAGGCTAGAAGTTTACATTATACTTAGGGCTGAGGTTAATAATGGTTAGTAGAGAGACAAAGCCCAGAGGTCCAGTTGGTGCAGGGCTGCAGAGTGCTGCCATGGGAAGGGGGGCTAAAGGCAGAAATCATTACTGACATCTTGTTCAACACTATAATGCTGAGTGTCTTGGGCTAAATGCACAGCTGAGACCTAGAAGCCTCTGGTCTCAGCTGTGCACTGCTCCATATCCCACACAATATTGCTCTTGAAAAAGTTCCCAGAAATTATGTATTTTTTGAGCCCTTCTCTCCCTTTTGCAGCCTCAGTCTGAGGCTTGTCTCTTACTAACCAAAACCATAACCAAAGGTCTTGGTTGCCTTCTAAGCCTTAGATGAAGTTTCCCATCCCAGGTCATGTTTAAGAAGGTTTTGAAGAACTGCTGCAATGCTGGGCAGCAGTATTTCTGTTTTCTGAAGACTGTATTCATGGTATTAACATTTTTTTAAGTGGTGTACATCTCACCATGTAACTGTATTTTCATGAACATAAATGAAGCATTTTTGAATATGTCTGTGATCCCTGCCTTCTAGCAACATAAGGGTAAACTTTTTGGTGATTTTTTGCCTACTGCAGTAATAATAAAATACACAGTATTTCCCTAATGGTTGACAGCTTCACAGAGCCCCATAAACATAAATAAATTAATATCTGTTATGATAATTTTCCTTTAATCATAGAATCTTAGAATGGCTTTGGTTGGAAGGGACCTTCAAGGTCATCTAGTTTCAACTTCTCCCCCCAGCCATAGGCAGGGACACCTCCCACTAGATCAGGTTGCTCAAAGCCCCACCCAAACTGGCCTTGAACACTTGCAGGAATGGAACATCCACAACTTCCTTGAGCAACTTGTGCCAGTGTCTCACCACCTTCATACTGAAGGATTTCTTCCTTATGTCTAACCTAAATCTACCCGCTTCCAGTTTAAGCCATTGTCCCCTTGTCCTATCATTACAGGCCTTTGTAAAAAGCTCCTCCCCAGCTTTCTTATAGACTCCCTTCAGGTACTGGAAGGCTACAATGAGGTCTCCCCAGGGCCTTCTCTTCTTCAGGCTGAACCACCCCAACGCTCTCAGCCTGTCTTGATAGCAGAGGTGCTCCAGCCCTCTGATGATCTTTGTGGCCCTTCCATGGGCCTGCTCCAACAGCTCCACATCTTTCCTGTGCTGGGGGCTCCAGAACTGGACACAGTACTGCTGGTGGGGTCTCATGAGAGTGGGATAGATGGGGCGAAGCATGTCAGATATATTTTAGTGATTAATCTGACCAGCACTCTTGTAACCTGCGTGTTTACTTTTAAGAATGTAAGTTTGACTGAGTGACCCTCTTGTAATGCCAACAGGTTTCCTCCAGTTGCTGCTGCTGCTGCTCTGAACACTGAATCTGCAAAAGGTCTGTGCCACAGGTTTGTGGTGGCAGCCAGAACAGACATTGGTTGCAGCAGCTGGACCAAGTCTAGGAAGATAGGAAGCAACTGGAAAGGCAGGGATAAGAATTCCTGGAAAAAAACAGCTTGGGATTTTGCGGGGGAGAGAAAGGATCTGTGAGAGTCACGGGCTCATCTCACTGTGGTCCCTGACAGTTGTATTATCCTCTTATTTCCTCTTACAGGAAAGTACTGAGTCCAAATATAGTTGTTTCTCATCTAAATTAGGTATTCATCTTCTTTCTTGACTAGGAGATTATTCAGTTACATTCTCTATTTTTTGTGTTGGTTTTATTTTATTTTGATTGCTTTTTGGTTGCTTCGAATATACAACGGAATATTTCTGTGTGTCTGCAAGGTTCAGTGCATGGTTCAGTCTTTGCTTTGCACTGTAAATAGACAATCACTTAGTGAAGCAGTGTGCTTCTACTCACACACCTGGGGAAAAAGCCTTGCTTCTACCTTGTATTTTAGGGAAGGTGCCAGTGAAATAGCTTGGAAAAAACACAGTCAAAGTGTAAACATATGTGCTGAGTTGAAAAAGATTATAAGCCAAGGCAGGAAGAAGATGCAGGAAACAACACTCACAAAATTAAAACAAACAAACAAACCAAAACAAAGTGACAAATTAACCAAAATAAATAAGTTCATTCTCTAGAAAAAAAAAAAAAAGAACAGAAAAAAAGAAAAATTAAAACACAGAAGTGGAATAAAAAGGACAGTGAGTAGTTAGCAAGGGAATGGGAGGTGAGGAAAGTAGGTGGTTGACAGAAAAATCCAAATACATAAGAGTAAGCAATGATTAAGAAATAAGAAGAGAGACAGCCACAGGAATAGTGAAGACATTACCAGGAAGAAATTACATAAGTGAGAAAGAGCAATCACAGAGAAAAGATTTGTAGATTATTATACTGCCAAACACGGCTTTCTCTTGACTTGGACATTTGCATCATCTACTTCAGTGTATTTGTATAAGAACTGGCCTTAGTTTAACTTCTATGCATATCTCAAAAATACAGTTCTTATTTGAAGTTCTTCTCTTAGATTTTTTTATATTTGTAGCAAAGTTATAAGAAAAATCCACACTTGCAGTTCTCCAGAACCAGTGCTTACAGCAGTCTGTTGAATATGCTTGCTGTGTAAAGGATTTTAATGCCCAAGATTACCTTGAGTAGGAAGCTAAATTTTGTTTCTGAAATGTTGTATGTAAATCAAGGATATTCTTCTCAGCCATTGATATGTTCTTCCATTTTGAATGATAGGTAGAATGAAAAAAAAAATGACACTTTCTATTGCAAAGGCCTTTCCTGAAAAATCACAATGTATTTCCAGTAAAGATGACAAGATCAAAGGCTGCCATTTTAAAATGCCTGTAGCAAAATTTCCACAGATATAAGTAAAAAAAACCATGTAAGACACTGATAATTATGACAATCTCATCATTTATAGAAGCTGCTAAAAATGGAGGTGTCTGATTTAGTCACCAAGTTTGGAAATGGCAATTTTATTTTTTTTGTGCTGATTGCAACATTACAAGTGCTGTGGCACAGGCCTGCATAAAACTCGTTTAAATTGAAGCCACCTTCTCTACAGCAAACTGTTTTATGAAGATTACTGCATAGCAAAATAATTGACACATATGTATAGACTACAATTTATTGTCAGACTACTAGCAAAGATTAATAACTAATATATCTCAAAACAAATGATTTTTAGATTGATCTTGCAAATCCTTTCTTATATAGAATTAATATTTTAATAAAACTAATTTTTTTATTTTAGGATACTTTGTGTTTTTATAATAAATATTCTCTCTTGTTTTCATTAATCCAAAGTCAAGGAGCAACTAATCTAAGTACACATTTTAAGTCCAATGAAGGATCTCAACAAGTTCCTGTGTGACTATAGAAGTTTTGTGATGAGACTTATGCACAACTCTAGCTCTGATGATCAAATTCTGCAAACCAGATTCTTCAGAGTATGTATAGTGTTTGATACTTTTAGGAGGCAGTTAACTCTTTTCAGTTGCCTAATGATTACTACTTTGCTAGTGTTTTTACTGAAAACTAGAAAGTTAAGTCAAACTGTGTATGGCTTAGTGCTGGTGTGGTGGCCAGAACATTTCCAGCACATGAGCTGGTTTACTTGAAGCTGTATCACACACCTCTGCTCCACCCTGCAGCTTTAAGGATAAGAATACTCCTAGCTTCACATGATGGAGTTAAAGGAAAGAAGGAGCATGTATGACTTCCTGAGAATGTGACACTGTGGGCAGTGAAAGCCTGGGAACAGTCCTTTCACAGAGGAGTTTCAAATTAATCTCTTCTGTTATCTTTATCTATTTTATTAACAATAACAATTAATAGAACAAATTTGAGGAAGTAAATTAGTTTTACTTCAACTTAACTTGTGGTCTGTGCTTGTAGGTGGGTAGATGTGCATGAATTATTGTTTCTGTACTTTTCCAAATTCAGCTTTTAAGATATGAAACTGAAGAGAACCTGACATGGGTGATGGGATAGCGACAGCAAGTTTACTGAAAATTATAAAGCAGCTGCAAATGTTGGCTTCAGTCCTGTAGAAACAGCAGAAACCATTCCAGCAACAGATGGTCTAGGGGCTTTCCTTTATTCAGGGACTGCTAGCACATACCTGCCCATTTCTGTCCGAAGTGGAAGGATGTTGTGAGGATACAAGAACAATTGTACTGGGTCAAAGATACACTCAGCCCCATATCCTGTGGTCGTGGTCGATGCTGTCTCAGAAGAAAAGCAGCAAGAGCTGTTTGAGGGTTTTCTCAGTAACCTAGGCCATGGCTGTGCCTGCTGCAGCAACCTGCTTTGAATATTTGCTGTCAGTTCACTCTACCTTCTACACTACTCCAGTTCTTAAAGCAGCTTTTCTGTGGACAAGCATATTATGTTCCAGTGGAAAGCAAAATGGGTCTTCATGCTAAGTGCCCTTCTAAACTGGTGGAGATGGTAGTGCTAAACTCACTTTTGAACCCTGGACTGTGTAAGTGACCACCTGGGAAAAACCTGTGGATCTTCAGTTGTCATGAAAATTCTCTGAGAAGCCCAAAAGTCTGACCACCTTAGTTATAATTCCTGCCAGCTTCCCAGGAGAATGCAGATCACAAGCAAGGAAGATCTTACCAAGCCTGTACATCTTTTCTTGAACGGTGCTCAGCTAAGGGTGAGCTGATGTCATTTCAGCTGTTCTGACCCTTTGAGTACTACTCTTCAAGAATGAGCTGCGGAATCAGATGTGTGAGTTCCCATTCAGCCAAGCACTGAAGGATGAGTTTCAGTTCTGTTGACTTGCATGAGAAATCAGTGTGTCAGAATGCTGCTGAATAAGAGATATTGTTATCAATAAGTCATATCCTACTTTTAAACCTTTTAGAGGCAACATCCATGACTTGAATAGAAATATGAGTGTGGTTGAGCCTGGGCTCAAGTTCTGATAATCTACTAATTGCCAAAGTGACTTTTTACACCTCCACCACAATCAATACTTCTCTACATCAGCCTGTTTCATAATTATAAAATTGGAAGATTTTCAGCAGCTTTTATTACCTTTTTTTTCCTTTTGAATCACAAAAATGCTGTGTGTTACACTATCCTTGTTCAGTTTGAAGGCTTTTCTTTAGATAATAATTATTAGCAGTCTTGCTAAATTCTCACCCAAAAGAGCACTAACACTAGAGCCACTGAACCTCCTGAACACATGGCTTTCCTTAGTTTGGTGCCAGTGACATATGTACCTGTTACCAAAAGGAAAACATGTAGATAACAGTAATAAATGCCCAGAAAAAGATATATAAGTGGTTTCACAAGCTGCCCACTATTTTAGACACGCAGATAAGGAAAATATGTATAATTACTATGAAATTTTCAAACACGGGAAAATGAGTTATGAATATGAGTACATTAAAGCTATGTTAAAGTCATCAGACTATTAATTTCATGTTGTTGCAGCTCTGCAAAAAACCACATTCATTTGACTGAGAAAAAATATAAGCTTTTGTGGCTGATTGATTACAGCCTTGGTAAAATTAAAGTTATTAATAACATCTATTTTTAATATTATTAGTATTATTAATTCATTAGGTCAGTTGGATAAGTTGTTCTGTCCAATTCTTCTGAAAAGCAACAGTTATCAAATTGGCAAAGCAGGCAGGAGATTAGTGATCAGTATCAAACCAGTCTCAGTGAGTAAGACAGCAGTTTGATTACAATTGTGAGAAACATCAACATCAGGTAAGGGAGGATTTGACTGTTGCCAAGTCAGAGCCCAGCGCTCTCAGCTTGGCACAGAGTTACTAGACTTTGGGTTTCCAGTGCAAAACCATTCTGTGAAGGGATTTTAACAAGAGTCCTCTGAAAAACTTGAAAAAATGTTGCACTGAATATAAGTAGAAAATTAGGAAAACTTTTTTGTTGTTGTTAGTTTCACCTGCTTCAGGTGAAACGTCTTATAAAAGGCCATGTTGCTTCAAGCCACATCAGAGAACAGCTGAGCTTGTGAACAGCAGCTGGTGAAAGGAAAACACAAGAAGCGGTAGAGCCTTCTGCAGCTGGGCAGCTTGCAAGAGCTGTGCTTGCAAGAGCTGTGGGACTGAGACCTATTGCATAGAAAGAAGTGCTGCAGACAGCTCAGCTTATCCCGGGGTGGGAAATTGGTGCTGCCTGTGGACAGACAGGCAGCTGGAGGGGTGGTGTGCAACCTCTGCTCAGTGAGGTGCACCACACTGGATGGAGGTGCCTACCTGAGGTATATGGTCATCCCTGCTGCTCGCAAGCCAGAGTTGTCGTCCTGCTGGTCCCATGTGTGGGCCATTAGTTACGTGTTCTTCTAGCCAATATGCCTGTGGAGTAGGGCAAAGATACCTTGATGGGCTGTGGCTCAGTGGCGAAATATTTTAAGTGCTGGGAAAAGTGCCAGGTGTTTGTAGTTAGTACTGAACAACCACCAGGAAAACATACTGGCAATTATCACTAGCAGCTTTTCTCAGTGTGGGAGCTAAACAGCAGAGAAGCAAGTGACTCACCATATATGTAAAACTGGTAATTAATCATGCTGTATCAAGAATCAAACTCAAGGTGGAAGGAATGGTCCAAGGACAAATTCTTATAAATGCAGGACTATGTTGTCCAGTTCAGCTGTACTGGACACTGTACTGGAGAATCTGGGCTAGAGTAGCAAAGTGAGAAAAACTAGGGAGCAGCTGCTGTCCCTGTGCTATTGAGAAGATTTCTAAATTAGTTTGATGAGGATAACCCAAATGGTTCTGTGCTCCTCACCCTGAAGTCAAGGTGGTGACAGTCATGCATAAGGAAACATTTGGACTTACCAAAGGCTGAGACTGTGGAAAATTAAGTGGTTTGTTAATTCAAATGTTCCCACAGTATCAAAATAGGCTGGAGATTGTTTTTTTTTATCAGTCCTGTTATTGTGAGCTGAGCAGCCCACAAACCAGCCTGATGCAATCATCTCTACATACAGCCCAGCCCAAACTGCTGATTTATAGTAGAATGTAGTTTCTCTTTCTTCTGATGAATAGTCATATCCCAGGCTGAATCCACTGCAAACAGCTGCTGGATATTTATATCTGCGTTGTTTTGTTTGAATTTTTGGGGTCTGCCAGTTTGACACACATATCAGCTTGTTAATTCTTCCTTGTCCTGCCTGACCCATACCGTGTGCATCTTCTTCTATCCTTCAGAAATCTAAAGGCTTTAGACAACTTTGCCAATACTTTTGTACCATCCATTTTACCCAAACCTCTTCTGGTGCATTTGAGAGGTTATATGAAGACTCTGGTTCTATTTTAACTCAACTGCTTAGTCAAAATACTAAGATGTGGGTGTATGCAAGTAGGTGGCTACATATAAACTAAGTGGCTAAGTTCTCTCAGTAGATGATGGAGATAAAGTCAAACAGTCAGTATAACTTGGAAGTGATTCAGTTTACCCAAAAACTTGGCCCATTAGGTTTTCCTTTAGTATCCTACCTCTAAGATTTTCAGTGTTTGCTACATAATGTGCTTTGTAATGGCTATTCCTGCCAGATGGGCTGAGCTGGATCAGTATTTAAATGACTCCAGACAAAGATTTTTTTCTATGTCAATACAAAACTTTACAAGTGCAATGTTTTTTTTAGCCATACATAAATGCTTTATATGGTGTAAAAGTACATGCTTTAAATGAATCACATCCTTCTGGGTGACAGTAGATTTTAAAACCTTCTCAGCTGCCTTGTTATTTCTAGCTCATTCTATTATATTTTATAAGTTATTTGATGGTAGAGCAAGGACTCTTGGCTAATAATTAGACAGGATAGCAAACATGTTTGGGGGAGTAGTAATGTGTTTGGAGTAGGTGATGCCTAAACAGTTTACTGGAACCAGGGCACAATGACATACACTGCCCTTTGAGGTTGAGCAGTGGTTATTAATTAGCTATACCTACTTATTTTAAGATTACTCTGGTGTATAAGAATTGCTGGTGTCCTAAATCTTCCCGTTCTTTTTCAAAATAGCTTATTCAATGAAAATACCAACATGTGGTGGGGTCAGGACACTCTCATTTATTTTTGTATTTTCTCTTAATGTACATTGAACTTAAAAATATTTTTTCTGGCTTCCATTAACTATGAATGTCATGCTGCCCCTTAAAAATATGCCATGAACCATTTCTCAACCGTCTTACTCAAACATGCCTGATACTCATTCAGTACAACACATAGAAATGTTTCACTACACACAGTTTACATCCATGAAGGGGTACTGTATCTTCTGTTCTTACCTGTGTAGAAAAAGTAAAATTGCAGTCACCAGGATGCAGAACTGTGTGCTGTTCTACTGGCTGACATTATGCATGTGTATGATGCTGCTAACCTGGGGCATCTAAACAGCAAATAAACTGTGCCTTGCTCATCATGGATGAAACACAGAGGAAAACAGAAGTACCTTGAGACCTCAGATCTGGGGAAGGCATTTTCACAATCCCCAAACATAACAACTGGTATAAGTTTTTATATAAATTCCCAAAGCTCAGAAACTTGTTTTTAACAGAGAGCTTAATAAGCTTTATTTAACCTCAGGTAGCCTGCACACACACTTGTGTGATGCTCATTGGACACAGAGTTTCTTCCAGAAGAAGGATCTTCTAGACAAATCCAGCCATATTTTAAAGGTTAACCATCAGGTCTTAATTTGTATTTCTAGACTAAAATTCCTATCTTTGACAACATTTTGTTATATTTATATTAATGATGTTGAAAAATCCTACACAATCCATGGGAAAATACTTACAGAATAGGCTCCAAATAATTTCCCAACCTTCTTTTCAAGAAGCCAAATAATATAGTATTTCTCAGTCCTTTTTTTCAGTTTCATGGTCTTCCTCTGAATTCACTCGTGGACATAAGCATGTGGATTTTCTTCAGCTTGAAGAGCTTTTCTACACCTTTTGGAAAGGAATAAAAGACAAGCATATTTTTTCAAATCTAATTTACTGAAAACAAATAATGGATTATAGATAAAATATACAGCTTATCTGTGCAACAAGAATGCCAGACATTGCCCATGAGAATGGAGATATTTGTGGAGTCTCTACACATCCTCAATTTGATCTGACAATTTAATGGTTATTTCCAAACATATATACTTGTTATAATTTATTTATTTATTGCCTTCCAAATTAAAGAAATAGTGGAAAAATACTTTTAAAATTTAAACTCAATTTGTTCTTAGAGTTTCTTGAGTCATCAGTTGAAAGTGGTTTCCTGTTTGTTTTCCAATATGAATGTGTTGTTTTGCTTAGGGAGATTAGAACAAAGTGGCTTATCTTGCTGAACAAATTTAAAAACCGAAAGTGTATTACAAAAGCTTCCTCTCCGTTGCCTCTTGCAGACTCCTGAGTAAACTAGAAAATTTTAGCAACAATAAAGTACATGAAATTACATTACATGGCAGCTATCAAATGTATGTTTAGAGATGAGTCAGACTTCAACATGAAGCCTCTCTGTGTGTCCTTTGGATCTGTTTGCAGTCTCATCTAGAGACAGTTACACTAACATTATCTACATCCTTTTCCCAAACTTCTACCTTCCCAAACAAGCCTTTTAAAACTTGGAGATATAACCTGTGTGCTTAGTTTTCAGATTTATATCTGACCTCTCACACTGAAACGCATATCTTTGCATGATCACTGTTTAAACAGTGATATAAAAGTCTATCTGCTCTGTTGTCTAGTCATTTCCAGCTTATCCCTTCCAGACTATCATGGTTTTGACAGCTGCTGAGCAGGTATCTAGTAGAATAACATGATTATCTATTTCCTGTGTGGTTTCTGCTTTCATCACTTGAGTGTATCAATGTGTGTTGGTGTTGTTTCCCTGTGTGTACGACTTGCTATATATCTACACTGAATTTTTTTCTGGGGTCAATATTATCCTTTTGCATATAGAGGACTCCTTGAATCTCTAAAGCAGATCTAGCTTGGGATGTGGTGAATTCCTGCAGGAAAGAAGAATTCCTGCAGAAGCCAGGAAGTGCTGAAGCACAAACATGGACAAAAGAGAATAGCTCCAAATCTTTATGAAATAAAAAGGCCTGGACACTGGCAGTGATGGAAGTCAGCAAAAAAAACCTTATTCAGTTATTAGGTACAGCAGTCTACATATACAAATTACATTAAAAGCACAGTCATCTTAAATTTAGCATAACTGTGCTGTTGCTCCTTTGTTTTGCCACGTCAGAGATGAAAAACCTGCATTATCTCAGATTATGATGGTATTATTAAATTGCTTTATCTGGGGAGTGATTCACTGATTTTTTAATTTATGAGACAGCAAAATATATTCATGCATCTACTAAGTGATTTCAAAGGTCTCTGAGTGCACGGGGAACAGAAACAGGATGATTGTGCTTAAACTCAGTATTGAGTAATCTCAAAGATTTTTGCAGCATCTTCAAGAGATGCTGAAAAATATCACCAAGGTAAACGAGGAATGAATATTTTCTCCTTTGCTGGAGTTTTTCTTTTCTTTAATGAGAATGACATTGTGGTACTCAGCTACTCTAACTGAAAGTGATATAGGAAAAAAACAAACAAACTTGTTTGTTTCAATTTATTTATTAAGTTTTAAGACACTTAAAAGCTTTCAAAGCTAAACATAAAATTCAGAGGTTGGGTATGTCTCCCAGAATTGAATCCTACATGGATTCTGTGTTACAAGTACAGTTAACTGCCTGTGGAGTAGCATTGTGACCAAGCAGTCATTTAGAAAGTAGGCTTAGATCCCCTAAAGGTCACTAGGCTGGGAAATCTGACGGCTACATGGAATATAGTGAAAAGACAAGAGTACATGTCAGGAGCTGATGAGTCAAGACTGACATTAAGGTTTTACTGAAGGAAAAAAAGAAGCTGTTCTTTCCGAAAATAAGGCAGCCATCACCTTGTCATCCACTTTTGAGGTGAAAACCAGTGAATTCTCCAGTCTTACTTAGTAAGAGGTCACGGTGCTGTACACATCTCTGGAAACTGCACTTTGCCAGAAGAAGAGAAAACCTAAGGAAAGAATCTGTATGCAATGTCTCACGTAGCAAGACCACTCTGTATAGCCTGAGTTGTGTAATCTCAAAAGTCAGGGCTTCCTTGAGCCCAGAGGACTCATCACGGTATGACAAAAAACAAGTGTGATGGCTCACAACTTAGTAACTGAGCAACAGGAGGAAGGCTTGAAAGATATTGCAAAAGGCCTGCATGGTAATGCCATGTTTGTGTATGGAGAGAAACACAAACTCCCCCTGGGAATCAGTCAGTCAGCCATAGGGAATGAATTCACGATGCAGAAAAATAATAGACTTACCCAGACATAATTAAAATGTAATAGCAATATGTAAGTAATGTACACTTAAGGGATAACAGGACTCAAATTTAAAAATAGTTTCCAAAATGGTGTGCTTTTCATAGATCATGTGGTTGGACAGGCAATGAGAAAAGAGATCAGGAATGATCTTATCTTCCTGTGCAAACAGGTGGCCTTCTGTCAAAATGCAGGCATTGCACTCGGCTTGTAATACATCGAAGTACTTGACTCCTTGAGTGCCTTGACTTTGCATTTACAACCATCTTTACTTTCATTGTATGGTGCTTATAGTCATATAATTAAAAATACCACATAAAACCAATAAATTACAGTGGCAGCTCGGTTTTCTGAGACAGTATAAATTAATCACTTTCACATCCTTCTCTGACCTTGCTGCAGTAAGTAGGTAGGATGAATTCATTTGACATTTACTCTTTGCCAACTTTACTTCCTGAACATCCTCTACAAACCAGCAGATTAATTCTTCAGGGTTAAAGTGTGATGTAGACAGCACAGCTGTACAAGACAAGAAGAGGATAAGAAACCCTTTTACCACATGTTCTGCTATCTTGTCTCTAAGTCAAAAACTTAGAGACAAGACCTTCCTCTTGCTGGTCTTGACCACATGGGAAAGGGGGTGACAGTTGGTTTTGGTTGTGCCCCTGAAGGAGCACGGCTTAACAAGTGGGTACATTAAACAGTGAACTGCTGCTTTCCTCCTCGTGCCTTGCTGAGGGGTGAGAATGGGGTGCCAGGGGAGGAGAGTGCCCTTGAGGGTTGTGCAGTTATGCACAGATCATTGCTCAGTGCTTTCCCTAACCTCAGAGCAAACACTATGCACATGGGCGTGAGTTCAATACAACTTGAAACGAGAAAAAAATTACAAAAGAGAATTAGTACAAATGATTCTAACAGAAGTAGCAATTAGATGCTACTTTAAAGTTGCTGAGACTCATAATTTTGTCTTTCTAATATTGCTTGGGAGAGAAGCTGTAATAAGAAATAAACTATTAACAATATGGAGGAAAAAAGCAACACCCACTCTGTCTGATGTTTTGCCATGAGGATCTATTGGCTACCAACACAAAGCTTTTCAGGTCACTGTGTTCCACATTTTCCTTGTGAAGTGTACTGTGTGCTTTGGTCAATTGAATAAATCTGTGTATGCAGTTTCCTAATAAAATTTTTATTTTACTGCCTAATAAAAGGGACTTTAAAGACCATGTGGATCTGTAATTGAAGATTCTAGGCTTAAAGAGAGAACAGTTTTATAGGAGCACAAGGGCATAGTATTTGTTATGAAAGTAGAGCCTATTCACATCATAATTTCTCCACAGCAGATGTGGAACAAAGTGATGCAGAGAAGTGGTTTGAAACAGACTCCAGCTAGCCCTGAAACTGTGCTGAAGGAGTAGGAACAAAACCAAGTAACAGGAGCCTTTCCCAGGTTTTGCTCTGTGCAAGGTGAGCTTCCCCTTAGCACCCTACTCACCAGGGTCACCCTGACTTACCCAGCCCTCTCCTGCAGCTTGAACTCCTGGCTCTCAGCAGCCATGGTGGGGCAGCACAGCCACCTCCCTGGCCGACAATAGCCTGGAACGGCTCTGCTCAGCCTCAGCTTTGGAGACCTGAGCTGAGCAGCTAAAGCTCTGCCCTTTCTCCACCCCACAGGTTGTGCACCTTCACCCTCTTGCTCCATGAAAATGATTCTGTGATACTGATGGGTGATTTCAGGTGTGGGGCTTGTAAGGAGACTCTATTTCAGAGGTGCTTGGTGCTGGGCTGTGGCTTGGCTCACTGCCTCTCATCAAGCCTGAATCTTGGGGGCTGACCTGCTGGAGAGCAGTGTAGGAGAAAGGGACCTGGGGGTCTTGGTGGACAGGAGGATGACCATGACCCAGCAATGTGCCCTTGTGGCCAAGAAGGCCAATGGCATCCTGGGATGCATTAGAAAGGATGTGGTTAGTAGGTCAAGAGAGGTTCTCCTCCCCCTCTCTTCTGCCTTGGTGAGGCTGCATCTGGAATATTGTGTCCAGTTCTGGGCCCCACAGTTCAAGAAGGACAGGGAACTGCTTGAAAGAGTCCAGGGCAGAGCCACAAAGATGATGGAGTGGAACGTCCTTATGAGGAAAGGCTGAGGGAGCTGGGTCTCTTTAGCTTGGAGGAGACCGAGGGGTGACCTCATCCATGTTTACAAATATATTAAGGGTGAGTGTCTGGAGGATGGAGCCAGGCTTTTTTCAGTGATGTCTAGTGATAGGACAAGGAGCAATGGGTGCAAACTGGAACATAGGAGGTTCCACATAAGCATCAGAAAAAACTTCTTTACTGTGAGAGTGACAGAGCACTGGAACAGGCTCTCCAGAGAGGTTGTGGAGTCTCCTTCTCTGGAGACATTCAAAACCCACCTGGACATGTTCCTGTGTGATGTGCTCTAGGTGACCCTGCTCTGGCAGGGGGGTTGGACTGGATGATCTTTCGAGGTTCCTTCCAACCCCTAAGACTCTGTGATTCTGTGTGATTCTGTGATATTACATGGTCACATTTTGCTAATTCATTAATGTGTTTGATGGCATAGAAAGCAAAGGGTATTCTAGAGCCTATGAAAAAATAGAAGTTTTCAATATTAGGTGTGTGCCAGTGTACAGGGCACTGATGTTATCTGGGATGAAAGCTAAATATTCATAATGACTGGAAGGGATTATGAAGCTGATGTAGGCTCTTTCATAGATCTGAAACTAAAAGAGATTAATCTTTTTTAACACAATTAAACAAAGGCTGAGGGAACATGTTATTGTTTTTATAAATATAGCTTTGGGAAAAAACAAGATAAGTGGTAGTAGTGACACAAGAATGCATAGGCGTAAATTCACCAAAAAACTTTATAGTCTTCAAATTAAAAGAATGTTTCTGATTATAGGACCAATGAGGATCTGGAATAATCTCCTATTTGGAGTAATGGAGACAAAAGATTATACACTCCTAACCTTATAAATGCTATTTTAACAGATATTGTTCTCTATCAACCTCAGTAAGTGGAAGTGCCTCATCATCTAGAGTGGTATACAACTGCTTCTTCCCAGGATCACAGCAAGGTTAATTACTGAATGTTTCCACATTATTTTGTTGGGGGGCATTGTTCATTACTGCCTTTTCCTGGCAAGTATTAGTATTAGGATTCTTCTATCCCTTACACATTTTAAAAATGGGCTTAGGTTGTACTCAGCCCTGCCAGCTCATTTTTCTACCTGATATCTTGTTCCACTTCAGGATTTCTAATTTAAAACAATCGTGACATTTACTGTGTCAATCAATTTTATGGACTGGATTCTTGTTTTACTTTGCACTTGGCAGAAAAAAAGAATCCCCAAACATCTGTTTTGGTGATCCAGTTTACTCACTCATAAAATTGACTGGCAAAATTGTGTAAGCAGGGCAAGCTGAGGATGGGCAGAAGAAGGAACAAGCAACCAGGTGGCAGGTTGTAAAACTATTTGTGAGTATTGGTTGCTTTTACCAAATTTTACTAAATTTTACAGTTTTCTCTGCTTCTGTGCCAAGCAGATGAATAAAGGCAACAAACTGTCTCACCTTCACCTGCCAATTCACAGCAAATAAAAATGCCTGCCCAAGCACTCAAAAAATTAACATGATTAATCTCAAGTCAGAATAACTGTTTCCAAGCTGTGCTTAGCATGACAGTCACTGCTGCTGTTTCAGACCTGGCTCTCAGCCAGAGAGTCCTTGAGTGAACACTTGTCTGTATTTACAGACTGTGATAATTGTTTAAGTACAAGTATTACCTCTTTCCATAAGCCTTATCTTTCTCAATATTGTCTCTGGGACCCTTGAGAATGAGAAGGCAGCTAAAGACATGTACTTATGTGTGACTGCACACACACACACACAAACCAAAAACAGACAGGAATTGTCATTTAAATAAATCAGCACTGGCTAAAACAGCTTGCTGGTTATTCCACCTGTCCCCTCTTCCCTGCCTCACAGCTGGCAATGCTCTAATGGTGTGACCCTGCTGATACCCCTTGCCATTTACAGCAATGTGCCTGCCTTCCTCCCTTCAAATGAGAAAAGGCAATTCTGACCCTATGCATGGTGCATGGGCTGTCACTCCATAGCCTCACACTGGGCTCTGAAAAATGCCTGTTATGAAGAACTAGGAGGATATCACTGCTCTCACATATCTAATGCAAGTTGTCCCTAGTTCTGTGCCTCCTTCTCACTCACCTGTGCTATGTTTCACACCATAGAAGTCTTTGCAAAGTGAATTTGCTCAGTCTCCCACATAAAGTGCGTATCTGTACTGCCAGCTTCAAGGACTCCCAGGGTCATCTCTTTAAAAATGCTCATGTCATTCAGTCCAAGACCACTGGCTAGTTCAGACTCATCCTATGAAGTTATTCTCAGAATCTCAGGAAATCTGAGATACTGAACATGAAATAGAAGGGTGCTTAAGAATTTATGTTCCAGGAATCAACCATAACAAGATAGAGACGCTGTAAAATTACTTGTCCTCAGCAAAACAAGTAATCCTGCGTTGCTTACGTGACTGATTTGCCAGCAAGACCATGTTATTGTCTGTGCCTGGTGAACTGTGTGACATTGATGTGGTGAGTCAAATGTGAGGGACCTGGCAAAAATACAAACCCTTCAATCAAATAAGCTATGAAACTTTCCCTTTGTTCATCTCTGGCATACACTATAGCTATAACTTACAATCAGTGACCTGTTTGATGTGTTAGGCTGTACACCCAGGTAACTTGCCATAGGAAAGGGATTATGCCATTGAGGCAGCTTTCCCAGAAGATACCTTCTGTGAAACAGATATTAATCAAAGCAATTCCAGCAGTTCCTGGAGGGCAGCAGGCTACACTTAATCAAGTATTGCTCAAAACTATACTGGCATGTGCACACTCTCAGCTGTGTACACAAGGGTGGCTCTTGCAATTTCAGCAGGTAAGGAAATGGCCACCTGCACCCAGTGACAAAGCCAGGGTGCTCTGATAACAACATTTCCAGTGAATTTCAGTTTGTCAGAGATATTCTTCATTTTTATTCCCTGAGAAGGCATTATTTGAAGGCTAGGAAAAATGCTTGAAATCATCACATTATATCGCACAAGATGTAAGAAGGAGAATGTGGAAATCTCACTAAGTTTGTGACTCATTAAGTGCCACTGACATTAAAATGAATATGCTTCTCTCACTCTGTTTTTTCTGTCTGACTGTGCCTTTGGGCATCACTGTCGGCCAGAGGAGGAGTTTTCTGAAGCATCCATAGGGCATCCTCTTTGTTCACTTGGTGATAATTTCAGAGGTTATTGCCTAGCAATAATTTATAGTAGTCAAATACAATAAGCTAAGCAGCAGTGAATAGTATTTTTACAAGGTAGTTTTTAATTGTCACTTTGTGTTTCTGTGACCTGTTATGCATTTGGCAAGCAAGCATTTACGCTTAAAAATGGTTGTCTCCTCCACCCACAGGAGAAGGTTTATAGATGTCTAAAAATGCTGCACTGAAAGCTGTGAAGATCCTAAGTTACCCTTGTTAACACTCATCCTCATCCTTTTGCAGTAGTGTGATGGAGACAGGCATTGCTCTGTAAAAGCCAACAAGACATGGTTTATCACAGTTTGTCACACTGATGTACAAGTGACTTATTCACCTGTGCTATTTTTTGCCTTTTCCTGGTTGTTTTCTGCATGGAAATTGTAAAACTACTTATGCTTTTTTACATTCTTAAATGTGATTTTTTCATAATACTTTAGAACATGTAAGTACTTTAACAATTTGATTTAACTTCAGGTTAAGATGTATCTCTGTCTTAGGTGACTAAAGACATGTCTCATTCTTCAGCTTCTCAGTGATCAAGACACGGGGTGAGATCTGTGAGACCCAACTGCTCTGTACAATCTTCCTTGAGAGTCTGAAGTAAATCATAAAGTACCAGGTGGAAGAAGGGCTGACTTAACTCGTTGGAATCTTATTCCTACCATAAATTTAAGACTTAGAATTTGTACGCTCTGATATCCAAACAGAAGGCACCTCTTCCAGTAGACAAGTCTCCTGATCACACATGTCTTTGAGGAAAAGACATGGATGTGGCATTTAGTGCCATGGTCTAGCTGATGTGGTGGTGTTAGGTCATAGGCTGGACTTGATGATCTTAAAGGTCTTTTCTAGCCTTGGTGATTCTGTGATTCTGTGAAATATTTATAGTTGGGGGGGATTAGCTGGGCCCAAACCAGTCAGGCTGCAGAGAAGATTGCTCATGTATATTTCATCAAGGCTCTGCAAAAGTTGAGGAACAAAACCAGTGCCATACCAACTTCCAGATATTTTTTTAGAATGTTTTCAGGCTCAACCACTGATATAACAAGTAATACATACTTGCTTATTCTTGCTTGACTGCCTGTTGCACTCATATCAAGAATTAAGTCACCCTGTTGTATGCGCATTTTGTAGATTCAGTTCTGTGAGGCACAAGTTACATTACATTTACCTTTTTCCCAATATATTCTTAGTCTGCACTTTGAGTTTTTGAATTCTGTAACATTATTAAAAGTAAAAGGGATTGGTTCAGAAGTAATTATATTGTTTCTGGGCCTAATCCATGCAAAAACCCCATTCTTGACACTTTTTCATTCATTAAAATCAGCTGTACCAAACATTTTTTTTCTTAGCAGTATTTTAAGCCTTTTACATTCCTAACTGAAATTTCCAGTCCTGACAAATGTAATGCCTCACAGTTCACTTCTGAGATTTCAAGTACCCTGCTGCTCTTTTTGTCAGTCTAACTTTCTTCTAAGAGCTTCCTGAGTATCTTTTATTGTAGCTAATCTGTATGCATTTTGCTCTGATTTCCAGAAAACATGTCAAGCTAACCTAACCAAATATGAAACTAGATCCTTTTCAATAGCTCCCTCTGCTAGGAAGATGTGCTAGAATTGTCAATAGATAGTGTTTCAGCCTCTTTTGCCCTCAAAGAAATTAAACTTCTTTTTAAGATGTACACAAGGCCCTGTGCTATAGGGGTAGATGGCTACACAATACCTGCCTCCAATACCTGCCTCTCTGCCCATTTTTCTCTCCATTATTACAGTAACTGAGCTCTTCACAAGCCCTGAAGAATGCATTGTTCCTCAGAACACCCTGTGGCTTTGAAGTAGGGACTTCATTATGCCTGTGGGGAATGAATAGACAAGACAGATTAAGGGCTAAACCCTAAACATGCTTAAGGCTTGCAACAGGGAGGGAAGAAACATCTAGGGGCACTGAAACCAGAGTGTTTTCATCCCCAGGTCAGTCAGCCCTGGAACTGATCCTGAGAAATCTCAGAAGCTACTGAGGATTTGATCTCAAAAGGAGGAGGTGGAATTTAAATGCCTCAGTGGGTTTGTGCTCCACTGAGTATCTACACTTGGTGCGATAAAAAACATAGAAATGATTGGCAGGCATTTACCTCAAGTACCTGAAAGGTTAGATTATGCCTAAGATACAGGAGGGGGAAACCTGAGTTGAAAGCATCCGATTAGACATGACAGGGATCTAAACCTGGAGAGAACCTGTTGAAGATAAGAAATCAAATTTAATTATCAGAAGTAATACTGTGTAGAATCTAGCATCCAGCTGGCCGAGAAGGAATAACAGCTGGAAGGGCTGAGACTGCAGTCAGTGAATGGATTTCCTAGTGTCTTGTTAGCCTTCAGTCCAAAGAAATGTGGCAGTGTTCTGAAAGATACTGCTGAACCAGGGCTCAGGGACCTGAGGCAGCTAGAGTGATCGTAGGGGGACAACTTGACTACTAACTGTATTTTTTGTGGGGTTTTTTTGTGTTTGTTTTTTTTTTTCATATAAGCCCTTCTCTTTACAAGCATCTTTATTAGCATTTTCTATTTTTTAGAAAGACAGCAGCACTGGCAGCAGTGAGAGCTGTTCCTTTTAATTACTGAGAGAGTTTTGAGATGGGGACGGACTTCCCGAAGACGGTGAAGCCGGGACAGAGCGAGGAGATCTGAGGCTGAGAGGGAATCCTGTGAGGAACCGGAAGGCTCAGGTGGCAGGGCCGTGTCTGAGAATCGCGGCAAAACGTAAACGCGGCCTCTCGGCAGCTCCCCAGGGCAGCAGCCATGGCAGAGAGTGGCCCGAGCCACGTAGCGTGGGTGTGCGTGAGGGCACGCGAGGAGCAGCAAACAGCGGTTGCTTTCTTTGAGCTAGGCAGACCATCGTGGTCACAACACAACCAGAAGCCGCAGTGAGAAGGAATGCGGGAGCTCAGGCTGAGCTTTGGTGCAGACCCGCAGCCCTGCAGGTCTGGGACTGCAGCGAGTGCCTGAGCCTGGCACCGGTACCGGAGGGAGCCAGTGACACTGTGTGTGTGTGGCGTGAGCAAGGACATGATCTGCTCAGGCAGGTGGTTGACCTGAGGGAGGAGGTAGGAAGGTTAAGAAGCATCAGAGAATGAGAAAGTGAAATAGATTGGTGGAGCCACGCCCTGAGGCAAGGGCAGAAGGAAGAATTTCTGGAACAAATGATGGATCCCCTCCCATCCTGTCATTAGACAGGAGAGAACTCATGGGACAGGGAGGAATGGAGGGAGGTCCCTCCTCAGAGATGAAGCGAAAACCCTCACAGCATCTCCCAACCTCCCAGTTGCCCTTGAACAATAGGTATGAGGCTTTGGAACTTCAGGGCCAGGCAAATGAAGATGGAGAGGTAGACCCATCTAGTGAATCATCTAGGGCTTGTCACCCACCCCCACGCCTTAAGACTTCTTCAACTAAGAAGAAAAGGAGGGTAATAGTGGTGGATGACTCCCTTCTGAGGGGAACAGAAGGGCCCATTTGTCAACCAGACTCATCCCACAGGGAAGTCTGCTGCCTCCCTGGAGCTCGGATTAGAGATGTTAAAAGGAAACTGATCTGGTGCAGCCCTCTGACTACTATCCACTGCTGGTTTTTCAGGTTGGCAGTGATGAAATTGCTACAAAGAGTCCAAGGGCAATGAAGAGACTTCAGGGCCCTGGGACGGCTTGTTAGGGGGTCTGGAGCACAAATAATGTTTGCCTCCATACCTGTTGCAAGAAAAGAAAGTGAGAGTCTGCTATAGACCTCCTAACCAAAGCAGTGAGGTGGATGAAGCTTTCTATAAGCAGTTGGGAGAAATCTCCCAGTCACTTGCTGTTGTTCTTGTGGGGGACTTTAACCTCCAGACGTCTGCTGGGAATACAACACAGCAGAGAGGGAGCATTCCAAGAGGTTCCTGGAATGTGTGGAAAGTAACTTCCTCACACAGCTGATAAGTGAGCTGACCAGGGAGGGTGCCCTCCTGGACCTGCTTCTGATGAACAGGGAAGATCTTGTGGGGGAAGTAAAAGTTGGAGGCCATTTAGGATGAGATGAGATTATTGAGCTTTTGATCCTTGGAGAAAGAAGGAGAGGGGTTAGTAAAACTGCCGCCTTAGACTTCCAGAGGGCAAACTTTGACCTGCTCAGAAGACTGGTTGACAAAGTCCCTTGGGAGGCTGTCTTAAAGATAAAGGAGTCCAGGAAGGCTGGACATACTTCAAAAAACAAGTTTTAAAGCCACAGGAGCTGCTGTCCCCATGTGCAGAAAAACCAGTAAGCGGGGTAGGAGACCAGCCTGGCTAAATAGGAACCTTTGGCTGGACCTTAAGAACAAAAAGAGGGTCTATGACCTTTGGAAGAGGGGACAGGTCACTCCTGAAGTCTATAAAGATGGAGGACATAGAGTGTATCATCAGTAAGTTGGCAGATGACAACAAGCTAGGCAGAAGTGTTGACCTGCATGAGGACAGGGAGGGTCTACAGAGAGACTTGGATAGATTAGATGTTAATGGCCTGGGCTTCAACAAGGCTAAGTGCCAGGTCCTGCACTTGGGCCACAACAACCCCAGGCAACACTACAGGCTTGGGAAAGTGTGGCTGTAAAGTGTCTGGCAGAAAAGGACCTGGGGGTTCTGATTGACAAGCAGCTGAATATGAGCCAGCAGTGTGCCCAGGTGGCCAAGAAAGCCAATGGTGTCCTGGCCTGTATTAGGAATAGTGAGACCGGCAGAAATAGAGAGGTGATTGTCCCCTGTACTCAGCACTGGTGAGGCCACACCTGGCGTGTTGTGTCCAGTTTTGGGCACCTCAATTCAAGAGAGATATCGAGGTGCTGGAGCGAGCATAGAAGAGGGCAATGAAGCTGGTGAAGGGCCTAGAGAATAAATCTTATGAAGAACGCTTGAAGGAGGTGGGAATGTTTAGTCTGAGAAAGAGGAGGCTGAGGGGAGACCTCATCAGTCTCTACAACTACCTGAAAGGCCAATGTAGGGAAGATGATGCTGGTCTCTTCTCACAGGTAATTAGTGGCGGATCAAGGGGGAATGGCTTCAAGCTGCAACAGGGGAGGTTTAGACTGGACATTAGGAAAATAATTTTCACAGAAAGTGGTTAGACACTGGAATAGGCTGCCCAGGGAGGTGGTTGAGTCACCATCCCTGGATGTGTTTAAGGGTTATTTGGATGTGGTGTTGGTGGATATGGTTTAGGGGAGAACTTTGTAGACTAGGGATGATGGTTGGACTCAGTGATCCCAAGGGTGTTTTCCAGCCTAAATAGTTCTATGATTCTCTGATTTTTATTTAAAGGAAAAATCTCACATTACACTTTCTAGTCAAGTGGATGCAGTGGAAAAGAGTAGGAGAGTATTGAGACATTTAGGTTACTTTATCTGTACCAACTTATCCTTATTCAGTAAAACAGAGACTACACAATTCACAAATGCAATTCCTTTATTAATCACTGCGTAACAGAGCATAAGTTAATAAGGCAGCTTTTGAACTATCTTTTTTTTCCAAACAGACAAGTAGTTTTCATTTATGCCAAAAAAATTACTGAGTAACAGCCCTAAATCCAAAAGATGTAATTTTACAACTTCTTTGAGCTTAGACTTAGGAGATCAGCCATAAAAAAAAGAAAGCTTAATTCTTGAATAGTGTGCAAAGAGTGGAGGAGAAAAGCAACAAAGGAAAATATTATAAACTGGATGTATAGAAGCACGAGCTGGATGTTTAGTGTTTTCTAACATATCACAAAGCATAAGCTATTGCTATGCCTACAGCAAGGAATGTTCCCTTGGCAATATTGCACACTTCACAACAGCTCTATTGCTGAGATCCATTACTGATGGAGCTGGCATAAAAATACAAATGGGAAATGAGCATGGAGTGAGAGCAGGCTCTTTAGCAAAAAGCTCTGACAATAATTGTGAGATCTAGAGAAATATCTCCTAAAGTTACTGGTTTCGTTTTTTTTTTTTTTTTTTTCTTTCATTTAATACAGAAAAGTGCTAAGGCTGTATGTTTAATAAATCTAATCTCAAACTTAGTAATTCATGAAGTTTTCTTGTATCATACAGATACCTAAATTTGCTCCCTTAAAATGACCCACCTCTAAGTTGGGGTTGATACATATAATTTCTACAGGAAAAAAAGCCATTCAAAAAGAGACCACGGAACTGTGGTTGGGTTTTCTCTGTCATGTCACAATGACCTTTTAAACAAGTCAGAACAGCAGATGAAATAAACATTGTATTTTCATTCCATGCATCTTCTGGAATGACATTTCTGCTTTTCAGGTCTAGGAATCATAGAATTATTTAGATTGGAAAAGACCTTTAAGATCATCAAGTCCAACCATAAACCTAACACTGCCAAGTCCACCACCAAACCATGTCCCTGAACACGACATCTACAAATCTTTTAATTACCTCCAGAGATCGCGACTCAACCACATCCCTGGGAAGTCTGTTCCATTGCCTGATGGCCGTTTCAGTGAAGAATTTTCTTCTAAGATCCAATCTAATCCTCCCCTGGTGCAACTGGAGGCTATTTTCTCTTGTCCTAACACTTGTTTCTTGGGAGAAGAGACCAGCCCCCACCTTGCTGCAACCTCCTTTCAGGTAGTTGTAGAGAGCAACAAAGTCTCCCCTCAGCCCCCTTGTCTCCAAACTAAACAGCCACAATTCCCTCAGATGCTCCTCATAAGACTCGCTCTAGACTCTTCATCGGGTTTGTTGCCCTTCTCTGGACTCACTCCAGCACCTCAATGTCCTTCTTGTAGTGAGGGGCCCAAAACCGAACACAGGATTTGGGGTGCTGCCTCACCAGTGCTGAGTACAGGGGGACAATCACCTCCCTTCTTCCTGCTGGCTACACTATTTCTGATACAGGCCAGGATGCCGTTGGCCTTCTTGGCCACCTGGGCACACTGCTGGCTCATACTCACTGTCTGTCAATTAATACCCCCAGGTCCTTTCCAGCTACTAGATACATAATTTCCAGGAAGTACATGATGTCACAAATTAGCATTTTAGAGCAAATACTGGCAACTCTTACATTCATTTTCTTGCCATGATTATGCCCATCCATGGTAAATAGCAATGAGGAGGGATGAGATAATATTTCTGAGTTAAAAAGACTATTTTGTGTCTTACCCTTAGTTATGATAAACAGCAGAATCCATTAGACACAGAGGGACACATAAAAATCCTTCAGCTTCTTTCCCATGAAAACAAAATAGGTCTAATTTAGCCATGGAATTTTATTATGGTTGTCCTGCATTGAAATATTCTCTGAGATGACATATCTCTTAGAGGGACTTTGTCTTAGGAAAGGTATCTTTCTTTCCAAATAACATAAATAACATGACTGCCAGGAAGATACCAAGGACCAATGAATTGTTATCCCAGTGAGGACTCACATGAGAAACATCTGACACATGACATAGATTAGAAGGCTTGTATGCAAAATTTCCTTAATAAAATGTTTTCACTTCCTGTCATGGGAAATTTGTATTCTAAGAATTCCCGAGAGAGCCATTGCGTGCTGGGGGCATGTGTAGGGAGGAAGGATTTCCTAAAAGTAAGGCAGCTGGTGCAAAAGAGGCATAAAGTCCATTTGACAATCTATATATAATGGGTGGCACAAGTTACACTGCCTAAATTTCCAGATCCTCTACGTGCTTATCCTCAGTTCCTTCTGACTTTGCCAATAGTAAGTGAAAGGAAAGAAAACTGTGATCTTCTGGAGGTGACAAGAGCAGGGCAGGCCAGCATGGTGGATGGTACTGGCACAGGTCCTGACACAGAGGACAGGCTGATGCTGTAAAAAAGATGCTGAAAGAAGGAGTGATGGGAACAGCAGGTTCAATGTGTGTGGGAGCAGAGAAGGGAAGGGGCTGAAAATTAAGAGGGGACAAGGAAAAAAAAAAAAAAATTACTTACTAAAGGACACAGCTTTTATAATATATAATTAAAACCAGAAGCTTGGAGTCCTATCTTTACCATTAATACCTGTGAGCTATCCTGGCAAAAAACCCTGGGCAGATCCCTTTCTTGACTCAGGTAGCTTGTTATTCTGACCATGAGTTACTGAGTTTCCAGTGCATATATCCATACTGCTGTAGCAGTGTTAAAACTTGGTGTGACACCAACTAGAAGACCATATATAACCTGGGATGTGTTTTATTTTTTCACTCCAGACTAATTTAAAATGTGCATGCAAAGTTATTCAAGAAACTTCAGGTTTGTCAATCATCTTTTGAGTACTTTCAATCCAAGATCTTTAATAGTCCTTTAACACCAAGTTTAGTGACTAAATAGGAGAATTAGAGCAGGGCATCCTGTTGTCCTCAAGCCATTTAGCCAGAACCCAAGCAATACCTCCACCCAGCTCTCAAGGTTTTCAAGCATAGACACAACATACTGGCAACAGTTCCAGAAACAGGGAGGAATCCAGACACTCTAAAGGAAGCTGCTAAGTACACATCAGTCCTAGAGTCTCAGATCATTTGGTTTTGCTACTGTGAACAGTCAACCTAATCAGCTCTTGGTTATAGACCTGCCAGCAAAACACTATATCCATTCCTTGCAGAATTATGTTTTCTTTGGCTGCACGTGTCCAACAGTATTTTCTAGTTTCTTTGAAGCCAAGTTATGATCTAGTGTAGAAACACAAACAGAACCTTGCTAGTTCTCAGGTATGGTCCAGAGCAATAAAGCATGACAACATAACTGCTCACATCTACCAGACAACTGCAATATGGTACCTCTCCCATTTGTTCCCTCCTCTATAGTTTTACCTGACATCAACCAGAAACATTTCATCTGACTGGTTTGTTTACAAAAAAAAAAAATTGAATTAACCATTGAACTCAAAGACCAATATAATGATTTGCTGGAGGAATCACTAATCAAGACCCTTGAACAAATAATTTCTTAGTAGTTAGGACATGTTAAAGCCAGAACTTATTACTGGTAATAGTTATGGAGAATTTAGACATAAGCTTACAGGCTGAACAATTACCTAAGGGTTTTTCCTTTGCAAACAGGGAGTCAGTTGAAGTTTAATTGCTTGCAATTCACAAAAATAAGTGGAGAAAAATGTAGAGCTAACACTGAGGTAGCAGACACCAACACTACATGAAATCCACACAAAAAATTATATACAAATCTTGGGAAGAATCCTGCTAAGCCAACCAACTAAAGCAGTGGGCCACAGAGGCCAGGGTCAGGCCTCCACACCAACAATATAGCCATTTCCCATTGGAATGAAAGATGAAAGTCCTAAAACACTTCAGAGACCCTGCGCTATGTTGCATCTTGAAAAAGGTAAATATTAAGGCAGCATAAATCTATTATTAAACACCTGTGCAACCAGGAAACAGAAACAGTGAACTATGAAAACTATTTTTGTTTGTGTTTTGTTTTTGTGGGGTTTTTTTTCCCCAAAAATATAAGGGAATATGAGGAAAATACTCCCTCATATCATCAGAATTATTATAAACTTTTCCTCAAGAAATCGGTGCATGACGCTGAAAGACAAACAGACGATTCTCACATAGATCTTGGTCTGCTACCAAATTGGGAATCCTCAAAGAAGGTCATAGTGGAATAAACACCAGATTTGCTGCAAAGATTTTTCAAATGTATCGATGTGCTGTATTTATCTCTTCTTGGGTGATCTCATGCCTTGGATTACATTTTTATTTTTATTTTTATTTGTTTTTATTATTATTTTTTATAATATATTTTCTGTAGCAATACTTGTATAGTACGTTCTGCCAGTAAATGATCTGTATATGTAAAAGCTAACCAGGTTAGAGCCGTAGCAACTTAATAGGACTTCTGGCCTCAATTCAGGGTGCACAGAAGGGCAAAGCAACTGAAAAGAATTGGTAGAAAAAATACCTTCTACTAGTTTTCATCGAGTCAAGTTAAATGGAAGACAGAGAAACAGTGTAGAACATGATGGAATAATGGCTCTAAATATAGCAGAGACTAGGTTATACTGCAGCAGATTACAAAATGTACTCGAAGGAAGAGAGCAGCTCAGAGGGAACTCCGCAACGGTGGAGCAATGAACACAACAGGCTCCACAGCCCACTGCAGAGACTTAGTCACCTAGGATGGGCCTAATCAGCAGTGCCCATCCAGAAATATATAGCTGCTACCCTGCAGAAAAGCAAGGATCACAGAAGGCGAGATGGGAGAACACTACACACAGCAGGACAAATATGTGCACAGCTCACACAGCTTCTTGTGAGGAAAATGTTTTACCAGTATTGACACCATTGTCTTCATCATTACTTCACCTGTAAAGTACCTGGTGTTCTATGTTCCCCTGATGGTGAGACAGTGGGTATTGCATTTTATATCTGCTTGTCATACAAAGAAGTCATCTGTCCCAGAAACTGCAGGAAGATTGAGAAAGACAGTGTTAAAAATGGCAACATTGATCCTAGGGAAATCTCCAGCACTCCTGTGGTTGCCAGTAGTGCCTGGAATAAGGCTCAGTGGCAGCTGGTTGCAGCTCCCACACTGTTTCTGCATCCCCATCTTCACCCAAAGGAGAAGGCAAACACAGAAGGTTGTCTGTACTCCCTCACTAAAGTTTTGGGGTGGGGACAGCTTATCCCCACTGTATCTAGGCAGCAAATACCCAAATACACACTTGAGGTTGCATTGGAACCTCCATGAAATGCTGCATTGCTGCTACTGTCTAGTATGAATTTCACAGGAGAGCTCAGCAGCTGAAAGAAAAGCAAAGCGCTGATCTGGTGACTTTAGGCACCTGGTGATCTCAGGCAGCAGGTGAGCAAGGATTTATGATAACAGTTTGGGATTTAGGTACTGATACTTCATCTTAATCCTGCTTTAGTATCTAAGCCTCTTAAGACTTTTCTGGCGGGCTAAGAAAGAGACCTGTAGATGAGCAAATTCTGTTGGGAAAGTGGTTGGAGCTAGATCAGTTTGACAAATGAGAAAGGCTCAATTGGATGATGGTAAATGCCCCTCCATTTCTACTGTGCTGCTGGAAATGGGAATTCAAGATGCTTTATAAAGAGCAGCTTTGAAAAAATTAATTTTTTTTTCATATTATTCCTACAATACTGCTAACAGGAGGCTTCTCATATGAAACACTGCAAATTCACATTGCAGTCATTAACAGTGCCTCAAAACCAGGCAGTGTGGGAAGGGGGGGTGACTGCTTTAACACAACCTGAAGAAAACATAATCTGGCCTTTTTGTTTTCTTCATATATTGCTATTACAAGTGATCCCTAAAATAACTAGAATTGAAACATATGGGCAGGATGAAGGAGAAACCTCTTTCATTTCTGTTTATTTATATATTTGGCAAGAGACAGACCTTGCTCCAATCATGGTGGGATTAATCACTAAAAATATAGTATCCTTTCATTTTAGCTGAGCTACTCCATGTGTAAACAACCACACATCAGTGAGATAAGGGGTTCACAATCCAACCATGGACTTCACTTGGTCTCCCCAGGAAGAGCAAACACAGCAAAAAAAGGCAGGGAAGCTTTCTCTTTAAAGCCAGGTAGAAGTTTTGAAAAACCTCAAGCAGCAGGTGCCAGCATGCAACAACATGTATAGTCACTACATAAATGTGTGCAAACTGCTGCTGTCCCTCTGTCTTTGCACCAAATAGCTTGTCCATCTCAGATGCTGGAACAGGAGCATGTCCAGCAGCAGATCTTGCTGGCAGCTGAAGCAGTGGTGGTTCACTCCAGCCTTTTAAGGGAAGAGAGGAGCTCCTTGGGCAAGCTGGACAGCAGTGTCATAAGGCCTCCACAAAACCTGATAAATGTGCAGCAAGCTCTGAGCCTGACAGTGTGAGGAACAACAGGCCTCAGCTGAAGTCAGTGGTGTTACATCAAGAAGTAGCTTTGCCAGGACTCAGGAAGGTCCTCATGCACCAACTGTGAAAAATAAATCAGAAGATGCAATTCAAGATGGTCCTTTCCCAGAGTTGGCAGGGACTGCAGAGCCACTGGAAGGCAGGATAAGTGCAAAATCGTGTAGACATATTAAATAAACGATCTGTGGAAAACCCCAAATAGAATATCATTCTATTAAAATGTGACTAGAAACCCACATTTATCTGCAGAGTCATGCTGGGAAGCAACAGACTGGGTAGGAATTCTGTAAAAAAAAAAAAAAAAAAAGGGATCCAGGAATGAAATGCATGTGATATGATCTCAAGTAAAAGGACAAATATAAGCTGAAGGTGAGCTTGTAACAGGAAGTCACGCTACAGCTGTTTTGTGTTGGCAGAGCCTCAGCTGGACAGCCACTTTTCATACGGGTCATGAAAAGTTTCAAAAGAAAATATCTTAAATGAGAATAGTCTTAAAAAGACATGATTTTTGAGGAAAAAAAATTGTAAGAATTGTTAATCTGGAAGAAATAACAGAAACCACAATAGTCCTCACATGCATAGGAGGCTGAGGCAGGGAGGAAGCGGGCAATCTGTTTTAATATTCTGTGCTGGGATGGTATGGCTTGAAAACATGGCAACAAAACTTCAGATCACACACACACACAAAAAAACCCACCACCAACAAAACAAACAAACAAACAACCCTTTAGGGACAGCAAAGTACATGTATGGGTTATGGATGCCATGGAGTCACCAACATCTGTGGTTTTAAAAGCAGAACAAGACAAGGCATCTATAAAGTTGATCCCATCTCAGCCTGAGGGTTGGAATTCTGAGCCTATGGTGTTTTCTAAAGGCCAGGCTGACTCCTGCCTGCTTGTGTTGACCCACCAACACAGATCATTTTTAAAAATCCTTCCAAGTCTTTTTCTGCCAGCACACACTATTTCAAGGCAAAGCTGATCAGCAACACAGTACATAAGAAATGGGTGGGAACCTGACCTCATGGGAGCAATTTTTTTATAGATTTCAAAGTTTTTTACCAGTGATATTCCCACTGAAATCTGCAGAAACTTGTGAATGTCCTTACAGATTTCACAAAAAAAGGGAATGCTTATACTAGAGAAGCAGGAACAGGTAAAGATCCAGGGGAGATCTGGAACACTAGAAAACGTTTCCCTTTAAATGCTCACATTCACATCTCCTCCAGTAAAGCTCAAAGGAAATATATGAATGGAAAACAAACTACAGACAGAGAAAACAAACCTCCCTCTTTCTGGCTTATGAATTTTTAGACCAGGTCTTGACAGGGATTGCTGGTGCAGCTGCCAGTGGTTCCCATACCCCAGCCCCAACAAACAGCATTGAAATGACAAGAAAGGAAAAAAACACTGAAGAAGGCTTTGGGGCCAGATGATTGACTTGTAAAACTGTTGCACTTCATTGTTTTTTCCTATTTTTGTAGCTGTTGTTCATGTTATTCCAGGCTTATAGACTTCCACTTGTGAGAGACATCAGAAAGTGCAAAATAAAACTGTCACTGGAGAATTTATAGGAGACAAGATTGGTGTGAAAAACAAGGTATCGTGTCTCTCATACTGACAAGACAGTCTCTGCAGTTTTCCATGTGAAACCCTGCTGGTGCTTTCCAGCTAGTAGGTGAACTGCAGCAAGCAGAGGGCAAGTCCTTGTTGAGCTGCTTGTGACATCAAGGTGATTGTAACTGGTGTGAGATACATCAGTACCTACACCTGCAGAGGCACTAAGTTTAGTTCTACCCTTTCTAGTTCGGAGACTATGATTAACACAGCTGGTAGCTGGCATGGCCTGTATTGCCCACCCACAGATATGCTCAGAGCACCAGTCCATGCTGGCATCTTCTGCAACCTGTCTGCCTAGAAATGTGTGTTTATTTCAGCTGGATTAGGGCAAAACCCTAAACCTGAGCTGCACCAAAAAGAGTTTTCAAGGTAGACATGCTTTAACATGAGCTGGGAGGTCCGTGGCAGAGCTGTAATCAAATTCAACATTTCCTCCTCTGTGTCTTGCTCTGCAACCACAAGCAGCATCTCTGCCTTGTTTGTCTGTGCCTTGGCTCTCCTATCAAATTATGTGTATTTGAAAGGGATGCTGAATATACCATGTTTGCCAGGCAATTTGAAAGAACCTCAGCTTAAAAACTGAAATGTCTTTCCTGCTTGATTTTTTTTCATTGCACATGTTAGCAGATCAGCCACCTCTGCTTTCTGTTTTGAAAACAAAGGTTTGAAACCACTTCCATAAAATCCACCACAGGTAGTTTAATTCATGAACATATTTTTTTACCCTGTGCTGAAAAAGTTAATTCCCTGCATGTTTTTTCTGTAAACACTGAAAAATGTGAGGGTCACTTACAGAACTTCTTTGGGCATGGCAGAGTGGTATCATTGGCATCACTGGGATCTGGCTGAGGAAACTCTTACAGACTTTTTAAGAACTTACAGGATTTGAGTTTGAGACCAAAAGAAACCTGCTCCCACTTGATTTTTCTGTCACAGTACATCTAGCAGTTCTGTTAGAGTGAGCTCAAAGTGTAACCTGGTTAGTACCCAAAATATAGACAATGTGACTGTTTCTGAAAAGATAATGAGAGTTTTTCCGAAAACTTCAACCAGTTCATATCCTCTGGGTCTCAGTTTTGACATCTCCAAACAGGGAAAGAAAAAAGGAATTTCTTTTGATTGGAGATTTATTTTGTTCTTGGAATCTGGCCCAGGATTTGTGATTTATAGTGATGGTTTGGAAAAAAAAAAAAAAAAAGTTAGGATTCTGGGATATTTTTGTTGTTGTTGTTTTAATCTATATTAATAGTACATGACTCCGGATTAAGTCTGTGCAGCAAAGTCAGCTCAGGTTTAGGAGTGCCAGAATCCTGTGAGGCAAATGTCTTGGTGACATTTCAGGTCTAGAAGACAGGCGTGTTTTGCCAAATCCTTTACTCACAGGAGACTGAATATATCGTTCATTTAGATCATAATAAAAACAGTTAATGCCTTCTTTTCCTGGGTCTCGATTCACCATGAAGTTAATTCTGCTAGTTTGGTATTGACAACCAATAGGGTTTTTAATTTCTACCCTAATACTCAAAGTGCCATAGACATTTGATCATCTGCATGTCTGCAAGCATGAAATTTATATAAAATTTTACCTATTTCTTATATTCTCTTTTTACAAATGCAGATGAACATATACAGAAATAACATTGTATAGATACATATGTACAAAGACCATATAGGATATGTTACATATTCACAATATATTGTATGTTTATTGCATATGCATGTTTCTAAATATACAAAAAATGTCAGACTATGAAATGGTTAAGAGGGAGTTCTGGAAACAAAAGTAAATTTTTCCCAATATGGACTTTGATCTACTGCATTTATAAATCTACTTCTAAGAAAGTAAATTTTCTGACCATTCTTAACAGAAGCAATAGGAAATGCTGATGCCAAAAAGAGAGAAAAAAGGTTTTATTCTGATGAATAAATGAGATAAGAAACCTCCGCTTTCCCATTTCAGCCTACTTTGTCCACTGAGTGCTTCTGGAGCACTGGCAGGTTGTCATTCCAGTCCATCACTTGTCATTCTGATGCCTTCTGAAGTAAAATTCCAAGAACTTTATGTAAGAGTGCAGTAAAGCATTGTGTAGTGAAGTACATGAAAGTAATACTATTTTTCATTATTTTTTTTCCCTCATATCCAAGTAATAGGTCCAGAGCAAGAAAGTTTGATGTGGACCTCTGAACTAGGAAATATAGAGTGCTTGGGGGATAGTCCAAAGAGGAACTCTGGGGCAGACAGTGGATTCCCACAGGCACAGACTTCTCTACTGTTCAGAGTGAAGGACACACAGCTCCCTTCCCAATGCATTCCTAATCCCAAAAGTGCTCTTTTTGATGCTGGAAGTCATGCACTTATTAATGACAGTAGAACCAGCACCATACCTAGGGCTAAACTCCAAGTAAGTAGAGCTTACTGTTTTGCTTCCAAGTAGGGTAACTTTTCTCCTCCAGCAAAGAAAGCCTTCTAACGTCCCTTGTTTTGCTCAACACAAAGCACTAGCACGAAATCCATACAAGTCAGCCCCATGTTTGCATTAGGAAAGGCTACAGCCCTGCTGTTTGTAGCTGGGGTCATCATTTGGTGTTTTCTCACTCAGCACCAGTGCTGTGCAGATGAGAGCTTCATTCCTTGATCTACTTGATGTAGATTTTCGGTGAGAGGACACATCCATTGTCATATATTTGTTCCACAAAACCCCCTTCCCTTAGGAGTTGAAAAGCAACCATGCACACCTTTCAGACAACGTTGTTGCCTACCTGTCTGCCACAAAAACCCAGTAAAAAGAAGAACATTTCCCACCCATAACTAGGGAAGTATATCGATTTTGTTCTTCTGAATCCTCCTCAATTTCACAAACCTTCCTGTCTGCAGTTAGTTACAAAAATTCTGGGGAATGATAATAGAATTCATGAAGTTTGCCAAAAGGCCACCTGCTGGGTTGAAGAATCATCACAAAAAGTCTGAAAAGTCCCCGTTCCTTTCTGAGCCGCAATGTGCAAATTGCAGCACTGGCTTTAGAGAAAATTAGCTATGAAAAAGAAAAAAAGTGTTAAAATGTAATACAGCAATCAATTTCTGGGTTTTTTTCAGGTAACTAGCAGTCTCAGCTTAGCTTCGAGCAGGCACAGAAAACTTGCAGTCAATTTACTCACATCATTTCTCAGCCTGTTCAGGCTCAAGAGCATGGGAAGGAAGCGAGTAGGCACAAGGCCATGTCACCTAATCGCTTTTAGGCAGAATAAACCCCAGCAACTGAAGTAATTCAACCCTAATGACCCTGCCAGGATTGGAGTTGTGCCATCCCCAGAAGAAGAAACTAGACATCAGACTGATAAACGTAAGTCACAAGGACAGTGAACATTAAAATGAGATTTCATATTTATAAACAAGGCAACAGGCAGTCAATTAGCAGATGTGAAATTGCGTGGACAAGAAAGATAAAAATACAGCCTGGCAGTGCTGCAATTTTCAGTGTTCACTATTACAGCATGACCCAAGGAAATCTACCCAGCCCAAAATGAGGCAGCCTGTTCAAGGAGTGCCACTGCTGTGTCTTGCTGTCATTCTTCAAGACAGTGGGACGGGTGTCTGCAATGTTTTCACTTTTACAGTTAAAAACAAGGCAGCCTTTAGACCGTTTTGAAATGAGAGCCATTTGGGAGCCACTAAACAGATCAGACATAAGAGAGTGAAAAAAAGGACCTGAGGGTTATATGGGACAAAGGGCAGGGCTGTGTCCTGTCCCTCAGCTGTGTTTGAACTCCAGGGCTCAGGGGTCAATTTCCCTGCTCTTTATCCAAGCATATACATGCCCTAAGAGGCCATTAATCAGGGGCATCTTTCAGAAACCTCTGGCTCCATTCTTTTTGCTTGAGGAATGTACAGCACAAGTCCTGCACAAAGCTACAATACTACCTGGCTGTTAGAATTGGGAAATATTTGCATTAATAAAGAAGTAACATAACAGAGTCCTCTCTTCTTTTTACAGAATCTGTATATATCTAGTACAACTTCTGGAACAAAGAAAAAATCAAAACCTTTTTCATATTTACCTATAACCTATTAAAGCTGGTCCATGGTAATGAAAATAAAAAATAAATAAAATTGAAAATCCAACTCTTTTCACCTTCTGCTGGAAATCCAGAGTAGTTTCTGTTTCCCTTTCTCTTGGTTTCTCCCATACCAAGTGAGCTCTGTCAGGTATGCCAAAACTGCTGTTCCAAAATCCACATCAAACATGGATGAACAAGGATTTACTGGAGAAAAAAAAAATGATGCAGGATAGGAGGAAAGAGAAAAAGCATTTGGAGTAATTTTTTTTAGAAAAATAATTATATGAAAATAGGTGAAGTAAATTGAGCACAACCCATTTCATGCTTGCAGTGATAGCCTTATGAGTGACAGCAGGTGTATTTTAAGACTTAAACGTTTCCATGTTTGTGCATTTGAAACTTTTATATTGAGTTGTACCTGAGGTGTGACTTCCTTGACAGAGCTTTGTTTTGATGCTACTGTAGAGAATTGCTACATCTTTCTAAAGAATTGTTAGACAATTTTCTAGGCATCTTAACTCTGTTGCACCAGGTTAGAATAATTTTTTTTTTTTTTCTGCTACATAAAAATGTTATATTTTGTAATGTCTTGCCTTCCCAAGCTAGGATGAGCCTCTCTATTTGCCTGTATTGATTTGTCTCCTTGGGGCTTCTGCTTGGCTGCTTGTTCCTTGGTTATTTTCCTTGTCTGAGAAAATAAACAAATACTGGAAAACTGCTGTGTTTAGATGAGAGGGAAGTGATTACTCATAGATCTAGAAGCCATGTATAATATTAATAACTTTCCCAAACTCACCAAGGTAAAAGTGAATGTTGAAATCTCAGACTTCTTGCATCTCTTCAATTACCGGAACACAAACCAGACGCTTTACAAAAGGGGCTGGTCCAGGATCCCAAATACTTGCTTTGGATAAATACAGGTAACGCTTTCAATCACTGGGGGTTGTAAATGCATATAAAGGTACTCATAACGTAATCAGGAGTTACAGAACCACAGAATATTTTAGTTTTTAAGGAAGCTCAAGAAATCACCTAGACTAGTCTCCTGGTCAAAGTAAATTCAACACTGAAAAAGTAACCCAAAGCTTTATTCAGTCAATTTTTTTGACTACACAGCCTCTGTGAGCAGCCTGTGCCTCTTTTTGAGCATGTCCAGTGGAAAAATCTATTTCCTAATATCTAATATGGATCTACCCTCCTGCAGCTTGTGTCGATTGTCCCTTATTTTCCTTGTGTGATTGAGAGGCAAAACTGTAAGTATGAGATGTTTTCCACAGCATTTGCTGTAGCCTTTGAGTGGTTTCACTACAGTTGTAATTTCATGTGACTGTCTGCTTTAAAGGAAGCAATGTATGGGAATATCCAAGGTGCTGTAAAAATGATAGAATCATAGAGTCACAGAATGGGTTGGGTTGGAAGGGACCTTGAAGATCATCTAGTTCCAACCCCCCTGCATGGGCAGGGACACCTCCCACTAGACCAGATTGCTCAGAGCCCCATTCAGCCTGGCATTGAGCACTTCAGGGATGGAGCTTCCACAACTTCCCTGAGCAACCTGTTCCAGCACCTCACCACCCTCATAGAGAAGAATTTCCTCCTAATGTCCAATCTAAATCTACCTTTTTAAAGTTTTAATCCATTACCCCTTGTTGTCTCACTACATGTCCTAGTAAAAAGTGCCTCCCCCAAAAAAATCAGAGGAAGTTTGGTGTGTATGTGTATGTATACTGTATGTATATAGTATATACATACTTACCTATGAGTATGCATGTAACGTGTGTAAATTTATAATACAACCATTTATACGTATAAAACTAGATGCGTGTGTGTGTGTGTCGGTGTGAAGGTGTTTTCCCAGCGCTGCTGAGCGAGATGAGCTGCCAGTGTTGGAAGGGCGGTGCTTTTTAAGCAAGAACAGGGAGTTACTGCCCCGGCGTGGCGGCTTGTGCTCTTGCATGCGCCTTTAAATTGCAGGAGTTTAATTCACTGAACTTTTTCTCACTTTCGTCCTTAAAGCTTTGCCACGTTGTTCCGAAGTCAAAAAAGAATTTTTGTTTACTTTGTAATTCACTTTGCCTAAGCCTTAAATAATGGGTTGGTTTTATTTTTAATTAGGCAGCTCCAACAGTGCCATAATCTGCTTTTTGTTTAAGAACTCATAACTGAAAAAAACATACTGCCATCTAATATAAGCAGCTCAACACAGA
Source organism: Apus apus (assembly GCF_020740795.1). NCBI lineage: Eukaryota > Metazoa > Chordata > Aves > Apodiformes > Apodidae > Apus > Apus apus. The sequence continues at coordinate 14,053,829 of NC_067282.1, forward strand.
TTGTTTGGAACCTTTGTTGGAAGGTATTTTTGTGCTTGTAATTTCCTATGGTTTGGTCAGGCAGTCACCTTGTACCTGAGAGACCTCATGGAAGCACTAGCTCTAACCACACTGCATTTTCCCATTTTTTTCCTCCTGGATACAGAAGTGGTGCCATAGGCCTGTACCACCCAAAGCATGTGCACCGATATGCTCTGTGCACCATTCCTGTCCTTAGATGGTTGTAATTCTTGCACCTGCATAACTGATTAGGCCTTAGGTACCTGATTTCTAGGATTTTAGGCCAATTTATTATCCTGAGTGAGTGATATGGAGTCAAATGATGGCTTTGTGGGCCATTGTGGGTATTACAATAGTGACCTCAGGCCAGGAAAACATCATAATCCTGTGCCAGGTTCATACACACTTTAGCCAGGAATACTTTTGAGCTTACTTTGAAGGTATGTGTGGGCTCAGCCTCCCTGCCTGGCTTTTCCTTAACACCTTCATCCAAATAATCTAAATGCGAGGCAGATTTTAGCTTGCATTAGGGCTTGTCTTCATGTTTGGCAGGGACATTACATACACACTCCCAGGAAAACCAAGCTAGTAAGTGTAGGAATAGAGAGAGAACCACCAGACCATTAGGGGCTGTTTAAGGTTTAGTTACACTGATGCCCAGCCAGGATATCAATTGCATTCACTACTGCTACAGCCTGAGGATGCAGGTAGAATATGAACCAAGCTATAAGGCTTGAATTTTATAGGGGTGCAACCTGCTAAAGGTAATTTATCTATTATTACAGTTGTTTACACCCCATTATAGTGCTAAAGATAACTCCTCCCAGCAGAAACTTGGCTTCTGAGGGCCTGTTTGTAACACTCAAATCTTTTGACACTGTAAGCAAGAAGAAACAAACTTTCATTTTAACAGTGGTTCTGTTTTCCAGAATTGAGTTTGATCAGACAAATGTTGGGATTTTTTTTTTGTTTTTCTCTTCTTTTTTATAGCAAGATTTCTGAAAAGCTGATGCACTTAATGCAATTAGCCATGACACGGATAAATGTACTGCACAAAGATAAGTAGGTTATATTATAATTGTAACTGTATCAATACATCTATTTCCTAGCTCTACTTGTTAATTCAAACCTCAAGCCACAGTATAATGAGTTTATGTTGGCAGGGCCAAGGCATTGCTGTGGGAAATTATTGTTTTCAACCTCATTGTTACTTAGGAAAAGAATAGATGAAGGAACATGGAAATACAGTTAAGAAATAAAATTGCTAAAGTATTTGCTCTATTGGAAAGAGAGTAACACTTTGTGTATTTACATACCCAGTTAAGACATTTACAGGGATGAACTTAGCAGAAGATGGGTTTAGTAGGAATTACTAGTAGACAGTGTTAGCACAACAAAAGGAAATGTAATTCTTGTAAACTGAAACAAATGTAATATGCTTCTAGGCTATGTCAAATCCTCTTGTTGACCTGCACATTAATTATATTTATTTTGGATGGCACTAAAAAACCAGTGTTGTTGTGACTCAGCTAAATTGATGAGGAGTTGACAATGGTTTCTTTGCCTCTTGTCCACATGTGGACACCCACTACCATATGTTTTTTGGCAAAGAAGGAATGATGTGTAACTTTCCCGAGATGTTTGGTGGACCACACACCTCAGAAGTTGACAGAAGTTCACTCAGACAGTCTCTACTACTAGAGTTATATTTGAACTATCCTTAGGTTTTGCTTTGCAATTTTTAGTACTAGAAATCTACAATTCTTGCTGAACTATGTCATCGGAGATTGATTTCAGGGTGGTCCTTTCTGAGCTCTGGGAGCCTACCACAGCCCTGCAGGACTTAATCCTAACACAGCCCCCATTGTAGTAGTTGCTTCTAGTTCCCTCTTACCCACCAAGTCACCTGAACTGAGAAACACCTGCATTTGAAGACTGTTTTCTCCAGGTTGTTGCTCTGAGAAGTAATATACTTTGGACAAATAATTACCGGTTTCTATTGCACAGACTAGCATGCATATAGATAATTTTAAGTCTCATTATAAAGTTAATTTAAATTGTCTGGGTACACAGCAAAGCCATTTCAGTCTTTGCATTTTGTCACTGAAGACACCGGGGTCGATTACTTTGACTTAGGGCGTGCAAAGTCTGAAGTAGCACCTCTGCTACAATGTGCCCTGTGAACCCAGACAAAATTTACTTGCCAGAAAGTGCACACTGTCTTTGCTATAGCCTGTTAAGTAAGAGGGATATCTACCACCATCTATCTCCTCCTGGCAGGCATCCTGTGGTCTGTGGGTACAGAGGGGGCTGTACCTGCCATTGCATGAACAGGAGTTATTTATTGTGCCTGGAAGGAACTCCATATGACAAACTGTTGGCTAGCAGCTGCTGACTATGCTGCAACAACACTGTAAAATTTATAGACATTGAAATATATTTATTTCAATCAGAGTTGAATTCCTGCCTAAATCAAGTATGTAAACCAATAAACCTAAAACTAAATGGGTAGCCTTAATAATTTACTTTTCAAAAGAAGTGTTAGGATAAGTTTAACATATACACTTTACTGTAGAGGCACATATACATTAACTTTACATTGACCAGGACTGCTTTGAAATTTTTCAAGTCTTCTGTTTGATAAAGTAAGACAAGCACTGGGATTATTTTTTCCAGAGCTAGCTCCACTAGTTCCTGCAGCTCAGGAGCCGTTCTATGTATCAAATAAACGGAAAGAAATACATGTATTTGAACTTGAAGCAAGCTCGACAACAAGTGCATTTGTTAAAAATCATTCTAATTCTTTTATATTATGGATAACTGTCTTCTCTTTTATTGAGCTCCTGGGGGAACTCATGAGGCCCATGACATGCCATCATCCTATGAGAAACTGTGTGGGCAGAGAGGTGAGGATACCTCACTGGGTTCATCAACACACATCCTATCCCCAACACAATCTCCTTCAAATTAAATTTTGGCTGGTGACTAGAAAATAACCTGCATGAAATAAAAAGATCTTGCTGCTTGCTTAATGGAATGATTGAACAATTGGAGGTTGAGCAGTCAGCTACCAGATCAACTGCAGCTGATGGATTTTATAGTGTATAGCCAAGTGTAATGGGGATTAATGAGTAAGAGACATAAATAATACGGGTGCCTTAATCTTACTAAACCACTTTGAAGCTGCAAAACCATCAGCACATAAGAGCACTCAGTGTGTATTTATGTGCAACTTGTTGGGTCACTACTTCCATGCAGACCTCACTGGAGATTTCCCGTTTTCTCAAGATACTGAGCTACAGACTGGGCCAAGGCTGTGCCTCTGCTGTAAGTCAAGATTTATCACTGGAGCAGCATTCAGGCCATAAAAGTCTGTTGAGTGAAGTCCCTGAACCAGAAAGGGCTCATGGTCTGTGCTTGCTTTCATACAGACATGTGCAACTAGGGTTTTCTGCAGTCAATGGGACTTACCTGAGCAGTGGAGAGAAAGTATGTTTTGCAGGCATATAATAGATATTGTCTAAATTCTTCTGTGTCTTTGCAGAGACTAGAGGAAGAGCTCAGGTGGCTCACTGAGATATCTATGTTGTGGGTATCTAAAACAGAAGAGACAAAATCTCTGGACACAGAACATCCATGGGTGGTTTCAGGCAAACTTCAGACAGCAGGAAAACCGTAGGTTCCGTGGGAGTGATTTTATTTCCTCCAACTCTGATACTGAGAAATCATTCTTGGTCCATTCAGGGCTTGGCTTTAACACTGTTGATGGTACTACAGTCAATGGTCTCCTGTAGGGTCAGAGAAACTCTGCTGAAGGGATGTGGCTATATAAGGCAGTTTAGTTTCTCAAATTCCTCAATTTCCTCAAAAAAAAGGTTCTTTGCTGCAAAGCAAAGTGTAAGATCCACTGAAGAGGGAAGAAAAACAGCATTTTTAAATGGTGCTGACAAATTTGATCAAGTGGCCATTTGTAGATGAAACATTTTTGTTTGAAAAATAAAATCATCATCTCAGGACAGGTCATACACAGCCATTCAAAGTAGTCTTGAATCGTTTACTACCAACATGATTTAATAACAACCTGATATTGTACCTTATTTTCTGTTCACCAGAAAGACTTGTTCATAATGTGTTTTCTTAAACAATTTATTGTGTCAGTGATTTGTCTCCATTCAAAAGTGAGTATATTACAAGCCAGCACCAGAGCCCCAGCCTACCATGTGAAGATGGGGATTGAATAATTGGGCTACCAACAGGAGAGCCCCAGTGAGTGTCTTAACTGGAATTTTTAGAACTGCAGTTCTCAAGAACAATCCCATGGGAATGCCTTTGCTATGAAGACATTCATCTCATGAAATCCTGTGTGATTTTCATCTATTGGATTACACAATTGAAGTTCTGGTATAGTTAATAAAATTCTTTTCAGGAAGCATGAAAATACTCCCTTTCAGAAAGAACTGGAGTTTTCTCTTTTATACATTTCTCAGACTACTTATTTGAGCATGTTTCCACTGTTTAGTATCATTCTCACCTGCCACAAATGAAGAACCTGAGGAACAGAAAGTTGAACTGACTTTACAAAAGTTGTAGGAAAATAAATTTATTTGTAGAAACCCATTCACTAGCGAAAAGTGAGCTGGTTTTGCCTGCAAGCAAAAGGTTCTTGGACTGGTTGTCATTTTCTTTATAGCCTTTTTGACAGATGGTGCACACCTACTGGAATATACTCCTTGTTGTTTATAAAACACAATGAAATATTTAAGTGGTATAGAACTGTTTATACATAAAAGTGCATAAAAATACTGCTATTAGTATTGATTTATCTGCTGAACTGTACTTTGCAACTATATGATCTGATCTTTTCCAGTTGCTTTGGTTTGAGATCCATTGACTAAAGGAGCTAAGAGTAAACATCAAGGACCTGAATCACAGAGCATCGAAAAGGTTAAAACAAAATCAGATGCTACTAAAATACAGTTGCTGGGGCATGGAAAGCACTTCAAGATTGTACCTTGTGATCTCTTCTGCACCATAACATTAAGGATGGTGAAAAGAGCAGAAAGAGGAGCAGGAGACTGGGGATTTGCAACAATGGAAATGAGAATAAATTTAAATATTTTGAGCTATTCAAGGTCATATACACCAGGGAAGAGCAGTGTATGGCATGGAATTCCCTGGACTTCTAAGTGCATGGAGTTTAAGGCACACTCCTCAGCCCCACCTAACTTCTTTTGATACGAGGTCCTGAAGTACATGTTTTTTTCCAAACAGAAACTTTCTAATTTACGAGTTCTATTTTCCACAAGCCAAATTAAAATTTAAGCAGGAACATAAGTGCTTAGAAATATTACTCACACCAGGCATTTTCTAATGAATTAAAGAGAGTATTAAATATTTACATTAAAAATGGGCAATTTTCAACATAAGGATGATTTTTACTGTTCTACAAATGAGAACAGTTGCACATTATGTAGTCTATAAGGTATTAACTATAATGTTCAGCTACAAATTTCAAGCTTGAGAGAAATCTCTGAGAAGCAAATGCAAGATTTCATTGGACTAAACTGCATTTTGGGACACTGCAGTCATGAGAACATGTTCCTAGTGATACAGCTGCAATAGCTGAAGTACTGCCAAGATCAAACTGTATATTGTAAACTTTAAAGACATAATATTGAAAAGACAAGCTCACTGCAATGTACTAAATCATGGGATATGAACTTCTCTTTATCATAAAGCTCCTGGTTCATCAACAAGAATTGTTGCCATGTACACAGAAAGTTAAATCTTTTCTTTTGCCTGGGGTAGATGCAGTTAATGGATATTTTAATTTATGCCTACACACAGTTATATTAATGAAGAAGGCAAAAATGAAATATTGTCACAGGGTAAAGAAGAACCATACTCATTTATCATCCTTGGGGGTGGGCTGGATTCTTCTGGAGGCAGCTTAGATCCTGCCCCACTCAATGACTGGCCTCATTGGTTCAAGAATTTCCAAGCAGATGAGCATCTGTGATAATTCATGGCTCTGCAGTGTACTGCAGTGGTCATTTCTGCCAAGGTGGGACTTCTCACCCTTCATTGTAAACATTGGTAACAGGTAAAGTGTCTTCTTTATAGGAATGAGATAAATTGGTCACATCTACTATACGACCCACCTGGGATACTTCTCTACCTTATGACAGGTCTTTGGCCTAATTTCTACCACTGAATATAAAAAGAATTTTGGTGAGCTCAGACATGGAAGTCTTCATGGCTGGCATCTATCATCAGATGAATCTGCAAATCTCACTTCTACAACCAATAGGATTCATTGTCTCTGCAGTGCTCTAAAGTAGGGTGTAATAGAGCAGATTTTAATCTGGTATATCTGAATCTATATATGAAATTCTGTAGCTTTTACTCAGGATCTGTTACTGTAAATCCTGAGTACCTTAAGCTTGTATTGCCAGTGAAGAATTACTCCTTAATATCTGCAGACCTCCATGAGATATAGGCTTTTTCCCAAATAGCTAGACATGATTCAGTCTCATCCAGAATAATGGAAGAAAACCTTGGTCAAGGTTTTACTGATCTGAGTATTTTCTTACTGCATTTTCTTTGTTTGGAATTGTTTAAGCCCTCCGATACTTTTAGTGAAATATGTTTGTATGAACAGAGAGGAGAATGTCTAACAGATGACATATTATACTCACCACGTCTCATAAGTCAAGCGTAAGAACTATTCAGGGGAAAAAAACCAACCAAACAAAAAAACAGAACAATATTTCTTCATGGTAGGTCTGGTTTAGATATCAAAACTGCTTCTGCAGAAATAGTGAATTGTTGAGCTCAAAAACGTAACAAGATTTAAAGAAACAATTAAGTAAGACTATCTTCCTACTCTAGTAATTCAGAAAAATCTCTTGAAACACTTGCTCGTCAAAGTTATGTCAACATTTTGTTACTGGAAACCAGGAAGAGAACTATGTAGGATGCAAATTACCCGCTACCTGCTACAGGGTTCTCCTGAAACATTTAGTATCAGTCACACTTAGTCATGGCAGACAAAATACTTGACCTTGGGTCTAATCAAGTATGACAAGACCTTTGTTCCTTTGTTCCTTCTTTGAAATTTATTTTTTTTTTACTAGTGTTCCTACCAAATTATTATACCACTTTTGTCTTGCTGTTGTCTTTAAAGTAACAGCAGCCAAAAGTTCACAGTGAAGGGCCAGTATGTTCATACAATGCATCACAAAGGTATTTTGAGTCTGGTACATTTAATTTTTTTAATCAGAATAATATATTTGTTATTGTGCTCATTTTAAATACTACATTGCTTGTCACACTACATTTTGCAATAGACTTCTTCAAATATATTTAACAAATTGTTCCATGAGTAATAACTACATATAAAATATCTTCATTGAATTAAAAAAATCTATATGCATTTTCTTCATGAAATACAATATATACATTACGATCTTACAGTTTAAAGGTAAGTCAAAATTTGGGCTTAAACAAATTCACAGTGTCCATTTTATCTCTGTAATAAAAACTTTCACTTTAAAAGTGCCTGAATCTTAAACTGTGTTTACAGATTTCCTTGCACTGGGTTTATGGCAATTGAATCTTCTAGCATCATTTCACACTAGATCACAGATACAAATTGTACATTATAATGATAAAAAATAAGGACTTTTGATTACTGAAAATGAACTTGGACTGTTCTTGTTACCTGAAGTTCTGATCAACAGATTTTCTGAAAAGCTTGTTAAAGCTGGAAGATCTGCTAATGAGCAGTATGGCCTCTAACACAGTCATTCAGTGGAGCTGCGCTCACTGCTTCAGAAAACCAGTCCCAAAAAATAAAGTGGGAATTCAAAATCAGTGGCTAGTCCTGGCCAAGGGAGATGGGCAGGAACCACACAGGAGCTGAAAGGCAGTGAGGCAGCTTCACAGGTAGCCCAAGATCATCCCAACTGCCTTCGTTTTCCACACAACAGCTGACAGAGAAACCACAGGGTTTCTGCCACAGACCAACCAGTCAAGTCACCTCAGAGCCCACAGCTGCCTCTGTTGCTTACCACAGCAAATACTGCAGGTTAGGAAGTAATGCTTTTTCATGATGAAAGGTGAGTTATGAAATTGGCTGTTCTGTGACTCATTACTGTTCAGGCCAACACACTGGGATTTTTTATACGGACTGGTCTGCTTCCTTTGAAAACCTTACTTTCCTTTGCCTCCCTCAGATGAAGAAGCCTTAAAAGTTCTAAACCCTGAGTTCATTATGCCTGAGGCCCACAGGACACAGGTTTTCCAACACATTTGTTTGTGGCTAAGCTAATGGATCTAGCATAAGGCTGAGCAGTTCCCCCAGACCATGACAAACACCCTCCAGGCAGGCTGACCTCCACAGTGGCTTTCACTGCTCTCCAGGCAGAACACAGCCCCTCTGCCTATACCTGCCACCACATAATTTCAAAACCTGCTCTAATAACCTTTTTTCCCTGAAAATACTCAGTGGTTTTACCAATATATATATATTTTTAAAAAAGACTATCAGTAAATTCAGCTAGAAACTGATCTAAAGCCATTAAAAAATAACCTCCAGCCTAAAACTGGGAGAGGCAGAAACATTCTCATACATTCCACAATAAGTTTCACAAAGCTAATTTAAAAGCAATTACTGACAAGCCATTTTCAGCCTTGTTTCCTAAACATACAAGGCTTTTATGGATGCATTATACATCTTGATGTTCCTGTTAAAATTTTTTCACAGCCCTTTCACTAAATTCATCTAGGCTTAAAGAGCAGCAGAGATCCATAATCTAATATATGCTTCTAACAGTCCCAGAATTGGTGACTGTCAGAAGAGAGAAATCCAAATTACTGTATTAACTGAAGGAAAAATTAGATCAAATTTTGTCTGTATCTATCTGGAGAGACAGAAAACAGCTGACTGTCCTGCATGCATGCATTAGCTGACCAGTCACCTAACTATCAGCCAGACACTGCAGACCTACTGCAGAGGGCAGGGTGGAGGAGTTGGAGGCTGCTTCTAGTGACATGAAGATACTTCACTGAAGGAATCCTAGGGAATACAGCACAGGAGCTGAGCTTTCTCCAGTGTTAAAAAGGACGAGGGATGCAAATCCACATATGAGATTTCATGAACTTTTGGAACAAGTTTTCATTTGCTAAGGACAGATCTGAACAAAATTCACCAATTTAAACAAGCTTAACTGTGGGGAAAAAGCCCCCAGTACATGATGTTCCCAGAATTCAGAGAAAGGTTTCACACCTAGCATTCTAGTATCTTCCATCTTAAATAAATACCTTACCTGCAGCTTACAGGTTTTAGTTCTAGACATAAAAGCTGGAGAACTTGGGAATTCTGGAAAAGATTAGAACTTCAATAATTTATTATTTGGGATTAAAGATTTCTTCAGGCCTCAAGAAAAGCTTTTTAATAAACTTGGTGAAAAAGATTTCTTTCGTAATGCACTAGCCCCCACTGGAACTTAGGGATCTTTCAGGACAGTTTAGTGGTGACAGGGAAAAGTAGGGAAGAGTATAACACAGTGCTCTGCATAATCTGGTATGTACCTCTTCCAGGAAACATTCAAAGTACTTTAATATTGTGAACATTTTTAAGAAAGGCAATTGGGTTTATTTTGGTTATGGTTTGTTTTTTTGCTAGCTTGGAATGCTTGAAAAATTAAATAGTTTTTGATAAAATATGTCAAAGCCTAGAATTTTCCTTTCCTGTTTCACTAAAAATATATGTTAAGAATGTCTACAAAAGGAAATTTTCAAAAATAACGAGCTAATGTAGAAAAAGTTGAGATTTATGCTTTTAATCTTTCATGACTGGGCTTATCAAGATTCCACTGGAATTCTGAAAGAGGAAAATTGAATAGTAAAATAATCTAAAATACAGCAGGTAAAGAATAAATAAATATCTTTACTCAAGTGGTATTTCCTCTCTATTAGAGGATTTGCCACTGTTGTTTTTCAATAGAGAACTGGAATGATTTAATTTCTGAATCTGTTGTAGAAATGTGAGCAAGACTTGAGAAAAACAGAATTATGGCTTTAAGTGAATTGTTAATGTTCTGTTGCATTTCTTAAATGTTTAGGTTATCTCTTGCTTTCCTCTTCCTTAGAGTCAATTGACAGTTTTTCCCCAAGTTTCCTTATAAGTTCTGCCAGATCTTCAGAATTCTGAGATTTTTCCTCAAGGAGTTCATACCGGAGACTTGAGATGTCCTGTTTAATTTCCTTCAGTTCACCTGTAAGACACATTAGAAGATCACACTAATAAAAAAAAAAGGGGAAAAGCCCAGCATATCCACAGTTATAATGGGATTTCTCTGGATTTCTTTGTTGAAGCAGAAAAACTGGGTGTTCTGTTGCCCATTGATCAATGGTGGTTTATGGACAGGAATATGAAGATGCAGTTCAGGAAACAAACAAATCTGAAAGCAAGAGTGTGAGAGATCACATCTCTTCACAAAACCCAAGTGATCTGTTAAATGGAAGAGAGATAATTAAGACTGAGGGTTCCCAAGTCCCCCCGGCCAGTGGTGCTCTCCTTTTCCTGCTGCACTAAGTGTCTTTCAAGCATCAGAGGATGCAAACATAAGACAACATTTCTGTGAAGTGCACTCAACAGCTGTTTCCAGCTAATAAGCCATACCAAAAAAAAGGCTGAAGTGTGTGCATCACCATGTATGCATCTCCCACAAAAGGGAAAAATCCTTCTGGAGTGCCCCAAAGCAGCCACTGCATTAACTGCATCCTCCCTATGGGAAGTGTAAGGGCATTACTAGAAGTGGCAACCACAAGGTGTCAGTTCAGTGATCAGTTTCTGATGGAAGTGCCAAGACAGAAAGCCACATCTTTCATTCTATGATCTCTTTCTTAGCTTCAATTTCATGTTAATTTTACATTTTGCAGCTCTAAACATGTCAAGTAGATTATTTTGGAAACACTTTTCAACTAACATATGTAACCACTTTAATGAGTTGGTTTTGATTCTCTGATTAGAGATAAACATACAATTTATCAACATACTCACCTTCATTGACTTCATCACTTTCCTTATCTATCTGAGCTTTCAGTACATATCTTTTAATGAGACGCTTCATTATTTTCTGCAGAGAAGAAAGAAAAAGTTTTCTTAGGTGGACTTTCTTTTATTGCTAAGACACTTCAAGATATGACCTCTGTTATCTTCTGTTGCATTCAGACATTTCAATGTGTGACTTGCCAGGTTAAAGGAATAAAAGCTAAAAATCTCTGCTTTCATCTGCAGTAGGGATATTAGGAAGAATTTCTTTACTCAAAGAGTGGTCAGGCACTGGAACAGCCTGCCCAGGAAGGTGGTGGAGTCACCATCCTTTGATGTATTCAAGAAAAATGTAGATGAGGAACTTCAGGGCATGCTCTAGTGGCTGAGATTGTAGGTTGTGAAGTTTTTTGGGGTGTGGTTTTGTCGGGTTTTCTGGTGTTGTGGTTTGTTGGGGGGTTTTGTGTGTTTTGGTTTGGTTTTGGTTTTTTTGTTGTTGTTTATTTGTTTGTTTGTTTATGGTTGGACTTGCTGATCTCAGAGATCCTTTCCAACCATGACTATTCTGTGATTCATGATTCTGAACAAATATGCACATGAAAGTTAGAGCACAAAACTCATCTCACAAATGCTATCACTCATGAATCTTAATCTACTACTGGAGTCTCTAAGAATGACTAAATTAATACAGTCGCAGTTCCGGTCTCCATGTGGGTGAAACCATGTAGCCTTTGTTGCTACCAGCAGTGCTAATTGCTAAACCCTTTTGCAATCAGTTGATTTTAATCTGTGTTTATATTTTATCTGATGGGTTACATTGTCCCATTGTAAGGCCTATAGAAAATGGTAACCATGTTCTAAGAGCAACTTAAGCACCTCTATGTGACTCATAACAAAATACATATAATTTTTAATATAAATATATGTATATGTGGCAGTCACCTTTAACTCCTTCTGTGGAGACAAAAGGCAAACCTAAGAGGACAGTTCATCTCAGACAGTTAAAGTTGATCAAATGAATCACATTATTAGAACTACTACCTTCTCTGCTAAAAATAAGGGGAACACAGGCCAGCAAATTCAGATGCAAATTTTACTTTTCCAGGAAAAAATGAATAGTGCTCCTGATTCTCCCAGTAGTTCAAGTTACTTCAATATGAACAAGATATCTAATTACCTTTGATGATCTATCTTTGGCTTTGGTATTTTCATATAGTGTAACCCATGACAACAAAATACTTGTTGTTTTTCACTACAAGAGAGATGATTTTCATAGACTTATGTGCTTGCTTTTGTCTCCACAGTAACAGAGCTGACCAAAGGTGGTTGTGAGGTGAATCATCACAGATTTGTGGTTCCAGACCATGATTACACTCATGCTTGTAAGGTCAGCAGCTGTACTGTTTATTCTAATAATCTGAGAATGTTTCAAATACAAAGCCACACATCCTCATGTTTATGGGATAAAATGGTAATCTTAACACCCACCACTGCATCATCATTAAATTGGCTGTGAAAAAGTCTTGAGAATTTTTGGAGTATACTTGTACAGACACTGCATAAAGCAAAAGTGGAGCAGAGCTAGCCTGCCCAACGGGATTTTTTTTTCCTGTCTTTATATTCACAAAATCTTGTTGTACTTCCCAAGCAACTGTTCCTGTTCCTTTCCACCTGCTTTGTACTATCACAGGAAGGAAAGGAGCAGCATCTGGATCAGAACAGTTGAGCTTTATGTGGACTCTGCTGGGTCTCTATGCTTAACTGCACAAAGGCTCTTTGCAGTTGTTTAGGGAGCAAAGAATAAACAGACTGTATCAATAGCATAGAGGTTGAAAGATATTTGCAGTGTTTGAAGTAACTGAATATAGAGCTGTGGCACAATAATCTAAACTGCTTCAGCAGATGGAATGGGAAGATTTTGCATTTCTTTTTGGTTTTCTCCATTTGCACCGTGCAGTTGAGGACTCAATCTGTCTCTCAAATTAAAAGCATTGTTTAAGTGCTTTAAAATATTGCACTATAAGGGCAGAATTTAAGAAATAAAGAGGACAAAAAAATCACCCTCAGATTGTACTACAAATATCTAAATCATTGCATTTATTTCTGACACATGCAAGTTCTGTCAATGTATTCTTGATTCATGTTGTTTAACATAAATTCAGAATTGTTCTGATCTGCCAGTTCTACCACTTCTTGATTTAGTTTAAAAATAAACTGTTTATTACCTGGTATTGCCTTGGAGGATTGTTTAAACTGTTTAAGTGGATTTCATCTGAGCTCCTTATACTGGATTGCTTCCTCTGCCCAAGCTAAAATGGAAACGTTATTTATAGTACAAAATAAATAGAAGAACAATATGGTTAAATTACCTCACACATACATTGTATGACAGAACATTGACTGTTAAGCTCAGTTTGGGGAGCATTAAATTATTAAAGCTGCTCTAGGGCGTGACCCTGGGCTCCAGTTGTGTGGCTGGTGTCCCAGCTCTTCCGGATCTCTGACTTTTTCTGCACCTGTGATGCCATTCGTCATCCTGTTACTTACCAGAGCACATATAATCTACAATTGCATTTAATTTTATGTTGCATTTTAAATGTAATCCACTATGCCTGCTACCAGTTTCAAATTTATGTTACATTGGTTCACTTCAAAAGTTAATCCAATTCTTAACTGAAACTTAATTTTCACTTGAAAGAGCAAAATTAGCAGTATGTGGTGAAATGTCTTACGTGAGACACTGCAAACCTGTAGAACTAGACACACTGTAGTATCTTTGTCTTAACTGTGACCCTTCAGCATTCTGCATTTTTTAACAGATTAATGTACTTTTAATTAGCTACAGACTGCACCTTGAGAGTTGTGAGGTAATTCAGAAGTGTATAACTTCAGTAAATCTGCCTGTGTGTAACACGACAGAACATCTTTTGTATGTTGCTGAATGACCACTTGGTGGCAGAGATTGCCCAGATTTCATTATATATATGTGTGTACACAACATTTTTAAACTTTCTTTAAGCTTCATGCCTCTGGATTTTTCCTCTCCCAAAAATTACTCCTAGAGTAAACTCAGCCTGTCACATAGATCCAAACTGGATCAAGCACTGGCTGGATGGTTGGGCCCAAAGAGTGCTGGTCAATGGAGTCAAATCCAGCTAGGGCCAGTCACAAGTGGTGTTCCTCAGGGCTCAGTGTTGGGACCATTTCTCGTCTGAGGCTCTACAGAGAGACTTGGATAGATTGGATCATTGGGCTAATGTTAATGGCCTGGGCTTCAACAAGGCCAAATGCCAGGTCCTGCACTTGGGCCACAACAACCCCAGGCAACGCTACAGGCTTGGGGAAGTGTGGCTGGAAAGTGTCTGGCAGAAAAGGACCTGGGGGTTCTGATTGACAAGCGGCTGAATATGAGCCAGCAGTGTGCCCAGGTGGCCAAGAAAGCCAATGGCTGTATTAGAAGCCTGGCCTGTATTAGAAATAGTGTGACCAGCAGAAATAGAGAGGTGATTGTCCCCTGTACTCAGCACTGGTGAGGCCACACCTGGAGTGTTGTGTCCAGTTTTGAGCACCTCAATTCAAGAGAGATATCGAGGTGCTGGAGCAAGTACAGAGGAGGGCAACGAAGCTGGTGAAGGGCCTAGACAATCAATCTTATGAAGAATGGTTGAAGGAGGTGGGAATGTTCAGTTTGAGAAAGAGGAGGCTGAGGGGAGACCTCATCAGTCTCTACAACTACCTGAAAGGACATTGCAGAGAGGGTGGTGGTGGTCTCTTCTCACAGGTAATTAGTGGCGGATCAAGAGGGAATGGCTTCAAGCTGCAACAGGGGAGGTTCAGACTGGACATTAGGAAAATAATTTTCACAGAAAGTGGTTAGACACTGGAATAGGCTGCTCAGGGAGGTGGTTGAGTCATCATCCCTGGATGTGTTTAAGGGTTATTTGGATGTGGTGTTGGTGGATATGGTTTAGGGGAGAACTTTGTAGACTAAGGATGATGGTTGGACTCAGTGATCCCAAGGGTGTTTTCCAACCTGAGTAGTTCTATGATTCTGTGATTTAATGACCGAAGTAGAATTCATATTTTTAAGTTAATATCTAATGAACATCTGCACATGGGTAACTGGAGGGGAAAAAATGTAATTTAAACAGTGATATAAAATCTAAAAAAACCCTTCTTCTCCAAGAGTGCTGTGTGAAAGAAGAAATGAAGCATACATTGATGCCTGCTTTTAAAAAATACCACCTGCTTTAAACTTGCTTCTCATTTGTTTTTAAGGCTAGGTTGGATGAGGTTTTGTGCAACTTGGTCTAGTGGTAGGGGTCTCTGCTCATAGCAGGGGGGTTGGAACTAGATGATCTTTAAGGTCTCTTCCAACCTTAACAATTCTATGATTCTATGATTCTGTGATCACTTAGAATTCAATGCAGTGTAATTACTTTGGCTGTGTTGTGTACCACTTTGGTAATCTCTTAAATCCCAGTTTTCATAAGCATTTAATGACTTGGAATGCCAGTAAAATGTACATGCTTGGACGAGAGGGAGGGTTCCCAGAAAATCACCCAGTTTGTGCTCCCAGAATCAGAGTTCAGTTGTGAAAACTTCAGAAATACTGTTTTATACTAGGAAAGTAAAGTGAACATAGGGTTTTATTGCTTGAGTGAGGGTTTAAAGCTTTTTCCATAATTACTTGTTCCTTAGTTCTATTTTGAAGGACTATGTTTTAAGAAAAAGACTTAAATACATCATTAATTAACACTATCAGCTTTTAGCTCAGTAAGAGAATCAAGTTCTGTGACTCTTAAACCATAATCCTCCTCATTCACAAGGTAATTTTTCAATTTAGAATAAAACTCTGTACGTTTCTTTAAAATTCTGCTTTTTCTTCATTAATCTCTCTCTTTTGGTTTGAGTTCTTTGTTAATTTGATGTTTAAAACACTAGTTCTAGCCTAAAACAAAGGAAATCCATAAGTTTTAATCAACAGCCTGAAAGAAAACATGTCCACAGCCTTTATTATTATATGTGGGTATGTCTCAAGAAATTAGTTTCTGGTGTGTGAACACAGCTATGTAAATCACTCACAATTTAGCACTGCTGGCATCTGGCTGTGATTTCTGCCACAGCTGGCTCCAAGGACAGAACTTCCCCCCCATTCCCATCTTAATTCTTGTCTTTACACCCACCCTGGTGCTGCTGCTGCTTTTGCACTGAGAAAATACAGGCTCTGCAGAAGAAAGACCTACAGGCTGGGTCTGAATCATGAAACTCAAGCATGTGTGAACATTTCTGGGTACTGCAATGCAATGTCTTCTATCAGCAAGTAAACTTTTAGTGTCCTCCTAAGTAGCACATGCACCAGAGTAACTGGGTCTCTCCCTAGGCACAGCCTGGCAACTAGAATTGTCTGGGGACAATAGATTGCAGCAACCCTGCTTTGAGAGGAAAACTACTTGAATGAGGCAAGCCATTCCTGAATTGGCCTCAGTGCCCAGATAAGCTCCCTGTCACATTTCACTTTCTAGCACAGACACAGCCACCAAGTCTTGGGTCTAGTTTTTCCAAATCTTTTCTTATCTTTGCACAGCTCATTGTGCTTACAGTAGTTCCTTGCACAGATAGCTCCTTGCTCAGCAGTTGCAGCAACACCAACCTGCTCAACACAGGATGAAGCCATAGTCAAAACCCAGAAAGCCTGAGAATGCATTTGACAAGATGCCACAAAACAGCCTCAGTAGTAACAAATCATCAACAGTGGGTCAAAATGTAAACCAAAACATTTTAGTCACTTTATAGAAGTGCAAAGGATGGCAGCATCTGAATGATTCAGATACAGTTAGTTCCACAGCATGTCGAGGTCCAAAAGGTAGGTAAAAATGGCAATAAAAAAAAAGCTGAGGAAAGAATAGATGCAACTCAGCTGCTTTACGTTTTTCAACATAAAAGCTTTTTTAAAAATTTGATTTGCAGTTTTATAGTTTCTTTGGCTGGGGAGTAAGCACATTTTGTTTAGCATTAGTTATACTACAATCTTCAGTGAGTGGAAAGCATTAATATTTCAGGGTTAGGAAAAAATCTGATAAATGACAGTTGCATCCTTACAGCTCTCTTTCAGAAGGCTTGCTCTAAAAGCAGACACAACTGTTACTGTTTTATCTAGAGCTGGTAATTATTACACTCTGCAGCTTTCCAGCCATCTGAACTACTAGGTTTGAATATACCTTTGTAAAGGAATTATAAAAATCCATCTGTTTTCCGTAGGGTGTAAGAACAGGATTTTAAGAGTACTTGTTTTATGGGAACATAAATTTAATTTTAAAAAATTAATTCAAAATAAGCTTCTAAGTTACTTATGTGCTTTTCAAAATCACAAATTAAGTGCAATAGAGAAAAAATAATCCTTTGATTTGTTGTTTCTCACGATCACTCAATTTGAAGCTTATATGCATCTCCTTAAAGTGATTATTTTCAGTGATGATTTTATCACTCACAGAAGTTGTGGAATCGATTTGCATCAAGCAGCTTGATGAAAAGTTTTGCAAATGTGAGAGTCATTAAAAACTTGAGCAAATGTAGTATCCCCAGTTTGGGTCTTAAACACACTGGGATTACATCTCTCAAATAAAACTAAGATCTGCTAAATGCTAGAAAAATTACTAGTAGCACACACAAGACATCTGAATTTAACAGCAATCTTGATTTTGGTGACAGTAACATATGTGTTGTTTTCATAGGTTATTATAGGACTTAATCAGGCACAGCAGCTCATCAGAGGCACAGCATTTTCCCCTATTGATCCATTTTTTTCTTTCTAGGATTGCAACCAGTTCCATTGCTCTTTCACTCTTCAACGGATAACTGTGATGGAAAAAGTGGTTGTCACATTGGTGACAGGGAGCTGAGAGATGCACATAAATTCTTTACTGGCCCCCAGTCTAATGACTCTTGACTTCAGTCTCAAGAACTTCTAACCTTGAACAGGTCTCTGCTCAGACTACTGCCTATTATAACAAAGATCCTGGCACATTAAAATTGCCATAAATGACACATTTGTTGCTTCCAGCATGACAAACCTGCAATTTCTTTTTTTTTATGTGAATGTTACCATATGCTCACCTTTCTAAAATGTCTGATCAATTGTCTTGCAAAGCTCTTCTTCCCTAACAAGATCCACCTGGATGCGTTCTTGTGTGATGTGCTCTAGGTGACCCTGCTCTAGCAGGGGGGGTTGGACTAGATGATCTTTCGAGGTCCCTTCCAACCCCTAAGATTCTATGATTCTATGATTCTATGATTCTAACATGTTACACTAGTGCTAGTTTTGACACTTATTTCCTGTACCACCTAAGACCATGTGCTATGCCCTCTGTTCCCTAAAGAAATTGCTTTTGTTGACTTTTACCAAGACACTGCAAGAAAAACAGACTGGTTATAAAGTCTTAACTAAGCCTTGAGATACAGCAAGTAATCAACTCAAGTATCTTTTACTGTACTTGTGTAAATAAAACAAGTAACAGAATGCTTTACCAAAAAAAGTAGGATGCATTTTTGGTGGAAGCAGAGACTGGCTACAAAGGGGGAATTTAGAAACTGCCCAGGCACGTGAAGGAAAGCCAAAGCTCACCTTCAGGCGTTATCTGCAATAGCAGTATAAGGCTGAATAAGGAAAATCTGGGCTTGTTACTCAGGAGGCTGGGGAACTTGATGCTGCCTTTGCCTCAGGCTTCATCAACAGTTTCTCAGGCCTCTGTGCTTAGTAAAGGGATTGGAGAAGGAAAACTACCAGCCATGAAGGACCTTCAAGTCAGGGGTTACTTCAGAGAATTTGACCCAGGCAAGTCCATTGGATCCCATGGGCTGCATCCATGGGTGCTGAGAGACCAGGTGAAGCCCTTTTAAAAATGCTATCACCCTTGAAAAATCATGCAGATTGGAAGAGGTCCCCAGAGGCTGAAGAAAGATAAATGTAAAATTCTTTTTCAAAAAGACCAAAAATTATTATCTGGGCAACAACAGGCCTCTCAGACTCACTTTGATAACTGGCAAAATAATGGATTGAGTCATCTTGGAGCACATTTCTGGGTACATGGAAGAGCAGTTTGTGGCTGGGAACAATAAGCGTGGGTTAATGAACAGTAAAACCCATTGGGCTATCCAGATGGTCTTCTGAGATAAAATGACTGGATTTGCAGATGAAGGGAGAGCTGGAGATGTAATCCACCTTGACTTAAACAGGGATTTTAATACTGTATCCTAGAATATTCTTGCACCCACATTAGGATGTTACTGTTTTGATGGGTGGATGGAACAAATGAGCAAAATCCTGGATGGATGGTTGTGCTTAGAGGATAGTATAGGGTTCTTGTCCTGGGACTTGCCCTTTTAATCATCTTTGTCAAGACCAGGTGTCAGAGATGTTGGAACACCCTCCTGTCAAATTTGCAGACAAAGCCAAATTTGGGGGTATAGGAGCAGTTGAAAGGCTTGAGGACAGGGATGCCATCCAGGAGGACAAGGATGACAGGAACCCTGTGAATTTCATATGGGAAGGAATAACTCTTTCAACAACAGGCTTAGGTCTTGGCTGGCTGTGGAGCAGCTCTGCAGAAACAGATGCAGAAAACCTGGGGGACAGTGAGAAAGATTTTAAAAATTTGCAGCAAGTTCATGAGAGGGACAGCAAGGTGTTGGGGCTGACACACTTGGCCTTTGAAGAGCCACTGGGAAACACGCACTTGTTCAGCCTGAACAGTTTGTTCAGCAGATGGGGTTGGGATGGTCACAGTGCTGTAGGACAGGATGATGACAATGGACAGATTCAAATAAAAGGTAGAAGAAGCAATTTTTCCCTATGAGGGCCAGTCAAGCAGTGGCTCATGCTGCCCTGAGAGGTTGCACAGTCTCCATCCTGGAGTGTTTTTCAAGACCTGACTGGATGAAGCTGTGCGTGTCCTGGCTTGATTTCAGAGTTGACCCTGCTGTGAGAAAGAGGCTGAAGTCCATCCCAGCCTGAATAATTCTCTGATTCTGTGACAAAAAAACCTATACATTTACAATGGCATTTTTGAACTTACCTGATTATAGATGTAGACAAACATATTAAAAAACAAGGTCAGAATTTTAGCCTGTGCTTAGTGACTGACTTCAGCATGGACTAAGTATTCTGGGAAGTTCATCAGAAAAACAGGTCAACAAGAAAAATTAGGTTAAAATTGTTTTTATATTTTCAAACTAGCAGTCAGTATACACACCATACAATTACCTTATTCATCTCTGCATCTTCTTGAAAGCTTTTCTTTTGGCACAGAAATGGTTTAGAAATCCATTTTTTGACTCTGAGTAGGAGATACAGCAAAGATTTTGGGCTTGGCACTAAGTTGAAGGGTACTGGAAGAGTCCTCCCTTCTTCAAAGTAAGAAAACCAAAGTTTAGCCCTTGCAAATTTCCATTCTACATCAGCATCATCCTGCATAACAGAAACACAGCTGTTAACACACCGTTAATACCACCTTGACTATTGAAGATGCTCTAGCTAAACTTCACGTGTTTTGACTGTAATTGGCTGAAGTTAATCCCAAGCAGATCAAGAATTCATTTGTGATCTGTGAAAATCAAATCTCAATTAATGGAATTGTTCTTATTCATCCTCTTAAAATAATGCAATACAAAAGAACAAAGTGGATTTGATCTTAACATCAGTTACTCCAGAGTGAGTGCTAATAATCCACACTACAGGATCACAGAGACAGACCTCTGCTTGGTCTTTGTAAACACACTGATAAGAGTGAAAGCTCTGAATTAAAAGCACACAAAACAATGCCCAATTTAAAGATCTGTGGCAACACTCAAATTCACCTGTTAAGGCTTGCTTGGAACACTGTCATGCTCAGTAAATAAAAGGGAAAATCCTGTGCCAACATAGCAAAACTGTAAATCTCTCTATGAGATTACCAGCTCTGATTTCTTATTGTATTGGTCTCTTCTGTAGCAATTAGTCTATTATCTTTTATGTGAAGAAGTATCAGAATTTTAAATGAAAAATCCACTCTCATTACTTTAAACATGAAGTTATATGATTCCTACCTAATTCCTTCCACTTGTTGGAAGATATGATTAAATCAGATATGCTACCATCACCACGGTTTATGATTAACATTTACGATAGCCAAAACACTCACTTTACTCCTCCCTGTAAAGTTTAAGAGTTATTTCTGCAGAAAGGACTGATGTCATGTTCAAGGCCATGACTCAATAGTGCAGTAGCAGTTTTTGGAAGTTGTCTCTAGTCACCATATTTTTTGTAATAACCTGGGGTTTATTAGCTCTGAACCTAAAAGTTTGTTCTGTGGCTTTCTGAGTCAAAAGAATCCAAACTTCCCTATAGAATGTATGTTGCTCTTGCTCAAGTTGGGCAATGCTACAGTGTCAGTCAGAGCCCAGAACCTGGGACCAGAGCAATGCCAACCTGAGTCTGCTGCCTTGTGGCACAGTTGTTACCAAGGGAAGGCTGACATGGCCAAGCCCCTGGAGATCTGCTTCCTTTTTTTTGCTGATCAATGATAATGATTTAGCCCTTCATTTCCTACAGCATCCAAATATTCATGCTGATTTTCAGTAGTCCTGCTGATTACTTTGTCAAGTAAAGTTCTTTTCACAGAGGACTAGTGCAACAGTGTTTTAAATAAAAGAACATGGCATCTTGCTTGCAATTTCAAGGCACAGGAATGAGAGCATCCTTGCAGCAAGAGGCACAGTACTCAAATAATAACTACAAATGAGACAAATGAAAGATTCACAGTGTCACACAAGGTAGCCCATCCTCTTCAGGAACATAATACAGTATACCAGCAGTTTTTTAGGCCAACCTAGTTCTTACTACTGCAAGTACATGAGGCTGGGTAATTTCCAGTATTTTATAAAAAATTAACAGTGGAACGAACATTTTTTCCTAATATATTCCAAAAGCCTACGTGTAATTTTTCTTAAATAAGATGCCAACAAGAAAGATTTTCCAGGAGATTTTGACAATTATTTTTAACAGTAAATGTGATGATATTTCACCATAAATGGAATTTTTACCTCAATTTCCTGGAATGAACTGTTGATCATTGCGATAAGCATGTTCAGTAAAACAATGACCATGGTAACGTTATAGACTCCATAAAGGACGTATCCAATATTTTCAATAAATTTGTGTTTATAATTGATGACAACTGATTTAACTTCTGAGAGTCCAAATATAGCCCAGAACAACGTCTTGAAACTTTCTTCAACGCTAAAAGAAGAAATTGAACACATGCACGTTACTGAACAAAAGCTGCATATTTTTATTGTATAAATTACCATTTTTATATAGAGTACAAATTTTGCCATGATAATAATGTAGAATTCTATCACAGTGACATGCAGAACAAGTAGAATAACTAATTTCATAGCTACAGGTGGTTTTATCATATAAGATATCTAATATTTAGGACTGAAAATAGAACTCTGATTCAGTGTAGGAATAACATATACATATATATATGCATATATATATATATTCACACATTCTCCAAAGAATAATAAAATGTTTCACTAACTACTTTGAACTACATGTAATGTGCTTGCTGGTAATATGAATGTAACAAAAATAAGTAACCCGTAAATATTTTTTAGTTCACTTAGCATTAATTACTTCACTATTAATATGATTAATGTTCTGAAATTATAAAGAAGACAGAATGTCTGACTGAAAATCAGCATTTTTTTAAAAAATGAGTCTCACAGACTTAATCCTCCAGCTGAGTTTTACTATTCTCACAAAACCAAAATAAAGGTAATGGTGTGGAGGTGCTGGTTTTGTTCTTGGGTTTTTTTCAGGTTGGTTCCTTTAAATACATGCATATCTTCTTAAGTTTATATAAATATGTCTATAAATTTATATATATATATTTATAGACATAAACGTAAGTTCAGATCTCAGAGGTATCTATCTGCACCTGCTTGAAGACGTATTTTTCTCTCAGATGAACAGATCTCAGTTTCCCATGACCAAAATGCAGTTTCATTGCAAAGCACATTTTGGATGTTATTGCATTATTGTTAAGAAAAACAGTTAAATTAAACTTGTAATCTTTAGTTATTAATTAACTTCTCTGCTTATATTATTTTACCAGTATTCCATCTGTGAGTTGTAGTTTTAGGTACTTTATCTATTGTGTGGAGTAACACTAATAAAAAAGTAGTAACAATTTTTTCCCTATTGGCCAAGTTTGCTTGCTGGCTGAGTGTACTTCATCACAGCTATAGCCTGAATATCACAACAGCTAAAAATTAGGTAGGTAAGGGTTGCAGAGCATGGAAAAGAATGAGTTTCCACTCAAATGATTTATCTTAAAGTAACAGCTAGAAATGAAAGGCATGAGGAGTGTATACAAAATAACTCCTGAGAGACAGAGTAAATCCAGAATTCCTCTTCTTAGAGTGCAAGAACAAAAAAAAGGTCAAGGAAATAAAGAGAAAACCAAACCAAACCAAACCAAATAAAAACAACCAAACACAACAAACCAAAACCAAACAAAGAAACAACGTGTAAAAAGGGAATATATTTTTTCCTCTCAAGACCAAACAGATTATTGTCATTGGAAGCTACAGAGGAACAGAGCTTAAGCAGATCCTCCTGAAGGTTCTGCTAAGGCACATGGAAAATGATGAGGTGGTTGGTGATAAGCAACATGACTTCACCATGAGCAAATCATGCCTGACAAATTTGATGTACTTTTATGATACGGTCACAGTGTTGGTGGACAAGGGAGGAGGCACTGACGTCACCTAACTGGACTTGTGCACATTGCATGACACTGTCCTGCATGATACATAGTCTCTAAATTGGAAAAAATAGGGATTTGATGGATGAGTCACTCAGTGGATTAGGAATTGGCTGGATCGTTGCACTCAAAGAGTAGTGATCAACGGCTCAATGTCCAAATGGAGACCAGTGAGAAGTGGCATTCTTGAGGGGTCAGTACTGGGACTGATGCTGTTCCAACACCTTTGTAGGAGACATGGACAGTGGAATTGAGTGCACCTGCAGCAAGCTTGCTGATGACACCAAGCTGTATGGTGTGGTCGACACACTGGAGGGAAGGGAGGCCATCCATTGCTGGCTCATGGGTCAACTTAGTGGCCAATAGGACCTTTTCTGCCAAGCTGCTTTCCAGCCAGTCAGCCCCAGCCTGTCCTGGTGTCTCAGGTTATCCCTCCCCAGCAGTGGGACATGGCATTCCCCTGTGTTGAACTTCATGAGGTCCCTATTGATCCATTTCTCTAGCCTGTGGAGGTCCTTTTGAATGGCAGCATAATCAGCTGGCCTGCCAGTTAATCTTGTTCATCCATTTAGGCCTCCTGATACATATGCTTGATTTACTGCCCATTGTGATGGACCCATGAGATTCTTCACTGTACAGCCCTGAGTCTGCTCTTCTGAAGTCTAGGGTTCTGACTTGTTTGTAAAAGTCAGGTGTCACAAAGTTCCTCTCTGCGTCAGCTCCTCGATCACCAGTGTCAGGAAGCTATTGTCAGTGCCCACTAGAAACCTCCTGGATTGCTTGTGCCTTGCTGTATTGTCCCTCCAGCAGATGCATGGTTAAAAATCCCCATAAGGACCAGGGCCTTCAAGTGTGAAGCTTCTTCCAGTTGTCTGAAGAAGGCTTCATCTACTTAATCTTCCTGATCAGACATTCCATAGCAGACATCCACTTGAACTTAACCCACATTCATCTGCCCTCTGATCCTGAAGTACAAGCTCTTGCTAGCTCATTGTCTATCCCAAAGCAGAGGTACAGGCTCCTGCTGCTCTCTTATGTAACGGGCAACTACATCTCACCTTTCTAGCCTGCTTTTCCTGATCTATCATAGCATGTTGGGATCAAGAGGTCATCCTCTGATTTCCTTCCAGCACCAGAACAAGAGACAGACTTACTGCTTAGATGAAGAATTTTTAACATATGTTAACCTTATAAAACAATCAGTAAACCTAATATATACAATGCAAACAACAGATTTCCCATCAAAATGGCCCATAGTCATTACAGTTTAAACAGTTTTACTTACGTAGTGAATGCTTCATTTTGCTTTGCCCCCAGATAGTAGGAATAGAGATTAAACATTCCTATCATGAAAGCCACAAACACCATGATGAATATCACCATGAACTTGAAGATGTCTTTCACAGTTCTGCCAAGTGATATCTGCAGTGGTCCAAAACTTTCATTAGCTGGTAAAATGTAGGCTATTCTGGAGAAACTTAATACTACTGCAATTGCATACAGGCCTTCAGATATGATTTGAGGGTCAGACGGATCCCAGTTTATTCTGGCTAGAAAAAAAAGACGAGAATTTCTGTCAGTATTTCAAAGTCTGTCTTCACCTGTTCACTGAAGTATTCTCTTCTGGTGAGTAAAGATGAACCAGTCAGTGTAAACTAGAATTAAATGCAATGCTTCTATGCAAATTTGGAACAGATAAGGTGCAGTTTATATGGTGTGGTTTTTTTCCTTTATTATACATTGGATCATGAATTATCAGCATTTTCACTTGCAGAAAAATTCTAAGACTTTGTTGCCCAAAAGTGAGGAGCAGTTACTTTTTACCCTTTCAAACTTAAAAATTATATAGAAAATCTGCTTCCTCACTGAGAGCTCTGAGGAAGTAGATTTTCCACACTTGGTTATTAAATTGGGCTTCCATGTGCTAAGTACAGCTACTCAAATGGTGCCAGTAGTGACTATCCATCACAGCACAGTGCTCAGCAAATGTCTTACATGAATATGCTGCTAGAAATAAAGTGAAAGAAAGGAAGATACTTGGTTAAGACTGAAACAGAAGTGCGATATTGCTCCATCTACTACACTAGAGCTGGGGAAGTGTTCTACTTTTTTTTGTTAAATTTTATTCCCTTCTTTTTACACCTTTATCAGAAATGTAATTTTTAATCAGAAGAAACCATGAGTGGTATTCTGTTTGAGATTAAGATGTCTGCAGGCAGCTTTCCAAATAGTTAGTGTGGCCTAGAGAGAGCTTGGGGCTTGATTCAGACACCTGAACAAAGACATTTCAGATGCTTAGGGCATCCAAGATATTTGTACAGATCTGTGGGACGTGTTTTTGGAGCAGCACCTTGGCAATTCAAATGACGAGTCACTTATGTTTGGCCAATTGAATTGAGCCAGGTAGTACTAGAACCATTTCACAGCACCACTGACCGTACTGATTAGATTTCCACTGATTATAAAGGTGGGCTGTAAGATCACTGAAGTACCTTTTTGGGATTTGAATCCCAATCTATTAGAGAATTTAAGCAAAATTCAGCTTACAGTTTTAGGTGATGAAATTTGAATAAATTAAATTAGAGATGTGATTTGTTTGAGCCACCCAAAAAGAACTGGTTTAATATGGGGATCTGGAATAATTAAATGCCATTCACAACTCCAAAACTGTGGGGAAAAAAATGTTTATCTACTTTTCTATTTACTCTGTCTTTTTACTCATAGTGAAATGATAATGGTCTTTTCCTGGCAAACACCAAACATCCATTTCCATCGCTATTTCTACTGTAATTTCTATCAATCTTTTCTGTTAAATCTAATCACCTTGTGTGAATTACTTGAACATTCTGTAGATTGTGAGTGAATGTGACACTGTTGTCTGATAAGGAACACATTCAGCTGAGGAGGGGAACATCCAGGTTCAGACCTTTCTCAAAGAAATATATATAGAAAAGTGTCAGAAGAAGAAACTCAAAGCAACACCACTCAGGACACTTTCTAGCTGGAGATTCAGGCATTCTTCCATGAGGCAGGAGGCTTAAATTCAATTTGCTCCTTGCTTGTGGCAAAGCAAAGTTAACCTGGGATAGGTTTCCTACAGTCCAGGAGAGTGCTGTCATCTGTGTTTATTCGACTGTAAATGCCAGAAAATGAAACAAATACTTTATACTGCAATGGAGACAACCACTAGCATTTGGAAAAATACTAATTGGAGCTGTTAACTAGCAAATAACAATGTAATAAGAGGTCAGTTATTTGAACAGCATTTTAATATATCCATACCCAGCAATGCTGAGCATTCTTCAAAACATCCTTACATAAATCAGAACATTATATTCTTAAAGGAATTTACTGCCACGCCAGGATTCATGTATCATGGCAAAGTAATGAATAACTGATTTTAGGCATAACAAGGCTCAGTCAGCACATATTCATTGCTTTGTCAGCTGCTGTGTGTTTCTTGTAGGTATGTGCAGATTCTTTTGTTTATTGAACTCCTCACTGTAAAGCCTACTACACACTTTATTTGAATAAGAAAATGTCCACATGGCAAAATATAGTAACCTGCTATCTTTCAGGTTTCCAGATAAGCTGAATTGTCACATAAAGTTTGAGGTGGGAAGGGACATCCAGAGATCATCCCAGGACCATGACCAGATGACATGTGAGTATCGGTCACCCTCACGGAACGTCCTGTGTTTTGATTTGTGCCCACTGCCTCAGTCCTGTCACTGGGCACCACTGAAAAGGTATTTATAGACACTGATGGGATCCCTCCTGAGCCCTCACTTTTCCAGGCTGAAGAGTTCCACCTCTCTCAGCATTTCCTCAAAGGAAAAATGCTCCAGTCCCTTCATCATCTTTGTGGCATTTGCTGGACTCTCTTCAGTATGTTTATGTCTCTCTTGTACCAGGGAGCACAGAAATGGACATAGTCCTCCAGGGGTGGCCTCACCAGTGCGAAGTAGATGGAAGGATCACCACTCTTCACCTGCTGACAATACTGTGCCTAATACAGGCCAGGATGCCATTGGCCTTCTTTACCAGAAGGGCCCACTACTGGCTTGGGCTCAACCTGGAGTCCACCAAGTTATATTTGCTAGCCTATGACAAAACTTGTGGTATTAAATATTCATTATTAATATTATGTTGGTATTAGCATACATAGATGTTCTCCAAGCACACATGCATACAATAGTGTACATGCATACACTAAAAAAAAAGTCTTCAACTCTGCTTAAATGCATAACAAAGCCTCAGCTCATGACTGATGTTCATGTAAACTGCCTTGCTAAATGATACTGTATTATATAGCATAAATGAATTAAAAACTTGAGCTTGTTATACTCAGAAACCATGAACATAAAAAACAGTCCCTGTTTGCAAATTCTTCAAGTGGGTGTTACAGAAGACTAAGTTAATATATACCTAGCTGCTTCATAACTTATGTGAAATTTGCAACTTTCCAGTAAAATTTACAAGATCACAATTTAATGGGTTTCAAACCATATCTATTAATTGCTCTACTTTTTCTGCAGTCTGGATAATGAAGAAATGTAACTAGGCATAGACTAGAGATAGAAACTGATGTAATTCAGAATCTAGAGAAAAATATCTTATCAAGGAAAGAAAGATGTGGTGGTGCTGAGAGTGAACACAAATAAACAGAGCTTAATTTTTTTCTCATTTGGGCAATTAAGACTTTTATCTCTTACTGGTAAAGAGAGTGGATTAAAATAACATAACAGAGTCTCTGAACAAAGATTTAGGCTGTAGTCAAAAGATGCATCTGTTATGTTGGCAAAGCAGGTTTAAGAAGTTCCTGCATCTCATTGCTTAATTCTGTCCCTGCATTACAGTACATCACATTCACAGCTGTGCCAACACAAGTGTTTGCAGGATAGCATTGTGTAACTGAAGTGAGGAAATGACCTGGGTTAAAATAATCTTGACAAAGGGCAGGGGGGCTCTGTGATTGTGGGGTTATTTAGATCTTAGATAATTTCAGCGCCTGATGTCTAGAAGAGTCCCCAGAGAGATGTATGAGCACAGCCAAGGGAACTGTGATCAAATAGTAAAGAAGAGAAAGAGAAGAAGGGGTGGAAATTTCATAAGCAGTACATTGTGGAATGAAGTATTGGAAACATAAACAGAAAATAATTTATCTTGTCCCAAGAAGCAAGTCTTAATCATGTGCCATCAACTCACCCAAGGTGTAGTATTTTATGTTGGGCTCCAGTGTCGGACTTGTCAGATCTTTCATATTTGCGTCAACAAAGTTCTGGGCTCTGGATGCATGCCAAAATGCCATAAACCTTGCTATGAATGATGCTGCAAAAATTGCTAACATACCAAAATCAAGCATATTCCATAACTCAAAAAGGTATTCCTTTGGACCCTGAGACCAAATTTCTTTACATTCAGACCATATCATTCCTGTGTGAGAGAGAACACAGAAAACAGGGTGTTCTTTTATCTATAAGCACATTTGTTCTACTTGATATTCTGCAACTCCTGGTTGCAGTCAAACTGAAAACCACTTTGGTCAGTGGAGTTTGGAACACAAACTAAACCTGCTAGTTCATATACATTCCAGTACTTTTTTCTCATGTGAGTATAATAATCTTTCATACAGCTCTTTCCTCTAAAAAAGCTTTCAAAAAATCTTTCAAAGAGAAGAATGGGGTGTGAGTATCACCATCTGTTACAGAAAAAGAAAGAGACTGAAAGAGCAGAAATGCTCTGGCATGATCATATAGTAGTAAAACTAATAGCAGAATTCACACTTTCATATTTTCAGAGTACCCTGGCTGCAGTCAATGTTACAGAAATTGGAAATACATGTCACAAGTGAGCATGAAAGTAAGAGTTAGACCTAATGCTTCTTCAATACAGCAAAGGTCTCTGTTTCATTCCTAATTACTGTCTCTTAGTAATAAAATACAGGAGTAGAGTATTAATTTATGGCAGCCTTTATATTGAGCAAATGCTTTTTCTTTTCAAGGCACAATTATCTTAATAATTCACTACATTTCTAGGATCCTAAAGACAGCTAATAAAAACTGAATTGGAATAATGTCACTATTTTTTGCACTTATCAAATTGTCTAAAGGAAATTTTAATCATTTTCAGATAAGGACAATTATAACATTAATTACAGTAATTACATTCAATGCTACAGCTGTATGCACTGAATCAATTTTTCATAAACAGTCTTATGCATGACACTGAAACAAATAAAAATTGATTAAATCAGCAAACCAGAACTTGAAATAGGAAAATTACTATTTCCTCCTTTATTATCAGATTAAAACAGTGATATTTATATGTTATTTGGAAAACTAAGTGCCGTATTATTCCCATAATACACAATTATATGAATTTATATACAGCTATATGACAAAATAAATAAAGATTGTCAATGTCTTTAAGAGGTATAAGAATCAGTTAATGTACTGATTGGCTCCAATGGCTCCATTTTCAATCACAGATAGCTCATAAAAGCAAAGAGCATCAGCTCTTGAGTGTAAAAGAGCTTGAATTGAACTCTCTCAGATTACTGACTTTAACAACAGCTAGAACCCAGATTTGTAAGACATTTGGACATCTACACCATATTAAAATAAGTGGTATTAGACTTGTAAATAAGAATCGGACAGCTAACATATTTTTGAGGGTCTGTGCTCAAGGTCTTATGCTCAGTAGTATCACATCACTGGATTTAATGCGTCAGCACCTCAGAATATATTCACAGTACCCATTTCATCTCTATATTAGGATGGAAAAATCTACTGCTGAATGTTCAGGGATCTATATTCTAATTCTCTTTTGTCAGTAATACATTCAGCTATATACTATTAATTCTGCAGGTGTACTTGCAAAATAAGAGAATCTCAGCAGAAATAGACAAGTGGACACAAAACAACTTGGCCCATGATGTGGAAATCTTTCCCCTTGGGATTTGACACAGCCTGACTCAAAAAACAACAACAACAACAAAATCAACAGAAAACTGGTGGAGACTTTCCTTTAATATTCATAAAACTGAATGCATTAATATTCAGATGATGTAGATTTCACCTATGACCTTAACTTGAATGTTTGTGATTAACTAGGCACATGGGAATCCAGCTGATGTCCAATAAAAAACATGAGGCCAAAGTAGGAATGCAAACAGTTAAATAAACACCCTTTGTTGCAATTTTTACACATAACATTAATAGCAAAGGATTAAAGTGAGTGCAGCTTCACGGAAATCATAGCAAGACATATTTAAGCAAAAATTAATCTTTACCTATTACCCAAGAAATAATGAGCATCTCCATCCATGAGAAACAGGATGTTTTCATCCTAAATAGCTGTTTTACATTGTCTGTTGTTTCATTAGGTCGGAGCTTCGTGCCATCAAATCTGTCAGCTGCGTTCATGACAAGTAGACCAAGAAAAATGGTAAAAGAGGCTGCATGTGCTACAAACTTCATAAATGGTCCACGCATTATCCTTCCCAGCTGCAACAAGAGGTTATGAAACACAAGGATATTGCATTGCCTTCTTCCAAAATAAAAATGTAGAAAAAGAACAGTAACACAGAGAAATATGTATCTGAATAACACAGAGGAACAAATACTTGGAAAAAGTTCATATACTATGAAGCCATGTTGACTGTCATCTTTAAAACTTTCTATTTACTTGCTATTTTCAGAGGAATAATATACCAGTTTCACCATATGTATTTTTAACTCATTGTTTTGTAATAATTCCGTAATTATTTGGGGGCATTTATATCTATAATAGGTAATAAAGAGAAATATTTATTATAGTTGTTGACATTTTTATTTACATGCTAGTCATCTTTATTAGGCAACAAAGAAAATGGGATTTTGACACTTATTAAAAGTCAAAAAGCATTAAATTATCACCAGGGGTGAATTATGACTAAAGAATTCTGTTTCCTGACTGATACAAAAATCAAATCAGCACAGTTATTGTGCAGTTTTCCCAACTTATTTTCTGTCTTAAAAAAATGTCATTAGGCTTCAAAATGTCACATTCTGTAGTGTCTTACTTTCCTTTCTGACTCCTTTAACAGAAATGTCCTCAACTCTGTCATAACTAAGAGTAACTTTAAAATGATTTAGTGCAACACCTAGAAAACTTAAAAGTTCCACACAAACTCATAGAAAGCTGAACTTTTAGCAATTATTTATTTTATTTTTTAAAATGTCTTTGTTAATAGCAAAAATCTTAGCTTGTTCACTTAGTTGGCAATTGCAGAAAAATACTTTTTTTGTTTTAGATGAAGACAGTAACTGTATCGGACAAAAATTCCTTGGAAATAATTGGAGCAAGTGTTATGGATCTCTGCTGAAACAGGTAAAAGGGATGGGAAAGCAGAAAGACAAATTATTGGTATTTGTGTTTTTGCTACACTTGCTTCAATATCAAAGTCAGAACTTTGCTGTCCTTGGAGTCAGCTTTTACAGAAACATAGGATAAGAGGATGCATCTGAGGATGTGATGATGAGGTCTCAAATACCAAGAACATTAAGGAAACTAGACACATTTAAAAAGAAGATACTGTTAAAGGAATACTGTCAAGGTTAGCAGACATGGAATTTGATCTTCTTTATATTATTTTGCAAACTCATGCCATTCATTATGTTTCTCATTCAATAAAATTAATTTATCTTTTATTAAAGAGAATATTCTGTCAGCCTCATGAGGTGAACTTCAACAACCACTTATTTTAGATGAAATACATAAAAAACAGATAAAATTCATGGGGCAAGATTTTATTTCAAGCTGGGAAGGAACACTCATAAACAACGCACAATAAAGTGCAGCTGAAAAATTATAAAGTACCTTGACAGTGACCTTCTAAATGCCCTGTTCTTGTGTTCACAAAGATGGGTTAGCAAACAGATGCCAAAAAAAGACATAGCCAGAAAAGAAGAAAAAATACTCAAGAAGTTAATGTTAACATATCCCTTGATCGAAAAATATAAAAGAATAACTCATATTGTCCTCTCCTTTCTCCCCTCCAACCTCTTCAAAAGAGACAGAAAAGTATTATTTACATATATATATAATAAAACCTCCCTGGAAGCAGGACTAACTGTGGATGAACTGATGACACAAATGCTGGAAGTTATTATGACATTGCCAAATAACAGTGATCCAATAAACTCCTGAAATTATATTTTGACAAAATTCCAAATTGCTTGATGAAGAAGATACATGTCAGAAAACACAAATCAGGCAAAGAAAGAGCAACAACTAAAGGCAAGGCCATAATCTTGCAAGTTTGGCTTTTTTCTGTACACTAGAGTTCCTCCTTAATACACTTTCAGTGTACGTTTCGACATAATAAATTCCCTCCAATTGTACAGACCAAGGACATGAACTAAAATCTCTCAGTCTCTTTCTGCAATTTAAGTGGTTTTGTTTTGGGCTTTTTTCTGGTTTCTGATCCTCTGTACTGTGGTCTTTGGTTTGCTGTAGAGTTTTGGAGAATGTTTTATAGATTGGTTTGGGTTAGGACAAGATATACAATAGTTATACTGCAGGTGCTTCAACAATATTTATCTGTACACATGGTCATCTGAAATTGCTGGGAGTCAGTGACTCTCATTATTCTTCCCTTGAGACTGCAGAAACAACCAGTATAGTAACCTTATGGAGCATGGCATTGAATAGAAACATTATACCATAGGACTCCAGGTATCACATCTATCACAAAAGAGAATAGGATAGATAACACACTTTTTTAGGAAGAACATTTTCCTACTTCCTCATATACACTGGACATAATATTCAACTTATTTTCCTTTACCACAGTGCAAAGGAGCAGTGTGTACAAACCTCAAACCATGCCTCTAGAAAGGCTGCAGGGGCTTATCAAGTTACTTCTCTAGAAATGCCAACCCCAAGCAGCTGGAAATAGTGAAAGAAGACTGCTTTCAGTTCAGAACCTTCATTTTGGCCAGAGGATGACAGAATTACTTATTAATGCATAAAGCTGAAAGATTAAATTCTATTATTAATTAGAGGTGAACAACACAGACATCAAAGATTTTTGGAAATAACTGAAAAAAGCTTTTACTCTTTCAAAATTTCATGCATTAAAATAGTATATTAGAAGTTTTGGGTTAATTATGCCAGTAGTTACACTGAAACATCAGTTAGAAGTGTAGACTAAATAGCTCACAAAACTTTAAAGTCCCTCCACATGGGTTACTGGCTGAAACTCAAATAAGATGCAGTCTTAACAGGATCTGACACTAGTGAATTCCTGACAAATCAACACTCCTTTGCCCACATATTTCTGTGAAATTTGTTCCAGATCTCTCAATTCAGTATCTCTGGTCCAACCTCAAATTAACTTTTTCCTAGAGAGGAAACTGGTCAGCTATATAGGTAACTGTTGCAAACGCCATGAAGAGATTTTTGTCTTTCTCAGAGCCATGGCATAAGAATAGAAAGAAATGTGTCAAGCTGTTATTTTCACCACAAATACTGTGTTTTCTCTCTCTTCTGACACTGTGCCCTACCATGCAAAACCTGGAAAAAGAATGAGTACTTAATTTTTTTAGGAGGAGAAGAGGTTTATAAAATTCCATCAATTAATACATAGAATAGACTCTTGATACAGATAGTTTTCTGTATTGGAGCCATCCTGTTCTGAAATTAAACTGAACATTTTTGTCTTCAAAAACAAGAATAATAAAATTTTGAACTGTGAGTGAAACACAAGATAAGAAATAGCAACTGGTGAAAAAACCAGATTAGATTTTACATTTGCAGAATATAATGAAACAAAAAGCATTCAAGATATAAATGACACAATGAGATGATTAAATAGCAACAGAGGAAGTGAAACCTTACAGGATGTTTTCCCTTGAACCTTGACTTTATAAAGCTACCCTAAAATAGCTTTTTCAGAATGTACATTGGGTCAAAGTTACTTTAAGATCCAACAAATTACTGAAAAAGGAAAATGACAAATAGACAAGTCACTGCTACAGTTGAAAACCAATTACTGAAGTATGTTGAATCTCAAGGCATGTTTAAAAGCAAAAGTATAAATAAAAATCCCAGTCACTATACGGAAAAGTGAAAATTATATAACTGATTTTTACTGTCCAGACTGAAAGAAATTTAAAATATGGCAAAACAGAAAAGGCTCACCTTTCTCCTCTCATAGAACAATAAAAAAACCAAAACCTACAAAGACCTCAGTCCCCTCTTTCAGCCTTCCTCTTCCCCTGGAATCATTGTACATGCACAGGATTTGACCTGCTAAAATCAGGGATGTTACAGCACAACCTGTTGAATAATCCTTATAGGATCCCACTTGTTTCCTCTAACATATTCTCAAGGGAAATTTTCCAGCAGTGTCCATTTAAGATGGATAGTGAACTAAAACAGAGATTCAACACAAAGTTCAGAAAGGTCAGAGCTTGTAACCCATCTTTGGTGGAAAGGCTTTCCACAGTATACATCAGCCAAAACAGATACAGTGGTAGCATTCAAATCTAAACAGCACATTACAAATGGATGCAGGGGAGGCTGCACAAATGCTTTAAAAC
The DNA here is from genome assembly GCF_020740795.1 of Apus apus. Lineage (NCBI taxonomy): Eukaryota > Metazoa > Chordata > Aves > Apodiformes > Apodidae > Apus > Apus apus. The sequence goes on from NC_067282.1 coordinate 14,089,285, forward strand.
CTTCATGAAATACGAGTATTACCACTTGTCTTGACAAACCGGCACAGTTGGCTTTGAATTCTTAGAAAACTGATTATGATTATTTTAATTTCTGGCATTGATGTTTCAGTGATTTTTGTCTATTAAATTTTTAATAATAAAAACTAACATTGCCTTTGAGGTAACCGGAATCAACCCACAGCTTGAACATAGTCTAGCTTGGAATCAGTGGGAAATGAGGGTCCTCTGCATATGTATTGCTAAAGTAAGAACTACATGAAGAATAGTTTGACTTCTTGTTTCTAAACTATAATTTTTCGAAGGCAACTCTTGTTGAATCATTGTAATTTAATTTAATATATGTTGCATTTAATGCAATACATTTACCTGTCTTAATTACAACTGTCAGAACATATAACCTTAGAAGCATTTCATTCTACCTCAGCTTTAAAGTAACACATTTTGACACATTATGTAAGCATGTCAGTAACTTATACTCATGTTTCATCTTTGCCTGACAGGAATCTACACACAGATGATACAAGAGTTAGTAAAAGCCCATTACAAGATTTCACAGACTGACCTTGCTGCAAGGAGCAATCCAATAAGCTATTGAAAGGAATGGCAGTCCTACTGCAACAGCAAGAACAACCAGAAACTTCACTGCCATGGTCTGCTGCCGTAAACCTGACAAGTTCTCATACCAGATAGAAAGAAGTTGTTGCTGGCAGTTTGGATGTGCTACAAACTGTAACAAAGAAAAGAAGCACAACAAAATCATACTGCAATCAGAATGTATTTTATTAAAGTAACAGCTATAGGAAGCACATTAAGAATGTGGGAACAGCAACTACTCAGCTTATATTCAAAGCAGCACAAAAAAGGGTGTAAAAAATGTTTTTTTATGAGCATAATCTTCCAGCACACAGGCATATTGCTATCAGCAACAATAAATCCTTTAATTTAAAAAAAAAAATTACTGACACTGTCTTCCATCAAAAACTATTCACTTCCGTCTAAAGGTAATTAAACAGATATTTTATCTGAGCAAACTCTACTTGTTTGTGACATTTATAATCTTCACGTTACTACCTCAGAAATTCCAAAACTTTAGGACTTCCTGTTCTGCAAAGGAGGCTACGTAGACTTGAGTTATGAAAGAAAGAATATGCCCTATTTTCATAAGTTAACAGGGAAAGGTCCAGCTTTATTTTTTTTTCAGCTGGCATAAGTCATTTTAGCAGGAAACAAGAAATATTTATAACTTCCCTGACAAATTAGACCTGTATTTTCAGTCCATACTGGATTTTTAAAAGTCCTGTTTCCCTATCTCTTTTTTGTTTGTCTGTTTGTTAATCTGATCCATTTAATTATGAAAGACAAGTTTTGACAAAGGTCTTCCTGTTCTGTCAGAAGAAAACTCTGCTTTAGGGTAACCTGCTTTTGAAGTATATTCCTGAGCTGTATCTTCTTGATCTCCAGTTTTGCAAACATCATACCACAAATTATTTCTTTCTAGTTTACACACGTCAGCTGGAACTTTACAACCTACACATAATATTATAATATTAACCTATAATATTAACCTACACATCTGGGTGATTCAAGGGTCTTGGTGCAGCTACTAACTCAGGTGGTTTCACTGAGGACTTTTCAGATGCAGATCAGAGTATTAAAGAGACAGTAGAACTGGAAGTAAGCCAAAGAAGGGACGATGACTCCAACACTGCCTGCATCCCACTGTTCTTCAGAAGTGAGAACTGCAGCATTGTTACAAACTGCATCTCTGATCATCCATATAGACAAGTTTACATTTTCTGTGAGACATTCAATTTCACTAGGTTTTCTGAATGTTCTGAGTAAAACACATGAGCCTGATGAAAAGGTGTAATATTTGTTACCATGTAGTGCACAGGACTGCTGTGCAACACTCTGGTTTTCATTCAATCTTACACTTCTCCAGGCTGCAGAAGTAATGCAAATTTCTTTCAAACATATTTTTTTAAAACTAGATTTAAAGTAAACCCAAGTAAATATCTACAAATTTTGCATATAGCTACACATTTTCTTGGAGCCACTTCCTCCTACACTCACTGTGACCAGTATCCAGACTGAATGTCTGCTTCTTGTTTGTATTAGGTGAGTTATGATGCAAGGATTCTTTTGTTTGTAAAATATACTGTGCAGAACAAACCAAGGAAAATCCTGCCTGACTAATTTGGTGGCCTTCTACAATGGGGTCAGGGCATCAGTGGAAAAGGAAGAACAACCGACGTCATTTTTCTGGACCTGTGCAAAGCTTTTGACACTGTCCCACATGACATCCTGGTACTGAATCTGGAACAGTACGAATGCGATGGATGGACACCTTGTTGAGTAAGGAACTGGCTGGATGGTCACACTCAGAGAGTAGTGATCAATGGCTCGATGTCCAGATGGAGACCAGTGACAAGTGGTGCTCCGCAAGGGTTGGTACTTGGACCAGTGCTATTTAACATCTTTGTCAGTGACATGGACAGTGGCATTGAGTGCAGCCTCAGCAAGTTTGCTGGCAACTCCAAAGTGTGTGGTGAGGTTGACAGGCTGGAGGGAAGGGTGGCCACGCAGAGGGACCTTGACAGGCTTGAGAAGTGGGTTTGTGCAAACTGAATGAAGTTCAACAAGGCCAACTGCAAGGTCCTGCACCTGGGTCAGGGCAATCCCAAACACAAATACAGGCTGGGTGGAGAATGGATCAAAAACAGTCTGGAGGGGAAGGACTTGGGAGTGATGGTGAACAAGAAGCTCAACATGAGCTAGCAATGTGTACTTGCAGCCCAGAAAGCCAACTGAGTCCTGGGCTGTGTCAAAAGAAGTATAGCCAGCAGGTAAAGAGTGGTGATTCTCCCCCTTTACTCAGTTCTTGTGAGACCCCACCTGGAGTACTGTGTCCAGTTCTGGAGCCTCCAACACAAGAAGGACACAGAGCTCATGGAGGAAGTCCAGAGAAGGGCCATGAAGATGACCAGAGGGCTGGAGCACCTCTCCTCAGAAGACAGGCTGAGAGAGTTTGGGCTGTTCAGGCTGGAGAAGAGAAGGGTCTGGGGAGACCTTATAGTGGCCTTCCAGTACCTGAAGGGGGCCTGTAGGAAAGCTGGGGAGGGGCTTTTTGCAAGTGCTTGTAGTGAGAGGAAAAGGGGGAACAGATCAGAATTGGAAGAGGGGAGATTTAGGTTAGACATTAGGAGGAAATTCTTTGTGTGAGGGTGGTGAGACACTGGAACAGTTTGCCCAGGGAAGTTGTGGAAGCCCCATCTCTGGAAGTGGCCAGGTTGTATGGGGCTTTGAGATACCTGGTCCAGTGAAAGGTGTCCCTGCCCATGCAGGGAGGTTGGAACTAGATGATCTTTAAGGTACTTTCCAACTCAAACCATTTTGTGATTCTATTAAATGATCATTTAAGCAGCAGAGACTACTAAAACATAAACATGTAATAATAGCACAACTTGATATCACTATTATGACATATCTGTGTGATCAACATCATTGCTTACTTTTTTAACTTCATACTTAATGGCAAGTTTTAAGCGGCTGAGGCTGGGGCGACCATGTTCTCCGTTATTATGGCTCATCTCTACGTCACCATTCAAAATAGCTTCTACTTCTTCTGTATTTCTGCACAAATCAAGGAGTCCAACTACAAAATCCTTGCATTGCATAGACAATTTCTTGTAATCATTCTAGAAAAGAAAAGAAGAAATAAGATGATTTGCTGTTTAGAGTGAAAAAGAGGGAAATAGTTTTATATCCCAGCTACACTTCTGTGAACATAAATAGGTGTTTTGCATCTTGTTATGATTTTTTTTTCTGGTGGATGAACAGCACTTCATCATCAGGCATCTATTTCCCCTGACTGTTCACAAGGAGTAGGATTTCTCTCACCATGGTTACCTTGAACATCTACATTATCAACTTCTACATCAACTTTAACTTCTCTAGACTTGCTTTAGATGCAAATAAAAGCAAAAAAAAACCCAAAACATACTATTTTTATGAATATTTTTAATATTTATAAAAGTTTTTAAGTAAATACTTTTATAAATACTTTAATAATTATTGCTTGATGTATTCTACTGACTGTTTCAAGCTGACATGAATAGCACATAGGAAATTATTTTCCTGTTCACTGACTGCCTCGGAAGTCCAGTAAACTAGCTCAGACGTAGAAGGTTGCACTACAGAGATCTACAGTTGCACTGAAGAAAACAACTGGGCAAGATGAATATCCTACAGAGAGCACATCGAAACAAGTTTCCAAACTTCTTGAGATTTACATAAATATAGTGAATCTTCTTAGGCCTTGAATTATTCTTTTAAATCTTATCTCTCTCAACTCCCAACATCTCTTTTAGCTTGCAAACACATGATTTGATTGCTGTTTTCCAACAATAGCCTCAGCAATTGCTACAAATAGCATGGTGATACTACATCTCTAGCTTCTCTAGTTCAAATATCTCAAGACAGGCTTCAGTGTGTGAGACAAAATGTTGTTCTACACCTGCAGGTTCAGTTGCTTATTGCTTCAGCTGCCAAGTATTCTTCTCAGTCACTGTTTCCCAAAAGGCATAAGTCAAAGTAGAAATTTTGAACATTGCAATCCACATTTTGTTAACCACTCCTTGCACATGTGTCTGGGTCATAGAAGATAAACGTAGCTAAAGAGATAGGGAGTTAGATGGATGTAGATGTATAAATAAAGCTTAAAAATGTGTACAGATATATTGCCCCAGCCTAGATCACAAGAGATTTATGCATACACACATCAACAAGTCCTGATATTTTTGTGATCTTTGCTAACTTTAGTAAGTCTTAGAAATATGAAATTAATGTAGAATTTTTCCCAAATAAAATAATAGGAAATAAAAATAAAAATCACCCCACACCATACAGGACTGCTCATGTAGCCCCTACTTCATGTTCAGAGTAACTTTCCATGAATGCTTTGTTTACAGTGACATATTTCCCTCCCTCTGGTCTATTCTTCATAGCATTCCCCCTTCTCCCACTCTTTGCTTTTTCCCCTCTTTTTAATTATTTCCTTCATACTAACTGCCATCTAATGCAGACCCTGGAAGAGAAACCATTATTTTGAGTATACAGAATACCCTAATTTATTTGCCAAGGGTGTACTTTGTGCATGTTTGTGCTTTATTACCCACAACACCACAATATCAGTTTATTACTTGAATATATTAAAGGATTGCATCCAAGTTTTATATTTCAGTTTACTTAGATGGATGCAAACATTCATAGACAAATAGTTATAGACATTATCGTATGTCTACATAAAAGTGCTAGTGATTTATTTTTTTAATAATGTAATGTAAGCAAGATAGCTCAGATCTGTCATAAAAGAGAAATGAGCTTTAATGTTATTTCTCTACAAAGACAATAGAAGCTAAATACTAAAACTAACCATTTTGTGACATGGTCTACATTTTATTATTGTATTATTTATTTTCCCTTTTTTCAGAAGAACAAGAATAGAGATTAACCAAAATCCTAACTTCTTGGCACTACAGAAAGACATTTTATGAGAGTAATACATCACCTTCTCTTCGGCTTTCATTTTGGTAGCAGTAGCTAAGAGAAGAGTCAGTGTTCAATCACTTCAATACAGAAATGTCCACCTCAAAATTTAAGTGAAAGTAGCCATTTGAGATTCACAAAGGAAAAACACTGAGTCAGCCTATGCACCCTTGTGTGATTAGGTGCCATGAACTATTACAAACTAATATCTGACCCTTGAACATCAAAAGAAAAGAGGAATATTTTTCAATAACTTTAGAAACAAAACTATTTTACTTTCATAAATAATTATTTAAAAATATTGTAATATATTTGTAATGTATTGGTATGTGCATATTTTCTGGTAGGAGATACATACATCTACATGCACACTAACACACACTCTTCATCAGTATTTTCCAGCTCTGATGACTGAGAGAGGACATGGATTTTTGAAACCATATGTGAGAAGACCACAACTCCACAGTGAAGTTCAATGCCTTTGGGTAGCCTCAAAGCAAAAATCATATATGATAATTTATGCTAATGAAGAATTTTTTTTTTTCTGAATGTATTCACCAAAATGAGTACTGAATGGGTGCTTTCATAAATAGGCAGATACCCCCATTCACACTGCAGAATTATCCCTTCTGATTTAGGTTTGTACAGGGTATCACAATGCATATTAGCACCCACTAAATTAAACCATAAACTCCACCAGTTTGCTTCTTTATTTGCAAGTGCAATAGAACAGCTTCCCCTCCTGTGAAATAGTGCCACAGCTGTGATCAGTGGTGGTAGCTGATCAGTGATCAGTGGTCAGGTTACAGCACAGGAGCTGAGGGGACCCGAGCAGTGCCCAGCATCCGTGCCTGCACCCCAGCAGCTGCTCAGGACAGCTCCAACACAGGGGGGCAGCTGCAGCCAACACAGGCCCCTGCTCCAGCTGAGTTTCCTGTCTTGAGACATATTCCCTTGTGAAAGGAATTTGTCCTCTTAGGGAAGGTTATGGAGGACAGATGGGATGATAAGTCTTGAAATGCTACAGGAAGATTTGTCAGGGTCTGAACACAGGGCAGGTAGCTCTGGTGGGGAATTTTGTTTCAAACAAATCAAGTGTGTTAACTTGCAGAGATTCCTGCCTGGGCTGCCTTTTGGTCCTTGTCTCCTTGGCCCACTTAAATGTGTAGTGACAGTAAAAATTATTAATAAGCATTTCTCACCATCTCAGTGTCTCTCTGTTACATGCACAGAAATTTCCCCCTTTCCTAGAGTCTCACATGTCTCTTACCATTAATGTGAGCCAAGGGAACATGGTAATTTGTTTGGCTTAACTTATTTTTGACAATGTCCAAAGGCACGTGGATAATTCCATGAGCTCTCCTTTACTGCAAACTTACTGAATTTAAAAAAGCAGTCCTGGGAGACTTGATAAGGTAGTTAGCAAATTACAGATGGAGGCTGTAAAAAGAATAAGCCCTTAATTCTTCAATAAAGCACGTGTGTGGTTTATTTTACACATGTGACAATGATGGTTTAGAGCTCCTCAGCAGTTTAGGAAAAACTAATTTTGCCACACCAAGGATGAGGGGGTAGCACTGGCTGCTCCTTCCCTGCAAAAGGAAGGTGATGATTTGAGATGAGTGCTGTGGGGGATGAGGAACTGGGGGAAGAAGATGCTGGTCACAGAGGGATGACAGGAGGGGTGGGAGTGTCAGTGTCTGCTGCTGAAAGTGGTCACCTGCTCTTTGTGGAACGAGCAGCCACAGACTATCTTGGTGTGTGGGTAAGAGAGCAAGCAGGCCACAGTCACTCTGCAAACCTCAGCTAACCATGATTTTCCTTACCTCTGATCATGTAAGCAGGAAACATGGCAAAGAGGGCATCACCACAGCTGTTTCTACCAGAAGAAAGAGGCCTTCTCTGTGCAGCCTCCTGTGACCAGTCACAGGTTCCTGCTGTTCCCCAGACTGCCCAGAATGGAAATGCTCTCAGGACACGGGCTGACACTGAGCCCCGCAGATGAGATGGAGCAGAGCTCCAGAGCACACCCTGGCCCTGCTTAGTGAACTGTAAGAGGGCAAGAACAGGAACATGGGTACTGCTATACAAGGATTTAGGATTTCTAAGTGCCTTGAGAATGAAAGTGGAAGTTACATGTTGGATTTAGCTATCACAGTAGGTAGATAAACACATTATTCCCCTTACAAAAGAAGTCCTTATTCCTTCACTGCCTCAGTTCTCTTAAAGATGATGTTACCTTTTTTAATGAGACCTAACAGTACCCGTAATAAAGACTGGGATCTGATTTCTGTAAGGAGGGTTGTAGAAATAAATAATAATAATAATAAAACAAACAAACAAACAAAACCAACCCCCCAAAAAAACACTAGAAAATCAGACTTTGAGATAATAAATTGAATTTTGCTTCTCATCAGAAAAGCAAACTCAGATGACATTAGCAGTATTAATTTACAGCAAACAGTAATATAACTACATTTAATTTAAAAATACACTTTCCATTCCATCCCATTAAACAATAAAACAGACTGTTGCCATTACAGCTGCAGTGAACCTCATACTAAATACAAATCTTGTCCATTTTGAACAGCACTGAGCCACAGCTGTCCCTTCGAAAACTCCAGGCCATATCTCTGCAGGACAATATTTGTCAGATATAATCTACATCCATTTGGACATAGTAGAGATATTAGCTCTAGGGTTGGCAAACAATAAGACAGAAAATTCAAGTACAATCCCCCCAAATAGAAATATCCTACATAATATCAAATTTTGTAAAGCTGCACACTTTAACTATGTAACAACAAAGCTGAATTAAATGGTGGTCAGAAAAGCCTAAAGATCTCAGAATTATTCAGGAAACCTGATTTAGCTGTTCTCTTGGTACAGAAATATTCCTATGCTGAGCTTGGCACATCTGTCCAGTTAGTCTTCCCTCAGAAGTCATCTCCCACTTTTTTCTGTTGTTACTCCTACTAAAGAATGATCCTCCAAAACACTTGTAAAAACAGTATTTGCAGCCAGATGCAGTAGGCATGTAATGCTAGATGACACCAACAGAGAGGTTCAAAGCAAAGAAAGTTTATTCCAGAGAACAGTGGTTTCTGCTCATTATGGCTCTCCTGAAACAATTGGCACTATAAAATATGAGACTTTTAAATCAGCATGGTACCAGAAAGTTCAATGTTCATTTAGGTAATTTTTCAAATACTTTAAATGGCTCGAGTAAACCCTAGGTGGAGCTGAAGATTCATCATGTCCAGCTAATCTATGCACTAAAAACATACTAGTTTTGAATACACTAACAAGTGTAACACATTTTTACGAAAACCACATTTTTACTGGACTACACCATCCATTTTGTAGCAAACTCCTGATGTAAAGTAAGGGTAACACATTTTAGGTAAATTGCTGGAGGAGGGAGATGAGCTTGCAGGAGCACAAACAAGCCCAGACCCGTGAAGATGACAGTGTTAATTTCCTGCAACTTGAACAGCCAGTGTTTGTACTGCCTGCACTGAACCCAAGCCAGGTGTTTCTCAGTCAATTCCCCAGCCTGTCTAGATGTTGTAAATGTTACCACTTATCAATAGTGTAAATGTTAACTCTTGTCAATACCTGTATAAATGTACTCCATGGTCTTTAATATTTATTCAGAACTAGCACGATTCTAGTACCTACAAAAACATTCCCCAAAGACCTTAAGTTGCCAATCACCTGCTCCTCATGAAACCTTAAATTAAAGGAGAGGTAAATTTCTGCGTGGCCTGGTGCTCCTGCTCCTTATTGTTCCTGTTCATCCTCACTCCACTTTAAAGAGTATGTAATGTCCCCAGCAGAGCTTGGTGCATTAGTGCCCCACAATACGGAGCTGCTCTGCCACTTGTCCAGCCTCCGGCTTCTGCTGAGGGACAGTACCTCAAAATTAATATTACAAGTACAATTATTTATATAACACTACACTAGAAGTGGAGCTCTTGTTTTAGAGAAGGCAACCAGGACAAAAGGGGAACTAAAGAATCAAAAGTCACTCAGGGATGAGCCAGGTCACATCGAGCAAGGACCTCCTCATGGCACTTCAGGGCAGGCTGCAGTCGCTTGCTGTCTGAACCAGTCCACCTTGTCTCACCTGTGTGCTCTACTGCCTGTCCTGGTGGCACCAGGGACAAATACTGTGCTCCCTGTTCATCTCGCTGGTCATGAACTGCAGCATCCATTTCAAGGACACATCTTGCTGTCTGTTCAAGATTATTTTATTTATCTTTATAGTAATTTCAGCTTGTGTTGCTCTAACAGTGGTAAATGGAGCTATACAGTCCCTACAAATCAGACATGATATTTATCTCAACAGAGCTGTGAACTTAACAGGCTGCATTTTTGTTGTACAAAAATGTTTTTTTTTGTTCTAAGTTTACTCCCCTGTAAGTTCATCAAGTCTTTTTGTCCACATCTTCAGTAGCTGCTAAAAAGAAAGAAACAAGATTATGTGGTTTAAATACTCTCTTCTGAACAGTACATGAAAGCAGTCCATGAAATCTCAGTTCACTGAGGTCCTAAGGATTTCTGCCAAGGACCTCATGGGTCAGAATTTCACTCTCTGCATTAAGCTGAAATGCACTTCCCAGCATTTTGTCTTTTTCATATAAAATAAAAATTCTCCTCTGTTCCTATTCTAGCTGTTTAGCTGCTGTTTCTAAAATCCCCTTGCACATTATTCCTCCATATTTTCTGTCTGCAAAAAATATTTCAGCTTCTTACAGATTGGTGCCACAAAGATATATGTATGAGCAACAGTTAGGAGAGATTAATTAATTAATTAATACAGAATTGCAAGATTTTAGCTCAGATTGGCTGAGCAGAGAAGGGTTTATGGCCTTGCAAACTGTGACACGGCTGAGAAGATTAATTTTAAATATTGATCATGGAAATTTTAAACTCTTCCTAATACAACATTGGAAATTACTCCCATACTGCTTTGGAGGGGTGTTGACATCCTGCCAGTGAAGTCTACATATCTTGCTCTGTCACAGTAGCATCATATACTAGCAACTGCTTTTAAGAAGGTGTCATGAGGTAAATCCAGTCCAAGTGATTTTAGCTAACCTAAGTCATAATTAACACTGCCAATGCTTCCACAAGCCCTGACTTTGCATTTACTGAGGGAAAAAAAGCTTACATTCTTACTGTCTTAACACAAACTCTGATAAATAATTTTGTAGGTTGTGCACCACTGTAGCTACATAACAAAAACAAAACAAACCAAAACAACAACAACAAACCAAAACAACAACAAAAACCACAAAAAAACCCCACAAGGATCTAAGGGGCCTTGAATCTCTGGGTCTCAACTATTTGGTGTTTTTTTTTCAAAATCCTGCATTTGTGAAACATTAACAATTCTATATTGCACTGAGAAATGCTTTTAACTTCACAGAGGTCACATATAACTAAGTACAAGTAAGTAGAAAAGAGGAAGAGGTTAATAGATGTATCAGAGAAAAGGAGCACAAAATTAAAAAGGAAAAGGACATTATTTAGAGTCTTTTCTATGAACAAATGCAAAACACTGCAAGGAGTGAGAAAGCTTTCAGTCCAACTGCAAGAAAATAATGAGAATGCATGGGGATTTAACAGAATTGTACAATTTGTCTTGCACAAGTGATAGAACTGTACCACTTTACTCTCCACTAAGCCAGCTTCACCCTCAGGTATGAAGGGCCTCCTTTACTACCCTTCCTGATAGGAAGTGTAAAATGAGTTCATTGACACATTCTACAGAAGTAGCATGAACTAGAATCAGTACAGAGCAGTAAGATATTCCCAAAAATTTAAATCTTCCATTCATTAAACAATTATATATTTTCCCACATTATCCTGCTGATTTATGAAGATGATGCTGATCTCTTACTGTTCAAGGAATGGGAGAAAGACCTTTGACTGAACTTTGCAGTTCTGTGTCTGTAAGAATCAGTATCCCTCTACTCACCTTAAACTCTTTTTCAATGTTGGCAAGCACAGCCAGCTCATTGCTGAGCTCTAAGGCAGTCATTACAGGGTCTTCACTGGACAAAGACAGATAAGCAGGGCTGGCCAGACCTTTGTAGGCATTGATTCTGGATCTAGAATGGCTGAAAGAGTCATGCTTTTGTTTCTGATTGCATTCACTGCACTTGCAGAAATAATCATGTGGCCTATCGATCCGAGCCCCTTTTCTCAGCAGAGTGTGGACGATCTCATACTCATGGCAGTGGGCAGCCAGAATGATGGGTGTAACATCATGGGAAAACCGTGTGCCATCTTCATCGTAGGCATAGAAGTCATCGTGCTGGAGCTCTGACTGGCTAGGACTCAATGTAAGCCTCTTGCCTTCAGCAAACGCAGGGTGGTTTAGGATGGCTTCCACTATCCGAACATAACCTTTGCTAATAGCCAGAAGCAAGGCATCCCCAACCCGAGACAGGTTCTCCTTCTTCAGCAGAAGTTCTGTGATCTCCAGGTGCTCATTGGCAACTGCCAGCTGCAAGGCGTTCTGCCCCATGTAGTCCACACAGTTCACATTGAGGGAGGGACATTCTTCCAGCATTTTGCGAATCACGGGAATATTTCCATATTCTGCTGCATCCAAGAAGCGCTCCTCCTCGAGAGAAAGACTTGTGGAGTGGTCATTAAACATGTAGGCAGGCCCTCGACTGGCCTGCCTCCTCCCCTTCTCCCGCAGAATGGTCTGGCGTCGTAGCACCAGTCTATTCTCATTGCCTCGGCTGTGTGGAAATAGAGACATTATTAGTTCTGTTTTATCCATGGGCATATCCACTTTATATAGAACTAAAGGTTGCCCTGCTGGCATTGAAATATTTTGTGTTGTCTGAAACAAGGGGTAACCTTTCTCTACTAACAATTTGGGGAAAAAAATTGTTACAAAAAATCGAGTAATTACTTATTTTATGTAACAGTTGCATGCAGTTATAGTGGCACTTGCGTCATTTAGATTGCTTTGATATTGATTGCTTATTTGACTTATATTTGACTTGTGTTTCATTTTCCTACTTCTTTCACAGTAGAAGCTGCTCAGAGTCCGCAGGGCTAAGAAGTTTGCATAGCAAAAGCTGAAAACACCCACCTCTATCTGAGATGCCATTGCGTGATTTAGCTCTTGAATAAACTGTTACAGTCAGACTTTTTTGGATCATCAGTTCCTCAGTTTCTTTCTGAATTTTTTATGTCAAACGTAAGCACTATCACAGTGACAAAATGCAAGTTTTATTACTAAAACAAATGGTACTTCTCAGTGTTTGCTACGGAGTCAGACAACCACCTCTGAAATGCAATAGACAGATGTTCTAAAGCAGGTTAAATCACACGTCACATAAGTTCCAGTTCCTAGTCCAGTTAATGAAATTTTAAAGTAAAAATTCTATTATATCCTGATCAGTTCTGAAACTATGCAGTATTAAGCCCCTTTCACAGTTCTTTGCTCAATAAGAGACCATTTGGCCAAATTGGACATCTGTAAGTCCATGGGCCCTGATGGGATGCACCAGCAGGTGCTGAGAGAGCTGGCAGATGTTATTGCTGGGCCACTCTCCATCATCTTTGAAAGGTCATGGAGAACAGGAGAGCTGCCTGAGGACTGGAGGAAAGCCAATACCACTCCAGTCTTCAAGGGCAAGAAGGAGGAACCAGCAGCAGTAGCAGGCAAAGAGTAAAGTAACCAGTGTAAATCACATACCGATCTTTAATCTACTTCTTACATTTAGCAAAGAGTTTGAAAGATTTGAATTAACATAAGCATATGTCAGCATATCAGCTGCTTATTTGTACTGCTACTAACTCTGGTCATGGCTACTGCAATTTCTCTCTCCGTGGCCTCTTCAAACTTTAAGATGCAGTGACCATCTTCCCAGAAAAGTCTCTGCAGTATCTCACCTTAGAAATCCCCATAGCAGCCACGCTCCATCTACCTTATTCCACCCCAATTCTTCCTAAAGACACAAACCACCATGTTTTAACAAATATCTGCTGTTGGTGTCTTACCCATTCATGCCACACATGCTGCAACTGTGCATGTGAAAGCTCCTCCTGGAGCTACTATCCAAAAATCTGTGCTGCATCTCTTGCATCACATGGGAAGTGTTCACAAAGACAAAGTTCAGTTTTATGAGGTTCATCTCTCCAAATCTTACAGGCAATAAAAGCAAACAAACACCATGAGATCAGAATTCAGAGCAGGAACTCCGTCTCTTTGTAGAATGTACTGCAAATAGGATGGTTAGCATCATTAACACAACATTAGCTATGTTATGTTTCTGTTAGCCTCAGATAGACAGCCTAAATTCCCCACATCTGCTCAACTCTTAGTAACACATCCTTATCCTTCTGATTCTCACTTTTGGCAGAAACACTGAGACAATCACATATGCATGCAAAAAAATATGGAGTTAGGAAAACTAAAGTTCAGATGGAGTTAGTAGAAAATTATGTCAGCCCAGCAAAAAAATGTCTTCAGAAAGTACATGAAAAGCAAAAGGAAGACTACGGAAATTCATGTGGACCTAGTGACCAAGGACACAGGTGAGGCTGAGGTATTTAATGCTTTCTTTTCCTCAGTTTTCACTGGTAAGGGCTATCTTCAGACCTCAAAGGTCTTCAGTGGCGTGAAGAATTACCTTTTAAAGTGCATAGTGACTGTGGGAATTATTACTCATAGAAATGAGGTTTTCCAGCTTTCTAAGCTCTCCAGTGGCTTACAAGTTTTGAATAAACTACTATTGAATTGCAGTAGCACAACAATCTGAAATGCAGAAACTCTATTATTTAGCAGCATGCTGCCAAATTCTATGTCTTTCCTGAACTACTTTCCTCATGATCTGTGCAGTGTGGTAGTGCAGACCTGCCCCTGGGCCACGCTGCAATGTCAGGACCAGCCAACGTTGTGTTCTTGTTGTATTAATTACAAGTGCAGTGGCTGGACAATCTGGCACCTTCTGATCTTGCCTACTGATGCAGTGAGTTGAGACAATATGGTACCTTCTTGTCCTGGGTACAAGAACAGTGAGCTGGGGACAACTATGCACTCTCTAACCACACCTGAAAATCCTGCTGTCTGGGAAAGGTACTTGAAACTCCTCCTGCCTGGATCGTAGCCGACTCTGAAAGGTGCTAAAATCACCTGACATGAATTATGGCCATAATGAAAAAGCAGTGACCAAAGTCATTCATTTGGTGACCCTCTGAATAGCAAGGTCAAGTGAGGCCCTTCGAGCTTTCCAGGATCACAGTGGGCTGTGACCCAGTATCTCCTCCTGAGCTGGGACCCCACTTGGGGTGGATTTCACAAGGTTCAGAGATCATCCACTGATAGATGCTGATGGATTCAGAGATCATTTGCTGGTAGATGCCAGCAAAGGAATGAGTGAGTAATTCACTACATTTGTATTTCACAAAGTTTAAATCATAGGTTAACCTCTATATCCATGTGTGTGTGTGTGTGTGTGTGTGTGTGTGTGTGTGTGTGTGTGTGTGAGCATGTGATTTGATTTAGGAAACTTTGATGAACCTTTAGCTGAGTGGCTGTGTTGATGGTAACAGCTTGATTATTCACAGATTACATTTTGCTAGAAAATCATAAAGCCTAAACATGTCATTTATTGTAATACTGTTAAATTGCTGCTCCTCCAAAGTTACATAGGACCCTTAATCACATGTTGAATCACTATCACTGAAAACCCTGTTCCTAATTCCTTTAGACATAAACCATTGACCAAATCTGAGACTAAGTCTGGATCCAGCCACACCCAGACTCCTCTCTGAGGAGTTTAGAAAGCAAGGGGGTCCACTCTGAACCTCGTGACTCAGAGGGGTGGCCTCCCTTATCCTTTTTCCCTGACCCCTGTGACTCCAGCCTGATTTTGACTTAATTTCCAACAATCTCTAATTTATTTCATATAGTACATAATAGAGTGAACATTGATGTTGATCTCTGTTAAGTCATGCTTCCACATATTCACATTAAAATCACTTTTGCTAATATCTTTGATGATGATTCTTTAAGCGACTTAAATCTCTCTCCTACACAACATGCAGCAACCATCTGTTGCTAAACATCATTTAAATAATTTCCACTGGAATTATTTAAACAGACAGAATATTGATCCCATAAAAATATCATAATTTTTTAAAGCTCCTTGAAAAAAAAAAGATTTATTCAATGTAGATTCAGATTTCACTTAGACAATAACAATATAATTTATTTAAAATACATACCTTCATGCACCCTGCAAAACTAACCCAGTATAAAATTATTTTGCTAGCATTTGATCTTTATACAAGGAAACAAATCCTCCAACAGGATCAGGTTTCACTTTCATTTCAGGTTCATTATTTTTTCCTGAGATGTTAACAACTTCAGTTAACGGGCCAAAACTTCAGTTCATTAAACAATTTCTCTTTGATTTTTCAAATAACAGAAACTAATAATAATAGAATAGAAAATATTTTTATTCCAGAAATACATTCAGTAGAATTTATCAAAACAAAGAGTAATCATTGCTAGTGAAGAACACTTAGAATTAGCTTGCTTGTCCAGTAGCATTTCCTCTCTCCTTGCCTGTATTTAGAAAAACTCGTTGCTTAAATGGGAGATTAGGTACATCCATTCCCTAGGTGGTAGCTCGTCGTCTGGAGTAGAACTTATTACAGAAAGAAAAAGAAGCCTTTTGCATTGTTTGCCTGACACATTTCTGATGCAGAGCTCTAGAATCTCAGCGGAAACCTTTTTCCCTGCTTCAATGTATTTTATATGTATTAAATAAATCTTCTGTTTTGCCAATTTAAAATTAAAGTTAATTAGAGTTAAGGGTTTGTAGTTAAAATGGGTTCTTGCAACTCAAAACTATAAATATAGTAAATTGTAAAAGAGAAAGCAAACTGTTCTCCTTTATTATTTCCGCTTAATTAGATACACCCAGTAAATATTAATTCAGGAGCTTGATAAGAAGAGTATAAGATAGTTGATTGCCTCCAAGAGCTGAGAAAGGTATTTGATGATCCAGAAAAGTATGTTCAGTCCTGTTATGTTCTGATGTTCTTACATTTATTTCACCGTTACTAAGGTCTTTTCAGCCTATTTTTTATCAAAAAGATGCCCATGTTAGCACCTATTGTCACAGATTCTGGCCACATAAGTCTTAAAGCCACTTGAAATCTCAGCCTTCCCAGACTACTGAATTGCTGTTGGTTGCTACAGATTATTAATGCACTTCAGGGGAAATGCAGTCTAAATGACTGTACTTTTTACTACTTATTATCTAAAAGCCATCATGGTCAAGCCTGGATACTGTTACCATTTTGGATACCGTATTACAGGAAGGAGTTCTACAAAATAGGACATTAAATGGAAGAGAGCAGCAGAGGTCAAAGCAGTCTCTACTGTATTTTCCACTTCAAGCATAATAAGGTTGATTTGGGGAATTATATAAGGTGCTATTCCACTCCTCTCCCTTCTAACATAGGAACAGCAGGATTCTAGGATAAACTAGGCATCTTGACCTACTCTGTAGATAAAGGAGACACAATTCTCCTGTCTGCCTTTAATATTTACTTTAGGATAGAATAAATTTTATGTGGAGCATATAAATTTTGCCATTGTTTAAAATATTAGGTGAGATTATGGCCTCCTTTAATGTATGTAATTTAGTAGGAATGTAGACCACCAAACAATACAGGAGTCAAGTCCCTTATAAATTCAGATACCATCTCAAACTAGTCCCATTAAAATATCAGGCTCTGTCTTAAAGGAAATGGCTGTCTTGCTGAAATTTTATTTTCTCTCACTAATCACACTGAAAGACTAATCCAGAATTTGATTTATCTACCAATTAGAAACATTCATCTAATTTTAAGACTAAATTTAATAATAGTCAATTTGTATCTATTTGTTTTTGTTTAGGAAACAGAATTGTATTTCAATTTAAGCAGTGTTTTCCCCTGACAATGGTTACCTGCAACACACAAGCACATGGCAATCTTATCCTCTTCTCAGCCTTTATTTTGCTGAGATAAATCAAGCTCATCCCATTTCCTGCTACATCCTGCAGTTAAACCTCCCATGGAACAAAAACCCACTCAAATACACCTTCCTAAAATATACAGTAAATCCATGTGCCAGTGTTTGCAGTAAAGTGTTTAGTAACCATTTTGTAATAAACCGTACATCTTTGGCTATCTCTGTGGTGCATTTACATCCAAGAAATCATTTAGGCATTATGGATGATACAGAGAGGCTCAGCCTTTGCTGACTTTCCCTGATTAGGTGTCAGACAGCGAGTCCCCAATTTATGAACTGAAAGAACTGTGCTGAAAGATCCAGTTTTGACTCCCAGCTCCCTTTGAGGACACAGACTTTCTTTACAAAGAGTTGTGAAGCTGGGAAAGTTTCAGTGTGAGAAAAAAACTGTGAGCATCCACAGCATTATAATCCAAAGTAAAGGCTTTTTAGAAGAGCCTGCAATAGCTGCTAGAAGCTGAAGGAGCTTGCATAGCGACAGGATAGCCTCCTCCTCTTTTTCCTTTACTCATGTAAAAGGGTTTATTATGCTCTATTCTTACTGTGTAAGAGTACTCTGTTAATAAGTACTCTGTTTAGAAAACTATACAACTTCTTAGGAATCTAGGACATATAAACTCAGAAAATTCAATTATGCTTCTGTCTTCATGACTATGCTTTAATAAGAGACACCACGCTCAAGTCCCTTACTTGTGCATATTAATGCAAAATCAGACATAATGTCTGTAGTTCTTGAGAAGAGAAAATAAAGGTGTACTCATGCATAGTCAGCAATGTAAATATGCATGCTTTTATTAAATAAAAAAAGAGAGAAAAAGAAAAATAAATAGAAGAAAAAAAATAAGCCAAAGTAAACTAAATCGGTCAGTTTCAAATTTCATTCTCACATGCTCTTGGCAAACTGTTAATAATTAACAATCAGCTAGGGAATCAGGTGAGAAGTAATACCAAATAAAATCATCAGCACCTAACACCCAAGAATAAATTATCTTGTAACAGTCTAAATTCCTTCTGTGATAGAGTAAGAAGCCATGTGAACCAGGCAGGACCCACATACATGTTACAAGTCTTTACTAAGGCTTTTGCTGCTGTCACACATCGTATTCTAACAAGCAAAACAAAGAAAGAGGCTGAATGATATTATGAAAAGGGAGCACAGTTGGTTGGAAAACTGTAGTTATCAATCCAAGTTTATAAAGACAATTTGCTCAGAAAATCTGACTTAGAGCTAGTATTATTTAATATATTCATTGACGGTGATGAGTAATGGAATAGAAACTCCATGTTTTGCATTTGCATAGGAAGTTAGTCTGAGAGGAATCAAAAATGGGAGGAAAGCAAAGTTAGCATTTTGAATAAACCTGACAAGAAGTGATATGAAATAAACACTAAGCAATTTGAAAACAAGAAGTAAATGGTTTTGCACCTAAATAAGAAAAATGAAGCACACATTAAAAGATGAGAATGGCCTAAGTTAGTTTGGAAGGGGTAGGTATGAAATAATATTCCACAAAGTTGTGGAGACACAGGATTTGCACTTTGAGAACATGAACTGGATGTAGCCAAGAGAATAACAGAGCTGGTCAGAGGTCTAGAAGACAGGAAGTGAAGTACGCTGTGTTTAACCTCGAATGAGACTGAAGGAAGACAAATGGTGTTTCAAGCAATGGTGTAAAAGAAAGGGAATAATTTGTCTCTGTTGAGGTCTGGGAATGGAAGGCAATTTGCAGTTCCAAAGTCCCTAAACCTTGGCAGTGACAAAATATTTCAAAGGAAAGAGATAGAATAATAGAATCATAGAATGGTTAAGGTTGGAAAGGACCTTAAAGATCATCAGGATCCAATCTCCCTGCTATGAGCAGGGACACCTCACACTAGACCAGGTTGCACAAAGCCTCATCCAACCTGACCTTGAACACCTCCAGGGAGAAGGCTTCCACAACCTCTCTGGGCAACCTATTCCAGTGTCTCACTACCCTCAAACTAAGGAACTTCCTTCTAATATCTAACCTAAATCTCCCCTCTTCCAGTTTTGATCCATTACCCCTTGTCCTATCTCCTCATCTTTCCTGTAGGTCCCCTTTATGTATTCAAAGGCTGCTATAAGGTCTCCAAGTTCATTTGGAAGCTCTGTTCTTTTACTCTTCTTTATCTCATAGATAGATAGATAGATAGATAGATAGACAGATAGATAGATAGATAGATAGATAAAAAAGTTATATAACAATATAATGTATTATATGTAATATATAACTTGCAATTCATGTATTTTATGAAATTATGTCATGATACATATAAATTCTATAATGAAATGTA
This sequence comes from Apus apus, assembly GCF_020740795.1. Taxonomy (NCBI): domain Eukaryota; kingdom Metazoa; phylum Chordata; class Aves; order Apodiformes; family Apodidae; genus Apus; species Apus apus. The sequence goes on from NC_067282.1 coordinate 14,109,212, forward strand.
TAAGCATAAATTACATCTACTTAGCCCAATCAGAGATAGGATGTGAGCTTAGACTGCTTAGACAGTCTAGACAGTTTAGATGTGAACCTCTATGTGATGCAATGCTACAGGGCCAGAAGTGATAGGCTGCAGAAAGGAAGATTACGTTAAAATTCTAAATGTAAAGACAGTGAACAGCTGGAAACGAATATCTGAAAAAACCCTTGGATTTTCCATCACCAGAGATCTTGAAGAACAGCTGAGATAAACAGTGGTAGGAATGGCTAGGGGACAGCTGACTCTTCCTTGATGGAGGGGAATTGGCTAAGACGTCTATATCTCTCCTAGCTCCATTGTCTACAATTTGGTGCTGCAAATCATTAACAGGGACATACCTGTCTCTTGATAGAATACAAACCTCTCAGACCATGTTATTCAGTATTCATGCTTCTTCTGCAGTTCTCCATCATCAATCAGTCACATCCCTTACTGCTACAAAGCATGTGCATGCAGCTCTCACAGGACACATCTCTCTCAGGAAAGTCATAACAAATGACAGAGGCCAACAACTTGCATCTGGCTGTCACCTGATTATCGAAGTTACAGACTGTACAAACTGAAGGTATGCAAAGTGTTGAGTGTTGATAAAGACCCATTTCATAGGCCTGGACACCAAGTCAGGATGGTGTCTGACTCTTCCTGTGTACAGGTCTGAGGTCAGCAGAGCACAGCTCAGGGAGCTTGTGGGGCCACTGCTCATACAGTGTAAGATAGACATTCACCTCTTACAGGTAGTAAGATGGCTTCTTTTACTGGTGTTTTCTAACTGGAATGATCTTTTATCATTCTTTGATCTACGTAATGATAATAGGAAAGGCCCCTTAACAACATCCACTTTTGTATAAAGATCCACGGTTCCCCCATAAGCTTTAGAAGCTGGTACTAAAATACAAAAAATGCTCATCTAAGTAATTCAAAACCAGCTCTGGACATTTAAAATAAAATCTCTAAATAACCAATAGTAACTGCATTAGAAGTGAGAAAAGCCCATAATGAACATCCCTTTAAGTATTTAATTTTGCAGCATTTCGAAGGTACAAATGAGAGTATTTCTAACCATGTTGGGTTTTTTTTATCAGAAGATACACATGTAACACCAAGTATGAAATATGTCAACATTAAGACTGTTATTGTAAATTATGGTTGCAATTGATGTGTCTTCTGGGACTGCCCTGGAGGCACTTCTGAGACCTGGACTGTCATAGCTTTTTGTTTACATAGTGCTGAAAAGTGTTGTCTCCAACCATATTCATTACGTTGTACAAATGCTTTTGTACAGAAGCAGTTAAAAACAATTTACTTTTAGAGAGTACTTCTTTGTCCACAGCTTGGTGAAGAGTCCACATCTGTTGACGTGAACATGGAATGTTGGTGGTCTGACAAACATTTTCTTCAGGGAATAGAAAAGGACTTTTCTCTCTCCCGTGGATGTAGTTCAGCAGCTATTTAATGGTTGATGGAGAGACAGTACACAACACAGGGCAAATAACCATTTCCCAGACTCCTCATTTCATTTGTCATTCTCCCTACTTTTTACCCTGGTCTTTCAATCTAGCAATAAAATGGTTGGCTTATTACTGATGAAGCAGCTGTCCACCACTAAAACAGGAATGACAAGTAAACACAAAAGTTTAGAGAAATTATTAAGAAAATAAGTGTCTGGAAAAAACTGGTCCAAGGATGAAAAGCAACCTGGAAAACTGTAAGCAAGTCTGGTTAAAGGAGATTTATCAGAAACAACAAATAAAGGTTGCAGAACTCTTGACTGTTTGAAGCTTTTAAACAGACAAATGGGACTGAAGTTCTTTCCTAAGAATAAATAAGGATAGAAAAGACTGCTTTACCAGTACCTGTTATATACCACATCTGCAAGGCAAAGAAAAGAGAGCAGATTCAACAGCATAGGATAGTAAGACAGGACAGATGACACTAAGCAAGTGGGCTGAGACTACTTAGTATGGAGTGTCAAAAGATTGTGTTTTATTTTTATCATCCTTTTCTTTGGAGATGAGTGTAATTTTAAGGTTTACAAGACTACAGTGGAAGTAGGTTTTGTAGGTCTGACAATCCTGTTGTACCTGAGCACATGCATAATTTCACACTGGCTTTCAAAAACTTTTAACAATAGCCTTAAATATAAACCTTGAAGTATATTTTTGGGGTCATTATTGAAAAACTGAATTGCTGTTTTCCAGTACTTGATCTTGTTCAGAATGGTGTTTAGCTACATCTGCAAAACTAGATCCTTTATATTTAATACACAGCTGCTAAACCAGCTTTTCCTCAACTGTAAAAAAACTGGTGAATGCATTCACCTTTTAAATACTCTTTAAGTGTAATTGCCTGGTTTCACCGATTATTTGATCCATGTGCTACTCTGATGTTTTTTTAAAGCTAGAAAGGGTTTCTTTCCAGACTTTCTTACCAGTGTGTGCCCACTAGAGGGAACTGGTTACTAAGCCTGGCACTTGGTCACGCCAGTACTCTCCTGTATACCTGACTTCTCAATATAAAAACGTATGGGTCCAAGTTCCTTACATGTTTTTTTGGGAAGCACCTTCTGGTGCCCACTGTATAATATTGTTACAACCTCTGTCCCTCTAGAGACAGACCATTAAAAGCTTACTGGTTTCAGCAACAGTAAAACAAAGTAAAAGTCTTAATATTTCAGGTTAAAGCTAGCATTTTAGGTACAAGACTGGAAAAAAATATAGAGGCAAATTAAATATAAATTATGAATTTAGCATAAATTTAACATCTGGCTATTTTACTAATTGATTTGTGTTTCTTACATGGAAAGCCTGAAGTACATCACAGCCTTCACTGCCATTTGTTTATAGAGATACCCCACTTCCAGCATATTCTGAGGGATGTGCTAGATTTTTTATCTACTCCTACAGTCTTATGCATAGCCATTTTCAGATGAAGTAAGTCAGTCTGTGATTTTGGAGGTGTCTATATACCTTCTGAGTTGTGGCTTAAACAATTTGTATAGATCTAGCTGAGCTGACATGTTTTGCAAAACTGAATGTCCTGTGCCTTGTTCACTCCTCGGTTACCAGGCAGCGTCTAACTTTGTCACTGCAGTGGATGGTCCTCTCTGAGGTTCCTTCTGAAAACTATTTCCCCTTTTGGAAATCTTCTTACTCTTCTGATCAAGCCCTTGCTGTCCAGTTCAAGGCAGTCTTTTACAGAGTTATTAATACTGTACAGAATATGTGCTATGCAAGCAGTATTCGTGCTCTCCATCTCTGTTGGGTTACCAGTGCTCATTACCTCATTATGAGGTAACTATCAGTAGCTGTTGTTATGAAGCTACTACAGATAACAATTGCTAGATGACTGGCTGCCTTGAGCAAGCTTCTCCTTTCCATTAATTATCACCAGGGTTTCTGTGTTAATAAGCTACTACAATCTCCAATCTAAAAATCAAGGTTTGAATCTATCCGAGCTGGTAATTTAGGATACATTTGTTTACCTAGGTATGAGCCCATTGTCTATCTAGTTCATATTAGATCTACCACTGAAATTTCCATAACTTTCCTAATGTCACTTCTTGCTATTATTAATTATTGCTATCATAAGACTATAATTGATCTAAATCACTAGACTAAATCACTAAAGCTAACAGATCATGGTTTTTGAAATGAAGCTGAAACATTGTCCAGTTAGAATGATCACAGTCAATATAATGGCTGTAACACAAACACAGCTGGCTGGCTGTGACAAACATGCCTCTATAAACAAAACATTATTACATTACTAAGGAAGTAGCAGAGGTCAACAAGATAGCCCTTTTTATTTTCTCAGAGTTCTTTAGGAACAAAGTGATAAGTTCACATAAAAGCAAAACCCTCTTCACATAGAGATCTCTGGGATGTTATGCTACCATGTAGTATGTGCTTTAGTGCTGTGTTCCACTGGTTATAAATAAAAGTACTTAAAATAGAGCGTGGATACTTGTACCAATGCTAAAACTGGATACAAACAAAGCAAACTTCTATTATATACAAACAGCTTAATCTGGTACTCCCCTCTTGGAAACTCTTAAGATTCCTAAATAGAAGCTGTTTTTCAAATTTTAAATTGCATACAAGGTTCAGTGTTTCATGTCTCCAAATCAAAAGTGGTGACACAAAATGTTGATCCTATAGAGATGGAGGCACAAATACTATTCATATTTTTTTTAGCTTCAAAAGGATTAAAACTGGTTTCTATTCAACTGAAGTTTAGTTCCAATACAGTCATAATTTATATGGTACAGCAGTTTAGCTAACTGCTTAGTAAATTAGGTCAGAATGTTGTTTCATGTACGTTCTTGCAGAAACACTCCCAGCCCTCTGCTCTGCTTAGGCTGCTCATTGCTATTCTCAAACCATGTCATTTATTGTTCTGACATCAGTACTGGGACATCTTGAGGTTGATCCCAATCAAGGAGCTTATCTAAATGAAAACTGAAATTTCTGGGGAAAAAAAATAAAAAATGCTTACCCTAAGCCCAGCTCTCCAACCCAGTTTACCATACAGATGCAAACACTTGTGCTGGCCCATGGAAGGAGGTAGTTTGAGAACAGAAATCAGTGGCAGGGAGTGAGAAGACAGGGAGATTTGATTCTTGTGGTGACAGTGGTTAAGTCACCCTGAAGCATGTGGGAATCTACAGATGAATGCTGCTTAACAAAAATCTACAGTAATACTGGTCCATGCCACAAAGACCATCTACTATGTTGCGTAGTTTGATTTCAGTTGTTTCCTTGCACTCTCCCTCTGTCCATTGCACCACCCTGCCTGGTGATTCACACTAGATTTATATCGTGAGCTCTATTAGTTGGAATAGGCTCTGATGCAAAAAATAGGGTTTTGTTCAGCAAACACTTTGGAGTCATGCATCAAAGGGATAGATAGATAGATAGATAGATAGATAGATAGATAGATAGATAGATAGATAGATAGATAGATGGATGGATGATCTGTCTATGATGATGAACATACAGATGATCTAAAAGACAGGCGAAAAGCAGAACAATGTAATTTCATGTGGATTTTCTCTACCAGGCTCTGTTGTGGTTGCCTATGTCACAGCCACATCAACGGAACCTGGGAATATTATTCACATTTAAATCAGCAACGGTGGTCCTTCAGCTGATCTGCATGAAACCCTGAAAGCAACTACATCTCTAGTTAGTGAAACCTATGGGTTCAGAAAGGCCACAATATTTTCTGAGCATTTAATGTTTTTCTGTCTACTCACTGTCCACAGTTCACAAACAGAGATGCTTGTGGCCCCCTCTCAGATGCCCTGCCTGCAGGAGCACTCATGCACAGGTCTCTGGCTCAAATCTCTTGAGTTATCATAGAGCAGCTACAGAACTTCTACTGAGAATCTAAGAGAACAGTTGAGAGTCCTAGAAAAAGCAGAGCCCCATTTACACACATACATCCACACACAGCCTCCCTCTAGAGAGTTTATGCCAATGAACTGACAGAATAATATGTTTAAAACTATCTGGCAATGCAACGTTGTGCTTCTACAGTGTGCATTTTCCTTCTGTCATGTCTTTTTTGATTTTGACCACATATAGGCATGTTTTTAAATAGTCCTTGGAGGGAGAGACGATTACTTATGCTGCCTGTTCTCTTTTTTTTTTTTCCCCCCCTCAAGAACAACTACAACCAGAACCTGTAACTCTTCCCTACAAAGGAAACTGAAGAAAACAGAGCAGTAAATGAATTAGCATGTAACTAGTCCAAAGCAAGCAAAAGGAGGTGCTCCTTTATACTATGCAGTTAGTATGTGGAACCTGCCACACAGTGCTACAGGTGCTAAAAGTTGACAATAGGTTCAAGGGGCAACTAGACAAATCCAGCAAACAGAAATCCACTGCTGGTGTTAAAAACATTTTCTCAAGTCTCTGAGCAATAAACTGCAAGAAGCTAGAAAAGCATGGCTTCTTGTCTTCCCTAGTCTCATAGCCTTTTTAGACCTTGCCCCTTTTGGAGACAGGATACTGTGAGGCCTGTAACCCTTCCTACATATATTTTATATATAAAATCATATGCATACTTAATCAGATATATAACTTTATGCAGGTGCTTAACTCAAAAGGTCTTCTTGAACCACAGGTAGAACTGAGGAGAGGTACTAGTTAGTTTTTTGAATCCTTTACACTGGATAGACAGATTCAGTGAAGGCATTCCTGTATCTGTAGCTGTTTGCATAGTCCATAGCAGATTCCAACAGCTTCTGTTACATTCTCTTCTGCTCCACATGGCAGTAAAGAGCACATTGCAGTGGCATGTTTTCTAGGGTTTTGAGGCTGCTTAGCTTACTCAGAGAGGTGAACAGCTTTCCTTTGGGTGGCTCATAGAAAGAAAAGTATAGAAATGTCTTTGAAAGACTGTTTCTTTTCTCATGCTCGAGGAAGGACTTAGAATAGCTTTGGATTTAGGCCAATAGTTTCAATATTTTTAAGTATCACATAGATGTGTACATGCTTCAATAATGCACTTCAAAAACATGTATTTCTGTACGAGCATTGTGTTACATGAACTTGAGTATGGATAAAGATTATTAAATTAGGCAACAGAAAAGTATGTCTGCATAAAAGAGACAAAATTACATTTGCATTGCTTCTCTGAGTAAAGCCACAATCTATCACATAGACATGGTATGTCATTTAGTATAGAAGTAATTTACAGTTAATGGATTCATGTTTGTAAAATCACTTCATCCACTAAAGAGATTAGTGCAAAAAAGTGTAAGGATTAGAAACTGTCCTGAGTTACAATTTTTCTTTAGCATTTAAAGAACTCAAGTGTTCAGACAGCTGATTTTGATTTAGGTTCATTTCTAATAAATATCAATGTCTGAAACTAAACAACAGCTGTAAAAGACACTAACATCTGAGTACCATGTATCAGAAAGATACACCAACCACGAATTGATTAGCTCTGGTGCAGCCCATTCTTCATTAGCAAATTCCAGAGTTGAAATGTCAAAGTTCAATGACATGAACTCTTGATGCTGCAGCAACAGTCCAGAAACCCCTGCAGCAACACTGATTTTCTATACTATCATCTATCATCCTCTACATCCAACCCTGCTTGCCTTTCCAAAACCTGATACAACTATGTGTCACAGCTAGAGAAGAACACTGATGATTCTGATTATGACCCTCTACCTACAGGAGTAATTAAAAAATACAGCTGCGGAAAACTTCCCTGTGTGTTCTTTAATCCCTGGTTGAAATTCAAGTCCTTTAAAACATTTGACAACACAGCTCAGAACGTTTTTCTAGAAGTAGTTACCCTCTTCTGAACAGGACACACAACAATGTATGAAACACACTTTTCATAGTGTATCTTGACCTTTAGACAAAAACAAACAAAAAACACAAGATGCAACTACATGGGGTTTCAGTAAGATACATTTAATCCCATTTAATAGCACTTTGCTACTTTTAAGGCTTACCTCTGCTGGGACCAGGCAACCTTGAAACAAAGGCAGAAAACCTCAGATACCTAATTTGGAATAACTGGGCACTTTCTACATTGTGGAGCTGCATTCTCAGGTTTTCTGCAGTCAGGGAAGTGACACTATCAGTAAAGAACCAAATAATAGTTTGGGTTGATGTAGCATATAAAGCCTCCTAATTCTTGTTTTGCTACTTGCTCTACAGATACACATGAAGCCTCAGAACAACTTCAAGAGGAATCTTATCTGTACCTTTCTGTGATCACCATTTGTCCAATACAGGCCTCATATGATCATTAATTACGTTGCCTCTCCATAGGTTTCATCATGAGATGTTTTACAGAACGTTCTCCGAGAACCTTTTGTCATCTCAGTTTCCAAAGTAAGCAGTTCCATTTGTAGCTTAGCTCATAACCAAATTCAACCAGCCTGCCCCATGCATGTCTACTCCTGCCGGGCCCTGGTGGGATGACCACTTTCACCAGCACCTCTGAGGCAGCCACCTACCCAGGCTTTTAAAGGTCATCTAGTCCTAATATTTTTAAAAATAACAATTTCACTAGTGCAAGACCATATGGTTACCTGATTAGATGAAAACTCATAAATTTTTAAATTTAAGAACACTCATACTAAACTATTTTTTTCTTTTTAAAAAGCACCACATACCCTACTCCTACTAAAAAAGTTACAAACTAATGTAAGACGGCCTGCCTCCATCTCTTGTCATCAGGGAAGGCAGACACTAGCTCATATCCCCAGAGCAAAGGGCAAGGGCTAAAGAGGCAGGGTTGTCACGTACAATGACACACCCATGAGCTCCAGCAAAACCTCAGTTGTGGAAATGTGAGGGCTGTGACTCCAGCTGGGCACAGGTGAACACTGTAGGTTGCTGCAGCATGTAAAAGACTGCCTAAATCTTGTGAAATTATAGGTAAACCAAACTTAGCAGCCTTTAGTAACGGAGTACCAGAGTTATATAAGTTAAATACTTACAACATATTCTGGCTTGCATGTTAGAACTGGCACATCTGTAGGAGACTGCACAGAGGGACAAGAAAAAGTCCTGGTTGGGTATTGTTGGCAAAAGAAAGAAAAAAAGAAAAAACACTTTGGCAATGCTAGGGAAAGATATCTTTAAAGGAGAAAGAACACTCCAGCAATGCTGGCGAAAGATGTATTTAAATTATGCCTTAGATATGAAGAGATGTCCTATTACGGTCTTGAGGCAATAGTCTTCTGATAACAGTGGAGCTGCATGTTCAAAGATTAATTTCACTTCAGCTTGTAAAGCTACCAATTTCAGGAAGATATTTTAAAAGCAGAGAAACTTCTCACTCTTGCTCCTCTTCAGTTTATTTTAACTGTACCTTTCTAGCTTTTTCTATACTCCTTGTTCATTCTGCTGTTTTGTTGTTGTTTTTTTTTTCATAATCTGAACCTGCTTACTGACATATGTGATAATTAACCTCATTTGTGAAATGCTTCTCCCCAAGCACTTTCTTAACTCCTTCATCTGTTTTTAAACTAATGCTCATTGGAGACAATATTGTCACCTACTTTATCCATATTCAAAACCTGCCAGCAGAAATTGATAAATTGCCTGAAAAAAAATAATATACAATAAAATTAAAATACTAGCACAAAATTTGAAAAAATATGCACCATTCTTCACATCCCTTTGGGTTCTCTGGTTTTATGTGTAAAATTACGCCATCCAGCGGGACCTTGACAGGCTGGAGAGGTGGGCCAAGGCTAGCCTCATCAAGTTCAACAAGGCCAAGTGCAGGGTCCTGCACCTGGGTCAGCACAACCCCAGGCACAAATACAGGCTGGGGGGAGAATGGCTCAAGAGCAGTCCTGAGGAGAAGGACTTGGGGGTGTTAGTTGATGAGAACCTCGACATGAGCCACCAGTGTGTGCTGGAGCCCAGAGAGCAACTGCATCCTGGGCTGCATCCAAAGAAGTGTGGCCAGCAGGGCCAGGGAGGGGATTCTGCCCCTCTACTCTGCTCTGGTGAGACCCCACCTGGAATATTGTGTACAGTTCTGGGGCCCTCAGCATAAGAAAGACACAGACCTGTTGGAAAGGGTCCACAGAAGGGCCACCAAGACGATCAAAGGGCTGGAGCACCTCTGCTATGAAGACAGGCTGAGAGAGTTGGGGCTGTTCAGCCTAGAGAAAAGAAGCCCCTGGGGAGACCTTATAGCAGCCTTCCAGTACTTGAAGGGGGCTACAGGAAAGCTGAGGAGGGGCTTTTCATCAGAGAAGACAGTGAAAGGACAAGGGGTAATGGTTTTAAACTGAGAGAGGGAGATTTAGGTTAGATACTGGGAAGAAATTATTCACTATAAGGGTGGTGAGGAACTGGAATGGGTTGCCCAGGAAGGTTGTTGATGCCCCATCCCTGGAGGTTTTTAAGGCCAGGTTGGATGAGGTTTTGTACAACCTGGTCTACTGATAGGGTTCCCTGCTCATGGCAGGCGGGTTGGAACTTGATGATCTTTAAGGTCCCTTCCAACCTTAATGACTCTATGAAAGCCGTTCAGGGCAGCGATGGACTGCACTTTACATGGTTTGAGCTTAGAAATAGCTGTTAATATCAACCAAACCTGAACATGCAGAAGAGGCATCCTGCTTTGAAATTCCCCAGGGAATACACACAGGGGGAAAGTTGCACAAACTTTGCAAGAATATGCACCAGATTCCACAAGACAGATAAATATCCACCCAGGTAATCACAGAATGGTTTGAGTTGGAAGGGACTTTAAAGTTCCAACCCCCCTGGATGGGCAGGGACACCTCCCACTACACCAGGTTGCTCAAAGCCCCATCCAACCTGGCCTTGAACGGCTCCAGGGAGGGGGCTTCCACAATTTCCCTGGGCAACCTGTTCCAGTAGTCAGGGCTCAAAAATTCCTCACCTTGTAGCTGTAAGAAATAAATGTAAAATCCAACAATCCCAACCAGATTGTAGTTTCAGAAAAAAAGCCCCACCCACCCATTTCATTTCTGATTCTTTGAAAAATAGAGGGTATGTTTACTTTCCCAAAGCACGTGGTACAATATTTTCAGGATGTAGGGCAGTGTTTGTCTCTCCTCTCTATCCTGTTAGTGTTCTTCAATTATCTTTCACCTCTGAGACAGGGAGAAGCCCAGCAGTAAAATAAAATCTTCCTTCTGAAAGGAATACGCTGCAGAATTATGCCATTCTTAGCTCCTTTCCATTATGAAAAGATCCATCTATGGCTGTTCCTTAGCTCCTGGGAATCATCCAATACCCTATTTCATCTTTCATTCAACACCATTTTACCACAGTTCATAATCTCCAGTAAGGAATCTTGTCAAGTGATTTTCGAAAACATGAATATGCTTTCTCCCATGAATATCACTTATGGGATGCAACAGTTTTATGGTATTTAAAAAGGACTTCGGAAAATTAACAAAGTATGCTCTCTTGTTTTCAAACACTTCTGGTTGATAGATAATGTATTTTCAAGGATTCTCTCACTCCTCAAACCATAGAAACTTCAATATTTATGTAACATTTTACTTTGATCAATTGTTTGTTACCTATAGTGTACATAGTTGCTTTTCCATGAACCATTCTTTCCGTTTGAACAATCCCACAACAGAATGAAAGATGGCCACTGAAGTACAAGAACTGGAAATAACACAGAAGGAGCACAAGCTATATGTCTAGATGGACTTGCCATACAGAACTTGGATTCACTTTCAGTTTCCAAGAAAAAACAATTTCCATTCACACATTTTATAGCAAACAGTGCTAGACCTGTACAAAGAGCAGATCATCTTCTAGTGCTACTGACCATTTTTAAGTAAGAACATGGGTATTATATTGAGGCCAGACAATCATTACCTTCTCTGCAGAGTAAAAAGGGGAAAAAGAACCACAATCATTATTCTTCATTAGATTTACTAACTACCTCAAGCAATTAGTTCTTAAGACTGTTTAATTAAGCTTATTTAAAATATATTCAACATTAGCCAAGGTGTTCAATAATCCAGGCTCACCCTGAATTGCTTTTTCTAGCAGAGAAAGAAAACCATCCCAAAGTCTAAACTTTAGTTAGTATGCCAAAAAAATCAAAATCTCCTGACATGCCACCTGTACACTGGCTAAAGAAAACCTTGCAGTACAGATGCCTGATATCTCCACATACAAGACAAGCAACAGGAAATTATCTCTACTCAGAAAACCAACGTGAAAGCATTCCAGTATTTCATACTAAAGGGAAAAAATGTATCAAATGATCTCATTTGTGGAAGCAGAAAAAGTAATTCAGATCACCTAGGGCTTTGTTGAACTTAGCTGAAAGAAGCTAGCGTTTGGTGTGTTACCCTCACCTTACCTTGCCACAAATCTCATTGCAGTTTGAACCTAAAGAGGTATCTTTGCAAACACAGCCAGAACTACATCTCCTTACCCACATTTCATGTATATTGCATTAAATTTCCCATTTTATCCTTTTTATGTGACCTAAATAAAGAACTCTTGTAAGCAAAGAATGAGCTTTTTCTTTTTTCTAGTAATACTTTACTTTTTACCTGTAAGTAATACTGATATAAAGCATCTGAACCGAGTCCACCATACAAAAACTAGTTCAGCTATCTGAAAAAGTAAATAGATTCATTTAATGTGAAAATCAATTGTATTTCATTTTAGTTTACTCCATTCTACAGACAGGTCAGTAATAGTAAAAGTATACTTATGTGTGGTGTCCTCCTCATCTTTGCCAAGCAAATTGGTGTCTTCATTGCTATGTCAGGGGTAAAATAAGTTGTTAATACCTTTGTCTGCATCATCAGCCATAGCATTTATTAATCATGGTCTAACTCTTCAGTGTGTCTTTGCATATTTTTTCACGTGTATTGTACCTTTGCTGAAATTTTTGGTTACTGTAATTGATACAGCTTTACAGCAGCAATAATGATCTTGTTGAAAAGGCTGCTACAGTTATTGCCAAGTGACTACAGAAAAAAATAATGTTCCTTTCACTTCTGCTGCCTCTGAGGTAACATTTTTCAAATTTTTGTCAAGGAAGGAAGGAAGGAAGGGAGGGAGGGAGGGAAGGAGGCAGGCAGAAAGGAAGGAAGGAAGGAAGGAAGGAAGGAAGGAAGGAAGGAAGGAAGGAAGGAAGGAAGGAAGGAAGGAAGGAAGGAAGGAAGGAAGGAAGGAAGGAAGGAAGGAAGGAAGGAAGGAAGGAAGGAAGGAAGGAAGGAAAACAATACCAACAAAAATAAACCCACTCTGTTCAACTCTGTGTTTTTTGTTTTACTTGAAGAATTCTTGTGCCCTTCAAAACATTTCACTGGATTCCAGTGCCAGTGAAAGTGGCCTGTCCAAATTTGTCACATCTACATATTCAGAGAGCAGGGAATCCTCATGCTGTACAGAGTAAAACCTTTACATTAACTTGGGATACTCTGCAGGCCCATCAGTGCAAAGTTTTAAAAAGTCTTAAGTGTTTTGCTCAGCATCAAAAGGACATATTTTAATCCTGATCTTCAAGGTCACAAGCTAGTTGCCAAATTGCCACTTTTGAGCCTTAAAAGGAAAAATAAGTCCTGTGTTTGCATCCCACACTTGGTGTTAGTGGCCCTGAGATTAACAAACAAATTCTGTCTGCTTTCACTTCTGAAACCACTATCATTGTGTCACCAAATCCCTGAGCAACAATGTGATTTTCTTCAGGCTTTACAAAAGCAAAACTATTAGACACTCAATAATAAATATAATCAAATAAATTTGGAGTAAAATACAACCTCTTACAATTATGTAGCAGTAGGCATTGCTATGTCTACTGTGGCTTTTTGCTAAACACTGGCAGAAGCTAAATAATATTCCCAATGCTAGGGTTAAAGAAGTATGTTCTAAATCCTGTCCTTGGTAAAGAACTCAGAAATGTCCTGTAGTTTGTGAAACAGCACTTTCCATGTTCTATTTCCTGAGCTTCTGAAATTGCTTTTGTGATGAGCAGCCACAGCAGTTTATGTGAGGCACCCATACCTGGTTATGACTGTGAACACTGAAACCCCATTACACTATGCCAGAATATAAACTCACATCCATTTCAAATGCACTGAATTCAATTTATTTGAAAACACTATGCATAACTGAATAAATTTCACTCATTTTATGAGAAAGGTTTTTCCCTTATGATTACTTACTAATGTAGCATATAAAGCCTCCTAATTCTTGTTTTGCTACTTGCTCTACAGATACATGAAGCCTCAGAACAACTTCAAGAGGAATCTTATCTGTACCTTTCTGTCATCACCATTTGTCCAATACAGTCCTCATATGATCATTAATTACGTTGCCTCTCCATAGGTTTCATCATTAGATGTTTTACAGAACATTCTCTGAGAACCTTTTGTCATCTCAGTTTCCAAAGTAAGCAGTTCCATTTGTAGCTTAGCTCATAAAGGACCAAATGTAACCAGCCTGCCCCACACATGACCACTCCTGCTGGGCCCTGGTAGGATGACCAGTTTCACCAGGACCTCCTGAGGCAGCCACTTACCCAGGCCCTGTGATGCCCCAGGATATGGAAGAGCAGGGGAAACATAATCTTCTTTAAGGACCCCAAACTTCCTTTAATTACATACTTCCACTTCTATTATCTAAGAGATGTTCTTAATATTGTCTAACTTCAGAAAGTAAAAACTGGCTGTGAAGGCGCATTCAGTGCAACACAGGGCAATGCCACAAGCTTCCCTCTGCTTAAATTTCTCTAAGTATCTTGTCAGTCTGTCCTTTAGAGAGCATTATAGGCTCCTTGATAAGAAATTTTAGGCCACAGGACATTTCTGTTCACCAGTGGATTCCATTTCATTCCTTTAACACCTCTATTTGTACTTTCTCACTTTCAGATCGGGGGAAAAAGCAAGGAAGGGATGTGTATACATTTGTATGTTAACAAGGTGTGCAGAAATCAGGGTGTGAAAACTGATGACTAGGAAACAAGGACTGTCATTGTTCCCAGTCCTGAAGTTCAGACATTGTGCAATAACCTGGGAGAAATATCTAAACATATCATCAAATCCAAACAACAGATTAGGTAGAGCTTAATATTAATATTAATAGTTGTATAACGTTATAAATTTTATTTATAAATTAATGCTTTATTTTTTTTAATTACAACTTAAAGAACAGCCACTTATCACTTCACTTTATTTTTTAAATGTTCACAATAGAACTTATCAAACTAATCTTTAATCACTTTCCTTTGAGAGGTCACATAATATTTGAAGGACTGTCTGGATGCTTGCAACTCTGCCTAGAAGGACCAAATCTGGCTTTGGTCCTCATGCTGTTACACAGTAGATTTCAACACACCTGAGCAGAATGCCCCATGCATTTCTAAATACTCCCTGAAATGACTCAGACCTGTAACTTTTTCACATTTCTATTACTAATGACATTTGCAGGGAGCAGATGTGTCAAGCACGCTCTTTCCTTGTGTACAGTCTACATTACTATACTATATCGCTTTGACTTAATATGCACAAGAAATCCATTAGTAGGAAACATACTATCTGTCAGCATGGTGTAGTTTTCACAAAAAAATCCAAAAACATTAGTCATTCAGCACAGTAGAAAATAATCTGATGGTTTTCAATGAAGAACACTCATGTTGACACCGACACTGACTTGGAAAATAAGATAATGTCTAATCATACCCATTATGTGTGACACAATCAGATGGGATTAATTTGACTAAATATAGATGTAGACAATGCAGACATCTGCAACTGAGCTAGTCACCCCAAACAGCCACCACAGTTGATGGACAGAAATAAGCCCTTCCACAGCATGATTCATTGCCCCAAGTAAATGTTTAAATTGAATTGCACATTAGAAGTGCCTGTTTATCTCCATTGATTCTAAAATGAGCTAAGCACGCCTAGTGAGACGTAGATACCAATGGGTACTTCACTCCTGCCTGACAAACTTAGTGGCTTTCTACAAAGGAGTGACTGCATCAGTGGACAAGGGAAGACCTATGGATGTCATCTACCTGGACTTCTGCAAGGCCTTTGACACAGTCCCCCACAACACCCTTCTCTCTAAGTTGAAGAGATACGGGTTTGATGGGTGGACTGTTCAGTGGATCAGGATTTGACTAGATAGTCTCATCTGGAGGGTAGTGGTCAATGGCTCAATGGCCAGATGGAAAATGGTGACAACTGGTGTCCCTCAGGGGTCTGTACCAGGACCAGTGTTGTTTAATATATTTATTAAGGATATTGACACAACCATCAGCAAGTTTGCTGATGACACCAAGCTGGATGGTGCAGTCAATATGACAGAGGGATGGGATGCATAAAGCCTCATCCAGCCTGGCCTTAAACACCTCCAGGGAGGGGGCTTCCACAACTTCCCTGGGCAACCTACTAGGCACCTAGGCAACCTGCCTAGGCACCTTACTACCCTAATGATGAATTTATTTCCTGATGTCTAATCTAAATCTACCCTCTTTCATTTAAAAACATTACCCCTTGTCCTATCACTACCACCTCTGGTGCAAAGTCTCTCCCCAGCTTTCCTGTAGCCCCTTCAGGTACTGGAAGGCCACTATAAGGTCTCCCTAGAGCCTTCTCTTCTCCAGGCTGAATATCACCTCTATCCACAAACCTTACCTTGCCAAAGCCCTTAAATCATTCTGACTATAACAACATTGCCTCTGGAGCTGAAGGATATCTAGTTTAGCTGAAGGAAATCTAGTTTAGCCAAAGGATACCAGTTTTCCAAATTGTGCCTCTGTCTATAAAGTAGAATACATATTATTACCCTTGAAGTGCAGAAATTAGATTTTTAAAATGGATCCCAGAGGTTTACATAACCACCAATGCTCTCTTAAAAACCTATTTTTCTCATATTCAGTCTGAATTTTTGCAAAAGGTCAAATAATGCTGCGAATAATTCCCCAGGCAGTTGCATTTCTACCATGTCAGCTTAAGCGACATAAAGCCAAACATCTCTCTGGATGTGATCCAGGTGTTTCTGACTTGTGTGGGAACTGGTCTGGACCTCTAACGGTCACAAAGGGTCTGAAAAGTCCTGTGATGAGATAAAGTAATACTATCTGCTTGGAAGAGATTAATCACTATTAAAATAAACAGACATCTTGCTTTAGTTACCACACTGTATTAGAACATCAATGTTAAAAAAGATCAAAAAGAAAAAACCATCCCCCAAAACCAAAAAAAAAGCCTAAAAAAAGAAGCTAAAAAAATCCACAACAAAAATAAAACAAAAAAAAAACAATAAAATTTCTTCCCCACCCAAAAACAAAACCAAAACCAAAAAAACAACCTCCCCTAGAAAATTTTTACATATAGTATTTTTGGTAGAGGTGTGTGCTTGACTTGAATCCTATAATTAGGATATAAATATTTAGAGATAACAGGAGTTTTTAACAGTTTTACTGACTTGTAACAACTTACAAGATTCCTACAGGGCACAAAGACAACAGATAAATTCTAAGTGAATTCCTGAAACAAAATGTAAAATGTGAATGCTGTCACCACCAAGCTATGCAGTGCGGTTGACACGCTTGAGGAAAGGGACGTCATCCAGAGCGAGCTTGACAGGCTTGAGAGGTGGGCCCATGCCAACCTCATGAAGTTCAACAAGGCCAAGTGCAAGGTCCTGCATCTGGACAGGGGCAACTGCAAGCACAATTACAGTTTGGGCAGAGAATGGATTGAGAACAGCCCTGAGAAGAAGGACCTGGGGTGCTGGCCAATGAAACCCTCAACATGAGCCAGTGACATGTGCCTGCAGCCCAGAAAGCCAACTGTGTCCTACCTAATTTTACAGATGGCCAAAAAGTGCTTATATGCTAATAGTACCAGTGAAATTAAAATAATAATGCCAAGTAATTTCTTGTGAATACAAACCAAGAGGCTACTAATAATTGTGAAATTTCATGAGTTATGACATTTTTAGCAAGGGAAGGATATTTCCCACATTTTTGATAGCATAGTGTGTATTTAAATTGGTTATACCAAAGTATTACTATTCAAAACCCACCTGGATACAGTCCTGTGTAAACTGCTCTGGGTTATCGTACTTCAGTGGGAGAGCTGGACTAGATGATCTCTAGAGGTCCCTTTTAGCTCCAGCAATTCTGTGATTCTGTGATTAATCCTTCTGTCCTGTCACCACAGAATCTCACTGGTGCTATGTAATCCTCAGGGAATGGTTTTGAGGAAAAGTTCAAGAAACCTGCCTTCATTTTTCAGGTGTGAATTTTACTGGAGGAGGAAGATTCTTAACTTTCTCACTGCCTTAGTCTCATAATTTATTGCAGTGATGCTTGTTCTTAGGTTACTATGAAACACTGAACATACTCATTGAAATCCAGTCTTATGAAATAGATGGCTTACTCTTCCCACAGAGAACCTTTGCTTGGGTATGGTTACACAGACGTTCACACATGGATACCAGCTTGGCCTGAACTTGCTCTTAGCTCATAAAAGCCATTGACATGGTGCAGCACTTGGGTTATGAGCTCAGCTGGAAGGCAGATGACTCAGACTGAACTTTTGGGTTAGTGAGGTTACTCAGCTTTGCATTTCTGAAGAAAGTCAGCAGAGAGAACACTTGCCTGTAGGCAAAGATTATACAGAAGACAGTGTCATTTTTTATGTCTGTTAATGTGTCTTCTTAGGAGCATCAATGTGGCTGTTTCCACCACGTGAGGAAAAACAAGAATTTCCAGTGATTAAAGGTGAATTACCTATTCTTCTACCATTACCTTAACCATAATTAAGGCTCTGAACTACCACTACCACTACCATATCAATAACATATTAATTAAAATCTTTTGCCCCCACTAAAACATCTCTTTCTTTACAGTTTTGTTTTGATTTCACATTTAAGTACATTTTCAAAGCCTTTGTTTCTTACCTATTTTTCCAGCCACTGCTTACCTTCATGAACAGGTGAAAGACTGCAAATTACTTACATAGGAGGATTCAAACGAGTCAAAGGATCTTGATATGGCTATTAGGATGAAATTGCTGTGCTGCCCTTTGTGGGTAACTTTTCACAGAATCATAGAACAGCCATGGTTGGATGTTTCATTTTCTAGAATGTATCACATTTAACAATTGTAGCATTAGAGATATCATTGTTAGTTGAAGTTTCAATATCTCAATTGTTGTAATTTTCCATTCTTCAAACTCACTCCTGTTCACAGAATCTACATGTTTCACATATACATTACTGCAGACCCTTCCCTTCTTTTATTTAGATTATAAACTATCTTTTATTTGTAAAATGTTATTTACATATTCACATTACAAACAGCACGTACAGAAAAACCACATGGCTATTTTTTTCTAATAAGTGTAAATCTGAATTGATTAAAAAGGAATTAAAGATGACTGGGAAAAAAGCTGCTTCGACTTGTAGTAGAAATTACTTTTGTTTTTGGAACATAATACATTTGTACTGGCTGTGAGACCTCAGGCTTTTTTGTGTCACTCTCCCCTCAAATCCCTCAATACCAGCACAGTATTCTTCCCTCCTCTTTGTTTCATTCTCAGAAATATATGGGGGGAGGGGAAATCATGTCATTCAGCTAGCCATGTTTCCTGGGATATCCAAGGTTTATTATTTGTTTTGGAAACACAGAAACTTTATTAGGGTTATTCTTGGGCATCTGCTTTCTCCACATTTTTCTTTCAGGACCCGATGTGCCTTTTTCAACTTTTTGTGAGCACTCAGGGGTTTCACAGAACACCTGCAAACAGAATCAGCAGGTACTGGGAATGGAATCAAAGCTTGTATTTTTGTCTCTCTCACAGATCTGTTGATCACAAAGGTACTATGTTTTCTTATGTGTCTAGACAGCATCTCATACAAAGGGTTCCTGCTCAGTGACTACAGTCCTTAGGCTATGTCTGTACTAATAAATGAATAAGTGCCAGGAAATGTTCCTGGGCAGCAGAACTCCATCGTCTGTAAATTGGTAGCATGGTCCCTGGTATGTTTTTGGGCTTAGCCAACTGGCACTTCCAAATGTTCCCACGCACTGCTCAGGAGTTAACCTAGGCCACAGAAAATTTCCATGAGGTAGTCTGAACACTGGCACCCTGTTTTGGTAATTATCAGAGTTTAATAAATGGTCATGGGCTGTTCAGCATCAGCTCACATCAGTGGCCCCAGCACACTTCATTTTTAGTGTAGATATAGCCTTAGAGTTCTTCCCAGTTCCCAGATGTGCATCCCACTGATACTCTAGCTCCATATCTGATCAAGACCCAAGAACTCATTTTTTTCAGATTTCACACCCATGTAAAGGAAAGTAAATGAGAGTCTGCTAGAAGGCAACCACAGCACACCCTCAGTCAGACAGGACCAGGATGATAGGGCACTCAGCAGAAAGCACCTGTCATTCTGTTTCTCTAGAGCCTTACATACTATGTCCCATTCTGAGCATAAAACAATTATGTCAGCTCTTTTTTCCTGTATTCCTGTATTAAAAGGGAGGAGTTTATATATTCTTAGGAAATTAATTGTCTTGCAGGTACTTGAAGACTACCATTCTCTTCAGGACCTGGCATGCCAGCAGCAGCTCATTAGACTTCCCTGTGATCTGACAAATTGCTGAACCTGGCATATGAGATAAAAAATTATAAAGGAACAAAATAGTAATGGCAATCTGAAAACAGTGAAATGAAGGAGTTTCATCCTCTCTATCTGGAATCCCATTCTGAAAGGAGCTTGAGAAGAATACATACCTTGCATTGGAGGCACATCATGGTCTTCCTCAACAGAAAACTATTTATCTGCTCTCTAGCCTTTACTAGATCCTACCAATTACTGACTTATTTTCAATTTACCTTTCTCTCTTTCCTTCAGAACAAGCTGCGGTTTGAATTTTGTGATCTTCTCTTTTATGCCTCTATCACTGGTCTGAATTTTGACAGCAATATTGGAAGTCAGAGAACCAGGAAGTTGATGATTCATTGCAGCAGTTCTTTCCTGGTTCACACCTCTGCTTTTCAGATTATTTAATCTGAGTACCTTTTGTGTTTCAGTTTGTTTATTTTGCTGTTTTTAAGGGGCTTTTTAAGAACACCATTATTCATCTAGCAGGCTTTTCTATTCTCCAGGATCAATTAGCTTTAAGACTGTGGAGCCTTGATTCTGTTACTATTTGCAAAGTTTAGTTAAATTCTCTCTCAACATCCTCTTTCAGAATATTTTCTGTTTTACCTGTTTTTAACAAGGGGTATATCTATACCCCACACAAGAGCAAGAGGATAAACCGTATCTAAGAGGAGGGGTGTTGGGAAGGTGGAGGCAGGGGGTGGACATGGTGATGCTGGAAGATTTCAGGGCATGTTTTAGAGGCTTTGGAAGAGTGTACAGACCAGTTTAGACAGAGTAAAAGAGTATCAGCTACTTCTTCAGGCTCTCCTTCTAGAATCAGCCTGGAGCAAAATGAAGTTCAATGGAAAACTTTTTGAGGAAGGAAAACCAGTACAGTAACAGAGGTATTGGAGGATCAAGCAGACCACTTGTCTTTTACCAGCAATGAGCCCTCTATTTACAACTTTCCCAGGTCAGGACTCGCTGAGTGCTTGGACAAACACACACAAACAATAAAATTTCTCCAGTTTTCTTTCTGTATCTTGTTTCTTTTTAGAGCTAAAGAAAGTCTGCTTTTCCAGCACAAAGAAACTTGTTCTTCTCATTGGCACTAACTGGTACGGCATATTTTACAATTTTTGTCAACTGTTTGCACCTCAGACCTGCAAGGCTAATCCTCAGCTACACCTATGTTAGTAAAAATACCCATGAATGTTTCAGGTCACTAATGCCAGTTGGCATCTAGTAGCCCACAACTACAACTGCTGTTCTCAGTTCCAGAAAACTCCCTCACTGTTGAAAACAGAGTGGCTGCATGAAAACCAACAACTAGGAACAATTCCAGCAACACTCTTAATTCCCAAACTGTGAAGGGAATTATTTGGGAGACTGCAGATGTCCTAGGCAAAAGCACTCCAGGGAATTTTCCAACTTGTTACTTACAAAGAATTGGTTAAAGATACAAAAGTCACTAACATCCTTGTCTGAAGACCCTGTGAGGTTGTGCAGTTCAAAATCCTAAAAGAAGGCAGCAAGACAAACAGTAGAGTTACATCCTTGGACTTCAGGAGAGTGAAAGTGAGCCCGTTCAGAGACCTGCCTAGCAGCATCCTGTAAGAGGGCAGGTAAGTCAAGGAGAACTTGTTGATCTTTAGGACATCCTCCTCAAAAGTATGAAAACAGTCCTTTGCAGTGTACCAAAAGTCAAAGAAACATGGTAGAAGGCCAGCATGGATGAACAAGTCCTGACTGACAACAGGTGCAAAAAGGAAGCACAGGGATAGTGGAAGAAGGAGCAAGCTATTTGAGTGCAATACAAAGATATTGCCCAACCACACAGGGATGGATGTAGGTAAAACAAAGTTCAGGCAAAGGTGAAATTAGCAAAGGATGTGAAAAGCAACTAGAAAGGCTTTTACAGATAAAATGGTGAGAAGTCTAAAGAGAACATGCTCCTGTTACTCAATGGGGCAGTGAACTTAAGTGACACGAATAAGTCTGAGGTACCTGCTGTTTTCTTTGCCTCAGTCTTTACAGGCAAGGTGCTCAGAAAAGCACAGTGACAAGACAAGATGCAATAGGCAGAAGATGCCACACAGGAAATTCAGATCTGGTATAAAGAAATTCTTCACTGTGGCACAGATTGGCCAGAGAATTTGTAGAACCTCCACTGCTGGAAACGGCAACTTTTCAAACTCAGCTGAACTATGCCATGAGCAACATAATCTAGTTGGACCTCCTCTGAGAAAGGGCTGGGTTTAAATTACCTACACAGGTGCCTTTCAGACCACACTGTTTTATGATTTGATGATTCTATGAACAATTTAATGGCATAGATGACAGCATTCTAGTACCCAAGAATGTCTCCAGAAGCTGTTTCATTTACCATTATAAAGGTATCCTCCCTTTCCACCTAGAAAATTAATAAATAAGCGAGTATATTTTGGAAGCACAGAAGCATAAGAAAGAGGAACTGTTTCTGCGAGGCAGTTTCTTTTGCCTCTTTTGAATAGAGACCCAATCTTCACAGGCAAGCATGGTAATAAATTATTAGAAGTCAAGAAAAGAGCTCTTGAGAAAAGATTGAAGGAGTAGCATTGTTTATTCTCAAGTGGAAGACTTCCACTATACAAAAAAGTTTTCATATAGGCAATGTTTCTAAGAGAAAAGAAATAACTATTCCCTTGGACCGAGCAAGGAGTTATATCAAGAAAAGCTGTAAAAGTTACACACTTGGAAACCAGAACTCAACACTCTATTGCTTTCCACTAAACCAATTTCTTCAATTACAACAATCTTCTCCAACTTAACAAATAATTTCCTATATGTCATTATCTCAAATGCTTTATTGACTTCTGGTAAATTAACTCTATTGTCCTTCCTATTCATATGCAATTAGTCTTGCACTAGCCTGCAACGCATTTAATTTAGTTTTCTCTCATGATTCTTACCCTCAGTTTTTTTCTAAAACTGTGTGCTGTTCTTAAAACAGGGTTAGTCCATCTACCATTCACCAGTCATGAAATATCACCCTTATTTGATAGATCTATTAAAAACTGAAATGGCAAAGGAAAGATTGCCCTTAGAAACTGAAAGCTTCTGTTAGCCTTGGAAAAAATGATGGCAATATTGCAATATTTTCCCTGTGAACGTGTTTTGAATCAACTGTACCAACATGAAATTTCATTGAAAGAGACAGTCCTACAATTCTTCTGAGCTTCTACCTGACTGAAATGTAGCTTGTTTTATTGATCATATTTCATAACTTAATTTCAATCTTCTATCCAGTTTGTTTGCAAAACAGTTGAACAGCAACAGGAAACTAATTGTATGTATTTCAGATCAAATTGCCTGAGTTGGGAAAATGAGAACCTTACCAATAAATAGAAAAGGAAATAGTTATAACACCAAAATGAAGTATGATGGCAAAACAGAAACAGTGGTTTACAGCAGGATATATTTCAAGAAACACTAAATAAGATCTTAGAGAAATCTCTGAAAGGAAAAGGCTTTCATAAGAACTAGGAGATTATTAAAAATAAAACCAGTATCATGGGGAAAATATACTGAAATACGTGAAAAATTAAAAAGTTAATAGATGATCCTGATCAAACCATGGGCCTTTCTGGATACATGAGGGTAAAGTACTGGAAACAGAAGTGACAGCTTGCTACGAAAGACTACACACACAGAAAGATAATATAGAAGCAGAAAGCATGGAGGGGAAAAAAAGAAATTCAAACACTTGGAAGGTGCCTGAAGAGTAGCAAGAGACTCTTCCTGGTCCACTTCTCCAACACAAGGGAAAGCTACACTGGATGAGTCTAAGAATCTCAAAGCAGTTAATGTACTGCTGGTATCCACTGACTTTAAAATTTAAAAGGATAATAAAGGGATCCTATTACAATTGATAGCATTTTTTTAAAGACTAAAATAATCAGCAAATATTCAAAAGCAAAATTTAAAGATACAGACACACAAAAAAAGGATCTGAAGTGTTTATTTTGGAACAAACATTGTTTAATATGTCTCATTTTAACCAACACAATAGAGTAAAAAATGACAGAGCTGAGTCTCTTAAAGGTCTTGTTGAAAATACTTAAGATGTTCAAACTTGTTTCAAAATGAGAGAGCTTCCAATTTTATTTGGCTTCCTAGTTAGATGTCCTACACAACTCTCTGACATTTCCATACCCATATGAAAATGCACTATAGAGCCTACTGTTAAGTGGGAATAAATTCATGGAAGTTCAGATATTCTATTTAATTTGCCTGAAATATTAATTTAAACACAATTAAAGTATACATTTGAGTGTGACACCACCTCTGAGATATGCTGTGTGCAGCATTTCTATAGTTTAAATAATGTAGACTTGGTAAGCACAGGTAGAAAGGGGCACATGAGCTAGACCACACACTCACACTGTAACTGATAGGGCCAGAAACTCCTAGGGTACAGCTCGCACCATTCTGCACTATTTTAGACATCTTAACAGTTTTCCATTCAGGCTGATGTAAACTGGGCTCTACAAATTACTATTTTTCTCAATTGATTATGAAGGGACCTTAGGGTAACTCCAGTAGTCTAAGTAATTACATCAATAATCAAGTTTATTATGTACAACACACTGGGATACTTAGTGACTTTCTTGCCTCACTGTTCATTGGCAAATGCTCAAGCCACACTGCCCCAGTCACAGAATCACCAAGGCTGGAAAAGACCTTTAAGATCCTCAAGTCCAGCCTATGACCTAACACCACCACATGAGCTAGACCATGGCACGAAGTACCACGTCCAGCCTTCCCTTGAGCACATCCAGGGATGGTGCCTCCACCACTTCCCTGGGAAGTCCATTCCAATGTCTAATCATCCTCTCCATGAGGAATTACTTCCTAATATCCAACCTAAACCTCCCCTGGAGCAGCTTGAGGCCATGCCCTCTTGTCTTGTTGGTAGCTGCCTGGAAAAAGAGCCCAGCCCCCTCCTGACTACAACCTCCCTTCAGGTAGTTGAAGAGAGTGATAAGGTCCCCCCTGAGTCTCCTAATAATAATTTGATTTTCAAATAAAATATTTTTAAATGGTGTCCATCCATACAAAATTTGTTCAAAAACTGCTCCCTTCCCTCAGTCAACGCCACAAATAAGGGTGATCTCCAGATGGTCTAAACTGCTAGAAAACCAGACTTTTCCCCAGTCACACTAAAGTGAATAAAGCTTCCATTACCACTGCAGTATTTATCTGTGTTTCACTCTACTGTATTTTTATATTCCCTATACCACTATCCTAAGAAATTGTTTCTGGAAATTGATAGGAACTATAAAGATAACCAGCATGAAGATGTCTGAAATGTCATTAAAGGAAGTGGATCACAGTAAAGTTATTTTTTGGTAGTTTTGCTATTTACAAATCATTCAGTCATATTTAATGGCTAAAAATGCAAAACTTTCAGGTTTTCAAATCAAAACAAAACACACCCCACAATGCACACAGATGTGCACACACGCACACAAGCCAATTTAATCAGTAAGAATTAAAATCATACAGGTAATCAGGAATCACTCAGACTTTCAGCCTACACAGTGACAAGACAACTGGCAAATATCTGGGGTACTGCACAAATCGTATCACATGTTCTGTAACCAGAAAAGGAAGTCTTACCTAAGTACAGCAATACTTGGCCCAACCCAGTTCACCTGCAATAAATAAACTGAAGAGATGCTAGACAGCTACATTTATCTGCAACTTACTTCTCTGCAACATAAAGCACAAATTTCAGGATTATTTCTGAACAGCTACATAATTACAGCACTGGTTTTCACTGTCTTTCTTCTATAAGAATAGCTGAACTTCTGGCAGTAAATACTTCAGCAACTTAATTACAGCCAAGATACAAGCTGTTTTTAAACACTTCCACAGATATATTTAGGTTTTGGTTTTAGAGCTTAAGTACTCTTGTTTGCTTTTCTAAATTATTTGAGTGGCCATTTTTTTTCCTGTAGTCAGCAGTCCTCATTTTCAAATTCACCAGAGCACAGAATCTTCAAGGTTGGAAAAGACCTTCATGATCATCAAGTCCAAACATCCACCCTACACCCCCATGATGACTAAACCGTCTCCCGAAACACCATGTCTACCTGTTTCTTGAACACCTCCAGGTGCCTCTACCACCTCCCTGGGCAACCTATTCCTATGCCTCACCACTCTTTGTGTGAAGAATTTTTTCCTAATATCTAATCTGAACCTCCCCTGGTGCAACCTGACCCCATTTCCTCTTGTCCTATCGCTGGTCACTAGGGAGAAGAGGCCAACACCTACCTCACTACAACCTCCTTTCAGGTAGTTGTAGAGAGCAATTAAGTCTCCCTTCAGTCTCTTTTTCTCCAGGTTGAACAAGCCCAGCTCCCTCAGCCTCTCCTCGTAACACGTGTTCTCCAGACCCCTCATCAGCCTAGTTGCCTTTCTCTGCACCCTCTCCAGCACCTCAACATCCTTACTATACTGTGATGCCCAAAACTGCACACAGTGCTTGAGATGCAGCCTCACCAAGGCTGATAGAGGGGCAGAATCACCTCCCTGCTCCTGCTGGTCACACTATTTCTGATGCGGGCCAAAATGCTGTTGGCCTTCTCGGCCACCTGGGCACACTGCTGGCTCATGTTCAGCTGCTGTCAATCAGCACCCCCAGGTCCCTCTCTGCTGGGCAGCTCTCCAGCCACTCCTTCCCAAGCCTGTAGTGCTGCCTGGGGTAGTTGTGGCCCAAGTGCAGGACCCAACATTTGGCCTTACTAAAACTCAAGCTGTTTGCCTTAGCTCAATGGTCAAGCCTGTCTAGATCCCTCTGCAGAGCCTCCCTACCCTGAAGCAGATCTACACTTCCACCCAGCTTAGTGTTATCTGAGAGTGCACTCTCTCCCCTCAACCAAATCATCACTAAAGACATTAAAGAGGAGTGGCCTCAGCACTGAGCCCTGGGGGGGGCACCACTCATGACTGGCCACCACTTGGATTTAACTCCATTGAACAGAACTCTTTGGACCTGGCCATCCAACAAGTTTTTGGTCCAGCAAAGTGTGTGCACATCTAAGCCACGAGCCGCCAGTTTCTCTAAGAGAATGCTGTGGGAAACCTTGTCAAAGGCCTTGCTAAGGTCAAGGTAGACAGGCCTTCCCTCATCCCATAAGCAGGTCACTTTGTTGTAGAAGGAGAACAGGTTAGTCAAACAGGACCTGTGCTTCATGAACCCATGCTGACTGGGCCTGAGCACCTGGTTGTCCTGCATATGCTGCATAATGGTACTCACAGGATGATCTGCTTCATCAGGTTCCCTAGTACTGAAGTCAGACTAACAGGCCTGTAATTTCCCAGATCATCCTTCTGTCCCTTCTCTCATTCTTCAACTAGGCATGAAGCATTGTGATTCTCTCCATTGACTCCACTGTCAATTAACAACACTATTCAGTGCTGACATGTTTAAATTATCTCAGGTAGAAAAAAAGCATCTATGTTAAAATAATTCTCATTCTAATATCTTATGGTCAATAGAACGTCTAAGCAGATAAACTCCTAACACTCACCTGTGACAAATAATTTTTCAATCTCTGTTTATGCAAATTAACTCATAAGTGTTCCTACCCTCTTTTAAATTTGCAAAACTGGCAAGTGCTTTAAAGCCTTATTACATACTTTATAAAATCCACATACAGAAACAGCTTAGTTCAATATTTGTATAACACTTCTTTGTCTACCCATGCTTCTAACGTATCATATGAACACTGTTCATTAGTGTTAAATACTGGAACTTTAATTTTTATGTCTTACAAAATTTCTAACTCACGTTACTATGAACTTGATTAAATTACTGATTAATGATCAAATAAATATTACAGAACATTTAATTTATTGCTACCCAATCTAATAAACCATAAATAAAAATAAATATTCCCATAATTTAAATAATTTAAAAGCACAGAATGCCAGAATCATGCTCATGAATGTGATGTAAATACACAGCAGGAAAATTAAAACAGTTATTTTAATGTATTTAAAACTATCTTTTTCTTTAAGCTCCATACTATGAAAATACCACACAACTGAAACTAGAAAAGAATATTTTTGTAGAAGAAAGTAAACTACACAGCTTTAATTAAACACCAATGATAAAAGAAAATATATACAATTATATACAAATATGTTCAGATATGTGCAAAAGCCTCTCGCCTCCCACCCCCAGCAACTCCCACAGCATCTCCTGAGCTGGAACAGTCCCAAAGAATTCCAGAGCTGCTGGAGAGAGTGCAGAGTGATGAGGGTCAGGAGACCTCGAGCCTGGGGGGGATGGAGTCCTCCCTGGACACCTGCCATGGATGGAAGAGAAGGGAAGAAGAAGCAGGAAGGAAGTTGTCTTCTGTGATCTCTGACCTTCCTCTGAGCTTACATAGATATATGGAATGGAAAGCTCTGGCCAGTTTTGCTGTCTGTCTAACTCAGCCTCCTATGGGGGGCAGAGTGAAGGTGTGACCTTGAAGACCCAGCACTTACAAAAACATTCCACTCTTATCAGTCTTAGTTAGAACACACTGTGACTAGTTAAAAGAAAGCTTACTGAAGGAAAAAAAAAAATCAGTAAAAGGAAAATTGGCTTAATCCTGGCTCAAACCAGGACAGTAATAAAATATCAGAATGGGTTCCTTCGATTTCCTCTTCTGTAGCTAAAGTCTAAGTTCCTAAAAGCTCTGTGTTTTTTACTTAAGGATACACTTTAGTTCCACTAACATCATTAAGACTTCATCACAAGCTCAAGAGCTTTCTGAATTGGACAAGTCTTAAATGTGTTTTCAAACTTACGGATAGGCTTAGATAATTTAGATTTTCATATTATTTCCACTGCTCCCTATACCTTTTGTGTAGAGATGAATTCAAAAGCAAAAGAAGGTTCCACAAGCTGCAATATAAGCACTCAAAATCACATCTGTCAAAACAAACTAATAGTTGTCAAGCACCTTGTAATCCTCTCTTTTTTAAAGTACTAACAACAATACTTTAATGCTTTCCTAGTCAGAAATTAATCCATAATTTGTTTGAATTGAGCCCCTATACTCATAGACCGTGAGTGCCTTGGAGGCAGCAGTTTCTGCCTGTCCCCTTCCCAGGCCTGGGGTTTTGCCTCCCCAGATACAAAAATATCTCTGGCTGGCATTTGTGACTAAGGAGAATGAAGAAACTGGGCAAACCAGAGGGACAACTGTGGCAGCCTCCATTCTAACATTTGCATTACAAAGCTACCGTTGACTTTGTCAAGCTGGATTTTATAGCATTCTGCTGGATTGCATCTTTAGTACTGCATTACCCATTTAGCATGTTTCTCTTAAAAAAGTTCACAAGCTGCATGTCTTGTGCTTCCATTCTGAACCTCTTCAAAATGTCTACTTTCCAATATTAAAACTGTGTTTAACTGCTGTCCTTATTAATGTCATGACCTACCAGCAGCAGGTGAGCTCTATAGGGCACTATTTTTCCTACCCATAACACCATGAGGAGTTGTACAGACAACACCTTATGTTTGGCAACTATAATGAAATATGAAAATATTAGCCAGTACACATGGGAACAGGGGAAGTAAAACTGATTTCTGGCTTGCAAACAAGACCCATCTGTGACAATGCTTGCTAGGACTCTAGTTTTTCCCTTCCCAACTTTATGCTTGGTCAACACAAAAACCCAAGAGTCTTGTCTTCTTTCCAGACAACACATTTAAGCTCAAGCAGTAAATATTTGTGTCTTGAGCTCTGTAAGGCCTTGTTTGAAAATGCCACACTCTGACTCAACTGCTTTGCTTATGCTTGCAATCACTTGTCAAATGCTAGAGCATGGCTTGTAGCCAGGTTATTACAATAACAAAGGGGTGCTTCAGCACTGAGAAGACCTTCTACATCAGACCTGCTGTAGGCCTGTCTTTAAAGGGTATGATGCTAGGACACATGGACCACCCTGAAGCCCATGCTCAAACTGTCCAAATCTTTAAACTATGTGAATTGGCATGTGTTGACATCACAACTCAAAAACCCAGACAAAACCGTTCTGTGTGTACAAAATCAAAATAACACTTGCTCTGCACCCCACAAGGCTGGCTAGCTTGGCATCCCCTATTATGTACCTGTGGAACACAGACATGATCCTGTCTTCTCCTTGCCCCTCTCTGTCTTTCAGTAACCCTGCCAAAGGATATCCTGGCAGCAGTGCCCTACATTTCCCTAGCTCAGAAGCTGCAGTTCCTCTCGGGGGTGCCATGTGATGGGGATGAAGAAACTCCTGACTGCCTTCACAAAACTCATGCCCATGTAAGGTCCAGCCACCATCTACTCACAGAACTCTTCAGCAAATGAGGAGAAACGTGACACTATGCTGACACGGTAACGCAAGTCTGTGCCAGTGTTGCCAAGAGCTCTGCTGAGCTCTCACTGCCTTGATCATTTAAGGACAAGGGGTGATTTCCTCTAATTCCATTTAACACCATCTATTTTCAAAAAGGGGAAAAAGGGAATGTGTATGAGCATATGCATAAATTATACATAAGTTTGTAAAAGGAGGAAAAAGAAACATGTATCACACCGCACAGTTTAAATGAGCTCAACCCAGTTGTTGAATGTATCTCAATTCAATTGTAATTTAGAAATCCAAGAAATGCATGGGGAAATTCAAGCACAGGGTGAAACATTGGCTCAGAATTCAGACTGAATGCACAAGGGTGATTTTTCTTCCTTTTTCATGATTTAGTGATGTGAATTACTTCTGGCATGAGTCAGACCCATTTTTCACCATTACATTTAGCACTGTTTATTACACAGAGTTGTAGGTCCAGGCAGTAGGATAGTGTATCAGCAAAAAAGTCAGAGAAACATACAATAGAAGAGCTAGAGAGATTATTAAAAGGATGATAAAAGTAATGTAAAATGCCTTAAGAAGACAGCATTTTGGCTAGCTGCCTCCTGATCCGAGAAATGCTGGCAAAGGTAAGAAGTCTAAATAAAACACTTTAATTTTATTTTTGTAAACCTCTATTAATTTTAGCTGTTTACACCTTTTTATTGCTTGTCCTAAACTGAGACTACTGAGTACCTTTTAAGAAAAGCAGGCACAAAAATTAAGATCCTCAAAGGAAAAATTACTATCCTCTATACACAGACTTGACAATAAAAACACATCCAGTTGCAAAGTAGAAATTCTAGACAAGAAACAATGTGGCAACTAAAATCACCCTAATATTTCAACATACAATACAGGTAAATATAGAAAAGAGTGGAATAACATATTAAAAAGATTATTAATTAAATGAAAGGAACTACATCTGCATGGTTGACCTATAATACCTATAGTGTACAATAGAAACCAGCAAGCCTGTAACAAGGATACAGCAGATCACCATGCCCTCCAGTCAGCACCAAAGTAACACTCCCAACACAGGAATAAACTGTGCTTTAATCATATTGTCAGCTTCTGGAATGTAATAAAAAAAATTAGTAATTCTTTTACCCTCAGGAGATCTATTCAGTCTCTATCTGTTTCTTGAAAATCTGACTATTAGCATCAAACGTAGATGAAATCACTCTAACCCACTGATCACAACCACTGACAATAATTGTGCCCGATTTTCTTCAAAAAAGTGCAGATATGAAATATAACAAGCCATTGTCATCAAATAGCATCAATTTCTAAGTATAGTCTCTAAATTCAGAGTTGTTCATGCTGAAATATTATTCAGATCCTATTCTTTTTTTTAAATGCAGTGTCTTTCCAGATCTATTCCTTTGTATATCTCTCACTGATCTTGACCTGTCGTGGGTGAGGGCTCTGACCTGAAGAAAATTGCCAATAAAATAAAGAAGGGAGAAAAATATGGACTTTAACATCATGGATACTCCATGCTGAATACAAATGTTTCACATGATTCAAGGAGAACTAGACTAATATGGTAAGTTATGAATGGATGCAGTGGTGGATAAAAGGGACTGGTACGAAATGAAAGCCATGTAAACAACTGATAAGGAAAATGACAACTGACTGCCTCAGGACTGCTTAAAGTAAAGAAAAAAAGCACGAAAGGTCTTTTAAATGTCTGAAAAGGGAATAGCAATAGGAGAACCTGTTGAAATGAGATGAGTGACTGGGATTTGGCAAGAGAGAATTCCCTTCTGCAGAAGCAGCATGCATCCATTTCGCTCAGCACCAGAGGAAGAACAGACAGTAAGTTGCATACACTTCACTGAGAAGCAGAAGAGGATATAATTGTACTAACAACAGCAATTAACCCAGAGATAATTTTGTTTCCCATAAACCAGATATGCAACAATATATCTAACAGAATTCCAACAAGGTGGAAGGTACAATTATTCTAGCAGTCACATTTGACTGTTTAAGGACCCTAGCATGTTTATCCATTTGTTCATTTGTTACACTCTCTAACACAATGAAATGTGTCCATTAGCTAATATGAACATTGATCTAACCAAGTATTTCTACAAAATGAAAACATCCCAGAAAAGCTTCATTTTTAATTCATTCTTTGATGAAATGCTGACTCTAACTAGCTCTATTTTTTTTTTTAACTCTATTTGTTAACAAGTTCAGAGAAAAAAATAAATCTAACCTGCTTTTTCCTTCTTGGATAAAATAAAGTTTTCCACATTAATTCTAGTTCCAGTAGAGGAGAATTTTTTTCCTCCTCTGCTCAATAATGAAATGTGCCTATTTATACTCTTCCTGCATCTATGTTAGGAATAAGTCATTTTCATTATGTAAATGTGATGTATTCTAATTAAATGGAAGAATAAAGGCAATATGATAATTTACCTTAAAAGCTCTTAAAAACAAGGCTATATTCAACAAAAAGAACAGCTGAGTGTTGTTATCCAGAAGAAAACTAAAACCAGATAAAAACCATGAAACTGAATACCATGAAAACAAGGATAGAGACAAATTATATCTTTAGATGCTACTCACTATCTGCTGCAAAGTAGGTTTAAGAAATATGCATCCTGCACACACACAAAAGTTAAAATAATTTCACTACAAATCAGTGCAATATAGCTTGCTTATTAAGAAACATAATTGCAAAAATGCTCAGCACTTCAATGTGTGCTTGCATAGAAGGGGAAACAATTTTTAAAAAGTAATTACTTTGGTTTACTTCTAATAACTGCAATTACTGCTATTAAAAAGCAATTACTTGGTAAGAATAAAGAAACATTTATTGCTGCTTGCCATGCACAAGTAAAGTACTTGACCTTAGGCATACACCTAGTGAAAACTGAATTGGTGTCAAGTCACACAACACAAGTCCAGCAGGAAAAATCATTTGCCCCTCTCAGACCTGAGATGTAGTAACAATTCCAATAGATGTCACAATGTAAAAAAGACACCAAATCAGACTTCTAACAGTTACTCTTACTCATAATTGGTGAATATTTTCCTGTGACATTTGTAAAATGTAAAGAATCTTCTGCCCCCCACGCCCCTCCCCCACTCAAAAAAGAATCAAAAGCCCTGGCATTCACAAAACATTATGTTGCTTTTGATCACATAGAATAGAAGAAATCCCTAAGCTAGTATATTTGACAATACTGCTTGTTGTTGTACCTGTCCAATTAGGTGATAATAATAGAATCACATAGGGAAGCCTTTAAAACACTTGACATAAACTGTTATTACATCTAAATGGAAATTAAGAGGTTCAATTTCACAGTGGAAAAATCAAGTGTTGAAATACACTGAGAAAGCCTCAAAACCTTTATCTTCAAGAAGAAACCTGAGGAACAGACAGAAGAACAGTTATTTTTTAACCATTAAAACAGATAGAGAAACAGTATTGATTCATGTGAACAGAAATTCCAAACTTACTCAGCTTTCCCTTTTACATAGGACTTACATAGGAAAATGGGAGCACAGTGTTCATATATACATCCTCTATTGGGAAAAAAAAATAAAATAAAAATAATGTTCTGTTTTGCCAAGTCTACAACTGACATCTCAGAACTAGAGAGGGGGAAAAGGAAAAAAAAAAAGAACATGCACTTGCAGAGTTTTACTTTCTCTATGATCCTCTTGTAAGTGTTACACTACATACCCTCTGGAGCAGCAGTAAGTGCGGAAGAGTGAGGAAAAGAGAGTGATGCTCTCATGTAGAAATAATCTCTGGGATATAAAGCTAGTCTAGTCAACACGTCATTTCTCTAGATGTTGCATATGAACAGTGTCATGAAAACAGTTTCCCAGTGCTTCTCCCCCACACTGTGATGTCCAGTTCCAGGGCATGAGAGGGTACAGAAGCTCCAGCTGGCTTTGCTGTGTTCTGGAATTGACCTTGAATTTTTAGGAAGATGTCGACTGATGATTGGAGACAGGTGGCAAAAGAAGTAATCCTTATTTTGTACAACCCAAACTTTTTACATTCCTTTGAAACATTCCTTCCAGTTACATCACTTTTAGCACCTTGCCTTTTTTTTTTTCTTTTTTCCTTTTTGAGGTATTTAGCAGACATCATTTGGTATTTACTGTCCTTATGTTCTCAGAACCGATACTTTCAGGAATACATAGCAGCCATAGAAGCTTTCTTGTTCTCTTTCACCTTGTGTCTCAGCCTTGAGCTCAGGGGTTACTAAGCAGAGCAAGAGGTAAGGTGATCCTACTCTTCAAACAAGACCATGAGAGATTCCATGCCTTTTCTGACCCTCTGAAGATATAAAAATTTGCATGCTTGGCATAAGTCAGTCTTGTCAGAGCCACAGGTCAGAAAAGGCACACAGATACCCAGCAGTGCTGCTACCTCTGTATCAGTGCCTTCCTCGCTGATCCATGGAGACATGACAAATCCTGCGTGAAGGATGTTCTCTTCCTTTAAGGTATTATCAATGGACTCACTAATAACTAGGGAAATTCCTGCTGGTTTTCAGATTTGATGTAAAAATAAAACCCACAGAAATCTCAGGTCATTAAAGATCCTCAGACAACTCTGTAAGACTAGGCCATTAGACTTGCTGTCTCAATGAACCCCTGAACAGATTCTGATTTAGCTTTCCCTTCCTGTTATGTATTAAACGCTGCTGATTTTAGTCTGGAAGTGGCTGTGGGGCAAGAAATCCCAGTGTGTATTTTATATATCAACCTCTTAGGTAAGATCATTATTATTTTATCATACATAGCAGTGCTGAAATTTCACCACCACATCATTTACTGTTTACGTGTCAATGTCCTCACATCTGATGTTGCTAAATGATTAAATAGCTTTCTGACTTAATCTTCTAAAAGATGAAAAATGGAGAACTTTAACTTTCACTGCTTTGTACCATACACAGTATTCATTCTGCAAACCTGGAGATACTCCTACTGCTGACTTTTCTGTTAGCAGTGCTCTACAACATGTCTAAATAATATAGACTTTATCTTCAGAAATGTATGTTCCTCTCCCACTCTGATTTTTGCTTGTTTTATTTGTTGTTTATATGTCAGCTCAAGATACTGCTATTGTTCCTGCACGATATCTGCCATGTTCCCATCATGCCTTAGCTTTTCCTGGCCAGCAAGCGGCTGTTACAGACTCTCACCCTCACTAGTCTCCATGGGACTCACACAGTAATGCAGAATTGCAGCCTGAACTTTCCAGCAATTTTGATTCTGTATGCTTTTTAAGATGCTGCAATAAGAATACTAAAGTGAGGCCAGACAAAACATCTAGTATCTTTGGAATTTTCCATCTCATCCCAACCACTTGCAAATGAAGCTGTTTTAACCTTTTTAGCATTACTGCATTTCAATCCAATTTTTGTTAACGGTTGTTGCATTTTTTAGTTCAGGTTTCTACACTTCCAGAGAAAGAGGAAAATTAAATAGTAGATTGTAAGGGTAAGTAAGATTCTAAGACTCAAATGAGAAAGCTATGAAAGCAGCAGACTTTGAAAACTGTCTTGAGAAATTAATAGGAAACTTGTGCTTAGAGAGACTGGAAAAGAAGAGCTAAAAGAGAGGAGGAGGTGTTGCTGCCATCCAGCAGCCTGCTCTTTGCATCCGATTTTTCAGGTAATTTAGTCAGAGCAGTACTTAAAGGTCCCAGTGAAAATTTTGGAAGTTCTACTGCAAATATCCTCAAGTGTGCCACTGCACCAGAGTTAATTTAATTTCACCTTCCTGGTACAGTGGAATAGGTTGATCCTATACAGAGACTGAACCCTGTGAGCAACCATCCCCCATGTGTTCCTACGAGGACAGAGGAAAGCAAAAGCCAGGCAGTGGACATGGTGCAGGCAGATTGACTATATGGATGTGTCTTTCAATTCAGAGCTAAGAGAAGCTTGAAAGTATTCAGGGCACAGAATCTCCCTTTCAGTAAGCACCACCAGTACTATACACAATTATATTAACTTATACAAAGACTCCTGTCCCACATGTGCCGAAAATAAAACTTCCATAATTTTAAATTATCATTTCAAAATATTTCTCTACCTAATATATTTGGGTCATAGTGTTTGTTGTTTGTTTTTTTTTTTCTGGAGTTAACTATAAATTAATAAATCCAGCAAGAAAAAAAAATACGTTTCTTTATGCGATTTACTTGAGAGAGCCAAACAGAGGCTACGAGGATGATTAAGGGACTGGAACACCTGCCTTATGAGGAAAGGCGGAGAGACTGGGGGCTTTTTAGTCTAGAGAGGAGAAGACTGAGAGGGGATCTAAATGTCTAGAATACATGAAGGCTGGGCATTAAGAAGGCAGGGACAAGCTCTTTTCACTTGTGCCCTGTGATAGGACGAGGGGCAATGGACTCAAACTCAAGCACAGGAAGTTCCACCTTAACATGAGGAAGAACTTACTTACTGTGAGGGTGATGGAGCACTGGAACAGGCTGCCCAGAGAGGTTGTGGAGTCTTCTTCTCTGGAGACTTTCAAGACCTGTCT
Organism: Apus apus; assembly: GCF_020740795.1. Lineage (NCBI taxonomy): Eukaryota > Metazoa > Chordata > Aves > Apodiformes > Apodidae > Apus > Apus apus. The sequence goes on from NC_067282.1 coordinate 14,146,303, forward strand.
AGATGCATTTCTGAGTGACCTGCCACAGATTTGGTCCTGCTGTGGCAGGGGGGTTGGACTCGTTGATATCCAGAGGTCCCTTCCAACCCCTAACATTCTGTGATTCTGTGATCTTCAGCTCATGTATAATTCAACAAACTTAGCAAGTGCAGATAATAAACTAGAAATTTTTAACACTAGAAATATCTAGTGGATATTAATGAAATATCTACTGATATTTCATTAATAAATTTTTAAAAACACTTGAAAATTCAATGTAATTCCAAATTAGCTTAAGGAAATAATGCATAAAACCAAAGATTACCGAAGTGAAACTAAACTAATAAAGCAAATAAGCTACTGCATTGCAAAACAAGAGGGACTGGTTATAGTCTTTGATCATGAAAAACAGTTGGTTAGGAACAATTCTCAAAGAGGGTCACTGTGCCTTCTGAAAGGGTTACCAAATCAATTAAAAAAAAAAAAAATCAATACAATGGTTCTGACCCACATAAATCACTAAACATGGTTAGAAACTCACAGAACCATAAACATTGCCACATACTGCAAATGCTTTGGGTAAAAAAGCCTACAATCCACTCTTTTAACTAATATCTGGATCTTTCATGGCACTAAGCTCCCTGTGCTGCGGGGCTTGTGAGTCAACACACACTCAAGCTCAGCTGTTTCATGTGGGAGCCCACTGCTAAGTGATCAGACATATTGGGCACCATCTCCATCACAAGCCCCCACTCACAAGCGTGCTGCTGCCATGCATGGGCCCGTGGGGAAGGGAGGGCACTTTCCCACCCTATGATTAGCAGAGAAACAGTAATAGTGACATTTACGGCACGAGTCTTGAAAGCACAGACCTGCCGAGCTCTGCGATGGCAGTTTCCAAAGCAGCCTCCCACAAGCTGCGCCTCAGTTAAAAGTATTTCCTGGATTCACGCTGGTGTTACCATCCTGTTCCATTCTCCTGTGATGTGCCAGGTGCTGCAGGGTGTTTAACTGACGCAATCCATGATTTAAAACACTGCTGTTATAAGAACTGCTCTCCCTGCTGCCAAGCACCCAGGGGCTGGAAGGTTGGCAGCTGGACTGTGTGCAGTGCGTCCCTTTGCAATGCACTTCAAGAGCCTTACAAAAAGCACCAAGTATCTGTCTATTACCACTTGGCAGACCCAAGATGTGTATACAGAATAGGACTAACAAAATTTAGTGCTCTGATATGGCTACTTGTTCTAAAAATGGGGAGAAAAATCAAGCCAAAACATGTACACAGGCAAAAATCTTACAGAGAGAAAGAAAACATGTAACATTCCTCAACTTTTCTTTTGAAAGTCTTCTATGTGATCAGTCATCATTCCTAAAGTCAGTCAATGTACATGACACGAGAAACCCACATTGGGCCAGAAGTAAAATCAGCACAACCAAGTGTCCATCTGAACTAACATCAACACCGACGAAGGAAGATGGGAAGCAACAGACCAGTGATGAAACCCACACTGTCAGTCTGCTGGGCACATACCACATAAGCTGATCAGGATGTGTAAACTTCACATTTTAGGAGGAACTGGGATGGCTGTGGCTGTCAACTTTTTTCAACACTTCCTCAGGCTCAGGTTAGCTACTCTATGGCTCCAAGTCAGACACTGTCTGCTTGCTCATGGTGGGTCCGTAAGTGTCATGGTGAAATCAAGGTCCTCTCATTTCAAAGTAACAATTTAACTGACTCCATAGTAGTTTGCTTTTACTAGCAGCAATTAAACTGCAAATTATCAGAAAAATATGAGGTCTCCTGTGTGGCTCAGGGATTGCAACCTGCTGTGTTCATAACCATCATGTACCACAACAGAGCCAAACCTAAGTGTGTGGGAACAGCTCTTTGTGTGCTTATTCTGGAGGGGTGGCTGCTGCTGGTGGTCATTTCCAGCTGAGGTCAATTTGTGACATGAACCTGGGCTATCTAGCAAAACTCCCACACTCCACACATTTTGTGCACATTCGTAACTATTTTTTTAAAACAGTAAATTACATTCAGCTCCTGGAGAAAGCAATCTGCAGATATTAAAAACACACTCAAAATGACAATTCTTCATATGCCATTTCTCTCCACTTACTTAAGGTTCTTATACCCAACATCACATTTAATTCCTAGTGCCAAAGTTTGCTTGTTTTCTTTCTTTTTTTAATATTCACAAACATTAATTTATAGATATTATACTGGGGAGGACAACTGAGCTGCACTGCCATTTGTACTAATGGTATGAAAGAGTGTAGTTGTACAGAAATCAATATAGAAAATTAACCCAGACTTTAATTAGTCATCTTCACATTATATTCCATAACTTCTATTTCACACAAAAAAATATACTTGATTATGTGTTAAACTTATCATAGTTAACCAAATAATAACTTATGCTGCAAGATAAAAATGTTAATCTATTGCAGGAAAAAATGTATATACTTTAATTATCACTAATCTTTTTGTTCATATTTAACGATCAAAACTTACATTTCAGTGCTGCTTATCAACACAAATCCTCTAAGACTCCTGTTGAGCACACTCTTTGCCTGAGTGTCTGCACCCACAAGTATGTGCACAAACATGTATGTAGGATTCATTTAATGCACTTTTAGATTTAAGCCCTTTACTAAGTCATTGTCTTGCACTGCATCACAGTTTGAGGTATGAAATCAAGTTATAAAGACTTTGATTAATATAGCTAAACTGCCAACATTTTCTTTTGGTCATGTTGCAGAGCTGGAAAGTCTAAACACATCTTGATGAGGCAGATCTCATCAAGTAGCCAGTTATAATTTCAGCTTCTGCAGTGGCAAATGCTGCTGGTAGGGTCTTTGACAAAGAACACACTTGTTATTAACATTTACAGCGAAAAGTATGCCATACATATCCCACACATTTCTTACTCACTGCTCCACCTTCCTCATGCAAATTTAACAAATTACTTACATTTACATGGAACGCTTCCAGTTTTATAAAATTAGGACGCACAGGGAAGTACTTCTTCACTCAATAACTACATAAGAGTGACCCACAAATACACCCTTTTCTTAAGGATGGATATAAATAAACCTACAGAAATATTGCTATGGCTCAAGCAAAATAGATTATGAAATATTATCACAGGAAAATGCTCAGGTAATGTAGGTAACCAAAGAAAGTGCATTCTTAAAGTAGTGAGCATATGTAGTGAAAACAAAAGCGCCAAACAATTCAATCAAACAAAACCTGCAAGTCTTCACCAAACACGAAAGAATGTAATTAGAAATCACCTTTGAGAGGTAATTTTCAAACTGTGTACCAGTTTCTGCATAAGCTCACTGTTTTCAAACATCTTCAAAGCATAAAATGATCTGGTAGAAAACACCATCAACATAATCCTGAGTCTGCTGCAGGGATGTGCTGGCACAGATCATGCTTAAGACCACCAAGCTGGCATTTATCCCTGGCCCATACTGTGCTCTTTATGGACTGAGCTGCACACATAAGCTAAAGCAATACTCATTAGCAACAGACCTCAGCTCTCCAAGGTGAAATACATATTGTCAAGTCTGTTTTGCAGCTCTTTTAAGACAACCTTTATTGAATGCCTCACCCAAAAAAACCCAAAACAAAACAAAAACCCAAATAACAAAAAATAAACCCACACGGTAAGTTTCTTTTTTCCTCATTTCTGATGAGGCAAGAAACTTCAGACCATGTGACTGATTTTCTTTTTTACTAACTAACCTATCAAGGTGAAACAGCAAATTAAAAATATTTCCTTTTGATTTAAATATTTATTTTTTTAATCCTACATTCAGATTTAAAAAGATGTATTTAGGGGAAAAAAGTAAAACTCAACATTAAGCATATCTTCAGTTCAAAGTGAAGCATCCTTTTCTAGATACTTGTAGGAAATTAATAAGGAACTAAAACCTGGGTTTTCTGGAGCTTGGCAATAATGGTGATGTTCTTTTACCCAAGACTTGGGGAATTAAATTCAGCCATACAGTATATGAGAGATCCAGGCATGATTTTTTTTTTCTCCTGTGCCCAGTAGGAGGTAGATCCACTAGTCTTAATCCATAGGAAAGTGTTCCATCCACTAGGCTATAAAAGGAAACAACTCCACTCCATACTAAAGCTTCTACCTTTTTGCTATCAACAAAACTATTGTAACATATTTTCAGAGGACACAGCATCTCAGCAAAGACACTAGCAATCTGAAAAACAGCTGCCACATTGCACAGTACTCCCTGAAGAGATTACGTCTAATGAAGAGTCTGGAAGATAATTTTACAGGTCATTTCAAGCAAGATTGTTGAGGCTGGAGATAAAAATGATGTTATGTCAATAGCAGAAATTGTAATACTGCAGACAAGAAAGAAATTATTATTATATATATTTAACAATGAAAGGGTTTTAACCTATATATTGGGTTTGACAGTGATGAAAAACACTTGATCCAAGAACCACAAAAGCTGAGGAATGATCTGTGCCTCAAGGCAGTTATGCACATCAGAACCTCCTCTTCCCCTGTTTTCATCTAATAATTCGTGTGCCTCATTTACTTTACAACTGACATATTAATGCCTAATTATCCTTCTTCACATGTATGAGACAATACATTTTTCACAATGCAAAATATTTCAAAGTATAAATAAGCAAAAGAGCCAGATGTTTGACTGAATTAGTGTATTCTCACTAGCTTAGCACGATGCCAATCTGTTCTTCAAAAACATTTTTTTCAGCAGAGAAGTTTAATAAAAGTACTATCACTTTCAAACCCCACTGCACATCAGCACTTAGATTTGGGTTTAGACCTTTAAATGCACTTTCCATCCTGTTTTAAATTAAAAATTTGGGCTCTTTGCCAATGAAATACTTGAAAAGGCAAGGGGGGGAGAATTCATCCATGTTTTTGTCATAAAGGAAACAATCTTCTGGCATGTATGTCACAATGTTTTTTTTGATACATTATGGGCAAGACTTGATGAAAAGATGGAAGAGGACTACTAGAAAGAGTTTAATTTCTAATATAAAATTACTAAATCCTCATATTTTGGAAACATTTAACTACAAATTCTGTAGATACCCTGAAGTGCATTTTTCCTACCAAAGGTTCTGAATTTAAAAGTAAAGCACAATTTTTCTTACATAATCCCATTTGAATTACATTTTGCACCATACAAGCAAATAAAGGTAATTCACTTACTGCCAAAAGACTGTATTACCCTGCTTGGCATGGCTGAGCCCCAGGCACCTTGCCGGTCTTGTTTGCAACAAAGTTAGCAGCTAGCTTGGATATAGTAAAGCTGTTCTCCAGAAAGAGTGGTACTGAGTTCATACTCAATCTGATACACACTGTTAAGCATGAGTACTGAAATCCAAAGAAAGCCTCAAATACATGACTAAGTCTTCCAGGTCAGTCACTACTCACAGTTAGTTAACACTGACAGATCAGTATTTCAAGTATTTTTCCAATTTATAGGTAATTTAATATTTAAGCACACTATACTGTCTCAGCCTACACTAACAGACTATAACCTGATCAGCACTGCTGAACTCTTTGACACAAAATCAAGCCAGCTCAGTTGAACACTGACAATTATTCTGATTTTTAATGTGGCCATGCCATTTTACAATTAATGAATCAATTGAAAAAATATCTGGGGGAAAAAAAGACAAAAGGAAAAAAAAGGAAAAAAAAAAAGATGCACTCAGTGTCTTTGTGTATCAAGACTCAGGAGTACCTCTACTGAACTAAAGTAGTAGTTTGATAGACGAGGGCTTTAGCTACAAATACAAGAAATGTTTGTTGGGTGTTTTTTTTTAATTATCCAGGTACTACAGCACTTAAAGGCAGTCACAAAACGACACATGAAAAACATGTTCTATGAACCATACACGCAATAACGTCAGCACTAGGACTAAATCACCACTTGAAGAAAACTCTTTCTTAGTATCAAAGCGCTCTTCAAGTGACAGTCACATGCCACATTACACCAGTAAGTATGTTACCCTCTCAGTAATGTTTAAAAGGAAGCAGACTGTGGCTTTTTTTTGGACATCAGCTGTACTCTCCATTACTGTTCTGCATTAATCACCATCACACAGGATGTTCCTGGGCATTTTTGCACATGTAAATCATGCATGTCATTTTCCAGTTAGTTTGAAACAAACAAACAAACAAAAAAAAACAAAGAAGAAAAAAAACAAAACCCAAAAAACATCAAACAACTTTTGCAATATTGCATATACCAAGTAATAATCTAAATGAAATGTAAATAGCTTTATTTAAAACATTTTCATACATCAACGGATGTAATCTGGAGGGTTATTTTCTTGTGTTTTGCATTTAATCACAGACATTTGATGTCAAGGGACCTGTGGCTAGCTGTACCTCAATGACAGACCCACAGACCTCATGGTTTAGACTTATAATTGAATGGTCCACAGAAGGACTCGAAGGAAAAACATGGCACCTGACAGCACAACCAGCTCCCTGAGCTGTTCCATTTCTGAAGAAGCAGCTAAAGAATAAAAACTGGCAAACCATGTATGAAGAGACTTCATAAGGCATGCACACTAAGTCCAACTAGATTCACAGCACATGAAATACTCATTTTACATAGCTTATCCATAAGGGTAATATATGGTCTTCATCAGCAGTATCCTCAGGATCTGCAGACACCTTATATGACTGTACAGATACAAGGTTAGATTCCCATAATACTCTCTACCATACCAACATCAGCAAATACTGGTGATTTGAGGGTTTTTAAATAAAATAGAGAAAAGTATTCTTACTGCATGCAAATTACAAAGATGAGAAACGGTATATCCTAAACATGGGCCATTTGATTATGTTCTTGGCCATATGAAGGCCATTAGTAAAACTAATGACTTCTGGCTGGAAAGTCAGATCTGCAAAATGTACCTAAGACACGATGTAGGTGGAATTTAGGCAGGCAAATTCAAAACCTGTGCTTAGTAATCACATACCCTGGAGGACACTAAATCCACTGCATTCATTCCTGCCAGACAAGGAGGCCCTTGCAGTGGGGTTGTGAAGGCATTGTCTACAGACACCTGTGAAGTAGCTCCTTTCCATATCCAGAAAAGCCCCCAAAAGACAGCTTTGTGCATCTATAAAAACAAGTACTGCCCACTAAAGCATCCTTTTTAGTAGCCATTATATAAATTTAAAAAGGGGCACATTCCTCAAATTTACACCTTCCACGCATATCAGGTAGCTTCTGTCTATTCTGTTAAAAGACTGACAGAGACATCCACCATCAGGGAGGAACTCCAGGGTCCTGGACCTACCTGTATGACAGAATCAGTCATCTAAGGTCTTGATCTGACACAACTGGAGATAATTTTCTGCATTTAGTGTCATCCTAGTTCTACAAAGCAATTTGATGAGGATGTAGGCTTTCTTTATCGCCACTGTGAGATGATCAGAGGCAATCTCCATGTTTCTGTGCTGGACCAAGAGCTGCCAGCACAGTCTTACACTGCAGAAGTGAAAATACCAGCACCCCACTGACCTTGCAGATTTTGTTTTAGAGATGTATTTTAATCAGTTATATAAGATCTCTAATCTCTTAGGTGCACAACCATTCTGAATGGGTACACAGCAAAGGAACTTCAGAATTGTTGTATTAGTTCAAAGCTGAACTAATCTCTGAACTACACATTATGAGATTTTTCTCTGGAAAACATTCAGTAAACAGATGCATTCATGTATTTTGAGATCGGGTTTAAGTCCAACGTACCATAATGTATGGTCTTATAGCTACATGAGGTTACTGCTCAAAGACACTCAGGAATAGCAATACAGCAGTGAATTCTGAAAGCTGTTTACTCTTAACTGAGTTTATAAATAATCAACCACTGTGAGTGATGCCAGTTTACTTCCTATTATTCCTTTCCTATATCCAGTCTGTTCATAAGTGGCTGCCAAGTCCCTCATAGATAAAACAGCCAGACCTAGGAGAGGTTGATAACTGGAGTTTACCAGTTAAGCAATAAAACACAGTTTGTACAAAAGAAAGTACACATCTTCTGGCAATCACTGGAGATTCTAGGACTCATCTTGCACTGCTTAATACCTATTTTCCTCCTCTGTGGGATAGCTTCTCCTCAGAAGCACTAATAAGTGGTAATTACAGAAGTCACGCTGAGCACACACAACCAGAGGGACAGTCACTGTCAACAATGAATGTCAATTGACCTGGATGTTAAGAACTGCAGGTCCCGGAACCTTTAATAATTTAAGTTTCATTTAGTTTTTACAGCATATGTTTTTACACCCTACTTTAAATGATAACTCTCAGACAAAAGTTAAGAGAATTAATTACACGAGGCTATGTGACTTTGACAAAACGTGGTAAGGAACGGATTATGGTTTTATGAACACGCTTGTAATGTGCGCTCTCTCTGTGGGAGCCTCTGATCGTAACTACATTAAACCCCTTGGATATCGTTAATCTTAAGTACACCCGAGGTCCCTCGCACCGCTCTCCACGGCAAACCGAGGCCACCCTCGCCTCCCCTGCAGCGGGGCAGGCACCGCGCTCCGTGCCTGGGAACAAGCCCTGCCAGCTGGGCACGCGGGAGCTGCTCCTCCGCAAGCACAACTACCTCGCTCCTCCAGCGGGGAAGACGAGGAAAGATGACCGAGTCCCGCGGCGCTGCCCTCCAGCGGGTCCCGCCACGGGCCGGGCCGCCGCCGGGCGCAGCGGGGCGAGCATCGGCACCTCCCGCCGCCCGCGGAACCCGCGCCGCCGGCTCCGCGCCCGCCAGCACCTGTCCCGCCGCCTCTTCCGCTCCCGCGCAGAGCCCGGCGCCCCGGCCCGTCCGCGCCCGCGCAGGGAGGGAGGTAGGGAGGGACGGAAGCCCGGGCAGCGGGACTCACACGGGGTAGAAGGCATAGGGCGGCAGGGCGCTCTCCTCGCACGGCTCCGCGTCCAGCAGCAGGTAGTCCTGGCTGTCGTTCCGCCGGGCGCCGGCCGCTGGGGAGCTGCTCTTCCGCGGGGCGTAGGGCTGCGCCTGGCTCATGTTGTCCCGCGGCTGATGCGCCCGAAGGCGCAGCGGCTGCCTCAGGGCGCCGCGGGAGCTGCGCGGGGCTGCGGCTCCGGCTCCCGGCAGCGCGGAGGGCGGGCAGCGCGGCGCCCCGACCGCCCCCGCGCCCCGCCGAGCCCGGCCGGGCGGGACCGTGTCAAGCGGTGCCGCCGCCCCGGGAGCCGCGCCCGCCGCGCCGGAGGGAGCGCAGCTGGGCACGGGGTTGCGAAGTTTGCGGCGCCTCGGCTGGTGCTGCCGTTCCCGGCCGGCGGGAGGGGCGGGAGGTGGGAGGGCAGCGGGCTCCGCTCGCCTCCCCAGAGGCGCTGCACGGCCCCTCCGCACCGCCCTCGCTGTCCCGCCTGCCCCGCCGGTCCCGAACCGATCCTGCCCCGCCCCGGCTCCCGCCGCAGAGCGACCGCCCCGGGGACGCGCCCAGCGCGGTGGGACCGTCTCACCTGCCACGGTGCAGCCTGCTGAGCAGAGACGTACGGACATCGCTGCAAAACACCTCCAAAAAGGGGCATAATATTCTAAAAACAGCGTCGGCAAGGACCGTGCTCAGCTTCAACCACTTCGTACAAAACACAGCCCGCGGCGGGCTGAAAAAAATCAGGCAAGCGTGCGGCTGGGGCTAACTCCGGCTGTCAGGGGCAGGAGCACTTCTTCTGGCTTTATTTTAGCTTGGAAATACAGCGTGAGCTGTAATAGATAAAATATACTATTATAATTATTAACTTCTCTAGGAAAAAAAAATAAAAGGCACTGAAGAAATAACAGTATCTACAGGCATCTTTCACACTCACTGTAATAGACTTACTATTTCATCAGGGAATACTTAAAAATGCAAGTTGTAAGTGTATGGTTAAAATGAGCGCATCCAAATAAAATCATCTCTTCCTCATCCCCAGCCATGTTCACATAGTTAAAGGATTGCCAAGTTTGTATTTGAATAGTGCACAGCCCTTTACTCTTCAGGCATGGACACCTTCCCCTAATTTGGTGCTGTGCTGAGACGCCCAGCACCCCGCTGTAGGCCCCAGGCAGGCAGGCTGACGTGCCCCCGTGCTCTCCACCAGCCTTTGCCAGACCATGGATTTAATGACTGCTTGAGCCACCGAGACTCACTTCGCCTGTTGAACTGCAAGAGAAGGAGGGATATAGAGAGATCCACAGCTCACTGAAGCTACAACAGTATTTACGTGGTCTTGAGATGAGGTTCAGAAATACCTGCAGTCAGAAGTAATTTCACGGTTGCTCAAAGTTTCTGGAATTTCTTTTGTCCTCATAGTTACAGCTCTTAAAATTACACCCTAATGGGTTTCAGAAATCTTGCTTTCTTGCAAAGCACTCTTTCCTGTTAAAGAGTGGTTTATTTTAAATTGGAGGTTTAGTAGCAACATTATCGTGTATTTTATAGGTCTCATGCTAATTCTTATTTCATATTACTATATAGGGTTTGCATTTGAGAAATGTGCTGTTGACAATACCTCACATTTTTATTGCAAGAAAATTGTTTGCCAGTAACAGAGTACTTTGTGATGGGGGAATTTTAATGTGTTCCATCACTCTTGTGCATAATCATTTCATTCCACTTGTCCTGCTTTGCTACAAAGATGTTTTCTCAGGTGCTTCCTTTCCTAGATCCCAAACCTTCCTTGGTCTTAATTCATATTTCAGCCTCATAAGCTATGATATCACCCCAGGCACTCTTACTTTCTTGTTTATCCCAAATCTTCCATAAATTCTGAAGCCACACTCACAAGCTGAAGTGAAGACTCTTGTAGTGTCTTTCAGATTATATAGCAACAGTGGCACTAATGAAAAGGGAACGGAAACAACATGGCATTCTTATTTGTGCATGCTGTAGAACAGATATACCATGAGAATATAATCCATGTCAACAGGGAAGCCTACATCAGTATTTTTAGTGACTGCTTACTGAAAGTTAACCACAAACAGCTGCTTCTGAGTATTTGATAGCTGAGAAACATGGTAGCATCTTGAACTCTTCCAGTTCTTGGTCATGTCTCTACAAGCTTTTTTATTTCAGATTAACAGCATGTGATGGTCATGGTCATTACTTCTGTGTTACATAGGCTGTTTTGGTCCTTCATGTTTCATAGCACTGCTACCAAAATTAGCTATAAAAAGGAATCTTTACAGAAAGACAACTGAATAGGCACTGGACAGTGCATTTTCTCTAGAATGGAGAAAGTACCTATTACATTTGAAACAGTGGAAAAAACTTGTACTTATATTGTCTTTTTTGATTCAGTCTGGTGATTAATAAAGTATGCATGCTTTTCCATGCCTACATGCTTGCTAATTACAAATTACCTCCAGGAAACTACCTCAGTGTGATGCACTTTTGCTTCACTTAATCGAGGAGTGGTAGGACTTGGTAAGTTAAACAGCTGCATGATTTTTCAGAAACATTGGGCAGAACAAGTAATAGGAACAAAAAATGTTCATTGTCATTGAAAGAGAAAAAGATGCTGAGCTGAAATTCTGAATCTTTACAATCTGATTGATTAAAAAAAAAAAGTACATTTCAATGTACTCTAGCAACTGTTTAGTGTTCTTTACCTAATTACAGAATGAAGACATGCAGCACTGTAAGAGTGGGCCATACTTCTGCTAGATGTTAGATAAGTACACATCTTCTGAAGTCAGTGGATGTTCCAAGAGTTACAAGATGATGGAAAACCTGGCTAAAGGTGGTATATTCTGTTGCATTTAGGGTGTTCTGGATGTATTTTTGTCTGAATGGTTCAAGATATAGGATTGAACTTGCATTATTTCCTTCTTTGAGTAATAGTCTAGGGATGGTGATTCATTCTGCAACTATCTGTAAGGTAGTGAGATTACAGAGAATTACTGTGGATGGCAAGATGCTGGGAGGAAGAAGCAAGGAGTGGTCTTTTCCTTCTGTGAGAGACAAGAAAAGAAATTCCTATCAAAGAGTATGACTTTAGCTACTTGTTATGCTTCTTGCAGACCTTTCCAATGCCAAAATGAAATTCATATATCATTATTCTGGCTATGCTAATGACTTGGTGTTTCTGTTGCAAAGATAAACAATATGTACTATTTTTAATTAATTTCCCATTCTTAGTATTTTTGCAATGCTTCATGAAACACTTAAGTTGCAAACTGAATGTCAATTAAATTGCTGTACATGTTCTAGAAAAAGTTTTATCTTCACTGCAGTCCTTCCCATTCATATATATGTTTTAAATCAGTGAATACAGAAATAGACAAAAGAGCTATTTTTCTGAATCTTTATCTGTCTTACACGTATATTAACCTTTTGTTCCTTTGAAATAAAATATCTATAACCCTGACTGGTGATTAAAAAATCACATTATTTCCATACTATTTCCCTTATATGCACTTTGTTATTACATAATCTAAAACTACATCTGTTTTCACAGTTAAAAAGAACTGATGTATTTAGTGTGAGATTGAAGTGTTAGTTTAGAGCTGGCTTAATTGATTTTATTACAAACACAAATTACAAACTATTCCATCATAATTCACTCAGTCAAGTATTGCAACTGAGATTTTTCACACAGAAAGATGAAGAACAGAAACTGAAAACTCCTATTCCCTGTGCAGGGGACAAGTGACAGGCACATTGCTTAATGCACTGCCAGAAGTCACTTGGGTACCATGGCAATGAAAGCTGCAAAAGAAGCCATGCAGAATAGCACAGTACCATGATTCAGCCTCACTGAATAACTTACATAAAGGTTATCTCTATACAACAAAATATAGGTATTGCTCACTTGCATGCTAATCCAAACCTCTTTGGGAACAAAAGGAACTGCCAACATCAACCTGTACTTACAGCCCAGAGACTTTCAAGGTTTCATAGAAGGATGCTTAGTTGCTCATGTTTAACCAAAGTCTTCTTAAGTAAGCTGGTTGGATTAAACTGACAAAGGTACTCCAGCACCTGCTGGAGCTTAGGTTCCTGGCTCTCTGTTCTGCACTGGAAATACTGCCAAATATACACTTGTATACACCAGGAAAAGGGCAAGGCATAGTATCCATGCCATGGCTAAGCAGTGTCACTGTTGTGGGTGTGAGCAACACTTGGAAAGAAAAGAAGTAAGCTATACAGCAAAGAAATTCTGGTTTCTTGGAGGGGTGAAAGATGAGTAACCTGCCTACTAGAATTCCTTCTTACTGCATAGTACAGGACTGGAGACTTGCCTTTATACAGCCAGCAAAGTGAACCGTTGCTACTCAGTAGTTTTGTTAATTCTCTCCATAAAAAATAAAATAACTGTTGCCAGCTACTATCTTCAATCACAACTAGTTTTAATGTGAATGAGGACAGAATCATGTTGTGCCACCAGAAAAATGTATCTATGTCTAAAAATCTTCTCTAGTGTTGTCTCTTCTGGTCATGATCCAATCTACTGCTTCACATTCATCTCTCATACTCGTACTTTTCTTCCCACAGAAAGCTGCAAGTGTAAATCATAATCACTGTCAGAAATTGCATCTGTGCCTATTTCCTGAGAGCTCAATGAAGATGTGGGCTCAAATGGCCAGTGGATATTGGCACCCAGAGGAGAGCATTAGGACTAGATCATAGAAACAGTAGAGTACAGTGTTTGAGGTCAGGAAATACAGAAGAACTTTTGCACTTAAGAGAGAGGGGAGAAAAGTAGGATCTAAGATGAGAAGGAAATAATGTAGGGATGTGTTCCTACCTGGACATTTATACTCAGGACAGTAGTATGGGGGTAGAGATTTCTAGGAGCATCATTATTGCTGAACTGCCAGAGACACTCTACCACCATCACTTCCACAAATAGGCACACACGAGTTACAGGATCCCACAGCCATTATCCTATTTCTTGCTGTCAGAAACATACAGTTCTTCTCTATGGACTCTCACACAATGTCTGTCATACTACATTTGCCTTGGTTTATGTTAATTATTGTAAATTAGTTTCAAATATCTGAAATGCACTAACACCCACCTGTGGTGTATCTACGCTGTGAAAGTCATTGCAACTGAAATATTGTTATTAAATCTGTTGCAGTTTTATTGCACACCATTTTATGGGTTTCACACAAAGAATGTGCTTCCAACTCAGCAGTCTGAGACATGATTAAAGATAAGCAACACTAGTAATCATCAGGCCCCTATTCCCATTATAGTTTATAAGTGCTCCTTCTATATTATAAGTGAAGAGGAGGATATTTGAAGTTAAACTAGATAGAATTAAGTGGAAGTGGCAAAGTATTAACTTTCCAAGTAGAGTGTATATGTAAAGGGATGTTGGACCAGAAATTACGGATGTTGTGAAAAGCAGGAGTGAGAATTCTGACAGGAATCAATAGACTTACAGTATTATTACATCAGTTTGAGGTCAAAGTTAGATTTTTTCATTTGTCTACCTTCTGTCTTTACCAATTTATTCAATAACCTTATGTCCTTCTAAAGACTAATGTAAGAGCTTTTCTATGTGAGTTCCATGTTAACTCAAGATACTATATTAACTTCTGTGTCTTTGCCAGTGTGGTTCAAAACATCTCCACTTATCACCTAATTTTAGCAAAGAAGTCGAGAAACTGGTACTTTCTTAGCAGAACCAACATGTGATTGTCATCTTGGAGATTTGGTGTTTAGACATATCAATAAATAAATGACAAACCAGCATCGTAAATAATGACAAATTAATTAGAGCTTTAGCAAAAATATTTTCTTAAAAATTCAAATAACTATTGCTGACATAAATAATGTGGTTCATAACAGTTGCAAGATGTACTATTTCCTTTTAATTTTAATTTAAGTGGTCTGTATAAGTTGAAGGTATGAAGCACTCAATAATGAGAAAAGAATGTTTTGGGTTTTGGTTTTTTTCTGGTGAGTACCTGAAATCTTGATTTAGCCCTGGCAGTTTAACATTCAGGTTTGTCTCTATGTCATATTAAGAGATGACACCAGTAGTTACTCTAGTTCTACCAATAGAAAAGATTTGTTACATTTAAAAGCAGATTAAACATAGCAAGTACCTCCTGAACATGTCTCACTGCTATGTCAACTTCATCATTTAAAGATTCTAGAATGATAGATGTTGCAATGCTGCCTTCAAGATGGAAATCATAGTCATTGATATCCCACAAATTTTCTCCTACTGTTAAAAAAATAACTCAGAACACTTTCTTTATCATCAAAGTTATCTTTTCTAAGTTATCTACAATTTCTCTCTTTATATTTTATCCAAATTACACATATGCATCATTTTCCTCTGTAGTAAATTAGTTTCCACCCTAAGCTTCTTAGGTTGCCTGTTAGAAATATTCTAAGAAATAAAATAATCCAATCTGGAATTACAATCCACTTTGCATTTCTATTTCTTTTGCGACACGTAAATTCTGCACCATTTTATTTAGTGACTTGAGTAGTAAAGTAGAAGGCTTCAGTGCTTCTTGGCATTAATTTTTTGAAGAGACTCCACCTTCTACAATGTAAATTATTGGTTCTCTTTATTTTATTTATTTATTTATTTTATTTTATTCTAGGGTCTGACAGTATCAGTGCTACAGAGAAAACATGATGCATTATCAACTGGCATCGAACTGAGACTGTCTTTGAACTCAGATATGTCCTTTTATTTGTTGAGGGGTTTTTTATGCTATAAGTCTGACAACCATCAGAGAGACTTCCCTGGCTGGTTTCTGGAGGCAGGCCTGTATTTTCTATACTTGTAGTGCAGGTCTGTCACTCTGTCTTCTCTGTGTTCTTGCTGCAGATGATTGGCCTGATCTGTTTTGTTTGGAAATCAGGGAAAAGTGAATTAGGAAAAGGACATTGTTATGCCTGAAGGGATGTGCCACCTAAGCCAGTTCCACCTGAGGACCAGAGGCTTTCCTCTGTTTTGCGGTGCATCATTGGCCTTCCCAGCTGTTGACTCTCTGGTTCCTCTACATTCATGGCTTCCATTATTTGGCATTCACATATTTCTAGATTAGTAAGGGTTTGTTCAAATAACGGTTTTGAGAGAACATTCATGTCTGTAATCACACATTAATTATTCCATTTACCCAAGATGGTTCAAGGAAAGACAGTAACTATCCTTTAATTACGGCCATTATTTCCCTTTTTTTTAAAAGAAGTTCCACCATGCATTACTAAAGAAGAAATAATATCATAAAACTTGGATAATTATTTACTTATCATAAATATACTGAAAAAAACCACAAAACCTGATTTCTGGGATGAAGTTTGTTTACATACATAAGTAGTTGTATTTTATGAACTAAATTATAAAATATACTATATATTATATATATATATATGTCTTGAGGAAGAAAACAGACCGGGTAACAAAAATGTAAAACAACTCAGTCTGCTACAGTCACAAACAGTTTGGCAGGCTCTACTCAACATTCTGGATGAGATCAAGTCTTATATAAATTAATTCTGCTTATACATGTCCTTCATCCAAAATTTGAGCTATGGTGGCATCTGCCAGGACATGCTTTGACAGTCATTCTACCCATCATTACTTCAGACCTCACTGAGCAGTCACTCCATGTCCTGTCTCCAGACAGATGTTTTACCTGTAGTTTATGAAACTTAATTTGTATGTGACATCAGTGGGTGAGCTAGAAACTGTGAGATGGAGCACAGAAGATTTTAATGTAATTCCTTTCCTTCAGTTATGTGGTAATATTTCTGTTCATGACCTCTTTTGGGAAACTGGTTGGTTGCTGTAGTAATTAGCCAAAGAAGGTAGGGTCTTATTCACCTCAGTTATTCGTGAAGTGCTGGACTTGCTTTCTAAAAGCCTGACAAATATAAGCTCTGGAATATGAGATGTTAAAATGTAATGAGTAACAGGACAAGAGGAAATGGTCTCAAGTTGCACCAGGAGAGGTTTAGGTGAGATACTAGAAGAAACTTCTTCACTGCAAGGGTAGTTAAACACTGGAATAGGCTGCCCAGGGAGATGGTGGAATCACCATCCCTGGAGATGTGTAAAAGACATGTAGATGTGGTGCTTTGGTAGAGTTAGGTTAACGGTTGGTAGAGTTAGGTTATAGTTGGACTCGATGATCCTAAAGGTCTTTTCCAAGCAGAACAATTCTGTGATTCTGTATTAGATCCTTCTGGTCTGTACACAAATATTGGATTGTTATGATCTCGGTGTTAGCAAAAAATGGCATGACTTCAGGGTAGAAAACCTGCAGCGTTTCTGTAGATTTTGTTTGCTTGGAGTCATCATGACTGTTTGGAATATTTCTCTGCTCCTGGAATGACAGCTCTAGCAATCAGTGCACCTCGGGGAGGGAAGCTCATATGCCTTATTCCATGAGCACCAGCCTCACTGTTTTGTGGATCCCTGAGATGGCACAAGTGCTAGGGAATGGGCACCGCAGGGCTGCTGGATGGCAGGAGCTCAGGCTTTATAATCAGAGAACATTGCTACCGTGACAGCTGAGTTTTTAGTTAAAGACATTCATTCTAATTTTCAATAAGCAAAAGGATATTAACAGTGACTCCAGAAATGCTTCTGAGAGACAACTCCGTGGGCTTTTAGGAAAAAAAAAAGAAAAGAAAAGAAAAAAAAAAGAAAAAAAAAAAGAAAAAAAAGGGAGATATCATTTTATATTTGCCTTATTTTGCACTGTCTTTAGGCATCTATTAGTGTCACTTGCTTTGATGGATTACTTGGTCTTGTCAAACATGCTTGTCCTTAAAACAGGAAATTATTCAGAGGTTGCATTGCTGACTTATGCAAGATGTTTATTTGTTGTGTCTGGCTATGCAATCACAGTGTCAAAAAAATACTTTACACTGTGGTTGATTATACTATTTTAGTAATTCACAGGTGTCACACGCCTCTGGTTTGACTACACCATGATGCATAACATTTGCCTACTACTTTTACATCATGGGTCTTCAGGAATAATGGTCTCTACTTATACAGCTTGACAAATTTGAAAAGACCAAACCACTTAGTTAAAAATATTACAATGACTCATACTCCTTTGTCAGATAAAAGGAAGCTGCTTCCACTGTTGAAGTGTGTTATTGTCCTGGTTTGAGCCAGTTTGAAGGCAATTTTCCTTTTACTGATTTTTTTCCTTCAGTAAGCTTTCTTCTAACCACCAGCAAGTGTTCCAGCTACTGCACTGATAACACTGGAATGTTTATGTTACTGCCGAGAGTCCAAAGTTGCGTCTTTGCTCTGCTGCCTTAGATGCTGCTGGAAGCAGCCCATAGGGAGCAGTGGACCAGATGGACAGTAAAACTGGCCAGAGATATTCCGTTCCATATATCTACGTAAGCTCGGAGGAAGGTCAGAGATCACAGAAGACAACTTCCTTCCTGCTTCTTCTCCCTTTCTCTTCTGTCCATGGCCAGCATCCAGGGAGAACTCCATCTATCCATCACCACTGACCCTGGGCTCGTGCATCCCTGACCCTCATCACTCTCCCTTCAGCTCCTGTCTGCTCTGCTGGTCTCTCCAGCAGCTCCAGGACTTTTCAGGTCTGTTCACAGTTCAGGAGATGCTGTGGGAGTTGCTGAGGGTGGGGGGAGGCAAGAGGCTTTTTGCACATTCCTGAACACATCTGTATATAATTTACATATTTTCTTTAATCATTGGTATTTAATTAAAACTGTCTAGCTTAGTCTTCAATCCAGAAAAGTCTCTCTCTCCATAATTTTATCTCTCCTTCCCTACCTGGGTGGGAAGGGGAGGGGACTGAGAACATTTTTGTCTCTGGTTTGATTGCCTATCCCGACTCAAACTGTGACAGTTATTTATCTTAAACTGGTATTCATATCTTAAGTGATGGATAGATTTAAGCTGGCTACTTCTTATTTTAATATAATTATTATGTTAGAAGCAATGGTAAAGTCTAACTGTTTGAGGATTTTCTTCCCTAATGTTTCCAAGTAAGAGCAGAGCCTATAAAACAGATGGTGCTTTAACACAGATTTGTCATTTCCACTTCAGCATACAAGACATCTTTTTGACTTGATCAGTACTGTTTTGTAGTAAGGAAACTTTTTTTGAGAAATTTGCTATTATTTGTTCTGTGAAAATTCTGATAGCATGGAAGGATTTAGATAACACCACAACATACAAGACATTTAATGTATGTGCGAAATTGTTGCAGTCCATGCAAAGCTACAAGAAGTATTCATTCAACACAGTATCATGTAAGTAAAACCAATGTCAACCCAGAAAAGTAAAAATATGAAACAGATCAGAGTACAACTGCAGTTTCTTCTGATGGACTTTATAAAGTACATCGTGGTGGTCATCTGCCTAATCCTTTACCAGACTATCTGCAGCATCAGTGAAGTGGTACTTGCTGCTTATAGACCAAGGAAGGTATGTTTGGAGGCAGAGATATATAAAATCCTCGGGCTTTTAAGAATACCATGCTGGTGGGAAGTAATTTTCACTTACCTTTAGATGTTTACAATATAGACATACAGCTATTCAGGCTTCTTCTGTAGGCAATTGTCTATCCATTTAGGTTAAGACAAATTGCACACTGCTGGCAGAAATTTTCCCCCACCAATCTTCAGGGAAGCCTAGATAATTATCCCAGAAGTAGTTGTTTTTACACTGCAAATGTATAACAGGCAAGAAGAATTCTTCTGCACAGTTCAGCATTCACCTATGACCTTTTAGGCTCCCACACAATAGTTCATCACATACAACTTAGACCATGTTGTAATAATAGATGCATGGAAGTCCTATGAAGTCATGATACACAAAGCTGGGAAATGTCTTAAACAGGAATCTTTTTTTCCAGACTCTCCTTTTGCAAATGGTAGTTATGAGATACTATCTGCAACTTATGCCTTAAAAAAAAAAAAAAAAAAAACAACACAAAACAAAAAAAAACTCACAAAAAAAAAAAACCCAAGCAATTCCAGGATCTAGTAGAGGCTTTTTAACATAAAATCAAAATAAAAATTAAAATTAAGCACTAAAGGAGTGGGATGAAGTTAGGGCAGAGGGAAAGACACAGCAGCTCTATGGAATATACTACTTATCCCTTTTAATTGAAAATATTTTTAAGAGCTGGAGAAAATTTACAACTTCAGAGGGGCTTTTTATAATTATCTTAAAACTCAGAAAGAGTAAGAAATCTTTCCAAAATACGAATCTCTTACATTTGGTAGAAATAATTAATAAAATTGCAATATTAAAATCTGGTTGGATACTTTTTGTTCAGGCTCTGCAAAATATCTACATGGTTGGTGCATTTGGGGGGTTGGACTAGATGATCTTTCGAGGTCCCTTCCAACCCCTAAGATTCTGTGTGATCTGTGTGATTTATAAATAATTCTAGCAAAGAAATAAAATGTGAAAATGAATGTACTGAATTTTTATGCTTATTCCCTTTTCAGTAAATATGCAGGGATCTTCTTTTATCCCCCAAGACCAGATGTACCACATGTAATGAGATTCTGCGAAGTATCAATAAGCACAAACACCACAAAAGTAATCTGGGGTATTCAGTTCATTCCTAACAAGCAGGATTAATGGGGAATGGATAAATACGTATGTAAAAAGCAAGACTGGATTGAAAGTTAAGGCTTATGGCCAGGATTAATATTTAAGAGTACTTCAATATATTGAGAAAATTCTCCCAGAGTTTTCTCAGGGGAAAAACAATTGAAATAAGAAAAAAAAAAAATATATAAACCAGGCCTTCTGAGGGAAGAGCTGAAGTTATTAATTCAGTATTTCCAGGTTAAGTTGAACAGATTTTTTAATTGTTTAGTCAGCAGGTCTCTGTGTTTTCTTCACCAAGCTGAAGTTGCAAGACAAGTTGCAGTCACAAAACATCTTGTCCCAGACTTCACAGTTCTCAGCTTCTCTCCAGTCTGCTGATTCCTCAGTGCTTAAGAAAAC
Source organism: Apus apus (assembly GCF_020740795.1). Classification (NCBI taxonomy): domain Eukaryota; kingdom Metazoa; phylum Chordata; class Aves; order Apodiformes; family Apodidae; genus Apus; species Apus apus. The sequence continues at coordinate 14,167,273 of NC_067282.1, forward strand.
AAACTGCAAAAAAAATACATCAAATATATGCAAACTACAGCAGTGATCTACTGCACACAGCTATGCACACATCAGTTATGTGCAACAGCTGTTCTGCACAGTTCACCCCAGTGCTGAGATGGTTTTGTACTGAATTAGATTTTACTGAGGTACAGTAGGAGTACATTTGCAATAAAAATTCTGTAACTGTCTTGCACAGGCTGTTAAATTCCATGGCACATGTATGGAGCCACAGTCATACCATACAGTCTTAATCCTGTCTGGATCCTCCAAACTACACCATGGATTAATCTATTCTTTTGGATTAGAAAAATCCTGCTCTTCGTTATAAACAGATTAATGACATTTTTTTAACTCTACATGTCTTTGAAAATACGACTAATACTCTGCTAGTCTCCACAAGATCATTGTGGTAGTTCTCATCTAACAAAAATGTGTACAGCAAAGACAAACCAAAAACTTACCTGAAAAAAAAGCAACAAAGAAACAACCCACCTACAAAACTATCCATTTTGTG